>NC_134461.1:132929511-133554511 GCF_047948215.1 Lycorma delicatula | reverse complement strand
CTTAATGATGAAAAAGTAAAAAAATAAAATTACTGTAATTATTCTTAAAAGAAAAAATAGAATTAAATAAAAACAATATTAAGCTATTAAATAATAATGTACACGATTTAATTTATACCTGAAATATCCGTAGCAAATAAATAATACGCTATTGAATTCACCGTATTAAACTTATTTTATAAAAAAATAAAAATTTAAAACTTAATAATATTTAGATTTATTTTTATAGATTTCAACACAAATAAAACTGTAAAAGGTAATTTTTTTTCAATTTAAAATGAAATATTAATGTTACTTCATCATGTCTGTATGTAATGTAGAGTTCACATGTTAATATAGATCGTAGATCGTTTTAAGTTTTCTTAAGTAAAAAATTATAAGTTTTAATTTTTTTCCGTAGGAAAATCTTTTAAAAACTACCTGTAATAAAATTATGCGGTTTTTTGATCGACGGAAGATATTAACAATGTTTTCTTTTTCGACTCTGCGCATCTAAAGAAAAAATAAATGCGATCCATAGACATTAAAAGCGAAACGACTAACCAAACTGAAGACATAAACTGCGAACTACATTTGATCCAAATTTTTGCTGTAAAATACTACAGTAGCTAAACACAGACTTCATCTTAAAATGTTTAACGGTTTCAGTTTAGGCGATCATGCGTAATGAGATACAACAATCGATTAATTTACCTTAAATTTTGGAATTAAATTAGCGTATCATGAACGATTTTTATTTTCCTAATGCGTACGTTGCAATCTGTTTAACTAGTGAACAATAAGCAGCCCCCTCCACGGTCCAATGGGATAAGGATGATGTGTAGTCATGTACAGACTCAGGCCGACCGTTCCTGATATGTGTGGTTAATCGAACCTCAAACACCAAAGTACACCGGTTCCACTGTCTAATATTCAAATCCGTATTAAAACAACTAACCTTTACTACTATTGGAACTCATAAACTTTCGACTTCGAAAATCAGCTGTTAAACAACTGATTTGCGACGACGAGTTAACCACTAAACCAGCGCGATGGCCTAAACAATTATGAACAGTATATTCAAAATAAAATTAACCAGCAACTTACTTGTAAAGAGATTAATTTTAAAGAAACAGCATCGTGATTCGATAATAATGAAATAACATATGATTATTTACAATATTTATTTTAATTGTATGTTTTTTTATAAATTCTTGACGAGTTGAACTGCTAGGTGTGTTCACCCGAGTACCAGATCTTATACATAACCCTTAAAAACTCTTAATTAGATTTACACACACACACACACACACACACGTGTGTGTGTATTCAAGGTTAGTTGATTAATAAAAGAGGCAATTGGGAACAGCGGAGAAACTATTTAACAGAATAAACTGAAACTGTCTGACATTCAAGTTAGCACCCCGCACGTAGAAAATATCAGGTTTTCGAAAAAAATTTCTAATATTATAAACTCTTTCGTTTATCTCAAAATGTCGTCTCCGCTTGAAACATGTACCGTGGAGGGACAGAAAATACATTTTTACGAGAACTTTCTGAAGGTGTAAAACCGCCCGAAATTGATGTTAAAACTGTATGTAATACAGTGAATTATCAAGCAAATTTTCCTAAGTGGTTTGAACAATTTTAATCGGGCGGAACAAGTATCACCGATTTTCATCGTGACCAGTGGATGTTTCGGCTGACACTTTGCAAAATCGCATTAATGATCTTAGTCGCGAGGACAGAATATAAAAAAATGCGAAATTATTGAAATTTGTATTGTGAGTGTTATGCTGTCTGTTTCATTATCATTATATGATAAGCTGAACCACCGCAAAACGTGATCGTGGTAGCTTACGAGACGGTCAAATCAAAATCAAAAAGACAACTGAATCTACATTTATGTGGAACTTAAACGACGTTTTAACAGAAGGTTTTGCTTTTTTATATCGTATTATAACTTGTAATGAAGGTCATATTCATCATTTTGAGCCGGAATCCAAATATCGAATATGGAATAGATACATCCGAGTTCGACTGCCAGGAAATATTCGAAACATACGTGTCAGCAGTGAATCTAACGGTGTATTGGAGCTATAAAAGGCCCCGCTTTTTGCGATTATTTGGAAGAACAGTGAAAAACGAGTACCAATGTGACGTTAGATAATAAAGTGAAACCCCAATAAAAAGTAAACGTTCTAGTTTTCTCTCAAAAAGAGTCATTCTTTTGCAGGATAACGCTCGCTTCCATATTTCTCAAAAGACTCGGGAATTTTTTCAAACGTTGGGTTGGGAGGTGGCCACATCCACCTTACTAGATTTTGTTTTGTTTGGATCTCTCAAAGATTTTTTACTTAGTACCGAGTTCGGCAACAACGATCAGATCATACACTAGGTGAAAAAATCTTCACTGCTGGAGTAAGAAACTTACAGAAAGAAGGGACAACCACCTAAATTTAGCCGGGGATTATGTTGAAAAATACGATTATGATGAAAAGTAGCGTTAGTTTCGATGTCATTGAATAAATAATAATATGTTTTACAGTCATCTATCTCTTTAATTACTAAACGACCTCGTATTTATTTCGTAAGAAATTGTTTAAAATTTTGTTTTAATCCTTGTGCACCTGAGACTCTTTTACTAAATTTCACCGATAGAAATTAAATTACAAAAAATTGTCCCTAGAGAGATAGACAAAGAACCACCATGTGAAATTTCAAAACGAACTTCTTTAAAAGTCGTTTACAATTCTGTTTAAATTTTCATATACGTATATCTTTCATTAAACTGTATATCAGCTAGTAAATCAGAAAAAAAGCGAATTTTACTTTGGTCGGTTGAAATTTTTTAATAAAATGCATCCAGAGCGTGTAAATTCAAAAACTTTTTACGAAAAGAGCGGGGAGCTTAATATTTTTCAAGCTATGTTTTTTGTTTCAGAGAAAAAAATAGCAGATGTAGTTAAGTTTCAATCTCCCAAGCTAGTGTTGTTAAACAAAAAGAATAAATGGCCGTTTACTGAACTCCGCCGATGACGAATAGCTATAACCATGGAATATCAGCAGATTAATCCTTTTATTTAATCGGGAAATCCAACCCGAATCCAGATAAGTATGGTAGTATCCGGCGCTATAAAACTGGATTTTTTGTGTAAAGGAGATCCCGGATAGAAAAACTTTGTTTCCAGGTCAGGATGGTAATAGTATTAAATTTCTGCAAAGTAAAACATTGACTGAACCTCGATAACACCTTCGTAAGGACAGAATTCAACGGACGCAGACTTTTAACGTCTAAAAGAAATGATAATGCGGGCGTCGGAACTTTAATAAAGAAAACTCATTTGAAGCTTAAAATTTGGGAACATATTAAACGCAAGGAAAAAATGAGACAGACCGAGGAGAGGATGGCAGAAGGAGATAGAAGAAGAAGGAAATCTGGTGTCGATGGGCAAGATGAAGATGATGAAAAAGATTTACTGATGATAGAGGAACCTAGAGGAATGCTGTGAAAGACTCCAATAACAACAGGCTGTAGTAACAAAAAAAATCAAATAAAAGATCTACGTATCTGTTTGAAATAAATTAATTCTACTAATTTCTAAAAACAATTTTTTTCGTTTGTGTGTAAAACACAAATCGAAATAACGGGTATGAATTAGAATGGATAAAACTACTGAAGCTTCATTATCAGAAACGCAAAGATAACATGAAAAATATGGCGAAAAAATTTACGTCGTTCAATCTAGGTTAACATACGCATTATAAATAATAGTTACCGCTTTTAATGTAGTTTATGATGTTTTTGTTTAATTTTGTAAAAAATTAAATTCAAATTCTTAAAAAAAATCGCGCCAGTGCGTTCAGCGACACACAAGAACACAAAAATTCATTTTTACGTTTACTTATAAAGAATCCATTGTATCAATAAATGTTAAAACAGAGGCTTTTAAAAATATTTAAATTTTATAACAGAATAACAACTATGTAATAAAAAGTACAAATGTACTGAGTGCGGTCGAACGCGATCTAGAACAGTCAAAATACAAGCGAAGCGGTTCATTTCTTTTGTTATCCGAGCTGGTTAACAAAAGAGAAAATGTCATTTAAAATTCAACTCGAGTGTAATGACGAAGACAATGCAAATCTAAACGAGAATTATTCAATATTCTACTCACAAAGACATTTCTGCGACTTAAATAGGAGCCAAACTTAAAGTCTGCTCCATCGCCTCAGCCCTCCAACCCCGAGTACGTTGACCCGTTCATCGCAAAAAAAAAGGTTTTTTACAAGTAGGCCTATCTTTAACGACACGCTATACCGAATCATTTATTTTAAGAAACAAACTATTAAATATTCGTATATCGTTCGAATATAAAAATAAATGTCTACTAATTTATATCGAGCGATTTACCGCTACATTCTTTAAAACTACACAGAAACGGTGGTAACCGAGATTTAATTATTGTTTCGTGTTACACTAATTTTAAATTATATAAACTTTGAGAAAATAAGCTTACGTAAGCTTTTACAGACAAATAAGTCTAGATGAAACGAACCGGTATAAACGTAATGTAAATATTGTAAACGCCGCTAACTTCTGTTAAGTTTAATAAGGCTCTTTCCCGAATATGAATTCAGTTAAATTTTATTTGGTACAGTTTTTCTTTTATTTTTATTTAATTTTTAAATAAATAAGTAAATAAGAATAAATAAATAAAAAGAAAGCAATATTAATAAATTGTAAACATTTTTTATTCGACTAAATATACCGAGCATTAGTCAGTGGGTAATGCATCTGATACGAAAAATTATAAACGTTTCTTCTATTCCACAACTTACAGTCTACAACAATGATGGCGAACCTTTTGAGCTCAGCGTGTCAAATTTTCAAAAACCCTAACTTAATTCTGGTTCCGTGTCACATATAGTCTGTATGTGCTACACGGCACATGTAGAGTACACGTGCCGTGAAATATATATGATATTTCTATATGATATAGAAATGTTCATAATTTTTTGATATTTGCAACAGTAATAAAAAAAAGATTTATATTTAAATGCCATTTAACGAAGAAAAATCAACCAAAAATATATATATGTCGGAGAATAAAGTACAGTGGAGTATCTTCCGACAAAACGACGAGAATATTCTTTAGAATATCTGTATTTTTAGTAGTTTTAAGAAATGTACTATTACTAGTAATATTTTGTAAAATAAGGTTTAAATTGTTTTATTGCGGTAGGCTTAGGCCTAGGTAGGCACATGGTTGTCAACGTAGTCGGGATCCCAGGACGATAGGGGTATCATAAAATTAATAAGGAAAAGGAAATATGCAGTAGGTATATTATTTGAGAATATGGAGAAAGGGTAGTCTTGCTTTGGAACCCAGATCGAACAGACGTCCTGGTGGTCGCGAATTCGTTATTTCCCTGAGCCTCGGTCTATCGCAAGTTGTTTTAATATTATTTGAATTCTAAATTGAATTAATCTTATATTGTAATTCGTGTGCTACTGAGTTATTGATAAGTGATAATTATCATTTGTAATTATTTCATTGTACGAGTTATCTACTCATTTTTATTAATTGAACTTTATTGTAATCTTATATATTCTCCACTTGTAATGGTGGGAATGAGTGAAGCACAAAACGTTGAATCCCTGACAAATCTCCTCGCCTCTCCGATATATATAAAATGAACAAAAACAGAATATTAATGTACATTTAAGAAAAAATAATAAAAACAATAAATGGTAATCAAATGGTATGAAAACTAGAAATTAGTGACTTTTTTGGCACTTAAGTTTGTCTGCATACGCCTCTGTCTCGACTGAGGCGGTGCTGGTGGGGACTGGGATCCGCCACTTCAGCAGCTGATGGTGGCGGCTCGTGCGCAAATTTATCAGGGTGTGTCTAAGAATAATGCCGACACAACTGTTTACAGGGATTGGCAAGCCAGGTGGGATGCGTCCACGAAAGGGAGGTGGACGCATCGTTTGATCGCGCACATTTAGCCGTGGGCCGACAGGAAGTTTGGCAAACTGGGATTCCGGCTGACACAATTCCTGACCGGCCGTGGGTCTTTCGTTCATACCTGTCTGGAAGAAGAAGAGCTGAAGACCCCTTCTGCCCATTCTGTCGGGAGTTAGACACGCCGGAACACGTGATATTCCACTGTCCGCGGTGGGACGAGGAACGCCGCGACTGTCCTGCCGTAACTGGGCATCTCGAGGTGGGGAACATCGTCGGAACGACGTTACGCAGTTCGGTGGACTTCGATACTGTGACGGGATTTGCGTCAGGAATACTGCGACTGAAATATCGGGAAGCGAAGAGGTGAGGGACAGCTCCGTACGGAGCTGCCGTTTGCCCGTGCTTGCACGGTTGAACGGTGGTGATGAAGTGCGGGGACACTCGAGCCCCTGAGTGAAAAGACTGAGTCCCGGCGGGGCCGTCCATTCGCGGGTGTCCCCGTTAGAGGCGAAGCATAAAGGACCGAGTCCCGGTTGCCGGGTGGTGGAGGCCGGGAACGGCATAGCCGGGTCTGGCATTTCCCTCGTCTGGCGACTACAGGCAAAGGCACCTACCCGAACCGTGTTCGTGCTTAATTGGGGGTCTGGTTCCGGGAAACACGGAAAAAAAAGAAAAAAAAGGTTTGTCCTGCTAATTCTTCGAATGCAGGTTCATACTTGGTGCACATCAACACCATTTAAGTGACATCTGTTAGCCGGTTTGTTTTGTTCGTTTTAATATTATTTATTGCTGAGAACAAAGTTTCATAAAAATATGTCGATGAAAAATTCTTAGCAAAGCCGTCGCTAGATTTTTATGCCGTTAAAAGTGTCAGGTAATCTGTTCCAAGCTCTCAAAATTTCTTATTCATAGTTGTACTCTTTTTCATTATTCAAACGATTTTGTTTCAGATCTTCAAGTTTCGACCTTGAGTCGACAAACACACGAATACAAATGCTATCTTGAAAATCTGAAAATTTCATCTCTAAATCTAATAATGTGTTAAAAAAAGGTACACCGATTTATAATACAAAAGAAAAGTTGTTAGTCGGGTGGAATATATTGAACACTTATACGAAGGAAATTAATTAGAAACCGGTGCTATAGAGGAAGAAGAGGAGATCGAAGAGAATGAAAAGGAAAATACAATGCTGAGATCTGAATTTAATAGAACATTAAGGAATTTGAATGGGAGAAAGGCTCCTGGGATAGGCAGGATATATGCAGAATTACTGCGCAGTGCAGAAGAGGAAGCGATAGATTGATTATACAAACTAGCGTGTAATATTTACGAAAAAAGGGAAATTTCATCAGATTTCTAAAAGAGAGTAATTGTCATGATACCAAAGAAAGCAGGAGCAGATAAATGTGAAGAATGCAGAACCAGCTTAACTACCCACGCGTCAAAAATGTTAACTAGAATTCTGTACAGAAGTATTGAGAGGAAAGTGGAAGAAGTGTTAGGAGAAGACCAGTTTGGTTTCAGGAAAAGTATAGCGACAAGGAAAGCAGTTTTAGCGCTCAGATTAATAGTAAAAGGAAGATTAAAGAAAAACATATCATCATACATTTATAGACTTAGAAAAGGCATTTGTTAATGTAGACCGGAATAAAATGTTCCAAACCAAACCGAAACAGTAATAATGGAAGAGCATAAGAAAGAAGCAGTAATAAAAAAGAGAGTCAGACAAGGATGCTCCCTATTTTCATTACTTTTTAATATTTGCTTAGAACTAGCAGTTAATGATGTTAGTTTTCAGCCAGAAATATAATTTTCTTGCATCAAAAATTAATTTAAACATCAGGAAAACAATTTTGAAAGTATATGTTTGGAGCGAAACTTTATATGGAACTAAAACTTGGACGAGCGTACCTGAGAAAAAAGATTAGAAGCTTTTGAAATGCGGTGAATGTTAAAAATCAGATGGATGAAGTGACAAATGAAGAGATGTTGCGGCAAATTGAAAAAGAGAGAAGCATTTGGAAAAATATAGTTAAAAGAAGACAGACAAATAGGCCACATATTAAGGCATCCTGATACAGTCGTTTTAATATCGGAGGGACAAGTGGATGGGAAAATGATGTAGGCGCGCAACGTTTGGAATATGCAAAATAAATTGTTAGGGATGTAGGATGTAGGGGATATACGGAAATAAAACGACTGGCACTATATAGGGAATCCTGGAGAGCTACATCAAACCAACCAAATGACTGAAGGCAAAAAAAAGGCAAAAAAAGACAACTTGTCCGACCCGTTTTTTTCTGTTAGTATTCAATTCTATTATTCCTATTATTTTTTAGCTCTTAAAAAAAATCGCCTCTGGTTTTATTTTTTCATTCCGTTTTACGTAGATCTATCCTCGATTGAAATCATATTTCGAAAAACATCCATCTAATTTTTAACTTTCTAAACGTTTTGACTTCTTAGAACACTACACTCCACAGGTCAAAGATTTGCGTAGAATTAAAGTCAAGTCGAGTTAATTCAAGCGTTTTACAACATAAGAAACATCAAATGAACATGCGATCGATATAAAAAAATAAAAAGATTTCTTTAGAATATCCGCACTGGGAATTAAGATTACTTATATATCTTTAAAAGATTCAGCGGTAGTACACAGTTTCACTAGCAAAGAGAAGAAAATGAATCTTAGTAATGCGTAACCAAAAAGGTACTAATTTTCTTATCGAATTAAAGGTGTAGTACCTAGAAACAGTGTTATTGCTCATTTTTTATAAAGTAAATTTATTTTAGCCAGTATATTAACCGTCTGTTCACAACTAGTCGTGTAAAAAAACGTAGCCTAATAACGTAACAAATATATTTCAGATTTTTTTTTTAAGTTAAAGAAATAATAAGGAGTAGTTGCTTGTCAGGTGAGCCTCTTGAAAGGCGGTCGGTCCTTGTTTATTTTGATAAAATCAAAACAATAAATCTTTTTTTATGAAAATGAAGTTTTCAAATTTATAAATATAATTTACCATACTGTGTCGAGTTATAACACAAAGTTGACACTCGAAGCGACTTAGCGGTGTCTCTTATGTGCACCTTGATATTAAAAACAAAAAAGAGTCGGCTAACAATCTTGCCGACTTAAATGTATACCTATTAATTTTTTTTTAACATTTAAAAAGTATATTATTACAATTTAACAAAACAAAAAAAAAATCTAACGATATTTTTTCCGACAAATTTACACGGTCGTAGGCTGAAGGTAGATAAAATCGGTTTCAGTCGAATGCAGAATACGTAAAACCAAAATATTATTTATTTAAAAAGCGCGCGCGCACACACACACACAGACGTATATCGCATTATAAGAAATGGGATATCAAAGAATGCAATCGTGACAAAAATGTTTATTTAAAATGTGCAGGAGATTAAAAATATTTTTTTGAAAAACTCTGGTAAAGTTGGTAAGTATCATTTAAAAACTTTATTGGAAATTACTTTTCATTTATTTATTATTCTCTTGCTAGCGAAAACTCCTTGGCTTCTCCATTTTATGGAATATTAAAAGATTATCTTAGTTTCTCTCTGTTACTGTAATTATTATTTAATTATATTGACTTTTTTATTGTATTATTTTTTAGATTTCCAAATTTTACCATTTAGAGTAATTATCCATGAAAATTAAATGTAAATAAAAACCCATTTCATAGTCAAAGCTAAATATACCTACCGATAAATTATACTAGATTTAAATCGTTATTTTCATCATTTATATCGCAACAAGACTTACTAACTTCTTTTTACTCGATCATTAAAAAAAATAAATTCAATTAGATAAGTAATTTAACGATTACGATAATTTAATTAAAATTACGTTTATTTTATTTAATTATCAGTAATAAATTGATTTTTTTAATTATTCAAAATAATTAACTTTAATCAAATAAATGAAATAGATTTCAAAACACCCACCAAAAAATAATGCTATGCATTTCATTAAATTTTGGCTTTTTTAAATCGGACGAAACCTAAAAAGTACCTAATTAGTAATCTTAATCTGGCATCTATTTAAAAAAAAAAAACGCAATTTAAACACCGGAAGCCTATTTTACTTGTTTTATAGCGATTTCTGAAATCGGTGTAATTATATTTAAAAGTTAATTTTATTATGGTTGTTTTATTTAGAATATTAATAGAACTATAGAATTTCCGTACGGAAAAAATAAATGCAAACAAAAGAAAGGCTGCTGTTTTTCTTAAAAATAAATACAGAAAATGACTATAAATAATTACTACCGTGCATGGATTGAGGCAGGAATACTATAATTTTTTAACAAGTTTTAAAATTAATTTTGTTAATATTTCACACGAAAGTACTTTTAAAGGAATCAGTATTTATGACGTATTTTGTAAACCTCTCGATTTATTAATTCCGAAAGAATATTAGGAGGGTGTTTACCGAGAAGTCATTTCTTGTTGATTACAATAAACTTTCGCGATCTTCTCACTCTTAGCGCGTTTTAAAACGTTAGATTTTAATTAAAAATAAATTTTTGTTAAAATTTTAATCCTTTTTGTGGTCGATATTTAATTCATAACAGATATTACGATCGTTAATATGTCGATCACGCTCGACTTTTTCCATAACTTCATTGATTTTTTCAGTCACTGGCCGACTACAGCGAGGTTCATAATTTTTCATAACTAAATTTTGATATAAAAATTTCCAGACCAATATTTAATATAATATTCTATTGTTATAGAATTTTCTTAGGTGGTCGAGTAACGAAATTTTTCGTAGCGAACAGTACGTATATACTCAACGTAACGAAGATCTTGTCTATATATTAATAAAAATACATTTTATTCTATTCTTAGAAAAACTGAAGTGAAACCTTTTAAAACAGATTTTGAAAAAACTGAAGCTAAACGAAACTTACAGAATTAATATGTCGGACATAACAATTAATACTAGTGAATTCTTATTTTTTACTTTATTCGTTCTATTTTTGGGATTTATTTGCTACAGAAACACTTAATAAACGAAATATAATAAGAAAATTCAGTTAACCGTTCGGTAAAACTTTTTTTGTTATTCACACGCTTAGAGTGTATTTTATCCGAATATTTTAACAGAATTAAATTAATTTTGAATCGATTTTTCTTAGAAATTTTACTTTCATTTCGTATGAAAAACGGTTGTTACACCTTTCCGTTTGTAAAATTTACTATTTACTAGCTGAGAATTCATTTTGCCGATAAATTTCATATCGGTACTAAAGCTTAATTATAAAATATTAATGGAGGAGATTAATCCGAGATTTTGTTGAAATATCCTACTTTTGACTCGCTAAATATTCTTTAAATGAGACTTTAATTCCGCCCTAAAAATTAAAGAAATAAAATTGAAAAGAATACTGTCTACCTATCAGTCACGATACTACCTCTAATAGAACGTGATTTAACGATTCCAAATATTTCCTCGCGAAAAATAATTATAAAATAATGCTCGAATCAGATCGCATTAACACAGCTGTAGGCGATCTGACAAGAGTCACAAGTTACTCTCAAAAGCGAGACGGCTAACTCCAAGAATAACAAGCCCTCGTGCCAGGTTTACCGGTATAAATTAGGAATAAACTGGTTGCCGTTGTCTTCTTCATCGAGTCAAACTTACATCAAGCCGTTTTAGTATATCATATATCGGTTTGATTTATTAAATAAAAAATAAAGGTTTTTTTGGGCCTACAAGCGCGAAATAAAGGTGTTTTTTGGTCCTGCAAGTGAGACCATTGTTCTGCTCCTCAGACACCGGTTGTATTACATTATTCTCTGCAAAATGCACCACAACCATAAGAAAGATTAATAGAGATTCGTGTAATGTAACAACTCGTGTATCCTTTCATTTTGTAAAACAATATTCCCTGATTAATTATTTGAAATTAAGCAGGGAAAAGTAAAATAAAAATAAAATCCAATTATCTAAATTTCATAGAAAGATTATCTACGATAAAAGTATTTTTTTAATAAAAATCGTCGTGAGAAGAAAATTAGATAAAACATAAAGAAAGCAGTATTAAAGTTAGAAATCTGAGAATAATTGACAGAATAATGAAACATTAAAAGAAGTTCAGTAAACCGATAGCACTCACTTAATTTTAACATAATAATATATTTGAAAATTACTATATGCAGTAATTACTGATTTCAATCGGTGAAAACCAATCGACTTACTTAACAGCCACGATAACGATCGCCCACGATTGATTAATTTTGTTTATTTATTCGTTTATATTTTATAAACGTGCAACTTTTACGAAAAAAAAATCTATTCATTTTTATTGTTATAAGAAAAAGTGGGATATTTTATCCATTTGGATTGTATTAAATAACGGAACAGTTTTCATGTAACACAGCAAGTTACCACGCGAACGAAAAAAAGGTGCTTCCTATGCTAATTTTAATAAATTACCACCGATTTATCATCGATTTTTAACCGATTTAAAGGAACTCATTAATTCATTTTAAATAAAGTTGAAGGGTATACAAAAAAATAGCAAATAATGTGTGCTCAAATAATTTTCATCGACGTCTTCTGAACTCTGAATTATTTTTTATATTAAGTATTTTCTATTATGTAACTATTTTCCAATCTGAAGTATAATCCGGATGATTCAAAAAGAATATCAAAACTTTAAAAGCGTATAAAATTTATTTATGCAACTTACAGATTCGGTTGAAGTCTCATTTCATAGTAACACACATCAAGTTTTGACTCGTGTTGTTCATTAGTACCGGATTCGGCCACCATCCCTGTCGCCAGTGTTATTAAAAATGGATACATTTACTGCTGCGGAAAGTGCTCACTGTGGCGTCATCGACTGTAGTTCAACTATTTTTGTTGAGAGTACAGTTAGAGTCTCCTAGTAGGCGTACGATTTAATTTTGAAACCACATCTTCGTTGAGACAGGTGGTTCTGTTAAATATTCACAATAAACAGGACGCCCATGCGTTCCTGAAGCTGCTATGTAACAACTCAAAGAAAAATTTGAACTAGTCCGAAGAAATGCCAATAATATCAGCAAGACGGGACACCGCCTTACTACCGCCTAGAAGTCCGAGATTTTCTTGAAACTCGATTCTCAGGTCTGTGGACTGTTGTGAAGATCTGATTGCATCCCCACCTCGCTCCCCAGATTTAACCCCGCTAGATTTTTTCTTGTGGGGTTTCATTTAAGATCGGATTTATGTACCGCCTTTGCCTGCCGATCTTGTTAAGCTAAGACTTCGAATTAACGCCGCAGTTGCAGAGGTAAGGCCCGACTTGCTGGCTACAGTCTGAAATGAAATCGACTTCAGGTGGGATGTATGTCGCATTACAAATGGAAGCCATATCGAATCAAAGTGAATATTAGAGGACAAACTTCATGTATTTTTCTATGAAATGAGACCTCAACCTAATCTGTAAGTTATCTCGATAAACTTTTATACGCTTTTGAAATTGTTAAGTCCTTTTTGAACAACCCGGTATTTACTAGAACTGTAGAAGGGGAAATGACCGAATTACGAAATGACCGAAATATCGCTCAGTTTAATAAGGTTTACTCATCGCCTCTTTCCACCTATTTGTCAGAGATCTTATCATTTATCTGGAAGTTGGATGGTCATTGACTATTCGCTTAAGCTTATACTCTCTGGTCGTATAAATTTCAATCACCGGTTGAAATTTGTAGATAATTCTTGAAATAGGTGAAGTGAAATTTCAAAGATGATGCCAAACATTCTGTTCCAGGTTGTTCACAGATGTGTAGAAATTTATGGGAAAGAGTGCTTTTGAATATCCCGCGGAGATCATACGTGGCTTCAAACAATGTTCAACATTAAGGGAATTACAAATTTGGTATGATTTTTTTTAAATCACGGTGAAAATGTAGTGTATTTTTGTCATAGAATTCTTCATGTTTGTGCTTACACGGAGTACCAAATTAGAAGGTTACTCGTGATTGGGAATTAATGAACTATCTGTAAATTTTGGTAATGAATTCAGATGTACATCTGGTTACAGGCAGTAGGGGTCTATCTATATGATAAATCTACAAACGGTTTAACAGTAAAGAAAAAATCAAATGAGAAGAAATATAACACTGGTCAACAAAATTTAATTTTTCTTTATTAAATGAGGAATGGCTGATTATTATAGTATTTTTATTCTGATTTCATATATGTTAATAGATTGTTTATATCGAACTCAGTTTTTTTGTAATTGAATTTCTTTTGAAACAAAAAATGTATGGTGAACGTAATATGACAATATATTATATGCATTTTGTACTCACCTAAAACCTATTTCTTTTGGATTTTCTACTATATTTTGCTGTAGGTAGACCCCACTTTAAATTCCAATGGTAGTCAGCTAATATTTTTGGGTTCAATCTTCCCCGGTATCGTGTTTCCATTGTAGATATCTCCTGGTGAAAGCGTCCTCCATGTTCATCACTGATAGCGCTGAGATTTTTAGGGAAAGAATCCAAATGTAAATGTAAAAAATGGATCTGGAGTGACATTTTACAGCCAAGTTCTTTGTACTTTTGAAGGAGTTCACTCACAAGTTCTCTGTAGTTACTGGCCTTATGGTTTCCTAGGAAGTTGTTTACCACATTTTGAAATGATTTCCATGCAGCAACCTCCAAGTTATTCAAACATTCTTCAAACGCCGGATCACTCATTAGTTTTCTAATTTGTGGTCCAGCAAATATATACCTTCCTATGTTTTAGTGCCGATTTTACTAGGGAATTTGTTTCTTAGAAATTGAAACCCTGTACCGTTACGATCTATTGTTTTAATAAAGTTTTTAAATAACCTAAATTAATGTGTAGTGGCGAAAGATAAACTTTTTCTGGTTTTACTAATGCCAGACTAACAACACTCTTTTCTCCTACAATCAGTACTTCTCTCTTCGGCCAATGCTCTTTTATGTAATGGTTTTTCTCCTCCTTGCTGTCCGACTCGCACAAAAAGCAACAGCAAAAACAACCTATTTTATCCAAGTTGCAGTCCAAGTAAAAGCGCTATTATTTTCAGATCTCCACAAATGTACCGTGAATATTTCTCAGACTGAATCCTGCTCAAGGCGAGTTTCATATTTTCAAAAGACTCCATGGGAACAGCGTATGCTAAAGATATTGATGGGTATTTATTTCCAATATGAAGTAACATGAACAAGAAGTTTCATTCTTGTTCATTTTAATTAGTGTGTAAATAATAAACATGATGACTAATGTCTAACAAATCAATGTGACAACAATTAAGGGAGTGTAATAAATAAACGAAAGCTTATTTATTACAGTAAAGAATTATTTAGTTGATAAATAATACAATAGAATACGATCACAAAATGCTATGCTTATGGAGTTCATATATGATACTACCTGAAAATAAGAATGGTAGTTACAAAAAAACTAAGCCTGACAGAAGAATTCTGATTTCATAATTGAAATCAACATGAAAAATACTATTAGAACCGGTTATTCACTCTAATTTAACAAAATCATTGTCGATCAGTGTAACTGGCCTTATGGTCAGTAAGCCATATACGGGTTAAAGACAGGATGAAACTGTGGCGTATGGTGGGTGTCTCCCCTCTCAGAGATCTTACGGCCAAATTAACATCCACCGTCGTATCCGTAAGTTCAATTAGGTTTATAAAATACCATTCGATGAAATCATTGTATTAGTATAGTAGCATCTTGGTTTATAGCTTTACGCAATAATAATTATAAGAAATATATATATAAAAAGTAACGGTGAACAATTATATTATAATCGAATACAAATTGATAATACATTCCGATCGGCAGCAAGTACGCGTTAGAAAACGTACGTGGTTTGAACGCGTTCTGTCAGATAACGGAAGTCAATGAATGTCATTAATATTTATAATCTTGCCTTAACAAAAACGTAATCCTAACGAACAATTAACAATTTATAAAGCTATTCCCGTCCGTTTTTAAAAAAATTAACAAACAAAGCACTCCCTAAAATTGTATATAATTCAAGTTTAAATTTAGATTGATTTGCGTTCAATAATTGGTTTAATAATAATGTCATAATAAGTTCCGCATAAATTTTCGTTCGTTTATCCTGATTTAATTATTATTAAATCCTGTACTATTATATATTTTAGCAATCTTTGCTAAAAAGAATTTATCGTTTAAAAAAACCATCAAACAAAATCTTCCTATCAATTTATTTAAAATACAGTTAATAAATTTTCTTTTACGGAAAAAATTTACTCCAATTAGAAAATTGTTAAATAAGACAGTGCGTTTGGAAAGTCGCTGTGCATTATGCTTTAGAATTTTGTGGTGCATTCTATTCTTTCGATGTTGTGTTGGTCGCCCTGTGGGATGATCGGGGGTTGCTCAGTAATAAACCAAGACCTCAGCGGTTGAGTTGTGACTGAACGTCCTTCTTTCGTTTCGCGTTGTTTCGTTAATCAGAATCAATAGTTGCGAGAAACGCAATGTTTCTTTCGGTGGAGGAACGCATTTCTCTCGTCGGGTCGAACACGTCTTTCGTGAATGCGACAAGCATACTGATTTAGTGAAGCACAAGTTTTCTGAAAAGTTTCCATATACTTCTATTCCTCGATGCAATGCGGTTCGAACTCTTATCGAAAAATTTTGGGCAACAAGCTCTGTTGAAGACGCTGATCGAAGGGGAAGATCACCTAAACGAACACAAACCGCTTGATATTTGGGATGCTATGACCGAAAGTTCATCAAAGCTGACGCGTAAGTTAGTACTGCAGCAATATATCGGACTTGCTACCGCACCTAAAGCTGTAAGAAAAGAACTGAAACTTTTCTCCTACGAGGTAGTGCGTGTACAAGAACTGTAACCGACAGATCACGTGAAAAGACTAAACTATTGTCAACAGTTTAAACGTATTATTTACCAAAATTCCGTAGGTATACTTCTATTGAGACAGCGAAACAAGCGGTGTGTCGCAACAGACCGTGCACGACTGACGAACTAAAAACCGCAATTACGGCATATCTACGAGACATTCCAGTACATAAGCTGATTAACCGTTTGAAAACAAATTTGAAAGCGTGCAGGTTTGTGTTGATATTGGAAGAGGTCATCTTTAACACCTTTTTTAAACTATTCCAGTTATTGTAATACCCGTTTCTATAAAATAACTTTTAAAAATAAAAAGCATTAATTAAAATATTTCGTCATTACAGTTCCATAAATCCAGTACACAGCAAATTTCAGAACTAACTGAATAATTAATTTTTTACTTCCTTGTAAAGAAAATATTGTGATCACGACGGTTTTTAGATTTCAAAGGAAATATTCATTTTGACCATCCGTGAATCCATTTTGACTGGTTTTGGAGTGACATCTGAACGTACGTATGTACGTATAAATACGTACGTATGTACGTATTTATCTCGCATAATTCAAAAACGATTAACCGTAGGATGTTGAAATTCTGGATTTAGGACTGTTGTAATATCTAGTTGTGCACCTTCCTTTTTGATTGCAATTGACTGGATCAAAAGTGTCCAAAATGCCCAAAATGTTTTTTATTTTGGGCTTTTTTCGGTTTCTTAACTGCTGTAACAAGCACTCATAAACAGCTTTTAAACGATATTTCATAAGTGGTACTTATTTCACTGGTTCCAGAGTTATAGCCAAATAAAATGTTAATTAATGAAATATTTGGATCTTAGAAGGGGTTCGTCGTCGATGAAGGGTTCATCGGTTCGAATGCGACTACATTTCTTTTTTTCTTTTATTTTAATATATTGATTTATTAATAATTATTAACCTCTGATTGTTAAAACATTATTACAATAAACAATAATTCAATAATAACAATAAAAAAATTTAAAAAAATATGAAAAAATATCAGAAGTTATTAATGAAATAGAATTTTATGTACTTTTCATTAAAAAATGTGCATATTTAATAGGGGTTCATGGAGTCATGTGGTGCTCACATCAGATTTTTTTTAATATTCTGGATTTTCTACATTCCATTGAACGTATGCGTAAATATGTGCTCAAAATAATATTCAACATGAATATACAATAGCAAAAATATTATTATTGTAATACACGTGAATATTAATAATATTCAAATAATATTGAATCTGAATAATTTTGTTGTAATTTTTTATGTTTAGTGTATTTGCCTTGACATTATATCACGTGTTTGTATTTAAATGATAAATATAGACTTAAAAGCAACTATTTTTTATGTTACGATTTAAATTTATTTTTTATTTACGACGTAAACGGTATAATGTAATTTTATGTTCCGATCAGAGTAGAAATTTATTTATTTAATTATATATTTATTTATTAATTAATATATATAATATTATTTATATATTATAATATATAAATTATATTATATTATATTTATATATATATAATATTTATTTATATATTAATTTATTTATTTATTTATTATTATCACTACTCAGCCACTGAATTTGCACAGAATTCTCATTCTGAGTTTTAAAAAAAAGAAGAAAATTATAATAATAGAGTAATGATATTTAACTCCCTTTTATTATCTTGGTTGGCCGTGAAGCCCGAGTATGATTCTTCTCTTGAGTTCTACTTTTCTGGTTTTTTTTTAATGCTTCTTTATTTTATGTAATTTAACACCAAACAGCCAGTGTGTTCTACGTCGTAGTTGAATCGGGTAGCGGTTTTATTTACTGGTGCGACCGGTCTGGGCACGCGGTGGTACTGCTATGGTTTTGCCAGAGGAATCGGTATGCTGGATTTTTTCTAAGTACGGCTAAAAGGAACAAAGATTCAGAAGGTTTGATAGTTCACCCCTTTTTTGAGATTTTCATATTTTTTGCCGACCTTTATCTTAACGCGTGTTCGAATTAGGTAAATCGTGCTGTCAAACATTTTTCGATCTATGCAGGTAAGAAAACCGATTCCTTTTAATTTCCATACTGATATTAGGTCAAAGGTTTTATTAATATATGAACTTTCTATTTCGTGGAACGTTTTATTACACGACGTTTTTAATTTGGTTACGGGTGAGGTTCACTAGTTTCGCTATAGAATGGATCCGTCAATGTCAAGTGCGGTACACGTAGTAAAAGATTTTAAGGAAAGCAGACACCATCCGACGATGTTATTCCACTCGAAACGGATTGTAATACCGATGAGGGGTTTAATTTCCTAATCGTTATTACGGTGAGTAAGTCCTTATATGAAGACTCGTCTTGTATATCGAAAAGCGATCGTACACGATTTCCGATGCCGAGCGACTTCGAGTGGCTGCTACTCATACTTGCGGGTACTAAAACGAATACGCGCAGAATTGAGGGTGCTAACTATTGAAATTGAAAAATATGACGTCGCTATTAAAACTAGATGAAGTTATCGGCTAAACGTTTTTGGATCATCTGTAACTCGGAGCGACAGACGAGACGAATGATGTTACAGATTAGCGACTCATCCGCATTAATAAACGAACTTAGGTTCCTTCACTGAAAACGGTTTACCAAAAGTGGATTATCTTTGTGCCGGGTTCAGTCGTTACCGAATACTGTCAGCGTATAAAAACCCTAAGTCTTATCACGAGGGCCACCTCCATTCGAACGCGCACGAATTGGCCAAAACAGCGGCTAATTAATTTGTTTTTCACTAGTTACACATGTACACCTAAAATAATGGTTTTGTACGGAAAAATTGATCTTTTTCAATAGGAGAATTTGCTAGATTTCCTTTTTTTATATTTACCGGTGTTGAAAAGTTACATAAGAAATCTCATACTTTACCGATACTTAAAATAAATATATGAAGCTTCCGGTTACAGATTTATTCTTTCAACTAGTAGTAAGGCCGTATTCATAGTTTATAAATAAAAGCAAAAATGAATTTTAAATAAGGATAAAAATTCAACAATATAATTTCAAATTTTCAAGTCAAAATGCGTTAGAACATCCGTAAAACGCATACACACAAATACAGTAAACTTTAATTAGGTTTCATCGACTTATCGTAAGTACGTATATTTTAAAAAAAGCTGTTATGTATAACCCGATATCATATTCGTTTAATTAAACTTTTATTACTCCCGAAGCAACTAATACGATAATAAAAAAAAAACAGCAATAAAGTTATAATAATAACAATAAAGAAACATATGGTAAACGTATCAGAATTAAGTATTTTCTAATTTAAACGGTTATTAATATAGAGTTGTACGATAAAAAGTAGGTGTTGATTACTATCGACGATTAATCTTCTTTTAAATATTGTGCAGATAGTTATTACAACAGCGCGGCTCCTCGTGAACGTTAAAAATTTTAATTCGACCTATGACCTAGATAAAATCTTACTTAACTATCTTTTATAGTGATCAGCACTTAAAGAACCGAGGGGAATTACTTTAAATTACGTGTAATTTTTTTCCTATTTTTCGACAAGGAGTTTTTTTAAATTAATAATGTATATTATAAATTCCATCGAATAAACTCCGATTTGGAACAGAAAATGTAGTTTTTAAAAAAATCAGGTTCTACTTATACCTCGAGGGCTTAATCTATAAATGTTATAATTTTTCTATGTCGGTATATTTATTTACGTATGCATGATCTAATTACAAGCTTCAGAAAAAGTTTTTTTTTCATTGAAAATTTAACGCGATAGAATTTTTTTCTCCCTCCTAAAACTTTTCCAGAATTAATAAACCGACTGCTTTAATAGAAAATATATCCTGAATGACAAAAACGATTAACATTTTTGTTTATCTTTAAAACGAGGGATTCTCACAAATATTTTTAAGTAAATTGTTATACCCAAAGTAATTACAGGGACAAAATATTATTAATCTAACGGCACATTTACAGCTAATCCGAATCCATCCTGTAAATTTCGTTAGAATTTATATAACCGTACTTCAGCGATGGGAAATAAATGCATTGGATATAAAAAAATCAGTTTAACAAAAAAAACTTACATTTAAACCAGTAGTTCGATTTTAATTCCGATTATGAATAGTTATTTTTATATAACACTGGTAAACATGATTTTCATCTCACGAGTACCAATAGGTGTACTTAATGCAGTTTTTATCCTGTTTTCTCCATCGCCCACCGTTGTTTTGTTATTATTTTTTTTTTTTAATATTTTAAAACGTGTTTTCGTTCATTTGTTCATCGTCAACTAAAAGCTGCTACAGCATTGTAAATACGATAAGGGTAGCGTTGCTACTGTTGTGCAGGTTCAGACGTGTATAGACGTGTACAAACGTCATCTAGTGTAGCACACATTCATCAGAACGATGACAGTTGAGAGATAGTAATGAACCAGTAAACGCGTCATCGTGAGTGCTTTGTGCGTCTGAATTATTGTGTATTACATATTTACAACTTTATTTCTTTTAATTAGTCGTTAGTTACAAAATGCCTAGAGCTTTTTTACATCATCCTAACAATTTCTGTTATGTATGTGGTGAAGTGACGCTCAAGTCCCAAAGGCAAAACATTACTCCATTAGTAAAAAAGTATTATGAACTTTATTTTGGTTGTAAAGTTGGAAACCAAACAAGGGCCTGGGTCCCACGTATCTGTTGTTTATCGTGTTCTAGGCTTCTCACTGAATGGAAAAATGGCAAACGCCACATGCCATTTGCTATCCCTATGATCTGGAGGGAACCCAAAGATCACTCTTCTGACTGTTATTTCTGCTTAACAAATATTAAAGGGATTACGTCAAAATCAAAACATACAGGGGTGTACACTAACTTGCAATCTGCAATGAGACCGGTTCCACACTGCGAAGAATCGTGAGTGCTTTGTGCGTCTGAATTATTGTGTATTACATATTTACAACTTTATTTCTTTTAATTAGTCGTTAGTTACAAAATGCCTAGAGCTTTTTTACATCATCCTAACAATTTCTGTTATGTATGTGGTGAAGTGACGCTCAAGTCCCAAAGGCAAAACATTACTCCATTAGTAAAAAAGTATTATGAACTTTATTTTGGTTGTAAAGTTGGAAACCAAACAAGGGCCTGGGTCCCACGTATCTGTTGTTTATCGTGTTCTAGGCTTCTCACTGAATGGAAAAATGGCAAACGCCACATGCCATTTGCTATCCCTATGATCTGGAGGGAACCCAAAGATCACTCTTCTGACTGTTATTTCTGCTTAACAAATATTAAAGGGATTACGTCAAAATCAAAACATACAGGGGTGTACACTAACTTGCAATCTGCAATGAGACCGGTTCCACACTGCGAAGAATCGTCCTTACCAAAACCTTCCAGTATATGACATTAGGTGAAGAGAGCTCAGAGTCTGATGGAAGTAAGAAAGAAAAAGAAACAACTTGATACAGCTTTTGGACAAAGCAGTTCGTTTGAGCTTTATATACAGACTCAAGAAAATCTTAACGATCTCATACGAGATTTAAAGTTGCCCAAAAAACAGTCTGAAATGCTTGCTTCCCGGCTAAAAGGATGGAATCTTCTTCAAAAGAATACAAAGATATGTATTTATCATAATCGTTATTCTGAATTTAAAGACCATTTTTCTGAAGAAAATGGCTTAGAGTTTTGTAATGACATTTCTTCTCTTATAGAGACACTTTATAATGAACATCACCCAGCCATAACCCAAAAGAGTTACATAGTTTGTTTATAAATAATAAGAAAAACATGCAACTGAACAAATACTATAATTGTTTTTCATCGATATTAGAAATCAGGATTACGAACAGTGCAGGGTTCCAGGGGTTAGTGCGCTCTGGGTAGACGGGAATGGCGACCGAAGCGAGCTCTGTGACCCTAGCGTAGGCCCTGAGGAGCTCCTGAGTTGGCTTCAGCCGTTCACCTGACCGTCTTGGGTTCTGAGGGTCCAGGTTCTAGCTAGACGGGTCGGCTAGTGTATATATGATGATTTGAAATTTAAAGTTTGCAACAGGATCGCTTCTGTAGGAATTTAATTATTCAATGTTTGATCTTAAACCTTTAAATAGCACAAGCTTTCTTTATAATTATTTAAATTATTATACTAAACACCATTAAATCGCACCATTAGGGCAATAATAGCTTTTGTTTGCGGTGGGTGCTTCAAAGAATAAAAGGAGAAAAAATTAATCGATAAAAAAAAAGAGAAAACTATAATTGTGTTAATATAAATAAGCCGGTCTTTTGCACTCGAATAATTTAGCCTACTTTATTTGTTTTTATAATCAAATAGCTTCTGTTTACTACGTTTAACAGTTGCCTTTGATCGTATAATTATCAACTTAGATTAAAGTTGTAAATCTACGGTGGTTATCTAAGATGTTTAGAATAGCATGAACTCCTTGTTGATGATTAACGAAGAAAATATTTTCGCAAATAATTCTGGGTAATTTCGTAGTAATTCAGTTCTGTTTTTTTTTCTCTTTCCAACATCGGCTGTAAATTAATTTAAAAATACGCGCATACAAATAAATAAAATACAAAAATATACGATTAGGTTTTCAGCCAAAAAATATTAATAAAATTATTAATTTTTGAATTTAAATTTTAATAATTTTAGTTAAATTTAAAAAAAAAACCGTTTTTATTTACATATTAATTAACCTTTAAATATATTCAGGAACATTTTTATACTTTTTAACAAGTTACCGTGCAAATTAATCAAATAATATAGAAAAAGAAAGTCGGCATCGATCAACATCGACGTTAATGTATATCTATTTATAAAATAAGGAAGCATCATTATGTACCGATCGGTCGTGCTGTCTGCGAAGCGACGATCAGATGACCGACCGACCGACCGGACGGGGGAGTTAGGTCCACTCGCTAACAACTAGGAGGTCTAAAGAGCGGCTCGACTCAGATGTTGGCTTTGCAGACGTGTTTCACGGCCAAATTTGTCTACGTGAGGGACCGCGCGGAAAATTACTACTTCTATACCGATCATCGCACCGTGAGCATCTTCTCGCCACCTGTAGTACTTCATTAAATACCGAATACGACTCGAAGAGAGATGATGTAAAGAAAAAGAAACAGAGGAAAAGAATAAAAGAGGCAAGCGTGCAAGTGAAATAGAAATTTTTTTTTCAATAATGCAAAAAAAAGCAAGAAGGATTCTTTCTCTCCGGTAAATATGCAATTCCAACCGATTCATCGTTTTCAACTCGTCTATTTCTCACAGAGTTCTTTTTTAAGGATTACATTCGGCATTTTAAACAGAATCTTTAATTTATTATAAGAGAATTTAACCATCTAACCGTGTAAATTAACCAACTATTAGTTATAAATTTAAAGATTGTGAAAAAGAAAAAAAAAGGTTTTTTTAGTAACGTTTTAAAAATTTCGATTTTAACAACTCGCAAAGTTTTGTATATGTGTATATATATATATATATATATATATATATATATATATACCTTTTTTCTTCGTTAGAATCTGTAAATTTACAGAGTAACAGAACAGTGACATGATATCAACAGTACTCTGCTGAGATGCCAAGGCATCTGTGCGCACTCAGGTGTGTAAGTGTAAATGTACGGGTAAATGTGCACTCTTGGACAGACTCAGGCCAACCACTCCTGACACGTGTGGTTGATTGAAATCCAACCACCAAAGAACACCGTTGTCTACAGTCTAACATTCAAATCCATATAAAACCAACCGCCTTTACAAAGGCTCTAACCTTAGAACTCTCAACATTATCCACATATACTAGCCGGCTCGTCCAGCTAGAACCTAGACCCTTGGGACTCAGGTCAGCCCAGGCGAATCCCGGAGCCAACTCCGGGCTCGTCCGGACCTCCCAGGGTCAAGGGGCCTACCCAATGGCTGCAGAGCTCGCTTCGCTCGCCATTCTCAATTTTCCAGGGGGACCGGCGTCCTGGACGCCGCAGAGCTTGCTTCGATCGCCATTCCCATCTACCCAGAGGGCTTTACCCCGACATTATGCGTTATCCTCACGGTTGTGAGAATAATACTGATAGATAATAATTACAGTATTCAGGCTTTATAGAAACCCGAAGAACAAATTAAACTGCAAAAGATAGAATAATAGAAACCACGGTAGCTAAAATATACACACCATTCACGATGAAAAATTTACTCTTATAACTTTGGCACTGTGATAGAAATATAATAATGAAGTAAAAGCATTAATCTGGTTTTGCCTTAATGAATATCTTTAATTCACAACTTCACGTTCCTTGGGGGCCCAGAAATAATGAAAACTTTTAATATTTTAACCTTCAAGGTCTCGGTCGTTGGCTTAAAATTCTTCCCTGAGATAACAGGAATGTATCCTGTAAATTTGACAGTAATCGGTTGGTTGGTTCTCGCGTGATGCGATAACAAACAGTCAAACTTTATATATAGATGTATATCGCGATGTATATGGGTGAATCGCGATCTGTTAGATCGAGAATTTACCTGATGCATGCAAAAGTTAGCCTTCAAACTACTAACAAATATCCCGTTTGAATTTTGAAAATCGGGCGACTGTTTGCAGAGATATTATAAGAGCACCGCCATTGAACCTCCCAAAACAGCGCCCCAGGGGCATTCTGTTTGTTACCAGATGATGGTGATGATTGTCTAGCCTCCCACGAGGTGATTGCATACCTCATCATGCTAGCCTCACATGCAGTCCCCACGGGAAGCCCATTATTGTTAAACAGACATCTTTTAAATCTATTTAATATTATTTTATTTAACATAAATTTATAATATAAATCATATATGTAATATATATATTAATGATATATATAAATGATATATATTAAACATATATATAAATGATTACAAATATCCATAAAAAAACTAAATTCAAGATAAATATAATTAATGTACCGAATTCATTAAACTCAAACTTTGGGAAAAATTCAGAATAGAAAAAATTAAATATTTAGAAGAAACAATTCAAATAAAAATGGATTAGAAAATTGCTAATCCATGAAAAAATGGATAAAATTGAAAAAGCGTACGAGATAAATAAAGTTTATATAAAAGAATAGATAGAAAAGAGTCTGACAAAAGAGAACGAAAACCTACCTATCTATAATTTTAATATTTAAATTATGTTTTCAATCGTATTTTATACGCAAAAATTTTGATGAAGCACTAACCTCTGCAACAAAAAAAGAACTAATCGGAAAGGAAAAAAATAAAATTAGAGAATTTTTTAAAAATTATTTGTTTTGTAAATTAGTTGGTTAATTTATTTTTCTCAGAGGTAGATTTTTAGATTCGTCTCTGTTTAAATTTTTCACACCGTTTCGGTAACCCTTTATAAATTTATGTTTTCATAAATTTATACAACAATTTATGTTTTCATGTTCGTTATCAATACGATGCTACTTGAAAAATTTCTTTTAAGTTACGGTCTTCAATCTACGTAATTTTTTTTTTTTAATTTAAATATTGCGTTACACTTTTTTTCGGATGGGTCATCGATAGATAAGAAAAACAGGATTCTTATTATTAGAATTCTGTTTGTTCTCTTTCATGGATTCTTATCAGGATATAAAATATGCCAAAAATTATTTTTCGTTAGTTCTGGGTTATAATCCAGATTCTACCACACATTCTAGGAGCGAATTGCATATAACTCCTCGCACGAATCATTTGTTCAAATGAGACTTTCCTGGCTCATTTTTATACGCACCGTTATATATTTAAAACATTCTAAAGCACCCATAACGTACTCAAAATTAAAATTTAAAAGTAAAAGCTATTTTTGATTTATTACTTCGAAAAATAGAATCTCTCTTTGAAAGTAAATCTGGTTTGTTTTTTTTTTAAATTGAATTGAACGTTTTTTCCATTGAAATCAAGTATACTTCGCCTTTTAAGACGGTGTACCTTTATCTCTAATTTAAATAAAGACCGAATAATATTCGGGAAATATTAAGTTAGGAGTAAACTGAAAAATCTATTTAACATACTTCTTCAACATTATTCGTAAAATAGAATAAGTAAGTGTTTATTGTTTAAAAGATAAAAACTTGTGACGTTAAACGGTCCCCTCTCAAATCGGCTGAACAATGTATGAAATTTGAATTTATCTGTATTCGAATACAGACGCGCAATACTTAATACAACGCGTTCTTAAGACGGCTGATAGGTTTTCTTAAGGAAGTCCGAGTACCGCGTCAGACAGTTTTTAATATCTAAAGGAAAAGTCATCTACTGTTGTACGTATTTAAGTAGGCCGACACAAAAACTTTCATCAGCAATACGCTGTTTTCGTATCGGAATTAAATATTTCGATATCATGACGGATCGGGGATGGGATGTTGCACGGAGATCTGAGGTATTCCTTTCAGGGTGTTTTTTTATTCCGTTACGATTATAATAATCCCTTTATCACTGTTCACACCTTTCCTCGATCGATGGGTTTCGGGACCGCTCTAAGTTTTTTACTGTGTTCTCTGTATCTGTGAGTGTTACGGGAGAGTGTCCGCTTCCGCTGATAGACCTGTCCGATGACAGTTTTCCTGGCATGCTTTAGGTTTTAATAATACTAGTAAATAATACCGGTATTTTTTTTTCAGACTTTCGGGTAGGCAGAATATACTGAGTAAATGCAGTTAACACAACTTTTGATTTAAGGCTCTGGTAGTCTGAAATTAAATATACATATCGGTGGAATTCAATGTGCGATATCAAATTAAAGATTTGATATCGCACATTGAATTTGCGAATTGAAGCAATTTGTTTCTTTTTTCAAGAAACTTACCTTTGTTTAAAAAACATTGAAAATTTAAACAATATATTTCCTGAAGGCCACAGAGGCAATAGTAACAACTTGAACGCAATTTTTTAAATTTCTAGGCGGATCCGTTCAAGTAAGAATATCGTCCAACAGGAAAATATCTTTGAGCGCTACCGTATGAATTTTAAAAAGTATAAATAAAATTTAATTTTTTAAATATAAAAAATAAATAAGTTTCAAAAGCGGTTTTATTTTGTTTTAAGTTTTGCCAAGCTTAAAGACCTAGTCTGACGCAAATTTGAGAGAATTATAAAAATTAGATCATAAATATTAACGAGTTCAGAATATTTGATATTTTCTTGCGTAAACGAATAAAGTATAGATTAAAAGAAAAAGCGATGTAACTTATATAAATACATTAAAGAGATTTGTTTATAAAAAGATGTTGAACACAAAATATACGCGCTGTAAGTTATGTCGTGTAAAATCTTATGACAAAGCGTGTGTTGTCGCCTTGCAAACAAGACTTACAGGACGAGGATGGAAGAGAGTGTTTGAGGCCCCCCTGAGGGCGTTGCAGGGGTTCCGGTCCACACGAGTTATCATACGGACGAGAGCGTTGTGCCACTATATAATATGACATCGATACCTACCGACATCGACCGGCTGAAAAAGTTAGCTATACAGCATTTATGTGATGACTTTATTTCAGGTTCGTGCAAGACCACGATAAATTCGGTATAAGTTAACTCGTACACGCCTGAACGACTCACAAATCAGCCGACCGGTGCTAGCGGTGCGGATCCCGCTTTTTTATATTTATAAATACGCGTACATTATTTTTTTTATTTAAGTTTTTCATCGGTAAATTTTCTTTGCACCCACGGTTTCAGGTAACGTATTTATTTTTCTTCCGATAAGCGTCGTGGTTTCATTACGTTCGGTTAAAATTTTAAGTTAAGGAAACAAGGATATTACAAAGGCCTGCAAAAAGGAAGGAGAAAGTAATATCGCGTGTCCGGTATATATTTTAACTAATCCGAAAACATATTTCGGCATACGTTGATCGCATAATTTATATATAAATATAATAAATCTTACCGAACTTCTTAGAAACAATTAAAAGCTTCTCGCGTTTACAAACACAGATTAAAAAAAAATTGTATCAACAGTTTATGTCTAAATTAACATGTATCGTATAACAGGAAAACATCTGTCGGCATGGTTTTATTTCTTAAAATACATAAATTTTACAAAATATGCTGTTTACTGATATAACCTGTGTATTAATAAATAAATAAATGTGTGCAGTATTTAAATAAATAAGTAAATAAATGTATATGTAAATTTATTTTTCGTTTTAGTTGTTCAATAATTTATTTATTATATACAAAAAAAAAAATATTTTAAAAAGCTGTAAAATGATGATTCTGAGTATGAGCGCGCGCGTCAAGTGTGGTGTGCGCGCGTATAAAATGGGATTTAATCAATAAATCCTACTGAATATAGACAGACTGATTTTATCGACACATGCCGTATATTATGATTTCAGTTTAGGAAAATACTGGCTTTAGGTAACAAATTTTTGCCGGAAATTATTATCTTTGTGGTAAAGAGAGGTAATTTTCCCAAGGAAAGATGGAACTTCGCGAAGAGGTGAAAAATCAAGTTTTCATTAACGAAGTAGTTGATATACTCTTTATTTTTAACATATTTATTAATCGATAAAGAGAGAGTTAATATTAATCTACAAAGGAGGTAGACGATGAAAAAAATATAATTTGCATTGGATTTTTGAGATGAACAAAGAAAATAAGACCGGAATTAATTTGATGATTCTAAAAATTAAGTAAAATACAAAATTTAATTTACCTAAGAACGTTTTAGTTTGTAGTTTCAGCAAATATAATGTAATTTGTGACAAAACGTAATTTTTTTAAATCGCATGAAACAAATGCCATTTGTTATATTTCCTACGTACTGTTGCAATCTGTTTTCGCATCGCTGCTTGCACCATGACTAGGATTATTCATACTTCCCGTAAATAAATGAATCTTTATTCTAATTCATACGTAAAAATTCATCTATGTTGATCACGTCAATGTAAGATAAATTAGCGGTATAAAAACAATTAAAAGGTAAAAATATGATATTTTTTAAAGTTTATTAATAATTTAAATAAAAACGTATGAAATAATCTAAGATAAATACAATAAAAATAACAAATTATTGCAAAATAATTAACAATTCAGAAGCCGGTATTGAAAATTATTTTGAGCACACATTTTTGACACGTTTAACAGGATGCAGATAAGTAAAAATTAAAAAAGAAAAGATTTCATCAAAAGAAAAATACTGTTTCCGTAAAGGAAAACGTTTTAATTTTACTTTGGATAAATTATTGGGAAAATTTTTCAAACGGTTCGACAATTTATTAAAAATTTCAACAGTACAATAAGGCCCTTTCTCGTAAGCCGAAGTATTGTGTCCAATTACATGAAAATAGTTCCGTTTGTACGTTTTGGTGAAGGTGGATATTGTTATTTTTAAAGAATAAGTGATCATTCTCTTTAAAAGAGACCAGATCTCTTTAGAAAAAAAGATTAAGTGACGCATTCATAAATGTAGATATTATTCTATATAGGTCTACACGATTCATACCTATACCCATTTTTGTACCTTAAAAATTCGTTCAGACTTTTTAAACCAGCCTCAAAAGATGGCATTATAATTTCCATGAGAATATATGTAGGCGTAATAAATATTTAAAAACTATTACAAACTTAGCGCTTTTTTTAAGGCCCTTCAAAGTAAAACAGTATCGCTTGATTTTGTTCTAAACGAAATCAATTTGATCATCTCGCGAGGGCTTGTCATCTAATAAAATACCCACAAATTTTAAAGGGAATTGTATCACTACTAGCATCCATGTCTCCTTTATTTTTCGCAGCTATTACTAAAGGAAATTTTTTTTCTTTTAAGCCCTCTTACAAGGCATGAAACTAAACCGCTCTTACTCTTTTTTGTCTTTAGTCATTTGACTGGTTTGATGCAGACTCACTATCTAGTGCCAGTCGTTTCATTGCGGTATACCCCCTATATCCTACACCCCTAACAATCTTTTTACGTATTTCAAACGTTGCCTGCCTGCACAAATTTTCCCTTCTACCTGTCCATCCAATATTACAGAGACTATTCCAGGATGCCTTAGTATGTGGCCAATAAGTCTGTCTCTTCTTTTAACTATATTTTTCCAACCGCTTCTTTCTTCATCTATTTGCCGCAATACCTCTTCATTTGTCACTTTATCCACCCGTCTGATTCTTAACATTCTCCTGTAGCACCGCATTTCAAAAGCTTCTAATCTTTTTTTCTCAGGTACTCCGATCGTCCAAGTTTTACTACCATATAAAGCTGCGCTCCAAACATATATTTTCAAAAATGTTTTCCTGATGTTTAAATTAATTTTTGATGTATACAAATTATATTTCTGAATGAAGGATCGTTTCGCCTGTGCTATTCGACATTTTATATCGCTCCTGCTTCGTCCATCTTTAGTAATTCTACTTCCCAAATAATAAAATTCTTCTAACACCGTAATCTTTTCTCTTCCTATTTTTACATTCAGCGGTCCATCATCATTATTTCTACAACATTAAATTACTTTCGTTTTGTTCTTGTTTATTTTCATGCGATAGTTGATGGGTAGGACTTCATCCATGCCGTTCATTGTTCCTTCTAAATCCTAGAAGGAATTCAGATTGCTAGAATTACTATATCATCAGCAAATCGTAGCATCTTTATCTTTTCATCTTGCACTGTTACTACGGATCTAAATTGTTCTTTAACATCATTTACTGCCGGTTCTATGTAAAGATTAAAAAGCAACAGGGATAGGGAACATCCTTGTCGGACTCCCTTAGAGTATAAAGATCTTCACTTTATATTCCTATTAAATATTTTCTTTCATATTTAAAAAAAAAATAAAAAAACTTAATCTCATAAAATTCTCAAACTTTTTGTTTCGTACATTTTTGAAACAACAGTGATTTATCTCTGTGGTTTATTCGTTAATGAACAAGAACAATAAAAAAATACTTTTTCTTTTGTAAAAATATCAAAGGTTCAAAACCGATCGGAAAGTTTTATTACCGATCAAACGTTTTGAGACTGTTGATCGGTAATATATTTTTGAAGTTTAGTCTGTAGCAACAACCCTTAATCGGTGAGAAACTACTTCTATTGTTTTTTATTACGTCGGTCATAATAAAAGGTTAATGTCAACGATCAAAAAATATCTTCTTGAGAGTAGTATTTACCAAATTCTTCGAGAAGATAGTTTAAGGTCGCTTAAGAAGATAACCCCGTAAACTCTGCAAGCCGAATATTTCGATTAGAAACGGAAATTAGCAATTAAATATTAAAATTTTTAAATATTACGTACTATTACGAGCGTTAAATATTTTGATTTGTCACGTCATTTGTGTTTTTTATATGCATTCCTCACCACAGCAATCAGAAAACTACCATCTTTATTACATCATAAAAAGAAAAAGAGCAATAGAATGGTGTCAGTAAAAAAAGAAGCGGGGTCGGTGGGAGGGAAAAAGAAATGAAATGTAAAGTTTACGTCTTTGATATGATATTATTAAGTTATATGCATTTTTCTCACGCAAGCTGACAACGCATTAACGTGGAATCCACGTAATGTTTAAGACAATGGTCGGTGCCAACATCCCGTCATAAAGTCCAGTGGCATAAAAGAATAGCAATGACATCCGGCGCAGCCGACTTATACGTACAATCTATCGGGTGCTTCGTTGTCTACCGACTAAATAACCGATGATGGATGACAAGGAGTAAAACTGTCAGCTATAAAACAGATTGAAATATCACCGGCCAAAAAATAATAATTTGTAGAAATAAAAAAACACATTAAACAAAAATTTGCTTCTTATTTGTAAAACGAGTAGCATAATAATGGTCATTCAGTTTTATTTGAAAGAAAACATCGATACGTGCTTTGTGAAACAAACTTTTGGCCAAAGGGTGCATTCAAAAGCACTATATATTATTTTAAAAAATTACCTGTGTATCTACTTTTTTATTAATTTTTTTAAAATTATACTCTTCGTAATTTTATTTCAAATATTAGCGTTATAAATTCCTTAAACGACACAATCTTTTGGTATATTTGAAAAAGATCATTTTTTATTAATTTGTAACGATCCCGAAATAAAATTTCCGGGTAGTAAACTAAATCGGGTAGGAAAAAAAACCGCGATTCAATGGAGGAATTATTTCGTTTCGAGATAAAATAATGAACAAATTAAAGTTACTTCCTAACAAAGACTACCGTCATACTCGCTACAATTAAGCATCAAATACTTTCACCCTACAAAAGATCCCCCGATAACAGAATCAATATCTACAGAACCGAACTTTGAAAATAAATTAAAATAAAAATACCGATTAACGCTAAATAAAATAACACGTACATACAATTCTAATTAATTAAGCTGAAAAAATGTGAAAAAAAATAACTGAATATGTTGCTCATCGATTTCATTTGTTACAATAACTTTTTTTTTGTTATAGGTGAGTCTGAGAAATTCCATTTACGCATCCGCCATAAATGAGAGAGTCGGACTAGCATGGGTTCGGCTAGATGTTATTAAGAGCATATGTGTACCCGCACCCTAACGACTAATACTCCTATCTCGCCGTTTCTTCTCCTCGGGGGACGGTCCTGCAGTTTAAGCATTGCACGGGCCCAGGAGGTGTCTTTAGGGTCCAGAGTCCCCGTGCTTCATCACCGTCACCCATCCGCACAAGTGCAGAAGCAGGATGGCTCCACAGAGGGCTGTCCTTCGCCCATTCACCTTCAGGTCAGTTTCTTCGCCCGAATCTCAGGTCTTTTATATGCAATTCTGATTCCTTGCTGGGTGATCTTCAGACCTCTTACTGATCTGGGTCCTAAATCAAGCTCTATCCCATTCTCTAGCTTCTCTCGCTTTAGTTTTCAGGATACTTGTTGATAAGTGTACTATCCTATCCCATTCCGCTCTTCCTATCAACATGTATGGAACTGTTTCTTCCGGAGAAAGCCAGCTTAATCCGACATCTTGTCTGACCACATCCCACCGCTGGCATTGGTAGATGATGTGCTCAACGCACATCATCAAAAGATCGCAGTACCTGCGTAGAGGAGACACTCTCCTGCAAAATCGATTCAGGTAGGCTTCAGACTCGCCATGTCCAGATGCGTTATATAGAAACCTACCCCAGCCAGTCCTCTTTTCACCCGTACATCTATTCTCGGAATTCATTTACGTGTCCAGTGCCACTACTTCGATCTCTAGCCCATTCAGTTACGCGTTTCAACGGGTCAATTATGGACTTCCACCTAACAAAGCCATATTGATCAGGGGAAAGCCCACTCTTTGCTTCCACTTCGCACCAGAGCCTTTCAGTGATAAGTCTCTTCAACAGCTTGCCCAGGGTGCTGAGCAAGCATATCGGACGATACGAGACATCTCTCCCAAGCATGTCTCCCTTCTTTGGCACCAGGACCAACCCGCTTCCTTCCAACAGGAAGGAAAGCAACAGCTCTCCAAAGCTGTATAATAGGCGTCCAGTACGACCCGAGTCTTGTCACCATTAATTTAACGAGATATCCAGGGATCACGTCCAACCCCGGACTCTTATCTGCACTAATTCTCTTGGCCGCCAGTCTCAGCTTCTCAATGAAGAATCTTTGCTCATGCTCCGGGGCTATCTCTTCCACGGAGTTTCAGCTACTAGGAACAGCTCCTCGTCCACCCGAAGTGTTGTCTCTCGAGATAGGAGGAGGATGGGCGCGCCAAACTTGTTCATGATAATTTTATATGCACCCCCCCACGGATTAACGTCCAGATCTGCTACGACCTCCGCCCAGGCTTTCGCCTTGACCTCTTTAATGACCGCACAAAGGGACTTTCTTGCTTGTCGGTATGCAACAAGTAACTCGTCTACATCATTAGAAGCTCTCCTCGTTGCTCTCTGAAGTTTCCTTCTTGCAGAATTGTAGCTGCTCTCCTCGTAGCAATCTCATCAGTCCACCAGTGGATTCTTTCTTTGCCGGCCCCTCAGGTCGTCCGTCTGGACCGCACTCATCACACAACACCTCCATAAGCCCTTCAGGTGTGATCGCCAGAGTAAAGTCCAACCGATCAGCCACCCTATCTACAATACGTTCGGCCTGGAGTTCTGAGGGCAGCCACCTTTGTCTACGAGCAGGGATTCCCGACCTTCCACACTCCACCGTGAACATAATAAGTGGTCATCGCCAACCCTTCCTCACAAATCCGCCCACCTTCGTTGGCAGAGGGCGAGGCTCGGTTGTGGATGTTACTGCGTCCTCTGATGGGATTGCCTAATCGAATCAATCTAACGCTGCGGGGACCTTCGTCAAAATCAAGAACGTTACCTATACTCTGCTGCGCTACAGCCAATATCGCGACAACTCGAACACAACGAACCTCTAACTTCCCGGGTGGTCGTCATTACATACATCTCCGAACCTTCACTCTCCAAAACTGAGAAGTACGGGGAAATTTCCGCCCTCCTCTTCCGCCCAGGCCTAACTAACAGCTGGCCCTCTAGCATGGCCAGAGTTACCCTAGTCTCACTACCGTGGAATTTCGACATGCTCGCTGTCTTCTACCTACCAATAAACTCTGAGCAAGCCCACGAATGTGACGACTGTCCGCAGCGAGCCGTGGACAGCTGGGGACCTTCTGTATTTCCCTGTCACTCTTTACACCTCTTGGCCGCTACTGGATCGGCTACAAGTAACCATAGAATACGACCCTCATTCTACAAAGAACGTAAGCAGGACTAGGGAGTATTACCTTGCTTGTTACGGGGTCTTACGACCAGGAGTCGTTGTCACCTTTCAACCGCGATGAGGCCGGTACGTGTCCATAAATCATCACCTTAGTACTTCCGCTAAAATTGGATATGACAAGTCCAAATACAACTGTGATATCAGCCTAAGTCCAAGAAAGACCAATACTGCTGGAGGGTACACACTCAACCAGACAGCCTAAAAATCACTGAAAATAGACTAAACTCACAGCACTCTGGACTCACTCAAGGAAACCAGAGATTTATTCAGAGACAGTGGCGCTACTGCAAAACACTACGCAGCTGTGTAGTTAAGACTCCACAGCAATGCAGCCTGACTGACCGCCACTGAACGTTTACAGCTCCGACGACGTGATCACCTTTCTTGCAGAAGCAGATTATAATCGCTACCTGTAGTTGAAAAGCAAGTTTACAACACGGAGCTACATGCCGAGAAGCGACGCATTCAACAAATATAACACGGTCAAAATTCACCAAAGAACAGTAAAATACTGAATGGTACTGGCGTTCTCCCGTACAAACTTTAAACATCAACCGCCCTATTATCCTACGTTTTTCATCGTAAATAATTTCCGGTAAAATTTTGTAACCTAATTGTGCAGATACTAATAATATTAATAATTCCCTTTCACTGACAATGGTTTTAGCGACTAACGCCTTGCCTTTGTTTGGCCCGCCTTTTTATGTTTGTCTTAAAGTGGTCATCATTTTACCAAATTATATATTATTTAGCATTTATATTTAAACGAATTTTTTGCTTTGTGAGTAATGTACCGAATGATTGTTTTAGTTGTATTTGAATTCATGCAGACTAATCGCAACTTTCTTTTCTTTTTCCTGTTTAGCCTCCGGTAACTACCGTTTAGATAATTCTTCATAGGATGAATGAGGATGATATGTATGAGTGTAAATGAAGTGTAGGGAGTGTAGTCTTGTACATTCTCAGTTCGACCATTCCTGAGATGTGTGGTTAATTAAAACCCAACCACCAAAGAACACCGGTATCCACGATCTAGTATTCAAATCCGTGTAAAAATAACTGGCTTTACTAGGACTTGAACGCTGGAACTCTCGACTTCTAAATCAGCTGATTTGGGAAGACGCGTTAGACTAGTAGCAACTGCAATCTCTTATAATACTATTTCTAAATAATATAATTAAAAAAATATTCTCATCTTATTGATGATGTTATCTTTCTTGTTTATGTTGTTATTGGTGTAAATATTACAACGGATTAGAGAAACTCTATAAACAATTTTATAATTGTTAATAATATTTTTGTTAAATATGGAGTGATAAATAAACGTATAAGAAATAAATATTTAAATATAATAAAACATTATAATGAAATAGCGCGTTAGTATTCGTATTTAAAAGCAGTTCTTAAACAAATATTTGCTTTTATTAATAAGTATTCGCGTCAATAACTGGATATCAACTGAACTTCCGGTGTAGTCGCAATGTATATTCTGGAAAAGAAAAAACAATATTAATATTTCTTCTAATACAGAATTAATAATTAAGCCGGAATTAAAACAAATATAGATTATAATTATTTTATTTAAAACATATTCTACAGCAATAAAACTACTCTGCGTCTGTCTGTCTGTGTGTGTGTGTGTGCACGCATTTACGAACCATGTTTTTTATTAAGCGTTAATTCCCATATCATAAATACGAGAGTACATACATGCCATTATATCAAAATACTAAATGATTATGGATTAATTTATTACACTTAAGTTCAGTTTTTGATTCAATAATTATCTTTTTCGATCTGTTGAAACCACTAAGCACTAGATTCCTGTGCACAAATATTCAATTTAAAAGTCGTTTGTATATATATTATGTTGAAAACAATAAATCCACGTAAGCAGTAAAACGCAGGGAAGATATGATTTTATTAAAGATATCTTGTTAGTTTACTACTTTTGTTTTTCTTATAAAAAGCGCATTTTCAGACTTATCTTCATCTTTAATTCTTAAGTTATTGAAACCTTGACTTTCAAAATCATGATTTATCGTTAATTAAAAAAATGAAAATGACTCAAAAAATCAAATTTTCGTAAGTCAGTCTTCATTAACAGAATTGTATTTATACACTGTCAGTAGTAAAGAAATCCGTTTTAAATTTGAATTTTATTATTGCGTCTTTGTAACGAAGTTGTAGCCGAACGCTTTTTCTGATTTTTATGTAATTTGCAGTAAGTTTCTTTATTATTAAGTGGAATGTTATGTGAATTTGCATGATTTTTCAACGATTGTATCATTTGATGCCGTCCTGAATTTAGAACTAGAGAATGACCACTCATATGATTTGCATCGTGAATTATCGTGTTACAAAAGCTAGTAAAGAAGTAGAACAATTATTAGGATTTATGAAGTTGTTTAAAGTATGAAATCGAGCCGGCAAGAGTTTTTGGAAAGTATTTGAAAAGATTTGACGAATTTTTTATTATATATTTGAGTTATTAAGTATGTATACAAGTATACAAAAAAATTGTTTATCTCCAATTATTTCTCGATGATTTTTTTTTTATATTAAAAAAATTCCGAATAAACAACTTCAAAATTCTCATCAAGTAAAGCACCCGATTTTCATGAATGAATTCTTTTTTTTTCACTGGAGTAAAACTAAAATTAATACTGATCTAGTTCATATCAGTCAGATTTTCTAGTCTATATCTAGTCATTTATTAGTATTCGAGTTTTTAGTTTCATTTATTTGAACAATTTCAATAATAATGTGAAAACGGTTCAGCATTATTTAATAGTGTTGACAAAATTATCAAAAAATACAGGTTTGAAAACGATAAAATAGTTGAATATGAATTGTAAATAAATATAAAGCAATGAATAAATAATATATATGTTTGTGTAGACATATATATATTCATTATATGTACAATTATTCGAAATATCACGACCCCAGCGCCACCTAACGGGTCCATTTTTTTTCAAAAATATTTCGTTTTACATAACTAATATATATTCTGAACATGAGCCAAATCGGACCATAATACAATTTTTCTAAATATTAAACAGAATTAAAATTTTACCAATTTATTTCTGTTTTATTTATTTCAATTTTAATAAAACTAGTATAATATCTTGTAAACTATTATTTTACAAGAGTAAACTATTTTCAGTACGAGTTGTTTCATCTTCAGTAATACCATTTACATAAGAGCATTTAAAACAAGCAGTAGTATATTTTGTCTTTTAAACTTTATTATTTCAAGTATACATTATCAAGTTTTTGTATGCTACCTAGTACTATCAATACTGCTATCTACCGATTCGTAAACAGATTAGGAAAAAATCGGGGTTAGAAGAACGAAAATTTCACATTTTCAAATTAAAAAACGTGAAATTACGAAGATTATCACATATTTATCGCAAAAAAAAATCTATATTCATTAAAAACATCTACTTCTGTGATGATATGTAGTTTTTTTTTGTTTTTTTTTTATTACTTTTAAGACCATAATGGATCACTTTAGTTCATTTTTTTTTTTTTTTTGGCAAGTTCTTTCTTTTCTTGCTGATTTGTTGTTTTTCAGCTTTTCTTTTTTGCCAGTAATTTCTAAGGGTTTCAGATCTTCTTGCCCTTTCTTGTTCATTGTTTTCTTGGGTTTTGATAGGAATCTTGTTTCTTTATTTTTTAATTTCTCATAGTTTCCGGTTTCGTTTTTAGGTTTTCACGGGTTATGTCTAATTCCTCCATGTCTTTGTGTACTTCGTATAACCGGTTCGGTCTGCTTTTCTTGTTCCAGAAAAGTTCGATTATCCGTCTGATAAGTCTGGTCTCTTCCGTTCTGAAAATATGTCCTAAAAGGAAATTCTCTTCTTTCTAAATTTATTAGTTATCGGGATGATAGTTTTGTAAATCTCTTCGTTTGGAATAATTCTCCAAATCCCGTGTTAAAGTTTTTCCCGATGCATGGTCGTAGAATCTGTCTTTCAATCTTTTCCAGTTTATCGGTAAACCTTGTCTCGTACGGTCCAAATATGGTTTCGCATCCGTAAAGTATTTCTGGTTGGATAACTAAGTTATAATGTCTTATTATAACTCAAATAATAAGTCTTTCGGTGTGGACAAACTCTCGCCGGCGTCATTCTACGACGATAAAATATTCAGTCTGTAAATTCATTAATTTGTGTTTATTTTTAAATAAGTAAATATGACTTTTTTTTAAATATTTCTGTTCTTAAATTTGATTCAGAATTTCTGTATTTTACCTATCTTATTATTTACGGGGAAATTTTTTTATTTTGTATATTCGTTACCGTGAAAGACCGAAATTAGAGAATGTCGTCAATATTCTATTGTGAATGTCGACACATACCGAATACGTAGGTGAAAGACAGAAATATTTGCTTATTCGGACCTTCGCCGGTATATTTTTAAAACGTTTCAATTTATAAAATGCTGAAAATTTGATTAGTTTTTTTTTATAAATGCGGTGAATTTGATTAACCGCCTCCAGTGTTGCAGAATGACATAGAGTGTAGGTGTATTTAACATTAATTAGACGAGGTTAGCGAGCGATGCAAGCGTAGGTTATGTTTGGTTTAAATATAAACTCCCTTTTTCCGGCGAGGGTTTCTCGTAATCTATTTACCTCAGAGATTGGTATCGGATAATTTTTTTTTAATTTCTAGTTATTGTTTAGACCTCCTCTCCCCCCAGAACTAATCTGCGTTTGTTGAAGTATACCGGCGAAGATCTGAATAAGCAAATATTTCGGTCTTTCAACGACGTATTCGGTACGTGTCGACAATCACCGGAGAATATTGACATTTCCCAGATATCGGTCTTTCACGGTAACATACGCACACTACATACACGTAAAGCAAATACAATTAATATATCGTACGTCACACGCGGTAGGTTTTTTAATCGAAAACAAACAGATAATAATTAAGTATGTATTACAAACAAACAAAATATTAAAAATAAATAAAAGAACAATAGATTACATCATATTTTAACTGTTAATTACAATTCAAAATGATTTCTCTTTGTAATTTCACGAATAACATAACCTAATAATAAATACATGGATATATGTGAATGCCTGTGTACGTTCATATTTTTTAATATTCTGATCGGATAATACCATTGAATAAACTAACAGTTTGATAAAATATTTAGGTCGTCCACGTTCAATGATAGTATCCGGCCTGGCAACATTTAATATAAAATAAACTTTATTATAATGCATTTTACTGTTTTGCTATAGTTTCTCTTTACTTAAGATGCTATACCATGCAAGCACGGACTCGGTCACACATAACACACACACACACACACACACACAAACAAACAAACAAACAAACATATTTTATATATATGAAACTAAACAAATAGTTTACAGTCACAACTGCATTTCAGTTCGTTGCCAAATGTTACTTCCATTTCGGTTTACAGTATTATGTATACGCACATATTCTAAATGACATATTATTTACTTGGCTTACCCGGTTTTACAGAGGAAATTACGAGTACAATAACTTTATATCGGATAAACTTAGATGTATGTCATGATACTTCTTGGCACTCAACTATTTTTTTTTCATACGAGAACAAAATAAGCTGTTAAATAACAAATCTGAATCGTGTTGTGAAACTAAAATACTTTCTTACGTGACAAATGAAAAATATAAATTCACCAACGTCATTAAATATTTGAATAATTGACTTTATCGATTTTAATAGATCGATCGATTAAAGATAAAGCACTTCGTTATCAGAATTCTTAATAATCAAATTGGCAAAACATTTTTTTCGGTAATCAAAAGATTTCAACAGATCGCTTTTTTATTTCGAAATACAATTTCCCCATATACCTACCCGACCCGAAGTTCAGGTTTCTTTAATCCCATCCTCACGATTACGTGTTTAAGTTCGACTGAAACGAATAACGTATAAAATAATCTATTTGTAAACGTGTTCCAAAACTAAACTAAAATAACCGTTTCAAAACTTCCTCGGGAATGAGTTACGCTCGTACAATTTCATTTCCTCGTTAAACAGTAACAGAATTTTACTATTAATGACATATAAACGGTGGTATGTGTCGTCATCATCGCTTTTGTATCTTCCCCAAACATTTTTTAACTTTGGTCGATCGATTTCCCTAATAATTTTTTTATACGTGCTAAAAAAAGGGATATCGCGATCGTATTTCTTTCTTGGTAAGAAATAATCGGTAAAAAATTATTTTTGAAAGGATTGAAATCTGTAGCAAAATTTTTTAAACAGACGAACTAGATCGAGGGATCGTATATTAAGAAGTACAGGTTTAGTTAATTTTTTAATAAGAATTTTGGAGGATAAGGAGGTAAAAATCTAAGAGAATGACAAAGATTATTATTCACAGAGCGTTAATAAATTACGGGAACCTTAAATAACATTTCAATAGCGGAACGTACAAAAATGAAATTTAGCAAATACTTCAACCTGAAAACAATCTAATTTTCAGTACGAGACCGTCACAGAATCGAACCGACACGGAAGGGCGACTGAAAAATCGGTTGAGTTGTGATACATCATTTTAAAATGTATTTGAAAGGAAACATTTTGAAATAAAACAATTAAGCTATCACAACATTAATCAAAAAGGCGGCTGCTTAACGATCGAGGTGCTGTTTAAAGTGTACGAGTTGAGGCTTGCGGTTTGATGGTCTCTCGTTGAAAAATAATGTATTTCGAGACAGAAGCGTTTGCTAAATTTAATTTTTCTAAACGAACTGCCGAAGATTATTTAACGGTTCCTATACTTTTTAACACTCTGTACGAAAAAAGATGCCGTGAAGGCTTTCTAGGAAAGTTTTTGAACGCGTATCCTAAAAGAAGACACCCTAATCGCGACTGGAAGAGGCAACGAAGGGAAAACATATGTCAATGGAGGAGGTAGAAGATAGAGAGAAGGGGAAATCTGGTGCAGTTAGCGAAGTAACGATTTGCTAAAAGAAAACGTAAAGTAAGTACAAAAGAAAAAGATAATTTAGGACTTAAGATTTAGTAATTTTTTTGCGGTTAAGAAGATACTTAGAATAACATCAAACCGTTTGAATTAGCTACCGCTATAAAAAAATTACATTTTCTAGAAATATTTGGTAAATTATATTCCGATTCCAGGATTCGATTAAAAGTAGAAATAAAAAATCGTTACATAAAATAATATGTTCTGTTACAAAGTGGAGGGATGTACCGCGCATAATAAAGTTTACGCGGCTTAACGATTCAATTAAAAAAAAGAACTTGTCAAAAAGTGAAAGCCTACCCGTAAATATTCTATTAAAATACAGTATTCTGATGGTTTTTTTAGACTAATATCTCTTTATAAATTTCGTTTAAATCGGGACGGCTTTTGTTACAAATAAAAATTTTATTAATATGCTACAAATGAAGACGATGTTCTTTTCCGCATCAGATCGGTTATTTTAATTTAATTAAAATGCAGCGATATGAATTGAATGTTTGACGTGCGAAAAATTTCTAACCGATTACAAGTTTTCATAAAATAAAAAACTAAGGAGAACTTGAATCGTTTCGACACTACTAAGGTTTATTTTATTCATTTTTAAATGCAAAACTTTACAATTTCTACAAAGAAAAATTCAACGTAATATACGGTTCATTTTTTATATGCACCTCACCATCGTTATTTTTTAAGTGTAATGGTATACGGCCAGAAGTAATTTTAATGCTTAAAATGAAAGTTCAAAAATATTACGTAAAAAACCTTGAAATAAATACAAGATTACGTACAGACAAGTAAATAAATGCATAATTCTGCATTCTCTATAATAATCTCACGCTTTGATAACAGTTTTTATGTCGTTTCTTTACATTCTTATCCTTATTTTTATCAAGAATTAAGTTTTTACCATTTATGTTTCTTGAGAATGATTTATTTTTAAAAGGCGGCGTTTATTTATAACATTTATATTTTTTTTTTTATTTATTTATTTTTTTTTTTTTTTTTGTAGGTTTACTGATATTTTACGTTTTAGTAACAATTTATTGTTACTAAAATATTTTAGTTCAATAATTTTATAATAAAATAATTAAAAAATAATAATAAAATCTGCCGGTTATATATAAGTATAAAAACACAAAACCCGCACTATTACGCACTAAAAAGAGTACTAAATCTTTCTTTAAATAGACTTTTTGAAATGGATCTGAAATTTCAGGTGTTTGTAACTTGTAAATGGATTACGTCTTTAATCAGGGGGAGACTGCAAATATTTCAAAAACAGACTTAAAACAAAATACAACATTATTTTTAGTGGATTTTTTAAGTTAGATTTAAGGAATCGTGAATATTTTCTTCACTAAAATATTTTTTGGTAATTGAAGACTCATTAGAAGGACATTCAAGGACAGGGAGAGCTTCTGTGCAAAATAGAAATCTCTAGTATCATCCTTATAATTAATATTCCTGATTAATTTTCTGGGAGAACATAAATAAATACTAATCTGTATATAACAAAAAATTATTTATCGATCGCATCAGGAACGGGTGGATATGCTACACCACAGATAAAAACAGGAAGCCCCCCCTCCCACTTGACTCGATGAATTAAGTGAATCTGTGGTAAAACCCTAATTACAGCAGCACCACAAAATGCAGAATTAATTGTAAAATATGAAAAATATATGTCATTATCGATTATTTAAAAATATAAACATATAAAATAATGTTAAGGTAAATTCATAAAGATACTAAATATAAAAATGACCGCAAAAAAAATCTCAATTTAGCGTTAATGAAAATTATTTGACCGTACTTTTATGAACATTTGAATGATAAACATAAAATTCGGGGTATTTTTCACTTTTTTAATCAATTTTATTTAAAAATTGGTCGAATGAGTAATATTGTTTCTGTAAAAAATAAATTGTCGGGAAACTTTTTATATCGTCGAATACTTTATTAAAAAGCATAATCCTTTCAACGGACTTTTTCTTATAAAAGCAGATCATTTCTTGCAAGCCGACATATTTTGTTGATTTACGTGAAAAGAGTCCTGATATTGTTATTATTTTAAAAATAAGTTACTATGATTTTTAGCCAAAACTGCACATACATAAATAAAAACACGTACATAAATTAACATTTCTAATTTTCTAAACATCGGTCTGCACGATACATATTTATGTTCGCCAAATAATGACTTCGCCGCATATTTTTTTCACCTTGTAAACTCTTTTTTGAGGTTTTGCGAGAAACAAAAGAGATGATATTATACTTCAGACCGGAATATACGTATTCATACCAAATATCTAATAATGACGATAAGCTTATTGTTTTATTAAAGCGTTTCAAAGCGAAAGAGTTCGGTTTGATTTTGTAACAAACGAAACCGATTTGATCATCCCACGAGAATTTATCGTTTAACTACAACACCCAAAAATTTGTTTTTTTGAAAACAGATATGCTACTGTTACCATCAATGGAAATTCTAACCGCGTGATTAATAAAGTGAAAAACAAAAGTATAAATGCTACACTCGTATAAGATAACAGACCGTTACTTTAACTATAAAAAAACAAGACAACAATATTCGGTACGATAAATCCGAGGAGGAATAAAAATAAACAACATTAAAGAGGTAATCGAAAAGATGCAGGCACAACGGTAAAGTGACTTTTATGAATAAGTTAATGACACTTCTCGAAAAATTTTTCCAGCGCATGCCACCGAAACTAGGTAAGTAGAGAAAACCCAAAATCAGGCGTTCGACAAAATTTGAAATGTCATTAGAAAGTATGTAAATCGAAATACCAAGCTATAAAGGACTTTCAAATAAAAATATTTTCCGTTAAAAAAAGGGAAAAAGACTTATACAACTTTTCTGTTGTAATTAAAACTAAACGGCATCGATGATTCTTATTCAGAAGTTTTCGTATAAAATTTTATAAAAAAAGGTTTATCCAGAATGAAGGTATCAAGTGAAACGATAGCCGACTTAAAAAAGTAAAGTACTTTAACTTTTTTATTCCCTTTCTTGAATGAAATCGCCCAAATACATAACCAAAGCGATATGAAATGATCTAATTAGCATAATAATTTCGTTTTGATCCGAGAAACGACGAAATACAAATTTCTTCCCCCACCTCTTTATGGGTGTTTGAATAAGACCGAACAATATCAGAAAGTAGTTTAGCTGCCTAAGGAGCATTAAATTATAGTAGAATTTTGAGATGTGGGACCCGTGAGGTCCTTTTTTCCCGGCCCGATAACCGATTGTCACTAAAATTAAACGAGGTCAATGCATAGCATCACATACAGAAATCATCGTGCCAAAATTAATCCGAATCTATAAATCCGGTCTGGAGATATCTAACAAAAATACATATATTTTCAGAAATTTTTCAGCGCTAAAATTCTGTTTATTTTTATTAAGAGGGGTCATAAAATATGAAGATCTGAAAAAACCCCGACATGCAAAATTTGACACGATTATCATTCTTTCCTTTATTATATATGAGAGTAAAAAGGAGTAATAAAAAATATATTTAATAGGAAATTGCAAATCGAATCGAAATAAAATACAATTTCATTGTCTTATCTAGAGTTAGAAAGTCAAATATTGGCAAACGCTATTAAGTTATTCGAATTTATGCCAGCGAATACGTGCATACTGACGCGCAATTCTCGGTATGAATCTTGTAATACAAAGTAATTTGGATGCGAACCTTGTTTCACCGTCGATTAAATTATTATTATTATTATTAATGTAAAAATATCAAAATAAATTTAAAATAACTTTAGAATCTGTAAATATTAATTTTCTCCTAACTTATTTTTATCAATTTAAAAATTCAATCGTAAAATGAAAAGAGTTATACGTATAAACACTAGCAAAATTATTTACAGGAATGCGGTGCGATTAATAAAATCTTGGACTAAAAACAATATGTTAAACTACAATATAAATAAATAACAAAAATATGTAGGAAGCCGATTACCCAAAAGTTGATTTTACGTATGTTTGATAACATTGAGATACATAGATATTTAAAAAGGTTATATTTTTTAAAAATAATAGACATCTTCTAGAAGATACGGCTTTGTTGTCTCGTTTAAATTTTAGTCCTAAGAATTCGTATATATCCATTATGTCTATTCTAATGACGAACTCGTAAATCCCTAGGAAATGATCCCTAGTTTTTTAAATTCTTCTGAATATTCTCTAATCGCTTTTCAGTGATACCGGGCAGCCAAAGGAATACTTTTTGACAAACATTTTTATCCATATATTCGGTTGTGTGAGCTTTTCTCAACGACTAAGTGATTATATGTGTGTATAATTTTTTGTTATTTTATACCTTTATTTACGTGTTATCTTTTATTCGTAGTTTTTGTTTCAGGAATTGACAAGGGCCTTGGTAGACGATGCTCAATAACTATAAAAAAAAAATAATAAGTCTGAAGAGGAAGATTGCAATACTGAACATTCAGTTAAAAAACGAATTGTCACAGGATATCACAGATGTAAATAAAAAAAAATTAAGCTCAGACACATGAAATGGATTCCGACTGCAATATATTGTGAGAACGGTTGTTTCGGGAAGTAAGAGACGACGAAAGAAAATTGTTAATTAAAATAGTTGACAATTTAGACGTATGGGGGCAGACAACTGTTTAGGCGGTCTTATTAGTTTACGGACTGTAAAAAATATAAGCCCTCGTAAAGAGTAAGAAGAGGCTAATTTTTCCCGATACATCATTTTTTTTTCAATCCTTTTTTTAACACCCCCGAAGTGACCGGTCCTCGCCGTTAAGCTTTAACACAATCACTTCAGGGTGTCGTGGCAGTCGTCTACCCCCCTGTCTTGCCCTCTCCTCGGGCTTCCCATCGGGGTCCCACAAGCCTCATCAAGATGCAGTAGCCATCCCTTCTGGACGACCACTGCATCCTTCAACTAGTGGGCTGCCCTTCCCTTTCCTACTCTAGGTTGCTGAACCCGCATTGCACGGGTCCAGCAAACCTCCGCGTCCCCCCTCACACACCTGAGGGTCCCGAACGCATCATCGGACCACCCCGACTAACCCTCATTCTTGCATATGAAGGAGCCGAGTGACCTCTGCATCCGCCCCCGATACATCATTTAAGTATAAAGTAAGAAACGGTTGTCTAGATGGTACAGGTGGACAAAAATGTTTGTCAAAAAGTATTCCTTTCGATGCCCGGTATGACCGAAAAGCGATTAGAGAACATTCAGAAGAATTTAAAAAACTAGGGTGCATTTCGTAGAGATTTGCGAGGTTGTCATTAAAATAGACCACAATGGATATATATCGACTCTTAGAACCGCTCGAATCACTAAACTTTAAACGAGACAACAAAGCCGTATCTTCTAGAAGATCAGTCTATTGTTAAATCTTAAAAATTTACGAGGAATTACATTCTATCAAAACAGTTTCATACAAGATGACCCGTACAATGTTCAATTCAAAGTGTAATACTCGTATCTCGTTGAGTTGCCCCAGAGGGGATACCTCTAGAACATGCGATGGTTTTTTGTGAAACTAAAACCATTAAAAACAAAACTTAGTAATCATGTAGAACTGAAAGACATCGAAAGAAAAAATAGAAAACGAGTAAAAAAAATAAATTACAATTTATAAATTAAAAGCAGAGATATTCTATGACAGGAAGAGGCGGACGAAAATGGTGTTTAGTTGAGGATTACCAAAGCAGCTTATCTACTCCAAATTACGGTAAATATTGTTTAGTATAAAATGCAACTCTCCACGATTCATGTAATATTCACCGGTTGTCCGATAACAATTCTGTAATTTACGCATACTCAGAAATAAATATAAAGTTCAAATCAAGCGGAACGTTTATAATTATTAAAGTACACCAGAAAAATTTTCTGTGACTAAGCCGGAGCGTAAAAACACTTTACTTTTACATTTGGAAAGTTTTCCTTCTAATCTCGGTGATGTAAATGATGAGCACTGTGAACGCTTTCAGAAAGATATATAAGATGGAAAACCCTATCGCGGAAAATGGAACCCGAATACGCTTGACGATTACTTTTGAAGACTGTAAAGGATATTCTGAGGCTGATTACATAGAAAAATAAGGAAAAGCAGATATTGGGTAACATAATATACTACATTCTACAAAAAAAAAAATCAGGGTTGTTTTATATCCGAGTTACTAAAAAAAAACCCTGCCCTCTGTTTAATTTTAGTTTTTCATTTGAAATCAGCACAAAAAATATTAAAGACAACCGCTTATTGAATGCATGTAACGAAAGTTTTTTTCTTGTAGTTACATCCTTCTTTCCCGGGAAGAAGCAAGTTGTAATTAAAATAAATTCTTTTAAAATGAAGTTTTTACTTCATAAAGTATTTACTTCTGCTTTTTCTAGCAGTTATTAGGAATGCATGGGAATGAAAGGGCTCTGTAGATCGTTTTCACGCTCAACTGGGGTCTGGTTCTGCAGGTAAACAGGATAGAAGTATAAATACTCGGGAAAATCAGCTGAAAATGAGTCTGCGAGATGCGAGTTCTACGAGATGTCAGTTTGCGAGAGAGTATTACGACGAGTTCTGCTAGATAGTTCTAAGCGAGGAGTTATTATGCGAGTTTGAAGCAAGAATATTCTGCGAGGCCAATGAAGGAGCGAATTTCTAGGGAATTAAGTAAAAGAGATAAAAGATAAGTGTAATAGATTTCATTCATAAATAGTTACGGTAGTTTTATTTGTGAACAGAAAAGATATTTGCAGTAAAAGAACACTATACTTGTCTTAATTATTGTACTACTGTGGTTAATACAAGACTAGTGATTAAAAGTGTAAAGACTAGCGTTGTCAATGGGATTGAATTATATTTAACTACTTGTAAATAAATCCTGACGTTTATTTTAAATTTTGTATGTAATAACTGTTTATTATTATTGAAATTTATTATTATTACTACTACAATTATATAAACATTTTAAATTGTTAATCTCTCAATACCCTTTCGAGCCGCGAACACGCGACAATATATATATCTATATTTATATATAATTTAAGGATCACTGTACAGTGTATACACATTGCTTCTACTCATTAAAAGAAATTAATTTGGTAAAGGGCTTAAAAACTGCAGAAGGAAACAAATATTGCAATATATAAAGGAGATTATTAATATTAGCACGAACTCAAAGGAATGAAGAATAGCAGAAAATCACTCAAAGGATGTACAGTACTTACTGTTGAAGGTTCAATTTCAACTGTTTAAGAACGCTAAAAATTTTCTTTCTCGAATAGTAATATTAATATCAATTAACAACAATAATTAAGAAATTTAATCAATTATAAGTGATGTTCAGCTTAATTAATAACGAGTTATGTATGTATAAATTGTTGAGAATAATTAAAGACAAAAATGTTATGTAATTAGCTCGGTATACAGCTTGTTGTTCAGTTGCCATATGTACCGTTGTTAATAAATTGAGCTAACCCCTACCCACCGTATTATCAATGTATTAATTGATGCGCAAATTTCACGGTTGTTTTTTTAGAATTAAAAAAAAACATAACCCCAACCCGCGGGCCGCTTCAAAATGTTTTTGTGGCTCGCGGATTCAAAAATATTAGTTACTAAGATATATCTTATTTTATTAAATACCTACGTGTTTACAAAATAACTTGGAAAGTATTAAAATATAAAACACTGGATTTTAAGTAAATAGTATAACTGTTAAATAATAAATTACAAAAAAAAATTTTTTTTAAATACGATCATTTCCTCCTCTATGAATCATGAGACCTTGCCGTTGGTGAGGGGGCTTGAGTGCTCAGGGATACAGAGTAGCTGGACCGAAGGTGCAACCATATCGGAGAGGTATCTGTTGAGAGCCAGACTAAGGAATGATTCCTGAAAGAGGGCAGCAGCTCTTTCGGTAGTTGTTAGGGGCGTGAGTCAGGACGACTTAAACGGCCGTATCAACATCACTCAGTCCTCTGAGTACTGCGCAGCTGAAAGCAATGGAAAACTACAGCTGCTTTTTTTCCAAGAAAATGTGGCTCTCTGCATTTTCACATAGCAATAATGGAGGCGCCTTCCTTGGTAAAATATTCCGGAGGTAAAATAGTCCCCCGTTCGGATCTCCGGGTGGGGACTACTAAGGAAGCGGTCACCAGAAAATTAAAAAATAACATTCTACGAGTCGGAGCGTGGAATGTTAGAAGCTTGAAAAAGGTTGGTAGGCTAGAAAATTTAAAAAGGGAAATGGGTAGGACAAATGTGGATATAGTAGGAATTAGTGAGGTGTGGTGGGAAGAGGAAGGCGACTTTTGGTCAGGTGATTTTAGAGTAATTAACTCAGCGTCAAATAATGGGCAGGCAGGAGTAGGTTTCGTGATGAACAAGAAGATAGGGAGGAGAGTGGAGTATTTCAAAACGCATAGCGATAGAATCATTGTAATAAGGATAAAATCAAAACCTAAACCGACAACGATTGTTAACGTCTATATGCCTACAAGCGCCCATGATGATGATGAGGTAGAGTGTGTATACGAAGAGATTGATGAAGCAATTAAACACGTAAAAGGAGATGAAAATTTAATAATAGTTGGAGATTGGAATGCAAGCATTGGAAAAGGCAAGGAAGGAAATATAGTGGGTGAATACGGGCTGGGCAAAAGGAATGAAAGACGGGACCGACTTATAGAATTTTGCACGAAGTATAATTTAGTAATTGCCAACACCCAATTTAAAAATCATAATAGAAGAATATACACTTGGAAAAAGCCAGGCGATACTGGAAGGTATCAGATAGATTATATCATGGTTAAGCAAAGATTTAGAAATCAACTCGTTGACTGCAAAACTTACCCTGGAGCAGACATTGATAGCGACCATAATTTGGTGATAATGAAATGTAGATTGGGGTTTATAAACCTGAAGAAAAGGTGTCAGATGAATCGGTGGAATTTAGAGAAGCTTGAGGAAGAGGAGGTAAAGAAGATTTTTGAGGAGGACATCGCAAGAGGTCTGAGTAAAAAAGATAAGGTAGAAAATGTAGAAGAAGAATGGGAGAATGTTAAAAAGGAAATTCTTAAATCGGCAGAAGCAAACTTAGGCGGAATAAAGAGAACCGGTAGAAAACCTTGGGTTTCAGACGATATATTGCAGCTGATGGATGAACGTAGAAAATATAAGAATGCTAGTGATGAAGAAAGTAAAAGGAACTATCGGAAATTAAGAAATGCTATAAACAGGAAGTGCAAACTGGTGAAAGAAGAGTGGATTAAAGAAAAGTGTTCAGAAGTGGAAAGAAAAATGAACATTGGTAAAATAGACGGAGCATACATGAAAGTTAAGGAAAATTTTGGGGTACATAAATTAAAATCTAATAATGTGTTAAACAAAGATGGTACACCAATATATAATACGAAAGGTAAAGTCGATAGATGGGTGGAATATATTGAAGAGTTATACGGAGGAAATGAATTAGAAAATGGTGTTATAGAGGAAGAAGAGGAAGTTGAGGAGGATGAAATGGGAGAAACAATACTGAGATCTGAATTTAAGAGAGCATTAAAAGATTTAAATGGCAGAAAGGCTCCTGGAATAGACGGAATACCTGTAGAATTACTGCGCAGTGCAGGTGAGGAAGCGATTGATAGATTATACAAACTGGTGTGTAATATTTATGAAAATGGGGAATTTCCATCAGACTTCAAAAAAAGTGTTATAGTTATGATACCAAAGAAAGCAGGGGCAGATAAATGTGAAGAATACAGAACAATTAGTTTAACTAGTCATGCATCAAAAATCTTAACTAGAATTTTATACAGAAGAATTGAGAGGAGAGTGGAAGAAGTGTTAGGAGAAGACCAATTTGGTTTCAGGAAAAGTATAGGGACAAGGGAAGCAATTTTAGGCCTCAGATTAATAGTAGAAGGAAGATTAAAGAAAAACAAACCAACATACTTGGCGTTTATAGACCTAGAAAAGGCTTTCGATAACGTAGACTGGAATAAAATGTTCAGCATTTTAAAAAAATTAGGGTTCAAGTACAGAGATAGAAGAACAATTGCTAACATGTACAGGAACCAAACAGCAACAATAACAATTGAAGAACATAAGAAAGAAGCCCTAATAAGAAAGGGAGTCCGACAAGGATGTTTCCTATCTCCGTTAATTAATCTTTACATGGAACTAGCAGTTAATGATGTTAAAGAACAATTTAGATTCGGAGTAACAGTACAAGGTGAAAAGATAAAGATGCTACGATTTGCTGATGATATAGTAATTCTAGCCGAGAGTAAAAAGGATTTAGAAGAAACAATGAACGGCATAGATGAAGTCCTACGCAAGAACTATCGCATGAAAATAAACAAGAACAAAACAAAAGTAATGAAATGTAGTAGAAATAACAAAGATGGACCGCTGATTGTGAAAATAGGAGGAGAAAAGATTAAGGAGGTAGAAGAATTTTGTTATTTGGGAAGTAAAATTACTAAAGATGGAAGAAGCAGGAGCGATATAAAATGCCGAATAGCACAAGCTAAACGAGCCTTCAGTAAGAAATATAATTTGTTTACATCAAAAATTAATTTAAATGTCAGGAAAAGATTTTTGAAAGTGTATGTTTGGAGTGTCGCTTTATATGGAAGTGAAACTTGGACAATCGGAGTATCTGAGAAGAAAAGATTAGAAGCTTTTGAAATGCGGTGCTATAGGAGAATGTTAAAAATCAGATGGGTGGATAAAGTGACAAATGAAGAGGTATTGCGGCAAATAGATGAAGAAAGAAGCATTTGGAAAAATATAGTTAAAAGAAGAGACAGACTTATAGGCCACATACTAAGGCATCCTGGAATAGTCGCTTTAATATTGGAAGGACAGGTAGAAGGGAAAAATTGTGTAGGCAGGCCACGTTTGGAGTATGCAAAACAAATTGTTGGGGATGTATGATGTAGAGGGTATACTGAAATGAAACGACTAGCACTAGATAGGGAATCTTGGAGAGCTGCATCAAACCAGTCAAATGACTGAAGACAAAAAAAAAAAACGATCATTTAAAAAAAGTTTTAAAAATTCTAGAAACTCTTCCGTAACTTGAAAATAATGTAAATAAATAAATCGTTATTCTGATCGGAACATAAAAATACATGGCGTTTCATAATGTTCTTAGGAGTTACAAAAATTCAGTACAAAAAAAGTATTTCACTAACCTAAATGAAAGTTGTACGAGGTGATGCAGGGACTCAAACAGTTTCTGTTAAAATCTATAAATGTTCAATATGTGCTCCTCTGGTGACACGGCACACATCAACACGAAAGTCTAGCTCTTGCTAAACTCGTTCTAACATGTCACTTTCGATAGAATTGATTGCATCGATTATGCGATCCTTTAGCTCAGCGATATCGTGCGGCACCGGTGGTATAAACACCTTATCTTTCACGTAACCTCAGAGAAAGAAATCACATGGCGTGAGGTCTGGTGATCACAGCACAATGTGTTGGTCTTCTTCAGATGCACGTCCTATCCAACGCCGAGGTAATAATAATGTTGTGTTAACGTACTGTCGAACCTCTTTATGAAAACGGGCAGGACAACCATCTTGCTGAAAAATGAAGTCGTTGAGTAGCTGAGGCACAAGCCGTAATTTTAACGTGTCCAGGTATATCGTGCCGGTTACTGTCGTTTCCATAAAAAAGAACGGCCCATACACTGCCTCACGAGAGATCGCACAAAAAACATTTACTTTCGGAGAATCCCGAATGTGTTCCACGTAAGCGTGTGGGTTTTTAGTTCTTCAAACTCGCACGTTATGACGGTTTATTTTGCCGCTAATACGGAAAGTAGCTCATCGCTGAAAATTATCTTGTTTAAAAAACCTTCATCTAACAACATCTTTTCCTGTAACTGTAAACAAAAATCGAGGCTACGTGTTTTATCTCCATCAGAAAGACGCTGGATTAATTGAATACGGTACGGTTTGCACAATAAACGTTTACGGAGAACTCTCCACACTGTTGTTTACGGAATTCCTGCCTGCAGCCGCAGTGGATTTTGACGGACTGCGAATGAAACTTGCACGCACACGTTCTACATTTACTTCTGAGGTTGATGGACGACCGGTTGATTTTCGCTTGCACAAGCGACCGGTTTCACTGAATTGTTTATACCGTGCACGAATTGAATTGTCACTTGGTGGCTTCTTATGAAATTTCAACCGAAACGCACGTTGCACAGAAATTACTGACTTTGACAAGTGAAATTCTAACACACAAAACGACTTCTCGCTTCCCGTGGCAGCCATTTTCTCTACTGTCGACGCCTAGCGAGCAAATGGTTTACTAACTGCCTAGTATATGAGGAAAATTCTATTTGAAGTACTCTTTCGTACAGTATTTGTTTTATTCTTATGAGTGAAATAGTTTTTGTTAATGAATTTTCGAAACTCCGAAGAACATTATGAAACGCCCTGTATATTAAATAGATCAAATAAATAAAAAAGTAATTATAAATATAAAATCAAATTATAAGATAAACAATAGCTGTGTTTTAAGTCGAAGTACAGACGTTTATTAAGCCGGAGTATTGTGTCCAGTTTTACAAACGCAGTTCCGTTGTCCGGTTCGGAAAAGCTGATTATTTTTGAAAAATAATCACGTAAGTCCTAGTAAAGCCAGTTATTTTTACACGGATTTGAATACTAGATCGTGGATACCGGTGTTCTTTGGCGGTTGGGTTTCAATTAACCACACATCTCAGGAACGGTCGAACTGAGAATGTACAAGACTACACTTCATTTACACTCATACATATCATCCTCTGAAGAATTATCTAAACGGTAGTTACCGGAGGCTAAACAGGAAAAGAAAGAAAGAATCGGTCACACACGAATAACAAATTCATACTTGTTAACGTGTGAAGACCAATGTGCGGTGTTTTTAATAAAGTACTTACAGTCAAGCATCTGATGGACGAGTGTACCATATATGAGGACCTCAGAAAGAGGTTCGGTCTTTTAATATTGCTACTGATTTCGAAAATGTAAAAGAAGAAAAAATAGTTGCTTATCTGCACGCCAGTGGACTACTAATAAGTGTTTAAGTCAATTCAATTTGTTGTGTTTAAGGTTTTTCTCTAAGCGAAGTAGTTTTTCCATGAATATGATATTTCTTTAATAATACTGGTATTGTCAAGACTTTAGTTTTTCATTTTTGTGTTTATTTATTGTTTTAGTATCAGGGTCCTTTACACCGTGTAAGTTTTATCGGTGTGCACATACATACCAGTGCCTAAATATTTAATGATGTTATTTTGGTGTTTTTAAATAAAATGTAAGGGTACTTTACACCCTTACGTATGACGAAAAATGTGGTGATATAATCCCTATTTTAAAATATGTGACTAGGGCTAATAGCTGTAAGTCGATGCCCATATAAACTAACACAAAAAAAAGAATAAATATTATTAAATAAGCTTTATTTTTGACCTGACTTTATGTGTATAAATAATAGTAAGAATTATTATAAATTAAAAATATAGTAAAGCCCTCTAAGGGTTATATTTCAAATTCAAATACATTGAAAACGTTTAATTTTTTTTTTGCTACAAAAACAATTTATGTAAGAAAAAAATTATTATTAATAAATAAGTATAATGCGGTATTTAAAATAAATTTATAAAATGAATATGCGACTTTATAAACATAATTAATAGAATAATAAAATTAAAATATATTTTATCAATGTAATTAACTTAATTAAAATAACAGTATAAAATGGTATTTAATAGTATAAAATTAATTTTACTGAATTTAATTTAAAATCGATAAACTGTAATTAATAAATCAAATCAATATTATAATTACTAAATCTATTAAATCAAAATTAATTATATTCATAAATATCAGTACTAAATTTTATTTTTATGTAGCAGCAAACTAAAAGAAAAATTAAAATGTAAAAAATCACAAGGTTTAAAAATACAAAATTGTTAATGATTATCATATCTACAACAAAAATCTATAACAGTTATGAACAAAACTAAAACTGTTCATAATCATAACTCATAACTGGTAAACGCAAAAATGATGTGAAATAATTTCACGTATGAATAGTTAATATCTGATCTACAAACTTGAGTAAAAAGACAAAAATCAAAATCATATTATTCAAAGTAATATAGATTTATATTATTTTTGATTTTCATACATCGGCTGTTACAGCCATTTAGTCATTATAAACTGTTTAACTGTGTAATTATAAAATGCTTGACATTCTACAATTTTTTTTTTTTTTTAACTACATAAACCTGAAGCTTGTGGAGAAGTTTGACATTGTGTTGAAATAAGTATGGAAAGTTTCATAATGTAAAAAATGCCTGAGCACAGCTACCCGTTATTCAAATCTGGAACCATCCACATAAAAAACAATGCCAGAGATTGTCTTAGGTAAAAGCATTAGCAGTTAGGTCTATTGCTTTACAAAGGTTCAAATTCTTCAATACAGAAAAATGTCAAAAACTTTACATGTTATTTCATCGGTTTTCAAAATGAAGAAACGGTTAGCGAGTTTATTTCTTTCTCTTCTTAAGTGCAATATAATAATTCACTTGTTATTTCCTGAAGAAAGATGTATGTTAATTTTTTGCTTTGCGCTAACTCTCGTAGTCTTTGTAATAACTGTAGCGCATCTGAAGAATCCAAGATAAAGTTTCACTAATCAGTGTTGCTTTTTCTGAGAGTAATGATAATCAAGCCACAGTCCTCGATCGATACAGTTTGTGCCATTTATAGGGCTGAATATTACCTGCAATTTTATGGGCTTGGTGTGCTGACATGCAACAAATTTTTAGTTCAAGCCCACTATATATCATGCAATTTGTCAGGCACACACTACTTGACTCAGTTGGCCCGACCGACTAACATGAAAAATTGGTGGTCAGCCTACACAACCTCAATATTTTTAATACAATTTCTACATAACTTGTGATAAAATTTCTCACCTATTTAAGTACTGTGAATGAACATTCTTCATGCATCCAACTCTGTTTAAATTCCAAAAAATTTAAATCCCATTCACAACTTTACTTCACTTCAGTTTCAAGTAAGAAACAAAAATAGTTTGAACAAAAAGTGCTTAAATAGATCTGCTTTAAGTAGAATAAATTGTGCAAATTTTACCTAAATTAGAACATTTATAGGAATTGACAGCGAGTGTTACTTAGCCAAAAAAAAAAAAACAGTTATTAGTTTCTAAAATTTATCAATTCATTTCATTATCTTGCAACAACATTGATAATTTATAACTAACAATATCTAAAATAAAAAATTAAAGTTGAGACTTTCAAATTAATTTAAAATTTTTAAAACAAATCTCATGAATTACATCAACACATTGACTAGTAAACTGTGTGTGGAGTTTGCAACATTATCCGCAATCATTATAAGGTTTGCAATCATTATAAGGAGAGATGGTGGGGAAGTCATGGTTATACACGAATGTCAGTAAACTTGACATTCTTAACAATAGCTATGCCATTTTTGAGAATGATTGTCCTTGTAAGGTTACATAAAACCATTACAAATGGCCTGGAAGAAAAACATGTGTATAGTGACGCACACATTTTAAACTTAGTTAAAACTGTTTATTATTCGATTGCCATTAAAACAATAAATAAATTACTGTACCTTTGATTGATTAAAAGTAACGTTAACTCTTAATGCTCCTCGATTTACTAAGAGTTTCATTATGAGAATACCACAATATAAATTAAGTAACCGTATTCATTCATTTTAAATAGCTTTTTGTACTTACTATGTATTATTAATTATGAACTGAATAATACATTACAGCTGATTCTGAACACTGTTCAGTTCTTACCCAATTTTACAATCGCTACATATTTAAAATGTATTATTATCCGCAATGTAGTTATAAATTTTATTGCAATACAAATAGCAAACTTACATGTACATCATTTTTCAACATAGTACCCTTGCATTTCAACGCACTTGGTCCATCGTTGCACAAGCTTTCTGATGCCCTCATAAAAGAAGGTTTTCGGTTGAGCTGCGAGCCAGGAATGCACTGCTTCTCTCACTGTTTTGCCTGAGGTAAATCAACAGCCCCTTAATGCCTCTTTGAGTGGACCAAACAAGCAGTAGTCAGAAGGGGCAAGATCAGGACTATACGAAGGATGAGCCAGTACTTCAAAGTTGAGTTTCTGGGGCGTTTCAGCAGTGTGGGCAGCATTATGTATGGGCATTGTTGTGCAACAAAACAACACCTTTCGATGGCAGTCCTCGTAGTTTGCTTCAAATTGCAGGCTTCAGCTTGGCAGTAAACGTCTCGCTGTAACGTGCAATATTTATTGTTGTGCCCCTTTCCTCATAATGTTCCAGTACTGGACCTTGTGAGTCCCAAAAATCCATAAGCATCAGCTTTCCTGCGGATGGTTGGGTCTTGAACTTTTTTTGCAGGGTGAATTTGGATGTTTCCATTCCATACTCTGCCGTTTACTCTCTGGCTCGGAATGATGGATTCATGTTTTGTCACCGGTGATGATTCTGTCTAAGAAGATTTGGTTCTATTTATGGTCGCTATGGTTATTTACCATAGCGACCCAGATGTTTTTGGCAGATGTCAAAGCGCGTTTGTTTATGAAACTGTGCGAGTTGTTTTGGGACCCATCTTGCACAGACTTTATGAAACCCAAGTATGTTGTGGATGATTTCGTAGGCAGAACCATCACTAATTTTCAGACGATGTGCCACTTCATCGATAGTTACTCGTCTGTCTAAGAAAACCGTGTCACGTGGACGCTCAATGTTTTCCTCATTTGTGGTGGTAGTCATCTGGCTCCTTCATCGTGCATAACACTTGTGCGACCATTTTTGAATTTTTCAATCCATTCGTAGACACTATGTTGCGGCAACACACTGTTCCCGTACTGTACCGAAAGTCTTCGATTAATTTCGGCACCTGATACACCTTCCGACCACAAAAAACGGATCACTGAACATTGCTTTTCTTTGGTGCAAACAGAAAGTGGAGCAGCCATGGTTAACAGCAGAGCAGCGATAATGGAACTAACCTAGCAGCATCAAACCTGCACAGAGATAACAACAATTAAACTACGCATGCGTCATCTATGCAACACAACAGTACTACAAACGTAAACAAAAATATAACTAAATTGCGGGTAGTAATTGACTTATTGTCGTATATTTTTTTAATAATAAACTTTATTATTTTTACCAGGTGTGTAAATATGCAACCGGAATTTGCCTATAGCTAGCTGTCAATGTAGTTACCATCAAATCACATATTGCTGCCATTTTCTTTCTTTGATAGCTGACAAAGATTTTCAACTCACAACAATACAAGTTTCACACAACAGCCTAGTTTTAATTAGCATTGAACATGTTGAGTTTTGTACCTACAAACTACGATTTGCAGATTTGATTTTCTGTTATTATCTAAAGAAAACTGCTGCAGAATTGCATCGAATGCTTGTCAAAGCTTACAGTGAGCATGCTCTTGGTAAATCACAGTGCTTTGAGTGGTATATCAAAAAAGGCAACACAAAGCAATTTTGCTTCATGATAATGCATTATCACACACAGCAAAATTGGTCAAGGAAATGATTGAGGCGTTCAGTTGGGAAATACTTTCGCATGCGGCTTACTCACCAGACTTGGCTTCATCTGACTACTATTTATTTGCATCGATGGGACACACACTTGCTTAATAGCAGTTCACTTCTTATGAAAATGTACAGAAATGGCTCGATGACTGCTTTGCCTCAAAAGAACAACAGTTTTTTTGGCATGACATTCATAAATTGTCAGAGGTGGGAAAAATATATAGCTAGCGATGAACAATACTTTGAATAAAATATTTTTTGTAATTTTCATACAATAAACGTGCATTTTCTACACAAAAATTCTGGTTTCACACTTACACATTTGGTATAGTAATCAGTTTAATATTCATGATAATGTTCTCAAACTCTGGTGATGAAACAGGAAATTGTTTTGAGTTTTTTTTCTACGTAGTCATATATAATTAGTACAAATAATTCCTGTAAATATGAAATAATTTGTTCATACGCATTTTAATTTATATCTAATTTTAAAAATATTACATTGAGTAATAATAGTCAATGTAATTTAAGTAATATTTTTAAAATTAGATATAAATTAAAATGTATGAACAAGCATTAAAGCGTATGAACAAATTATTTCATATTTACAGGAATTATTTGTACTAATTATATATGACTACGTAGAAAAAAAACTCAAAACAATTTCCTGTTTCATCACCAGAGTTTGAGAACATTACCATGAATATTAAACTGCTATCAAAAATCTCTTTAAACCAATCTCTCAATTTCCTTCAACTTTTTCTTTGATTATCAACTGCATATGATTAATCGTATTTATTACTGCTAAAAATATGATCAAAATATGCTGCCTTTTTCTTTTTTACATTAACAAAGTCCTGCGTTTATTCAGTCTTTGAAACCTCTTTATTCATTATTACAACCGTTAAGCCACATCTTGAAATCATCTGATCTTGACGTACTGTTAGGTTTAAACATCCATCCTTCAACTTTCCTTAACAGCTCTCAAAAGTTTTTGATTACAAAATAAAGGATTAAATGTAAACAGACAAATAAATTATTTCTTTGTTACATTCTCTTATGATAACAATAACCGTTTTAAATTCGGGAAGATTATAACCCGTATTCAAAATTAATGATGTTATGTTAAACTTAAGTATAATTATGTCATGTTATGTTAAAGTCTAGAGTATCCATAGTTCACACTATTTTAGTAATAATTAAACCTTTGGTAATTAAATCTGTTTATTTTAATCAAATAAAGGCATAACGTAAAACTGTTATTTTAATTTAACCGATTGATGGTTTAATTAGTTAAATGATAATTACCTTATACCGATTTGGATACTAGATAGGTTAGAATTATACAAAGCAAAATAATGAAGTAATGTGCTAATATTAATATATACATTAAGTTAACTATCGTTCAAGTTTTCTTTTTGACAGGATACCCTCTCAGTTCAAGGTTAATACAACACATTTAAGTCGATTCAACATGAAAACAACAATTACATATTTACATATATTTATTTCAAAATTATTACATAAAACAAAAACATATGTTCATAATATACATGAACAAATGCAGAAAAAAAATTAACATTATTATATTATTCTTATATCTAATTTTATTTTTACAGAAATACTAACAAAACAAAAATCTGGGTGGCAATTATAAATAATTACTTATTAGAATTATAATAAACAAACATTAAAACAGAATTAAGAAACCAAGAAAATAATAACAGAAAGAATTTTAATAGTGTAAAAACAGCATAATTTTTTAAGAAATAAGAATAAAAAATTTATTTAAAAAAAAATAATAAATGCACACCAACACCCAGAACCACATAAATACTACTTCAAATTAAAAAAAAAAGGTATGGTGTTAAAAAAAAAATATGTACGTACGTGCCCAAATGATTTGGATACACAGCGACAAAAATTTATTGGTTTTAAAATATAGCAATGAGCAAATTGAAATCTTTCTTTTTAAATTCAGATAAAATTTTTATTTCAAGAAAAACCAATATAAAAGATTAATACAGGAAGACACTTCTTGTTAAATTTCACTTATTTAAAAATATAAGCATAAAAAAGACTAATAAAAAATATGGTAACTACAATTACAAAGTTAAAAAACAAAATCATTGGTTTATTTTATCGAATAAATCAATTTAAAAAATAATATATAATATAAAAATCATACGTAATTTTATGCTGCGATAAAATAATCCATTAAACAAATAAAACAGTTCTTGGCCCCACACACTCGCTCGCACAAACATAACTAACTATCTCTCAGTTAATGATCTAAAAAAAGGAAATGTTCTTATTAAAAACATATAAAATCAAATCACATAAAAATCACCCATTAAGTTCTCAAATTACATTTTTGAATAAGTTTAACACTTGTTTGTACCATGATTTTTTTTACCTAAAAACTAATTAAAATTTTTCTTTTATAAATGCACGAACATAAACTCTTCTGATTCACCACCATCGAATATAAAAATAGTTTTTTTCAAAAATTAAGATAAGCTCTCTTATACTCTCAAATATACATAAATATAACAGAAAAATTTTGATCGTGATTTTTATTATTAAAAGAAAAAGCGATTAATATAAATTAACATTAATAAATAATTTGAACCAAATTAAACAAAATAATTCAGTTTTATTATTTATCTTTTCATTAAGAAATAACAAAAATAAAAACAGTCAACATATATAAATAATAATACTAAAGGAATAATACATATTTCTTGAATATAACTACAAATTTTATATAATTATTAAGATGGAAATGTATACAATCCAGTAAAATTATTTGTTTATACTTTTTAAAAAAACTTGAATAAAATGGGGCAGTGTAAAAATTGTAAACTTTTAATAAAACTTTTTTTTAAGTTTTAAGTTTATTGAGCACAGAGTACAGAATAGTAAGTACAACAAATTTAATAAATTAATAATAAATAAATAATTATTATTTATTGTTAATAAATTTTATCGCTAAAAAAATCAAAATAAAGAGGTCGATTAAGTTAATAATATTCATATATTTATTATAATGTACCGTTGACTACAATTAACATATTTACTGCATACAAACAAAATAACACGTACGGATAAAACAGACATGCACACTTTTTTTTTCATTTTCTCATTAACTTTCTCATACTCTATTACTACGCACGTAAACTAATATTTAAATCTATCAAACTATTTAAATATTAAAATCTGTAATAAAATATAATAATCTAAAAAGAATAAATTTAAAACTTTTATTTTTAATTTACTCATCATTAAAGGGATAACCGCATAAAAAAATAATAAACCGATTAGAACCTTGTACCCTAACGTTAGATTTTCATCAAAATTTATTTTTGCTGATAAAAACCATACCCCTTCCCAATAAAAAGGAACTGTAGAAAGAAAATACGGCAAGCATTTTTATAGGAACAAAACCAAACACAAAAATTAAATGGTAATAATTCTTTGTTTTTAAATAACCGATGAATAAAATTCAATAGATTAAATACAGCTTTAAATACAAATAACGGTGGAATTTTTATAATAATAACAATAACTGTAGCTAGTTTATTAATTATAATAATAATCGATGATAATAATTATTATTACATCAATTATAATTAAATGTAAATTATTTAACCGATCACAATTAAATATGACAATAATTACATAGTGGTGATCCATTTAAAATTGCTTCACTTACAAAATCATCTCTAAATAATTAAACCATATATTCTGAGTACATATCCTAAACTATAATTAAAAATAATAATAATAAACCCATTAAAAATACACTTCATTCTAAATCCATACTTTCACATTATTTTTTTTATATATAAAATCCTCTACTTATTTAAATACATAGATATTTATCTTTCTTCTAATTATTTTTAATATATGTGCTAAAGGCACTATTATTAAACAAAACATCCTAATTCTTTTAGTTAAAAAAAAGGACCAAGTTATTTTATTTTATAACCTTTGGAAAGACTTAACTCTTTTTAAATTAATAGTAACTTAAAAAACTATAAAAAAATATACATATATATTTTTACACAAACTGGCTAAAAATATATATATATAATATATATATTATATATTATATATAATATATATAATATATATATATATTGTATATATATATATATATGTATGTATATATATATATATATATATATATATATATATATATACATAAAAGCGACAAAAATATATATAAATATTACTCACTCTCAGTAAAAATGAAAATGTTTCATAAATACCAGAAAAAAATTTAATTTTTCATATTATAATTCATGATCGAAAACAAAAGTTTCAATTAATATAATACAAAGATAAATAACATATTCATAGAATAATAAAATATTTTTTGATGTGTATATATATATATATATATATATATATATATATATATATATATATACACATTTGCTGCGACCTAAACGATCATAACTGTAAGTAAATAAAAATTAAAAAAATTATATTTATATACTAGTATTAAAAATAAAATTGTATTCATCACTAAACCAGATCTTATTTTAAACAAAATTAAGTTAAATGTATACAGAGTAATGGTTAAGTGAAAAAACATTATTCACGGTTAACAGTAAATTTATTATGTAAAATTAAATCATATACAAATATATATTAGAAAAAAATTTTAAAAGCTCATCTAAAACCAAATTATTATTAAATTCTACTAAAGGTACAGTCTTTTAATATTATAAATAAAATTTAAAAAAAAATATTTTTATAGACTACTAAATCTAAATATTAACTAAAAAAATTTAATGGTATAAAAAGCCCTGATATAGTTAATGTATTTATGTAGCATGAAAAAAATCAAATTCATTGGTTTTTCCATATATATAATAATATTTACTAATTAATACTGATAAGTTACTTGTGTTATGTTAACATATACCTCATGTAATATTCATCTGCTCTTATCTTTTACTGCTGGAGTCGGAGTTCTTAAGGATACTTCATATATATTTCAACGACAGCTTATAGATCAATTTATGTTCTTCAGAGATAATTGTTTTGAAAGTAAATGAAGATAGTATATATTACTGACCAATTCTAATAAATAAATAAGAAAAATAAAAAACTCACAAGTAAAAAACTAATTTGGCACTTCGCTTATCTGTATTTTAACGAAATGCTTTATTTTTTGTCGGTCTGTTTGTTTGGTTTTTTAATTATTATTCCGGAAATAAATTAGTTATTAACAGATTATTCTAAACTTATCATCGCAGCAGTTTGTTGAAGTGATAATATTCCCTGATTTAACTTATTTTTTTAGTTTGATTTGAAGTTAAAAAAATAAGTCAAATCAGGGAATATTTATTAATCAAGAAACTGCTGCGATGATAATTTTAGAATAATCTGTTAATAACTCATTTATTTGTAATAATCAATATTTATGTATTTATCAATATAAATAATGTTTTATTATTTTTTAAATATTTAATTTTACTTAATATATTATCATTTTAGCTCAGTATACATGAAATTTAATAAATTTACTTTGTTTTTAAAATATTACTTCTCTTAATTAGAATATATTAATGATTAAAAAATATTTAATCTTTAATTAAATATTTTTTTTTTACGCGGTTAATAACAGATACTAATTAATACTGATAAGTTACTTATAAGTTTTTTATTTTTCTTCTTTATTTATTAGAATCAGTCAGTAATATATACTTTCTTCATTATGACTTTCAAATCAATTATCTCTGAAAAACATAAATTGATCTATAAGCTGTTGTTAAAATATATATGAAGTATCCTTAAGAACTCTGACTCTAGCAGCGAAAGATAAGAGCAGATGAATATTACATGAGGTATATGTGCGATAAATTTTCCATCTGCTACTAACTTCTTAAGAAAAGGAGAATTCAAAAAAGGTTTCATATCGTTCTGACAAAATATCCTATATTATTTCTTGTTAAAAACACACATCCAAAAAAATCACAATAAAAAGCTGCAAAAGATTTAAAGCCCTAATAGTAATAAAAAAACGATATTTAATCACGCTTTAATTAATTCTCTGACAAAATCTGCCAATTTAATAGGTTCGCAGCAATGAAGTATGTCGCAATAAATAAATAAATAATCACACGTCTTTTTAATTGTACATCGACAAAAGATATCAAGGAATTGATGTATTTTTTAAAATATGAAAGACGATAATGGTGTTTTTTTACAATCTTGAGTAATAATCATCTGAGAAGAATAAAACAAGATGCACAAAGACACAAAAACAAACATATATGTATGTAATTTTATGGATATATATTATAATATATTAATGCGTAATATAATTAAAAAGAAAACCGTTATATTTATATTTACAATTATACAATATTGCATAATAATTTTATTATAAAATATTAATCTTTATAAGGGTATGTTTTTATTTGAAGTACTATTTTAACGATCATCACTGTATTTATGCTTCTGCTTCAGTAATATTTTCTTACAAGAAAAATGAACTACAACCGCTATTATTTAAAATGATTCTGATCAATAGGAAAGAAACAGGGTTATTGTTAAAATGTACATTTTGTTGTAAATGTTGAAAAACACTGAAAAAAGTAATTAAGAGAAGTAATATTTTAAAAACAAAGTAAATTTATTAAATTTCATACATACTGAGCTAAAATGATAATATATTAAGTAAAATTAAATATTTCGAAAATAATAAAACATTATTTATATCAATAAATACATAAATGAGCTATTAACAGATTATTCTAAAATTATCATCGCAGCAGTTTGTTAACATTCCCTGATTTGACTTATTTTTTTAACATCAAATCAAACTAAAAAAATAAGTTAAATCAGGGAATATTATCACTTCAACAAACTGCCGCGATAATAATTTTAGAATAATCTGTTAATAACTCGTTTATTTCCTGAATAATAATTAAAAAACCAAACAAACAGACCGACAAAAAAAGCATTCCGTTAAAGTACAAATAAGCGGAGTGCCAAAGGGCAAATAAAATATATTAAGTGATATAAATTTAATAAAGTATATCACTTTTTAGACAGGTGGTGGTCCATCAAAGTAACGAAGTTGAGGGGATAATGAAAAACTTAAATTATTAATATTATCGCAACAATTAGGTTCTAACAAGCATGCGACACAAAATAATGCCATTATTGCCATTTGAAATGGTAAAGCAGCTCTCATTACACGCCATAACCATGAATGTGGTTTATCTGGATCAGGATCATCAGGATCACCGATTCCAAGAAAATCTTTCCTGATACTATTATTATTTTTCTTCCTCCTGGAAAAAAGAAAAAATCACTCAAAAAAAAAAACTGTATGAACATACTTAATATATTTCAATATTACATAAATTAAAATATTATAGAAATTAGAATTATATGCAAGTACATGCTTTTAATGTTAAGTATTAATTTGAAGATGTCAGAAAAGTTATTTTTCTGATTTGAAAATAAATATTCAATACAGCTCAAACAGAATGAAAAGTAAACAATGAATATAAATAATAACCGGCTTAAGAGATTATTCAAACCGGTCAGCAAAATCCTACTAATACATGATTTTTGTAGAAATAAAATTATTTAACAATAAAAAAATTAAAGTTAAAGAGGGCCAATAATTTGAAAGTTATTCAAATCTACATACAGTTCTAGGATTGATATTCATACAAACATCAATCCTGAATCACACCTGACATAATTATTCTTTAATATAATTTGCAGTGGCAAACTTTTAAAACCATTTTAAAATGTAATATATACAAATATTAATAATGAATTATAAAAAAATGTACAACACAAGTTTATTCCTTTACACATTAATTAAAAAATTCTAGTATTATGTTATTTAAATAATTTTTATTAAAAAATTATCAACAAATTGAAAATGCTAACTGACCTATGGTCACAATTTATGTGGATTAATGACATCGTACAAAAGTTAGTGAGAATAACATTGAGTTTATTCAGCGTAAAGTTATAACTTAATGACATAACAAAAAAAAGCAAGTTTTATTTCACTTCTTTAAAGATAGTTTCAAGTGCTGCATAATAATATCTAATAATCCCCTCTGGCAATTATGCAAATCCACTAACAGCTATAATAAACACCACTAAATTGTATTTAGCTGTTTTAAAACTTTTACTGCACTTTAAACTATTCTATGCATACTCTCTATGTTCCAGACTCTGTTAACAGTTAATCTCTTTACAAAGTATATAAACTAAATAAACTTGCATTATACAATTATATATTTCAATCAGATCAATATATAAAATTTTCACAATAAAAAATGTTTTTTTATTTCTCATCTATTATGAGAAAAAAAAGCTGAAATATCATTAAAATTGTATTATTTCACAAAACTTACTTTCAAATATAAAATTATGTATAAATTAAGAATCACGATTAAATTTTTTGGGTCATATAGTTTTTAATGACTGGTCCATTGTCATTTATATTCTTTAATAATTCAAGATATTAAGAAAGGAATTTCAATTCTTCTTTTTTAGTCATTTGCATGCTAAAAGAAATTTAACATGAAAGTCCATTTTAAATTTAGGAACTTTTCAAAACTACATAATATATGTAGATACAGTAGAGTTTGACAGCCACAAAGATTACATTATCTACATAAATAAATTTAATAAAAAACTGGCTACTCCCGATGAACTACTGCTTAGTTTGAAAAGTTATTTGGAAGATTAAAATATGTAAATACGCAGCAAGTAAAGAATTATATAAAAATTATTGTACTCTTACTGTAAACTTTGTAACACAAGATACGTAGTGAAAATTGTAATCAAAATTAGACTGTATTAATGACCTGTATTCAGAAGTCATTGTAAGAAATGTTTATAGAAATCAATTAATCAACTCTGATGATATCAATCAAGACAGTACTCTGACAAAAAAACAAAAAAAATTACACTTATTATCTTGGAAATTGCCCAAATAAATAATCAAAGTGACATACTAATAATAGTTCTCTATTTTTTATGCCTGACCAGGATTCAAACCCAAGACCTCTGAATGAAAGGTCGAGATGCTACCACTGTGCCAAAAGAATGTAATGTTGATTCGATAACCTTTTGCCATCTTTCTGGCAACTTCATGATTCCCTGCTCGTGGAACTTCTGATCCTTACCAGCAAAAAACTGAACAGAATGTGATTTCAGATCATCATCATTAATGAAAATTTTATGTTCAAAGTTTGCAAACATCGAAATAATTGGTAATCTGATGGTGCAAAAGGGCAGAGCTATATGGTGACTGAAATATCACTTCCTGATCAAGCTCCAATAATTTTTGATGAATTACCAAGGATGTGTGAGCCCTTGCACCTTCTTTGTAATTTGCCAATTATGGCCGTTTTTCTTTGATCGCTTCCTCCGGTTTTATTAGTTGTTGAGAGTAGACATCTGAATTTATAGTTTGGTTCCTTGGAAGCAACTAAAAATACACATCTTTGTAATCCCACCAAATTGGCATATTTTTTTAAATTCAATTGAGTTTTTGATGAGGCTTATGCTGGTTCATCATGCTTGAACCATGATTGTTTTAGATTGATGTTATTGTAGACAACTTCATTGCTTTTGAGATGCATATCGTAAATAATGTTTGTTGTGTTACGTGAATCTCCTTCAATTCATGTGAAACCCATATATCAAGCTTCTTAACAAGTCCATGACATTTGATGTGATATTAAATTGTTGTGGGCGATATATTTAACCTCTCTGCAATCTTTTGCACATGTTACAGTTTTATGGTAATCAAATCAAATTATGTCTTTGATTTGGTCTTCATCAACTTCAGTGTCAACCAGAACGTTGGTCATCTTAAAAGTGAAAAATCTCCAAACACATTTTTAACAGGTTCTGATACATGCATTCTGATCTCTTTGTGTTATCTAATTTGTGAAAACCGAAATTACTTTCTTGCCAATCCCAATATCTTAGCTACTTTAGGGTCATTAAATTATATGAAAAAATTTAACTACCCTTTGACTGAAACTTTGAGGATATACTGAACTCACAAGGTCCATCTACCCGACTCCTTGATCGATTATAACCAAAATTAAGTACCATTTATGCCCCACATACAGATCTAAATATATATATATATCCAACATTTCTCAATATCAGAATTCTGATTTTTGGTTAGAGGATTATGAAATGGTCAAGATCTGCAAAAATTTTAATGCAAAAATTTTTTTCCAATTAGCTCTATTATGTAATGAACTAAACTACAATTAGTTCTGAGTAGTTGTACTATGTAATATTTATTTATGTAATTTTATGTATCCCTTATATAATATACTGTAGAATTTTACTTTCCCTATACAATATACATATTTGTTAACCTAACCTAACCATTACCAAAAGCAACTCCAAATAATAATTTACACAAATATTAATCTTAATTGAAGCAACAAATAAAGAAATTTAAAAAAAATATTGTTACATGTGTGACTGTTGAGGATATAAGTGTGAATGGCTAACATATATTGTTGGCAAGTAAAATTTTACTCGCCACAAATCATAATCACATTTAATGTTTCTACACTCTTTTATTCATAAAAACCTATGTGCATCCCACATCTCTCTAGTAATAGAGAAATCAATTCGAGTATTAATAAAAAGCATACAAATTGATTTGAAATTTAATGATCTATTTAAAAAATATTATCTTAAAAACTTTTTAATTACCTATTTACAGATTTAATGAATTGTAATCAATAAGCATTTAGAATCAAGTTCTACACTTTTTTCAAATTTATTAAAAATCTCTCAAAATGCACTATATGTGTAATTCAGAAGCAAGTACCAAGTAAAAGTAAGTAAGCAAACCTATTTGATGGTGATCAACAAATGTTTAAAGGTAAACCTAACAGGCTAAATTTTTATATATATATTAATGAAAATTAACAACTTCAGGGATATTTGACCTCAAACTTTATCTAATGATGGGCATACACGTGCTGTTTATACTATCCCGATGATAATAATACACAATTCACCCGTGTTTAGTAAAAATTTTCATTTACAAATAATCAATGAAATAATTTAATTGTAATCCTGTAAAAACTGCATTATTTATCCTTTTACTTTAGATTCAATCCGACTAGAACATAACAAAATACAGCAAAACAGTATTAGTTCTTACAACAAACTACGCTTTAAAAAATATATAAGGAACAGACTTTAATGTATTTCAATTCGACAATTTAAAATACAACTTAGTAATAAAAATGAATACCTGTAAATAAAATAGCGACATAACTCTTCTATGGAAATAAAAACTTAGTTATAAAAGGTATGTTGAGCCATTAATTTTATTACACAGTTTCACAGAAATTAAAAAGTATATAAAGTCTAGAAGAACAATTAAACTCATAAAATTTTACGATTGCAAACATTGCTCACAGAACTTGCACATCTCAAATACATTTTTATAATAGTACATATACTGTTATATTAAATGAGCAAAGCCTAAATCAGTCTGTGGAAAGAACATATTGACTACCGTCACCTTATTATATATATATAAATAAAATAAAATTGTAACTTTACTTGGAATAAAAGTAGAAAAGTGATCCAGGCTATTACAAATAAACATATTACAAAAACAACTTTTATTATTTCATTTATTTATAAATTTTTATTTGTTTTTATTTTGTTCTACTTAAATGTATTCTTTTTAACAACACAAACTGGTTTGAAAAAGTATACAAAACAGTTTAATGTAATCAAAAAATAAAATTACACACATATCACAGTAAACTTGACTGATCCGTTATTTTTTTATTTATTTATCATAAAAGCTTTTTCTTTAATTGTACATTTAATAATAAATATAAAAGACTGGGTATAATATTACTGAACTTAATTATAATTTGCGTATAAGTTAAAATTTAATAACTTGAAAATGATTACCTTTAGACCGACTACCTTCATATTTATACATTGTATTTCAGAAAGAAATTTAAATAATATCAGACATTCTTGGAACTTAAATTGATGGTTTCATTCTCTAAAAATTGTTAGAAAATTATTAAAATTGGTTTTTTTTACGTACAATATTTTTTCAAATTTTCAGTAAATTAATCAAATTTTTTACATTTGTAAAAAATTTAATTCTGAGAAGAGTTTAAGAAATTTGGCTTATATTAAAAATAAAACAAACCTTACGTATGGCACCGAAAACTGTCTGCATATTGTTTATTTGAAAACTAAAAAAAGCATTTTTATAAAGTGATATTTAAGCGCTAAATTTTCTTAAATTTTGAAAACATGAAAAATTATTCAAATGCAACACATGAATTTCAACTGTTAATCAATCTATAAACTTAAAAATAAAAAAAATATTTAATTTTTTTCAAAACTATTACTAATAATGAATTTTTATTTTTTAGTATTTTCAGCAATACAGTAGATTTCAAATAATGCTATTAAACTGTTGTTTTACTTAATGTTTCTTTTTATTACTTTTAATAATTTTTTTACTGACTTTTTGAAGAAAAGTGTGGTATTACTTTCGGTTTTCGGTTGTATGGAGGAATATATATAGGCAAATGTATAAAATTTTACGGCTTGAAAATTCCCAAAACTACTAGATACTGAAATTTAGAAATGCTGTAGTAATGTAACTGAAGTTGTGTATGTGAAAATTTTATGAAGATTGGTTGAATCATTCTTCAGTTGCACTCAATTAAGGGCAAAAGAATTTGAACAGGGTAAGTTAGAAGCACAGTTCACTTTTGATGTTGCGTGTTGGAACATTGATGTTTCTGTAACTTCTACCTACTGTTAGCAATATTAAACAAAATAAAAAAAAAAATTAAATCAAATTAAATTAACGGAATATCAGGTCTTCTTGTGCAGGCACTGCACAATATTTTGTCTGTTTTAATACATGTACTGATGTCGAAATGGTTCTTGTATCGGTTTAAAATTATAATACAGTTTTTTTTCTACGTTTAAGTCCGTTTTAATTTGAATAAAAATCAATATTTCATAAATTTCATATTCAGTTAATATTACTTACACGTTTTCTCAGAATCAATTGTCTAGAAATTTTATTAGTAATTTTTATTCATTCACTGACAATTTAATAAAGTTATTGTACAACAAATCTAAAAAATCATCTTTTGCGATACCAACTTTTTTCTTTTATAGTAATATTCTCAAAAATGATTTGAGACAGTCTATACTAATTTAAGAAAAAAAAACTTTCTAAAATGATTAATTAAACCAACAGTTTTTTTTTTTTTTAATTGTCAGCCTTCTTTCCCTGACCCAAAATGAAAAAAAGCTGAAAAAATCTTATTAATCATTTTATTAAAGAAAAAAGGTGATATAAGTTTTATAATTTTTTTTTTACCACTGCCAATAATCTTTGAAAGTATCCTTGATAACATTGCACCTTTAACAATCAATTTATAGTTTTATTTTGGTGGTTTGGGTAGTGGTGAAGGAAGATTTTTAAAAATATTTTTACACGACTCATTCAATAAAGTTTTCAAAAAATGCAATTACCTTGAGGTAGTAGCCACAAGTTAAAGGTGAATCCTGTGCAAAATGATAATGTAAAACAATGTTTATCTTTGTCAATTCTTATTTAATTCTTTTCTTTTTTTTGTAAATAATGTTATTTATTGGTCTTTCACAGTTTAAAAAAATTGACTATTTTTATTAAATCTTAAATTATGACCTGAATAATAAAAATCATTTACATTATGACATTTAAAATGTTAAATGACATTTAAATTTCAGAGAGAGAGAGAGAGAGGAAAAGTAACAATGCTGAACTAAATATAAAAACTTTAAAAAAATCTGGTGAATTTAAGACATAACTCCCAAGGCATTCTAGATCATTCATATAATTTATATTTTTTTATTTCATTGATTTATCAGTTTACAAAGCGCATTATTAATTCAAGAATTTTATATTTAATTATTTTTTATTCTTTTTTTAGCTGCATTGGATTTGAAAATAAATAAAATCAATGATCATAGTAATTATAATTTTTTTTTAATTTCAACATTAACTTATTGATCATTTAAAAAAGAGAATTCTATTAATACATTTTCTGCAACAATTACTCTTATTTTATATATTTTAATAAAAAAACCACACCTAAGCTATTATTAGGTCTGTAAAAGAAAAAAACCCGAAAACAATGGGTTGTATTGCATAACTAACGTTGCTTTTTTTAATCTCTTATTAGTTTAGGTTTCTAAACGCAGCCCTATAATGTGTTTTTATTTTTTCTGTAATTTATTGTAGTTTTTTTTTTTAAAAGAAGAAAAATACACCGATGATAATATTTAAGACATTCTTTTTCCTAAGATACTTATATAGAAAAGGATATCGAGTAACCTTTTCATCTTATGAATGTACATATACAAAACTGGAAATCCAATCCGGAACAACTGGATTAAAGTCATTATTACAACTCTAGCGCAAAGATACTTGAAACACCATCGAAGAAACATACAAGGAACTGCTGATCATACTTTGCGTCATTTCCATAAAAGATATCATCGGTCCAGAAAAAATGTCTTCAAACACGTTCCTCAGAGGAGAATTTGAAATAAAACGGAGAAAAAGAAACGAATGGAGATTATAAGAAAACTGAGAAGAAAACGGTAAGGATTGAGATTAAAGAAATCAAACGGTAGTGAAAGGGTAGAAATGGAAGAGCTTTAATCAAAATTTCAAAAAGTCAATTTTCATCTACGCCTTAAGTTTGAAGTCTCTGGGCGCACAACGAGTGTCTTTATGGGGCCCGGACACAAAATTACTATAGTAAAATATTAAAAATTAAAATTTACCTTAAAAATTAAAACGATGTAAAACGCCTATGCGGTATGCTAAGTGCGAAATGAAAAACCAAAATAAAAATCTAACGTAAAACAATAAAACTGTCGAACGTCACACGGCAAAAATATTACAGTTTTAATCAAATATTTGAATCCAGATGCACGCCTTAAGAAATAGTAATACATTAGACAACATCGATACATTGTCGCCTAAGATATTTCGTAAGTTAGCCGTTGGGTTTAAACTTGCAACGCGATGCCGCATAACAGACACGACACAGTCCACGAGGATACGGTACACCGTTAGTCAGCAGTCGCAGCGTCTGCACAGACGGGTGTTTCGGTCTGATTCATGAGGTAGGCGCCCACGAGTAAGTTTAGTGCGCCCTATTATGCAATAATAATCTCTTCTCCACGATTAGTCCTTCACGAAGAAATCCACGGCAAGGCAACACAGTGTTCTTAACCGGTCGAAGTTTATCGCTGACAGTAGCATTTGTCGCCTTTCATAATGAACCACCCTCTTCAGAAAACAGACAAGATCGTTCGAAACGATCGATTAATGAAAGGAGGCTACAAACAGGCGTCTTTTGCGGCACGATCAGCGCGTTCATGGCCTGAAAATTTTATATGACTAGGGATCCTGCAGAAGCTCAAGGTTGTGTTACGCCGAGAGATAACAGACTGTATACAGACAATAGGGTGCCTAGAGTACATGTCGCTAATCTCACTTTCTTATTTATTTTTTAAACTGCGATTCGGTTCCGATCAATGTTTCCCTTGATCCATCCAAACAAATCGTGAAAGAGTTCTAGTTTTTACCTGTGCAACAGCTAATACCCCCGTTCATGAAGCCATCGATAGAACGTATTATTAAGTACCGATCGGAGCAAAACATCAGTTTATTTATTATTGAAATAAGCTTTTTTTCATCACGGGAATGGAATTTTCCCCGGTTAAAACTTTAGTTCCACTTCTATGCTGTGATTTATTTAAAAAATAAAGGAAAAAATGATACAAAGTGAATCCTATTCGACAATACATAACTTGATTCTACGCCCGCGTGAAACGGGCATAAAAATATCTAGAAAGTATGTCCTCTTAGCGCCTAATAACTGGTATTTTCTAATTGTTTTCATCATCTGTGTTGATTTATAAACCGATGATTATTTTAGTTATTTTTTTTTATTTTTCAAGTAAGCCCGGTTATTTTTCAAAATTAGAAACCCGGTATGATCTTTTGTTAAGTCGAATAAAAAAAAATTAAAATGTTAATAAACCGATTTACTTTTATTAAATTATGAGGGCGACGAAAGAAAAAAAAAATGCATTTTAAAACCGCTTCCAAATTGTTGATTAATCTGCAAAAGAAAACGTAATGTAAAGACATTATTATATTAACACCGAGTATGTAGCTCCTTATGCAGATTGCTGTCCGTTAAACGAGACGCCGGCAAATTACTTTTTTACGAAACAAAATTAACAAATAAACAAAATCAGGCGATAAACTATTATTATAAATACACACTTAAAAGAATTACGTCTGATTTTACGTTTAATACCGCTCAACAAAATTTACGAGGGATAAAATGAGAACTAAGTTGTTAGTGAACCGCAGCGACAAGAAAGAAAAGTAACTAACTACCGCATACATAAAAGAGAAAATAGATCCGAAGGACACACCGATCTCCGAAGAGGGAAGGTAAAGAAAAGGTAAGCGGCAGGCCATCTCCATTTCCCTAAGGAGATCTCGCTCCAGAACAGTCTACCGCCCTAAGTAGTGGTAATGGGACATGAGGCTAAGTGTCGTTGTGAGTTGCATATGAATCGCCTGATTTTCCAAAAATTTTTCCCTTCTAACACTTTAAGTTTCCCCTTTAATAGTGACACGACCGTATACCACCGCTGAAAACTCGCAGTAGGATCCCGTACACTCATTATACTCAGATATTCCGACAAATAAAACCGCGCTCTTCTATTACTATCGTTCGTCGCCCTCCCTCTTTATTCGCACTCCGACCGAACATTTTCCCCACTGAACTACGCCTTATGTTAAAAAGCACCGACCGTTTTAACATCGCACGGGAAACGGCATGAAACGACACGCGACGCCTATTTAACTCGTTTAATCGCATCGATAATAAAACTATACTAAACCTTATTAAAAGGATTTAAATCTGTCTAATGAATCCTTTTTAAGTGCGACTTAATCTTCCTTTATAGCATGATATATGCAAAATAACGCAAAAGATTAAAAAAGACTAAAGTATAATACGCTTTTATTTCTAAACAGAGATAAAAGACACGAGTTAATAATCAAGACAATTTGAAGGTATATATCAAATTACCACTGCACAGTAACATCTTTTTCTTTTCGGTACTTTTCTGAATTTCAAAGCAAAAAAAAAAAAAAAATATTGATTTTTAATCGATGTAAAATAACAAAATAAATTTTTAATTGTATCTTAGATCTTTAATTGTATTTAGTTCAAATATCACTTTTTTATTAATAAGTAGTACATAATTTGTATATTTTATGTTAATTAGGCGAGCTTAGGTTTTGTTGATATACGTACGATTCGTCAGTACACGGAATCAACATAATCTAACCAAATACAGTATAAACTACGTTTGCTTCGCCCGCTAATCTCGTCTAATTAACATGAAAAATAAAAATTATATACAAAAAGTAGTATATAACATTTTGGATGTAAAATTCCGACAGTGCACCTTCTTTTTTAGTAACTTACTGTCTTTTTCGCATACTTCGAACCAGGTTCAATACTTCAGGTCCATCCTTTCTAATTGGTACTTTCAATGGCCTTTTTTGTGAATCCTTCAGTCGTTTTTCCAAGATTTCTTTTAGCGTTTTTCTTGACTAAATCACGATTTTGTAATTCTGTAATAATTATTATTCCTGCGCTGCTGACGTTTTCTTAAAGTTTTGTCACAATAAATGCTTTTCTTCCTAGATAAAAGAGAACTTCTTGAGCATTCTGTTATTTCTAAAACCTGGCGTATAAATTCAATCTTTTCTCTCGTATTATTTATTTAAATACCTGTTATTTTGCGGGGGAAGAGTTAATATAAATAAACTATATAGTCACCTTTATAGGAACAAATATTTTTCTTAAAAATCTCTACAAATGCCCGATTTGGTATTTATAAAAGAACTTTGTTTTACGCGTTCTGTGTTACATGATAGCCCGATTCCATTCATCTCGCTCAATTTTTTAGGGGTACTTTTTCTCGGTCGTTCCATTATACGGATTCGATTTTACCTTTTCTACTCTTCCACACCCGGTTTTAAAAACGTTCGGAGTATTCTTGATATTTTTTGTCATATATTTGCTTCTTTTTTATTTTCTTAAAGGATTATTCTTTCATTGTCGTTTAAATAATTAAGCGACTGTACTTACTGCATTACCCTGCTGACAAACTATAATACATTTTTTATTGTATTATAGGCATCAATTAGTAATCCGCCGATGTGACTGTTGACGATTTTTTTTTTAAATATGTTTTCATATAAATAAATAATAATTTTAAGTAAATTTTAAAAAAAAATACTAGTAAAAGGATAACATTTTTTCGTCGGCAAACCAGAAAAGGTCATCGCATGAAGAAAATATTTTTAAAGAAATCTATCGTCGATCGGAATACGGATCTTAAACTTCGGTGTACGGTCGTGAAAATAAACCGTAATTTCTAATACAAATAAAAAAAATGCCTTTATGCAACTAATTATTCATTAAATAAAAAAAAGGAAATAAGCCGTTTTTTATAATATATTTCAATCCTTCAAAAAAGTAGGTTTTGTGATTTTTTTTAATTAACCGTACGTAAAAGAAAAAGAGTTATCAAAATAATTTAGAATTACGGAATGAATCGAGTAAATAAATAGTTTATTATAAGTAGAAAAAAAGATATTTTAACGAAAAGGATCCCGATATGTGGAGTACATTAATTAAATTGAATCTTTTAAACGGGGGAGAGATACTTAGTAAAATTATACGTTTCTTAGCACGACACAAATCACTTCCATACCGTTAATTAATCTGTAATAAACAAACTACATAACATTTATTCTATTTTATCCCCTCCAAACACGTCCCATCCCATCCTTCCACTTATAAACACGTTTAAATTATGTGAACGCAAATTTAATTAAAAATTCCTTAATTTAAAAACTAAATAAAAAAATAAACACAAAAAAGGTCGGCGACATAGACTATAAAAATAATACTACTAATAATGGGCGTGCTTCATTTTTTTTTATTATAATTAATGAATTCTGATTGGTCTAACCACACACATAGTAATGACGTCATGTACTATTGTAATCAGTATTGTTGGAAATATCACCGGCAAACAGCAACAATGTTCTGTACGCACACAAAATTATTACTCCCTAATTATGTCCGGCCTCTAAGCGCATTGAAACACCACCCACGCGCCCTCATAATAATAATAATAATAATGCATTTTTTCCTGGGCGAAAAACACTTTCGTGTCATCATCGTCCGAACATAATATGTTCGTTGTAAGAAATAAATGTTAAATAAACGGTCGATTAAAAATTAATTGAAAACTAAAAACCCAAAAATACATCTTCAAAGTAAAACGCTTGTAACGCATGCTAAAAGCGAAATAAAAACACAAAGCTGTATAACATGTATCTCAAAATAATAAAATTACCGTCTGGTTTACGGTAAACGGCACGAATCGTTTGAACACACTACAGAAATTTATATATTTGAATTTAAAGGAATAGCCCTAAGAAACGTAAACCATAACATACGATGCTTCATTATCCCTTAGAATAGTTCGCATGTCAGCCCGTAGTTTCAACCTGCGACGCGATGGCGCATAACAAAATACGATCCACAAGGATGTGGTGCACTGTTAGTCGGCAGTCGTAGCAGTACGCAGAGTATCAAAACCGATAAAATAATTTATTAATTTTAAAACTGGCCGATAAAGCGGTGCAAAAATTGATTATTTTTCTAATAGGAAAGTCTTGATTTCGATTCCAAAAATTCTGTTAATCTTCTTTTTATAATCTAACTTCACCGTTGTGCGATATCTAACATAAATATTTTTCTCGTTTTTTATAATTATTTATTATTTAAATTGTATAATAAAAAAGTAAGATGAAGAAAGATCTGGAGCAGGCGATAAAAGTTTAGTACTACATTACAGATACTGCGGCCGAATGAAATTTTGAATGAATTTGTTAATATTTAAAAGAAAAATTACATTTTTATACAGAGATCATCATTAATTTTTAAAAAACCGACAACGAAGTCGTAATACTTTCCTGGCATCGGTTATTTATTCTTATGTATAATAGAAAAATAATTATATATAAAAAAGGATACCTAAAATTTCTTTTTTGGGATAGTAGTAATTTACGATATTAACGTGAAATTATCGTTAATGTTCAAATAAAATTAATAAAAATTTATTCTCTTAATATTATTAAAAGTTTAAGTAAAGCAAAAAAGCTTTGAAAAATGAAAAAAAATCGATATTTTAAACTTTGATCGGGTCCCCCAGCTTCAATATTACCCCAAAATGTTTTTGGGCCGTGCACTACTGCTACGCCTAGGAAGACTTAAAAAAAAATAGGCAATAAGTAAAAAGATATCTTTTTCGGTTTTTTGAGAAGGGGAATTTTGGGGCAAACTTTCATATAAGCCTGACGCGTGCACTGAGGTTAATATAAAGTAAGTTCTGTTTAAAAAAAATTGAGAAAATTGACCCCCAAACCCCCGTGGAAAATACAGACTCCAAAATTTTATCAAATGATTGCCCCAAACACGAGTCGCTGTACAAAATTTCATAAAATCCGTGATCTAATCAAAAGTATTAAGTTTTAAACAAAACAACGCACCTACATACGTACCAATACTACCTTTTTTGCGATTTGCATTATGAAACATTGAAAAACGCAAAAAAATCCGTACCCCATTTTTTGACCGATTACTGTACTTTTCTTTTTGCAGCATAGCTCTAGAGGTGATATCAGGAAATAAAAAAGGGATCAAATTTTGAAAATCAAAAATTAAATTTATTACAGTATCTCACAATCACGGAGAAACTGAAATAATTTCAGGCCTACAGAATTTTCCTTCCGTTTAAAATTACCGAATAATATTTTCTAAAACGATTCGCTTGTATTGTTTTATCTGAAACTTTGTCTTCATTTGTCTTTATTTATATAAATTTTGTTGCGATTAAAATTTTCACAAATTTATTTGCGGTTTTCTTTATCGGATATTTACTTTAATTAATTTACGCTAAATCTAAGAAACTCCACTTTTCGACTCCAATTTTTTGAGCTTCGTAACAATTTTTTTGTAAACTAAAAGAGTTTAGTGCGTCTAGAAAAGACACTCAAAAAGAAAGAGTTCTCCGACCTACAATCATTTTTCGATTTACAAAATAATATGCAATAAATACCGATGTTCATAAAGCTAAGCAACCCGTGATTAATCGAGAACAGTTAATTTAAAAAAGTCTTCTTTTTTGCATTTCTTAATTTATTTTTCTTAAAATCTTTGTTTTACGGAATAAATGTGAAAAGGAATGACTTTTAATAGATAGAATTTTTATTTTTTAAAAGATTAAATCAACGAATTAAAAATATTCAAAGAAATACGGTTAAGTTCGAAAACGTAATTATAACGTTTGACAGTCGCAGTAAAACTGTTGAAAGAACCGATAGGAGGCCGCTGGGAATTCGGTCGCTAAACAAAACTAACAGAATAGCAAATTATGTTAAGTCCAACGAAATGAAGGTGGTATACAGAGAGTTCCGAGAGTTGCTGTGCAGTACCATTTATGAAGTGAAACGATGAAACTTTTTTAATTATTTGTTTGCATTTTTATTTCATTATTTTATAGAAACTGATATTACAATAACCGGAATAATTCATAAAAGGTGTTGAAAATAACCTCATCCAACATCAATACAACGCTGTACGCGTTTCAATTTGTTTTCAAACATTTTATCACCGGCTTATGTACCGGAATGTTTTGTACGTATGCCGTTATGGGGGTTTTTTGCTCCTCAATCGTGCGCGGTCTGATGCCATACACTGCTTGTTTCGTTGCCCCGCATATAAAGTAAACCGGTGGAATCAGATCGGGCAATATGCAGGCCACAAACTCCTCCAAATGAGTTCACCAAAGAGATTTTGTAAAAAAAGTCCACGACCTGTTAGCTGTGGCACCATCTTTTGGGAACCGATCGTGATTGATTTCCACTTCTGTTAACCGACCGATGAAATTTGTTAAAACAGCGTAATGATTATTATTAAATATATATTTTCAAAAATGATCCGATCCGCAATGCGCGTTTAAATATTATTAGTTGTCAATTAATATTACACCCTCCCAGATGAAACCACGCTTCATCTGAAAAAAAACGTAACGTCGAGGATACTTTCGCGTGCTAACTTACGCGTCGACTTTGATAGACTTTCGGCCATAGCGTCCGAGATATCAAACGGCTTCTATTCGTTTAGATTAGGTGGTCTTCCGCTTTCATCGGCGTCTTCAACAGAGTATTCGGAAAACTAACGCTTCACTAAATCAGTATACTTCTCGCTTTCCCGAAACACGTGTTCGACGAGAAAAATGCGTTCCCCCACCGAAACAACCGTTACGTTTCTAGCGACTATCTTGATTCCGATAAGAAACGAGAGGAAACGAAATGAAACACGTTAGATCGCAACTCAACGACTGACGTTTTGGTTTATAAATGAGCAATGCCCGACGAACCCACAGGGCAATCAACTCAACGCCGGAAGACTACCGCATAATTCTAAAGCATACTACACAGAGAGTTTTCGAACACTTTGTATCAGGGTGACACCTTCATTATTCATCATAGCAACTGGATATATAGTTGATCGTTATTCTCAGGCGCTTTAGTCGCGTCATTAAATTAAGGGAGACTGTAGCGGTGAGTAAAGCGGCAAATTAATCTATCTTAAGAGAAATAATAAAACATGTTATCTTAAATACCGATTATTTCAACCGCGAAATTAATTTAATTTATAATAATTAAACCTTTTTTAATCCTCGCATTACAACGTCCTGCAAAACATTTTCTGGATATTTTTATCGTTGCGAATAGCGAGATCAGGAGATATGAATTTTAAATTTTCAGATCGGTTAAAAATATAGGAAATGTTCAGAAAATAAAATAAACAAAACAAATGACCGTTTTAAGATTATTATACCGTCTGGGAACCGAATTATGATATTTTTTCAAACTTACCGTAAGAGAAGCGCGCAAGAAAATTTTACAAAATCGTAAGAAGATTCGTAGAAAAATAAGTAAATAAAATAGTTTCACATTAAACCTTAACGGGAATTAAATTGTATAAATGTACGCACGCATGCACCTCACGCGCAAGTCGAACGCAAAACAAAACGTTTTCGAACGATAGTTCATTTTATTCTCCTGCAGACAGAATCCAGACAGAGAAAAGTAAAATTACAAGCGGAAGAAAAGAAAAAAGAAGGATGTGAAAACGGTTTGATAAACGACTGTACCGGGGAAAGGAGTTCAAAGAGAGGGGAGAGTCCTAATATCGACGACAACGACGACGTTCAGTTCTATAATTTGTTCAATTGAGAAGAGAAAAGAAGGGACCCCGACCGTCATCATTCTTTCTTTTCTCAAGCAAAACAAATTTGGGTCGAACAGCTAGCTAATAAAGGGTCGGCAATTTGTCAGATAGACTTCGACCGACAACGGTCTGGTACGGTGCGGCGTCTCGTTTACTTTACTATACTATACTATACACATCCAAGAATTTCCTCTCGTCCTTCATCATCGAACTTATTCCTTTATCTTAAACAGCGATATAAAATAAAGAAACTCAAAAGCTAATATAGGGTAGAGTGCCCTTTTTAATAATTATTACATATATTCAAATCTAATTAGAGAATAGCTTAATAAATAAACAAATCTTTTATTCTCATCGGTATATAATATAGATGAGGTCAGGAACGGCTAGTGTGAATACTCCAATAATAAAAAAAAGAACTTAATTGGGCAGACATTTAACTGTTTACTATGGGAAACCATAATGGACCTTAATTAAAACAGCATAAAAAATAAACAATTAACTATAAGATAAAATAAATAAGGACAATTAAAATCCATATTAATTACTTAAAAGATATAAACACGTGAAATATAATATGTGAAACACAAAGATATAAACACGTGAAAAAAATACTTAAAAAATCTAAAATAATTCACAATTCAGGAGTATTTAATTTAAATTATTTACGCATATGAATGGAATATAGTTGAAAAAAGAGAAGATGGAATAAGTACAGGACAGAAAATAACGTACATAAGGTTTACAAATACGGTAGTTCAAGCTGATGAAGCTCACGTGCACTTCAAAACTTATAATAGCCCTGAAGGAAGGAATGACAGTACAAAAGGAAAATAAATGTATGACAAGTTAAAGTAATGAAAGTAAACAACAAAGAGGATTTAGCGGTAAGGACAAGTCGATGAAGAATAAAAAAAGTAAACGATTGCTGATTTTTGAGGATTTTGGTTTGTATGGACAAAAGGACTGTAAGAGCACAGGTAAATAGAAGAAGGATAACGATGGCAACAGAATCAGTAAAAAGAGGAAATTGCTACGTAAAAGAAGTTTGGACTTCGAGTAATAGAAGATATTAACCGATAAATTTGTATGGAATGATGTGAAGTACAAACACGAGGAAAAGGGAGATGGAGCAGAAAGATGCTTTTGAGTGTGGACTTGGAAAAGGATGGAGAAAGTAAAGCGGACGGATGAAGTGAAGAATAAGGAAGTGATGAATAAGATTAAAGAAGAAAGAAAATTTATGCAGGAAGTATACAAGAGAAAACAGAGATATCGTCGGAATATGTGATTACAGGAAGTGGAATTTTAACAGCCGCATCGGAAGGGTTGGTAGAAGTTGAAAGGAAGCGAGGAAAAGGGAAGATGAACTTAACAGATGTGAAGAAATGAAATTATCAGAGAACAAAGAGATGTTTGGAACACGGATGAATGAAGACGGCAGTGGCACACAGGACCTGCCACCAGGTAGAAGTCCAGATGATATTTATGTACAAGCCATACACGATACAAAAAATTCAACATTATTTTGAAATAATAAGTTTATCGACATATTAATAGCGTTTAATATTGTAAAAAACATTTAAAAAAGCAAAGAAAGGGACTACATGGAATGTGGAAAAAAGACAACCAAAAGCAATTAGTAGGAGAGAAATTAGCTCAAGCTGTGAAAAAAAGAATTAAAACAGTACAAATAAATTTTTGTTCAATATAAAATATGCCATAACAACAGCTGTAGAACAAAAATGCATTGTGACCTCAGTAATGGAAGAAAAATAAAAAAGCCATTGCTTACAGGAGACATTTCAACAAATAAAAGGCAGAAGAAATATGAGTAGAAAGGATGAAGAAATGACTACAAAAATTGAAATGAAGTACAAAAAACAAAAAGAAATGGCTAGCAAAAAATGTTCAAGTAGAGTTTGAGAAAAAGGTTATTAGTATAAACTAAAGATTAGTAAAAAAAAAAAGTAAAGCAGTTTTTTTTTGGTCTTCTGTCATTTGACTGGTTTGATGCAGCTCTCCAAGATTCCCTATATAGTACCGCCAGTCGTTTCATTTCAATATACCACCTACATCCAACATCCCAAACAATTTGTTTTACAAATTCCAAACAATGCCAGCCTGCACAATTTTTCCCATCTACCTGTCCCTCCAATATCAAAGCGACTATTCCAGGATGCCTAACAATGCGGCCTACATCTGTCTCTTTTTATATTTTTCCAAATGGTTTTTTCTTCATCAATTTGCATCAACATTCTCTTCATTTATCACTTTATCAAACTCATCTCATTTTTAACATTCTCTTATAGCACCGCATTTCAAAAGCTTCTAATCTGTACCATGTGATAAAAGTACGAAGAGTACAGACATTAAAGAAATTATTCAAATGTTTCATATAAAGAGGAAAATATACTTAAAATATAAAGGAATACATGGAACAACTACACTGATCAAACAAAGCTTAAAGCTTGTGGGTGGGCTATGGAAACGTAATTTTGAAGCACATGAAAAATGGCACACCTGACCAGGGTTCGAACCCAGGACCTCCAGATGAAAGACCAAGATGCTGTCACAGATATCTGAAATCTTCTCACTTGCAATAAGTATGAAATTTATTAGGGTTACAAGATACTGTGAAACAGTAAAATGCAATTAAAGATAGCAGGATATGGCCAAAAGACTTTCTGAAATAACTTCAATTCCAATTTCTAAAAACCATTCTTCAAATACAAGACTTGTATAGTATGCAAGGGTAAAAAAAACTACAAAATAATTTTGGAAAATGAAATTAGTGTTTGTTTTCAAGAACATAACATTTTTATGAAATAATATACCTATTGTATATGGGATAAAGCTGCATTGTAGAATACTTGGTATTTGACAAATAATTCTGACCCAACATTTTATGATGGGGTATGGGCTACATATGTGCTGTGCACAATAAACACCATCAGAAAGAATTTTACCACAAAATAACAAAAAAAATATTCACTCTAATAGAGAATCTTCAGAAAAAACCATTAGTATGCAATATTCTGCAAACTATTAACCTCACAAAATCCACATTGAATTATTTATATACCTCCCACTACTGATTTATAATACATCAGCATTTCTCAACCTGGGTATTGTGAAATTTGCGTACAATTTTATATGTAAACAATAATGAAAACATTTTATTAGAAAAAATCATTTATTATAAACATTTTACTTTCATTTATAAGCACACACGTAAAGAAAATAAATTAATGAGATGGTTGTGTTTGTTTTTCATTTAAAAGTTTCTCCACACGTAGATCTACATTAGAAACACTCAAAAGCAAATTGTTTTCAGGTGATAAAAGAGGATTCTTTCATTTAGGTTTTAGCACAACCATAGATGAAAAACCCTTTTCACAAAGGTAAAACACGGCAAAAGGGATTAATATTTTCAATGCTTCTGTTGACTAAATTTTCTTATTCACTATGACAAGCTAGTCAAAACGCATCTAAATCTTCAGATGTGAATTTTACTTATAACGAGACATTTTGATGAGCTGGTCGGTAAATCTCAACTGATAACTTAGCAACTGCAGCAATGTTTTCACTAAATGGATTCAGAACCCATTTCTTTGAGACATCATTTTTATCTTCTGGGAAATACTCCACCAACTGAAATTTTAGCTTATGCATATTCGTGCTATCTAAATTCTGATAAATAATACTGTTTTTCTCATTAAAATTTTTCTCAATATAATCGGAAGTGAATGGAAATATCAAAATTTTTACTTTGATCGGGAATTATTCAGATATCAAATCAACCTTTTTAATGAAAGCATGAATTTTGTCTCATAAATCATTGTCTCATTGAATCTGTTGTCTCATAACAATAACAATTTAAAACATTAAGAATTTCTTTGAATACAACTTTAAAAATAAGAATAGACACACTTCTTAATACGATTCCCTCTTAGGTTATAGAAAAAATTCTTTATCATAACAATTGGTCATTAATAAAAATAAATCACTTCAGACCATTAACCAGAAGTCGGTAAAACAAGAAAGAGAAAAATATATTAAGACTGCAATAAAATTTCAATTTATAGACACGTTAAAGTAGATATTGTAGGATAAGTTTTAATTTTAATTTAATAGTCTTTTGGGAACCTATCTCAAATTTTAATATTGGGGCCCTTTACACCCCATAAGTGTTTGTGATTGTCCTTGTCTTTATGTCTTAAATGTTTTGTGTAGTTTTGTGCTTTTAAATAAAATGTAAGGGCCCTTTACACCCTTATATATGACGATCCAGATGGTGATAGTAGTTTCTTTTAAAGATTATGACGAGGGCTAATGACCTTAGCAGTCGATGCCCATAAAAATTCAGAAAAAAAAAACACAACTACCTAAATATAATATATAATGTAGAAAGCAAGCACAGAATTGAATTCTTCACATAAATTGTAACAAAAGATACAGCAAATAAATAATAGAAACATAAAAAATACAATGATTATTACCTTGAGGAAGAAGAAAGTGTACGCTGACGAGAGGTAGGAAGTGCATTGCAATGAGGTGGTATATCAGATGGAGATACTTTACGACCAACTTTTGCTTCAGCACAAACAGCTGTTCTGACAATTAATTCACGACATGTTTGTTGAAGACCACGCAACTCTAGTTCAGTCTGTTCAATACGCTGTAACATTTAAACAAAAATTAACAAATCTTTTAAAAATTTAAAAGAAATATCAAAACTAATAATTTTTTTTAACACTTTGTATAAATAGGCAAAAAATAATGCCAAAATGCATAAACATAAATAGCATACATAGTGGTACACCTTCATAGGTATTAAAGAAAAACAAAAATTTAACTACAAAGAGTAATAGGAAGATAGGTTGTTTTTTTTACCCATTTATAAGGGACAAGATAATGAATTTCATAGATATTTAAATAAAATCTTATGAACAGGATAAGTACCGTATATTTAAAATACACCATTAATCAATAAGAACAATCCACCACTGAAGTTATGGTCGAGGTAAAACAGAATGTAAATTACTTCTTATTAATGTATACGTATACCATTGTTATTGGATGTGCAGATGATTAAAAGCTAAATTCAGTGTCACCACCAAGACCTCTGGATATTCATTAACATTTTACCATAGGATATCATAGAAAGAAGTAGTCATAATCAATTAAATCTAGATAAAAAAAACCAATAATTTCTGCGATCAAATGCTGTTCGAAAAAAATAACAAGCTCAACCTCACTGTCTTCCCTTGAATAACAATTTTGATCTATTACTGAGAAGAAAAAGTCATCCAAAATTTAAAAAGATAAGTTTTTTTGTATAAAAATTGTTTTAATTCAGTTCAATTAACAAGATCGTTATCAACTATGCTGGACTGACTTGTTATAAATTTTCCAGCAAGTGACAAGCATATTTATGCCTATGCTACTGAAGTTTCAACTCTTGCCCCTTCCAAAAACCAAAAGTAAAGAAAATATTTTCCCAAAACTAAAGTATGTATTCAGCAAGTAATTAACAAAAAAAAACTATTTAAGTTGGGTAAGAACCAGGAATCCCAGAGCATTTAAAAAATTTTCTATAACAATAGTTAAAATTCAGTTTGCTTTAATTTTCAACACTAAACGTTTCATTAAAATTCATCCTAGTAAATCATGAAATTAAGTTTTTTTTTTTTTAGTAAAAATTAAGTAAAGTTAAATCCCTATCCTTATATATATATATATTTAAAAAAAAATCTCATTCTATTACTTCTTCCTTCTTTTGTTAGACATCTATTTAATGAATAAATGTAAAAAAAAAACTATTTTTCATCAAGGGATCCACTGATAAATGTTTAAAAAGTAACAGTGATATAGAGCTATAATTTCATTACTTAAATAAATTATCTCTGTAAGTTTGTTAAACTGGGTATTGGGTATTGCTGTTATTCATAAGCTCATGCAAGGAAAGAAAATACATAGATCAAGATAATAATTAACATGCTAGTAGACACAAATTGAAATAATGGTCTTCTTCTTTGGATTTAAATGAAATAAAAAGATAATATAAAAATAAAAAGCAGAACAATAACTTACAGACAAACCTTTTGATTAAATATACTGTACATAAGTTGCGCTCATTATGACAAATTGCATCACTTATCTACCAACTATTTAACATTTTCTACTAATCTCTGATATATAAAGACCAGTTTACCTGTTTTTTTGTTTTATATAACAAAAAAACAAAGTAAAATTTTACCTATATCAGAAACGATATAGCTGTCTGCCATTTATAAAAAAAATAAGTTTAGTCAGCCAATAAGATGTTTTTCTACACATAAAAAGAAATGGTGTTATGAAATAAAATATGCCTTCTGTTAAATTTTACAGTTAACCAAACAATGAAGTTATCTTGACAAATTTATCCGCTATTTAATCATGTTAAAGGATTTGTTCAGATTGGTCCAGCGGTTTGAGTTTCAAGCAAGCAATATTGCAAACAAACACTAGGAGATTTTAATTATTTATTTATGATACAAAAATATATCACTGAGTAATAACAATAATAATAATAACAGTAAAAGCACAAACCGTAGCCATATCCTTAATCGCTTGAGATCCTGGTGCTAGAATAGCTTCTAAATGTCTTGCTAATCTTCGTAGTGCAGCAAGACGTTTTTCACGTTCACTTAATTCTTGTTCTGATCCTGAATCTGATATACCACTGTCAGACAGTGAACCAGACCCTTCTGTTGTACTGACACCTTGTGTTGTTACTAAAATGGAGGTGCATTGATTTAATACCAATGCACTCTGTAAAGAAATAAAAAATCATATTTAATGAAATTACCAACACTATAAAATTACAATATTAGAAACAAAACAATTTTAATATATACAAGGAACATTCATAAAGGGCCAATGGCTTACATTTAAATATTAGTAGGGCTGAGGCACAGTTCACACATGCAGGTTTATATCCCAGCTATCTACAAAGCCACTGCAGTTATTGTTTTGATTCAGTAGTCATTTACCTGCCGGTGAATGCAGATCGCAATAGCTGCGACAATCATTTCTCCAGCCAGTTGTGAAGTGCACATTGTGATTCGGTTTTTGTGTGCAAAAGGATCTACAACTGATAAAATTCAGTGGGAGTTGAAATGAGTTAAAATTCATCAGAGTGTGCCTAGTATATGGACCTACAGTAAAGAGTGCAGGAAAAGTTGGACAATGGTGTTGGGACTTTAAAAATGGCTTTTAAATGTGCATGATGAAGAGCAGAGTGGCAGGCCCAATATTCACACCGACAAAATCATTAAACAAGTGAACCAAAACTGCAATGTGATTGGTGATTGACGATCAGTACTATGGCTGATGAATTTCCACAAGTTGGTTGCACCTCTGTCTACACAACTTTCACAGAAAAGCTCAGATATCACAAATTGTGTGTGCAAGGTGGGTACTGAAAATGCTGACCAACCAACACAAAGATCAAAGAATGTGCAGTGGATGAGTGTTTTTGGGCCGCTATCGACAAGATGGAGATGATTTTTTTCCACATTGTTATGGGCGACGAGACGTGGATATACTACACCAACACAGAATCAAAAGAACAGTCGATGCAATGGTCTTCAAGTTCCCCAAAACCGAAAAAGTTTAAGCAATCTCCATACTCGAGTCGAAAAATGTTGGCTACAGTTTTTTGGGAAAAAAGGGGGTCATTTTGGTTGATTTCATGAAACGTGGATCAACAATTACAGCAGATGTGTACTGCGAAATGCTCACCAAACTGAGATGTGTGATCCAAAATCAATGATACAGGAAACTGTCGTCTGGTGTAATCATCCTTTATGACAACACGTGTCCTCACATTGCTACCTTAACCAAAAAGAAAATTCAAGATTTACATTGGGAACTCTTTGATCACCTTTATATAGTCCTGACCTTGGACCTAGCAACTACTTCCTCTTCTTGCATTTGAAAAAGTGGCTTGGTGGACAACGGTTTGAAAACGACAAGGAACTCAAGACTGCCATTGTCAACTGGTTCAATTCCCTGGCAGTGAACTTCTATGCAGAGGAGTTAAAGAAACTGGTACAGTGTTACGTAAAGTGCTCACACCTGAATGGCGTTTATGTGGAAAAGTGAAGTAGATACATAGCAAACTGAAACTAAGTAAAAACCTTTTCTCACAAGTTAATTTTTTTCATGACCAAACGGTCCTTACTTTATGAATATGACTCGTATGTATTATAATAATGAAATGAATATAACATATTCATATATAATATATATTATATTTATAAATATATGTAATATAATCCATGTAATTTAATCATAATGAGAAAAGTATATCAAAAAATTAAATTATAAAAGAAAAAATATACTGTAGATTTTTTTTTAAATCAATAAATTGAAACAATAAGAAAAAAAGTTAAACAGGTTTTGATATTTTCAAGTACTTTGTTTTAAAACTTTAATCTCAACAGATAAACAAAAAGATTTAGATTCCACTTTAAAGAATCGTTCTTCGTTTCTGATAAAATATAAAAAAATAGACTGCTGAATTTATATGCGGTCATACATTCATTCAAAATGAACATTCAGGACATCCACAAACCATAACGACTGAACCAAAAATACACTATGTTAAATTAAATGATCACCAACTAAAGCTAGCTTACATCGCAAACATGTCAATAGACCATGTCCAGTACACTTCAGTCAATAAAAAACGCTTTCAACTGAAAACTTCTCAAAGATGTCTACATTTATTTGAAGGCAATTCCATTGAGTTTGTTTGAGGTTTTGTAATAATAAATCAAACATTACAAACCAGAAACCAAAAGCAAGCAGGAGCAGGTGAAAGTGCGCCAAAGAAAGCAAAATTGGTTCCATGACTACAATTTTTTGGTATTCTTGCGATTCTGTGCTCACCTGGAAAAAGCAGCACTATACCCAAGGAATATTATGCTTCACTACTGGACTGACTGAAGAGTGTTATTCAAACACAACTTACATTTCTGGTCAAAATGAAAGTGCTTTTTCACTACGATAATGAACCTTCACACACTCGAGTTGCTGCTGTAAAACTTCATGACCTACGCTTTAAATGCTTCCACATGCTCTATATTTAGCTCCTACAGATTACTTTCTCTTCCCAGCAAGCCAAAGAAATGGCTGGCTGGACAAAGATTCACTTCAAATGATGAGATCAATGCTTAAACAACTGCTTATTTTGCAGAGTTGGACAAATTACATTAAATTTTGGGTATTAAAAAGTTGAAAATTTGTTGGTCTAAATGTATCGAATTGCAAGGTGATCAAGTGGTTTAAATAATTTTTGGAAAATGTTGTTTTTTACAGACAAGAAACTTTGTGAATAGTCCTTGCAATACGATGAAAACTAAAAATGATCTGCTTTTGATAAATTTAACACCTTTACTGTCAAATAGATATATATACATCTGATCTCAGTTTCTAAACTTGATTATTTACGTAACCTAAGCTTCAGGAAAATTTTCTCAGAAATTTAAATGAGCAATCGTGTTTCCAATCTTAAAACGGAGAAAATGAATAAGTTGGGAATTACAAAGAAGGTGATGTTGTAACTCTGTGGCAGTTCTGCCTTTCACCAAGAGATTCAAGATGTGACTCCCAATCAGCCATGGCATTTTTTCACGCTATAAAATTCACGATAATCCATAAACAGCTGTTATAGGGCATCAGCTTGTTGTAAAAGTAAATAAATAACAGTACAATGGTCTTCAACGTATGTTTTGTTTTATTCATATTCAATAAGATCACTTACAAATTTTTTCATAAATTTTAATTTCAATCAGTTTTTTCTTTTTTATAGTATATTTTGTAAAAAAATCGTTTAAATTATACTTTCATTAATTTATTAATATTTTTCACCAAAAATTATTCTATAGATTTAATTAAAAGAAAAAACTCTCTTTCTTCAATTTGATATAACAATTTCACATTACTAACTTATTCAAAATAATTATGTTGTTTAGTAAAGCACTGTAAACACTTAAATCTTTTAACAGCCACCAATTTAATGTCTTTTATGTAACAATCTGAACATACATTTTTTAGATTTTCATTATAGTCTTGCTGATTTTTGATGATTTTTTTTACCAATCTTTCAATACCCAACATTTCAAGAACAAATCACTTTCTGAATGAAATGATCAGCAGCAATTTGTTTGATGAAAATCATAAGTAATTACAAATGTACTGAATAACGATTCAAAAGCATCTACTTTATGAAACCATTTGATTGTTTTATGAACTGTAAATATTAATGCTAAGAGTAAATAAAATCTTCATATAATTTAAGCAGTTAACATATCAATAAAGATCTATATTTCTTATAAGTTATCACATACATGGCAGTAGTGTACTAATATAGTATACTACTTGTGTGTGCCAGTGTATATAAAAATGTCAGAAAGTCAATAGTAAATAATATGCAAGGTTATATGAGGAGTAGCAGCAATTTCAAGATTTTATATAAAATATTAATATATTCTTAGTGAATATTAACATTAACAAATAAATAAAAATAAACATAAATAACTACCTCACAACGCATTTCCTGTTTTTCTGAAAGCACTTTAGCGACATCCCTAACTGATGTAGCAACATCGGGTGATACGGAGCCTCTTTGTAATGCAGAATCTAACATCCTAAGTGTTTCATGATCACCTCTTAATGCGACTTGTAATTCAGATAAATGCAATTCAAATTGCTGCCAAGCAGCTGATAATTGTTGAAGACTACTCAATTGTGCATTTGCTCTGCAATAAAACAACAATATTTTAATTTAATATTAAAAAAGAAATCAATAGAAATTAAACAAACAATAAAAATGTGTGTCTAAAATGTTAATGTATCATTATTATAACAGTTATTTTTAAACCGCAATATTGAATATCTTGAAGAAGCTTTGGTTTCATATAAGTCTTACAATTCACACAAGTCCTCTCCATTGTCACTTCTCCAAGTACCACTCAAACAATCACCAGTCTACATTTCTCTACACCTCCTCCTATGACAACTATCACATAATTGTTAGTCTGGCAACATTTCTATCAATCAATTATACAATTAAGGATAAATTATGTCAGGATATTGTTCAGAGAACTATATATCCATATTACAGTAAGCATCTTGCAAGCTGTCAGGTACTGCCACAAATCATTTGATAATTACAAATACATCAGTAAATTTAGTAAAAACCAGTAATACATTTTTTTAAAAAAACGTTCATTTTCAAATAGATAATAAAATATAACAACCCAAAATCTTGGTCGAGTTCGTTAAAGGGCAAAATCAGACCATGGGAGTGGAAATACGGGGGGCTTTTTTGAATAAACAAAATATTGTTATAACTTTCTTATTAAGTAAAATATCGAACTCGTTTTGAAGTTCCTATTATTCTTTTGGATAAGGTCCTAAGACTTTACTTAGATGTAAAGTCTTTTGATATCACCAACCACTGGCCCAAGACAAAAAAAAAATCATACCTCTCTTAATAGGCACTGCATTTAATTAGTTTAAAGTGGTCGTTAGTCCTCTAAACATTACCTAAAACTTTTATCTGAATCAATTTTTGATATGACCAACCCTTACGGCAAGGGATGACTAAAACGTTGCTTGAATGGTAAGAAGATGGGGCTTGTCGTACACTAAACATGTAAAACTTTTTTTCACATGCAACCACCGTCATGTTATTGAGTTGCAACATGTTATTGAGTAAAGTTGACGTTTTTCTTAACTTTAAGGTGGAAATCTTTTTTTATCCCCTACTTAGCAAGGTGAAATCTACCTTCGCCTTCCGGCTTGCCAAAAGGATTTTATTATTTATTATTACAATCATTTTTAAAGTTTAGTTTTAAAGATTTTTTTACAATATACATTTAACATTATGCTATTTTTTGTGATAAATTGCAGCAAATTTCAATGCAAAGTACAAAAAAAACAACATTTAATACGTTTCTTGCATAAAAATGTACACCATGGTAACTAAAAGTAACACATATAAGAAATAAAAACTAACTAAACAATTTTTACAAATAACTGGCTCACACCTAAGATTGCTAAAAAATTTTGACAAAACTAGCCTACATTATTTTGCAAAGTAAAAAAAACACATATTCAATAACTTGGTTTGCATGAAAATGATAAGAAATAGATTTCAGTTAAACAATTTATTTATGTATGATCACAAGTTAAAGGAAAACTAAAATCATTGTGACTAAAAGTAATACAGATAAGAAAACTGTAACGGAACACCATATCTCATAAAAAAAACAAACATTATTAACATTTAATTGAAAAATATTCTGTCATTATTATTGTAGCATATTAGTAGAATGCCATCAAAGTATGGTGCAAGGCACCATACTTTATGTCATTAACGACATAAGAGCATTTAGAAGCTCCAAGCTGGAATTTTTATATTACACAACTACCAGGAAACCTAATTTTATAAGTTGAACCAATATCTTCACATGAACTTAAGGATAACTTATTTTATACAACTCTGAGAACCCACATAATCTAACAAAATGAAGTAATTGTGTTGAAACTTTGTGTAAATGATGTCGAAGATTCAAATGCATCATCATTATTTGCTGCTGAAATGCTATTACTCTGATCAGAAGATCCAGGCAAAGAAGACACATAAGTAGCACAACCACTGTTTTCACAACTGTTGATCAAAGTTTTAGTCTGCTGAGTTGAAGTACCGCTTGGAGATAAAAAGATTTTCAGTGAAGGCTGAGAATTCCTTATCTTAATTATTTCATTATAATGCTTTCCTTTACTGAGTAAAGTCACTGCTTTCAGCCCATATTGCACAATCCAAAATGTTTTTACACAGATCACAAAAAGCACGATACCCATCTCTATCTCTTCTCAACAGACTGAATTCTGGGTGTAAGTTTATACCTAACCACTGGTCATTAAACATTGTCCTTTTAGATGATATTTAAAGCAATTAAATACCAAAAATACAACAAAAAAAAAGACTTCTGCTGACTAAATCTACATTTCCTGACATTCCCTGCCTGCGGAAACCAAGTATCTAGAAGCCAGGTTGACTGTCTGTGCGATACACACAGAAGTTAAAACTGCATAGGAGACATATTTGTTGAGTTGATAATCCACAGTATCAATAATTTTGCAACAATTATACTTTGCAACGCACATACACGTGAGCGCACGCACGCACGCACACACACTGTGTTGGGAGAAATGGTAAATGTTGGTACAGTTGTTTTATTTGACTTATCTCTTTTCATTTGTGAGTTATAAGCAACTGTGCATTGCATTTCAGCCACCCCTCGTATAACAATATTTTAAAAATAAGAATACAAAAAATTATAAATTCAAATACAAATATTATAAATTCAACCGAGAACTAAATCCCTTTCTAATGCTTTATAGAGTTAATTATTTCAGTAATCCAAAAATGCAGATTTATCTTATAAGAAACTAATTAATAAAAATAAACTTACAATTTTTAACTAACGACTTTTTGTTTCCAACAGCCTCACTAATTCACAGTCAGAAAAGTATTGATTTTTCAGAGTAAAATGCACTACATATGTTAAATTAACTAATAGATCCTATACCCAAGCATCAATTCACTTACCACTATGACTGACAGCATAAGGATGTAAGAAAATACACTACTATACTCGGTCAACAAAACCTCAATTTTTTTTTTACCTTAAATTGAGCATCAAATTTTCATATGCACAACATCAGGTACACTAATACAGCATCTCTAAATTTCAAAGCAATTGATCAAATAGTTTTGGAGATTTTTGAGCCACAAAATTTTATACTAAGGCCTACATATGCTACTATATATATTTTTTGCATGCTACAATATATATATATATATAGTAGCATGCAAATTAATTTGAACAAAGGAATTCTTTTGTTTATTTCTATTATAATTGTGGTGTTGGACTACGGGCAGTAAATGTGATTTTTTAAAAAATTAAAGAAATTGGTTCCTTTACAACTCGAAGGAAAGGCAAATGTGGCTGTAAAAGAAAACCTACTCCAGCACAGGATTGGTTATTAATGAGAAAAAGTAAACTGGATTCAAAATTATCTGATGTGGACTTAAATTAAGAATTAGCAGCTGCTGGAACAGCTTTACATGTGATAACTATTAGATGCAGACTTCTTGTAGAAAAAAAAAGGCTCTTGTGGTCTAAAACACATGCTAATTGAGCGAAAGAAGACTGGAAAAATGCTTTTCTGATGTCATATTTTTATATTCAGGGGTAAAGGATTCCATATGATGGAAAAGCATCAGACGAAAGTACATAATTTGCTCATATCCAAAATCAGTTAAAGTTCCCCAGAAAATATGTTTTGGGGTTGTTTCACATATGAAGGGTTCATTTACTTCAAGTAGATATGCTGATAAGTGATGAATACATTAAGATTCTAAAGGAAAGGGTCGTGACACAACTTCAATACTAATTCCCACAAGGCAAAGGAGTGTTCTAACAAGATTTGGTGCCATGCCATACTGTCAAATAGTTGGAAAAATAGTTTTGAAGAATGGAACATTAAAGTGCTCCCACAACTAGGTAACTCCCCAGACTTAAACCCGATTAAAAATCTTTGGACAGTAGTCAAAAAAACAACTTTCAAGAATGAATTGCACTACAAAAATTGACATCATTTTTTTCTTGTTTGGTGATATCACCACACAAGCTTGAAGCTTGTATGTGGGATATGGAAATGAAATTTCAAAGCGTATGAAAAATGCCATGTCTGACTAGGATTCAAAATATGGTTTCAGGATGAGGAAATCAATAAAACAGTATACACTTGTTGAATCAATTGATTGAGTATATGAAATGATTAAGAATAAAAGAGGGCATATTTAGTAAATATTAACAAGTTGCATGGGTATGAGTTTTTTTCTAAATAAAGTAAATTAACTAATTAAACATGTTTAAATTTCCTAATGCATAAACATGTAACTGAAATTATTTTTGTGCAACAAAACTATTTGTGAATTATTTACTAATCCATATAAATATATTTATAGATATATTAAATATATATTTTATATTTAAAATATTTTTAATATTAATATTACTTAATATATTAAGTATTTATTTTATATTTTTTAAAAATATTTTATAGATATATTAAATATACCGATTATAAATTATACATTAAAAAATGAATATTAAAGAATGAATCATTACTAATTCTGCATTTCCAAACGGTATTTTTCATTGCACTACCAATACTGGTTCATATTAGCAACTTTAAAGGGTTAAACAGATACATACAAGTAATGTGGGCATTTAAATTCATTTAAAATTATTATGTAACATTTAAATTAAAATTTAAAACTTCATCTGGTAATATCAGGGGATGTAAAAGGCAAGTTAACTATTAAAAAAGCAACAGAAGTTATAAAATATGATTTATCATATAACTTTGTTATTTTAGAAATAAAATTAATATTTTTAACCCCCAACATCCTTTCAATAGCAATTTGACTAATTATCTTAAATTATTACGCTTTGATTATCTTCTATTAATTTATCTTAATTAATTTTCTAAATAAAATAATGCAGAAGAAACTACATAACATCATTAGTTATAAACAATTAACATCTAAACAAACAGTAAATTGCTTCAAATGAAATAAAAAAAAATAAAGAAAGAAAGAATGGAAAAAATTACCATTTATTAAATAAAAAAGCAGTTTGATATCTCATAAAAGTTATAACAGAATGAAAAAGTTAAAAGGGAGGTATAGAAAAATATTTTTAAGGGCTTTTATAAATATATATATAGCCTATTGGTTATATCTGTAGGCAGTCTTGATTGAATTGTTCCCCTATGTCACACCCAAAGACCCCTGATCATGAGTACAGTAGCAGTCAAGTAAAACATAAAAAAAGGCAGGGAGTGTCCAGCCTCAAGCTAAAAGCCATCAACTTGACGTTAGAAAACAATCCTGAAAGCATTATTGCCACTGAGTCTGAACCCTCCTTATGGACACAGCATAATTTATCTTCTGCCTGCCTTACATTACTATTCTATACTTTCTTTTTCATTTTTTTTTTTTTTTAGCTGTTTGGTGTAGACCCACCAAAACTAATTTTTCTTCCATGACATTCTACTTCTACTTAATTTATAAAAAAGAACAATTACATCTAGTTTATTACATTATGAAAAAATATTTTCTTATTCTAATTACAAATTATCAAGATGAATAACATTTCTTAAATAATTTTTTGATATGAAGTGAAGTGCTGTAGCAGTTGAACTTTAATTTAATTTTTTTCCAATAAAAAAAAATATTTCTCAACCGATTAACCAGTACTGTATAATTAAAACAACAAAAATAATTTAAATATATTTTACTGTTACAAATGATCCTAGTTGTTTTTTACATCTGGCTATCTTGACACTGCTTTACATATACTTATCTTATATTCATATCCCAGTCGATGGTACACATGCAAAAGTTCACGTTACCCAAACACGTTTGGCTATTGTGATTCAATTAATGACACCATTTATGAAATGGTCTCACCAAATCTTTCTTACAAAGATAAAATTTTATATAACACTTAACACAACAATAGTTAATTAAAATATTTCTGATAGATCAGAAAGATATTCCAAGAAATATAATAAAATGGATTTTAGATCCGATATAAACAAAACAAGACACATAAGTTTACTGAAGTACCTTAAAAAAACGCTAAGCTTGTCATCATTGTTAAATATTTATTATGCCTACATTATATTCCAGTATAAAGTATAATGTTGTCTGTTTGGGCTCCCTAAAACGTCACTGTTTCCAGAAGTGTGCTGTCAAATTATTGTTTGGCACCCATAAATAGTAATTGTATAGACTAATATTTACAAAAATAAAAGCATTAACTTATCCTTGTATTTATATTAATGAATATGTTATTTTTCTGATTGTTAAAAAAGGTAATCACTTATTCTTAAAAAAAAAAAAAATAATAATAATATCCACTTCTATCAAATTAGAGAACAACTCAACATATTACTTCGACTTAATAAGACCCAATTATTATACTCGTACTATTGTTACCAATTTGAATAAATGATCAAACCAATTTAAAAAATCTTCCAACCAATCTATTTAAAATACGATTTGCTTTTATAGAAACAATATTAATTTGTAAAACTTAATTTTTTTAAAATAATGCTAACAAAAAATTTTTAAAACACCCTCAATTTTCTGATTCTTATTCAATAGCTTCAATATGAACTCACATAATTTCATTAACTACTGAATTGCAATTTATTTTTTTGTATTTTGTATTTTCAGTATACTTACCTTAATGTTTCATGCGCTTATTTTAAATAATTAATATGGACTTTAATCTTATCTACTTTTTTATAACTAACTACATATTTATAATACTGCCCTCATCACAGTTTTTCCACGGTTTCCATTGATCCATCAAGGTAAATGCAGGAGCCGTTTTCTTTTTTTAACAGCAGAATCTCATAACTGTTCATCGCTAATGTGATCGATATAATCTACTATTATGCACTGAATGGAAAATTTATTTTGAGAAGATAGATAAAATTTGTGGACGAAGACAACTTCTGCTACATGAAAGCACAAAGAATACAATGGGCAGCACACATACCAAAGATGAATAAGAAGATGAGCTGAGAGGACGCAATGAGAAGAGAAATGAAGGGAGTATGTAAAAGAAGGTGATAATCATAAAAAAAGAACTCTATGTGATATTCTAAAGCCACTAGGTATCCAGCAGTGGTTATTATAACCAGACTAGAGAAGAGAGGCAAATCATGAAGGAAGCCAATATTCGATTCAAACTACTACGGTGTGAAAAAGGAGACAGAATTGGTAACACTTAGATTCTGACAAAAGACAAATTACTTAACTGTAACTGGACTAACAATCTACCTTGAGACTGTATATCTCTAAATATAATATATTATACAATAATATAATTGAGAAGCTAAATAAATCACAACCAAAACTCAGCAGCATAATAGTGGTCAAGGTGCTAAGAATCTTACCAAGCCAGTAATACATGTTATTTCTTTTTTTGTACATACATAACTGACAAAATTCCCGCAAATACAGTCATAAATATGCAACATGAAGCAATCAAAATACTGATTACATAAACTTACTAGCGGTCTAACAAATTTTGATAATCTGTATAATATTATTTTTACATGATAACATAATTAATAATTACCTCTGATTTGTTTCCTCCCAAATTCTGTAGAGATCAGCGACATCATCTTTCATAGTTGTAGCCGGGTGACCGGTATCAGTAAGAAATCTATGTACAGCCACATTAACTTGAAGTAGTTGTGCCTTACGTTCCCTTAAAACACCTAATAACACCTGAAAAAAGCACAAAGTGAATTAAATAAATTTTTTAATTTTGATTTCTTCACCTTAGCCGAAACAATGGTTACAAAATAAAAACAAAAATTAATTACGTAAAAAATACACATATGTTAAGCAGATATCAAATAGCTGTGAATATTATTTTAGTCAAATTATCAAAATTACTTTGTAATAAATTAATAAAATTATATGGAAAAAATTAAAAGTAAAAAATTTGAACCGGAAAAATTATATCAGGTAGTATGTTAAGTACTAACATGCAAATAATATTTATACATCAACATTTGCAGAACCGTGAGCACTCAGTGGAGTATGAAGTATCACTTTCACCATTTCAAAAAATTTATTTGTTATATCCAACTATGGCAACCAGTTTTATAGAAAATTCTTCTTAACATAATTTCAACAACCTTGAAAAACATAATTCGGTCAAGCGAGCTGAAACTTAATATTTTTATAGACTAAAAACAGTAATAAGCACAAGGTCACTAAATCCATCATCTAGTTACTGGAGTATTCAAAGGTTTTATTTAATATATTCACGCAGAGTATGATTCTTAGGAATCTGGAAATTTGTTTTATTCATTATATATACGCAACTGAATTAAAACTTCTTCCGGGTACTAAGGCTTATTTATCATTCATAATAGATCCCTAATTCAAAATTCTAAAAACTATTCCATACAAAAATTATTTCAAATTTTATTTGCTTTAAGTCTTATTTCCTAAAATGTTTTGTTTTTCTTTATTTTTAAGTAACAGTTAACTGATGGCATATGTTAGCTAAGAACAGAAAATTAAGGAAAGCAAACCAACTTGATGAGTAATTGTATGGTCATCATACCTTTAATGTACATTCAATAGAACTGAATGCACAACTATAAAGGAAAAAACGTTTCTTAACTATATTTAAACTGATATTAATTACTACTTACAAAAGAATAATCTATAAACAAAAGTAATGAGCAGCATCTGCATACCTTTCTCCTTACACCTTCAATAACTAAATTAAATTTTTTAATTATATTAACAATATAGCACTCGCTAATCACTACGTTTCTCATCAAAGTATGAGAATGGCAAACTCAGCACAACACAGCAATAGACCGTAATGCACACGAGTGATTTTTTGTAGCTTTGGAAAATGAATGCATCAGTATCAGTAAAGTAATCTACAAATAAGGTCATCAAGCTGATATCCAGATAACAACAAAATATACAGTTTGATGAAAGATTACCAAAAACTGTAGACAGTTTCTAAATGTTCTGCACTGTCTTCATGGTGCGATAGCACAGAAGAATGGACACACGCAGTTACATCATGACAACACTCACCCCTATTCTTCATTTTGATCCTGGATTTCTTAGTCAAACATATAATTCCCTGTGAGTTCACCAGGCTATTTAAATTTCCAATAATAGCTCCTCATATTTTAAGATTTTTACCTAACTTTAAAATGTTGTTAAAGGATTTCACTTTGAAAGGCAACTGGATATAAAGAAGAATGTAACAGCAAAGCCAATAGGATGAAACAAAAAGCAATTTATTAATATTTTCTCAAGGTAAAAGATTGGTTCATGGTTTAAATAAACCATAAAGAAGAGAGATAGTTATCTCTCTTCTTTCTATGAGCAAATTACCAATAAAGTTGTATATAAAAAACGATGAAATTTCACTTTAGTAATTTTTTTCAAGATCCAGGGATGGCATACACAGTTTGAATTATTTTTTTAAAGAGTAGGTATTTGTTAGTAGTTTTACCATAAATAATAATATTAATGGTGATACACTTACTCCTACATTTTTACTAATTTTTGAAAACTAATTTTTTTTTAAAATATTTAAATAAATCTGAAGGACCTGGTGATTAAAATATCAAATTTGTACAACTTGCAGTGTTTTTGTATATGTTTATGGCAAATAAAAAAGTTTCTTGTGTATTCTACTAATAAAAAAAGTTATAACCTCTCAAAAATCATGAAAAACCTGTTATATGCGATACAATTACAGACTGGTCAGTCTGACATTAATCAGTGACCTGTTCACATTTTTACCAAGTGTTTCAAATTTCATCCTGTGTTTGGAAGTGTTTATTAAATAAATAAGTTTTACTTCATAATATTATATTTGCAAATTTTAAAAAATCAGTTAAATTTTTACATTATTTTCAAGTAATTTGACATAAAACAGTGGAGGAACAATGTTCCATAGGAATTTATGTGAATGAAGAGTGTCATAAAAACAGTGCATGTTACAGTGCCAAAAGAACCCATTAAAATTTGTGAATTTAGTGATGAAAACCAACAACTTATTTTTATACGTGCTAATTCAGATTTCACTAGTGTTTGTAAATATCATGAAAAAAAGTTTTTGTCAAAATTCAGTCACCTGTATGGACAGTTCTGTTGTGACCCTTTGAGAACTCATAAAAAAACAGTTAAGAAAAACTTAAGACAAATAACATTAGAGCAAGCTCTTAAAGAACACATTTTTCCAAATTTAAATTTAGTTCCTGGAAAGTCACTTTGTGTTAACTGTTTCAAAAGTATTTTTTTCAGCAGAACCAACTATATGAACTATACAAATGCAAAGACCAAGAGAAACATATTCTCCCACATCACAATATTGAACAATTAGATGCTTGTAGCATTTTGGGTGTATCACCTCCATCAAAATTGAAAAAAATTAAGCATGGATCAAAGGCAATCAACTTTAAAATTGAAAATAAATAAGATATCTGAAAGATTAAAAAAAAATCTTGAACTGTGTTTTGACTCAAAATGTTTCTGAAAATGAAAATCCAGCTCAATCTTCTTCACATGAACAAGATGATATTATTTTAAAACTAAAAGAAAAATGTGTTCTTGCTTCAAAAGAAGGTAAAGTTAAAATTATCAGTTTACTTCCCCAATCTTGGACCAGATATAAAATAATATCAGAGTTCAATGTGTCTGAGCTTTTGGTTAGACTTAACTAGAGAATTAGTTAATGAGCAAGGCATTCTACCAGTGTTAGGTAAAAGACTCAAAACAGAAACTAGCTAATAACAAAATTAAAAAAGTTGTGTTATTTTATGAAGATGACAATAATAGCAGGCTGTGTCCTGGTAAAAAGGATTGTGTTAGCACACATGTTGATGTTGTCAAAGTGCATAAGAAAAAGCGCCTTGTTCTGATAAACTTAAATGAATTGTACATCTACTTTTAAAGTGAAAACCCTAAGGAAAAAATTGGAAGAGATCAAAGTTCTGCAAACTCCATCCAAAATGGTGTATCTTGGCCGGTGCATACAGGACTCACAGTTTGTCTGCCTCCACCACAGAATATCAAAACTCATTACTGATGGTCCCAAACTTAATGTTGATTATAAGGAGTTAGTAGACATCTTCGTTTGTGACAAGGATAACTACAGTTGTATGATGAATGTGTGCACCAAATGTCCAAGTAAGCAGACAGTATTTGACATGCTCAACTTTTCCAAAGAGTATGATATGTTCCCAGATACAATAATGTATAAACAGTGAGTAACAGCTGATAGGGCAGAGATGATTACTGTTCTTCAGACCAAAGATGAGTTTTTCGAATCATTAGTGGAAAAACTGGAAAAGCTGAAAGTCACTATTTCATAGCAAAATCTCAAGCACAGTTTTTCAAGAAGAAAAAATCAGTATTAGGTGAAGAAGAATGTTTGTTGTTGGCAGACTTTGAAGAAAACTTTTCATTTCTTCTTCAAGATGAGATCATAGCTTCCATTGAGTCAACAGCCAAGCCACAGTTCACCCTTTTGTGTTCTATTTCAAGGAAAATGATGTATTGCAACACAAACGTGTCTGTATTTTACGTGATCACTTGAAGTACGATACAGCAACATTCTATTGCTTTCCAAAACTTTTAACAGACCATATCAAGGAAGTACATCAGAACATTAAAAAACTCATCTATTTTAATCATGATGCTTCAATTCAGTATAAAATTAAAAGAATTTTGCTAATTTGTGCAATCACAAAAAACACTTCGACCTTGAAGCTGAATGGCCCTTCTTTGGATCATCCCATTGGAAAAATGCCTATGAAGTGGAAGGAACAACAAAACAAGAGGTGGCAAAGGCAAGCCTGCGAAGGCCATTATACAGTCAGATACTAAACATTGATGAAATGTGTTCATTTTGTAACCACAAGCTGAAAAACATCAAATATTTTTTATTTAAATCAAATGAGATAGCTAAGATTTCAGACTCTCTAAAAAATCATTCTGATTGCTGTGAAAGAGTTGGTACTAGAAGCTACCACAACTATGTTCCCGTGTCAGAAGGCATTGTAAAATGCTACTTTACTTCAGACTCCAAGGACTATATGAAGACCATCCTGTGTCAAGTATTGTACTACTTTCACTTAAGGAAAAAGATTCTATTGCTTGTGTGTATGATGATCAGTGGCGGATAGGAAAAGTGGTAGATATTAACCTTATAAATAACTATGTGCAGATTCATTTTTTTTAACCACCTGGATCGTGTACATAATTTCAAAAATCTCAACAAGACAAAGTGTGGGTACTGATCTGCAAAGTCCTGAGAAAGTTGACATCAGTTGAACTAACTATAGACGAGTCATTCTCACACAATTTCAAGAGAATTAACACAAAAGATTACAAGAGAGAGCTATTGGTTAACCATACTAAACAATAAAAAACTTTCATTGCTACAAAAACAGACTATTTCATTGAAGAATAACTAAAATTTTGCTACAATTTATTTTTTCTTCGATAGTGTTTAAAAAAATATACCAATATACAAACAAAAAATAATTCTTGAAAAAGATATAGGCTACTCATTGAAATCTCAGTTTAGGTAAGCTTTACAAGCATTTTTGAATCAAGATTCTGAGGTTACTGGTATTGGTTAAGTTATCATTAAATTACAACCTATCAATAATAATTTTTTTTTAAATATTGAAAACATCAACTTCAACAACGTAGGGACTAAATATAAAAAAGTTAAAGTGCAAATATGACAAGAAACCCCCTTTTGGGGCACTTATTTAGTGAGTCAAAATGGTATTCACTTGTTTTTCATGATTTGAGGTTATAATTTTTTTATCAGTACAGTACACAAGAAACCTTTTTATTTGTCATACACATATACAAAAAAATTGCAAGTGGTACAAAATTTGAGATGTTTATCACCAGCCCGATCAGAGTTACTTGAAGCCAAAATTTTATTTTATTATTTTTTTTAATTAGTTTTCAAAAATTCATAAAAATTTAGGAATAAGAGTATCACCATTAATATTATTATTTATGGTAAAACTACTAACAAATACCTACTCTTTAAAAAAAATAATGCAAACTGTGTATGCCATCCCTGTCTCTTGAAAAAAATTACCAAAAGTGAAATTTCACTGTGTTTTATATACAACTTTATTGATAATTTACTCATAGAAAGAAGAGAGATAGGTAAATAAACCACTGAACCAATCTTTTGCCTTGACAAAATACTAATAAATTGTTTTTTGTTTCATCCTTCCAGGACATTTTTGTTTTTTTGTTATGATTTTTTTTGTATACCCTTACAATCACAAAAATATGTGTGCGCACCAAAACAAAAATGGCCGTCGCAGGTAAACTGCTTAAGTAAATATTAAAAAAAAATAATGTAGAAAACCAGCGGGAGAGTTTCAATTTCTTTGAACTGGTCAAGTAACCAGCTTATGTTTTTTTGGGACGCTTCAAATGGATTGAACCACAAATAAAAAATGTATACTGACTGGGATGAACCTGGATAATACCTGAGATTGAACCCAAGACATTCTGTAAAATGTTTTATACGTTAATTAGGCTATTCACACTTAAGAATGTGGTCTGTTACTCTTAGAGGTTTATTTTAAAATTAATGAATTCAAAGAAACTAAATTTTAAATACAATCTCTTTTAAATGTAATATTTGGTTAAATAGCAAAACAAAATAGTTTAACGGTCAATTAATACGCTAGTAACCTTGTAATAAGCTTTGTAAAAGAATCATTTCAATTGATATTAACGGTACAGAAAATATTTTACATTACAAAAACATTAAAAAAAAAATTGTTCTGAACGATGAGAAATTAAAAAAGAAAAACTGTAGTACAGATCTCTTTCTACTCTTTACGTTCTCTCCTCTGCAACGTATCTGTTTGTAATAACATGATCATGAGTTTTATGGTAAACAATGAACACACAACAATGTTATTCTCAGTATTATAAAATCCAAATAAGGTTTAAAATAAAACCAGTATTTCTTATTTGGTTACTATTGTCTGTTATTTTATTTCAACAAGTGCTGTTTTATCGCAAATAAATTCCAATATTAAATTCAATTTCTAATCGACCGGTCTATCATTATAGCTCTTTAAATGCGATACACATATACAAGTTAACTACTTCTATAGATTCACAACCTAACCTAGACTCTTTTACAACTGCTAAACTTAACTTATACATAAAAACATTTTTTCATTCTGTACCAATTCAATTTGTATCAGATCAGCTCATTATCTAACAATAACTGTAAAACATTTACTACATTATTAACTACAGTAGAAAAAATAATTTCAAACTCAATTTATAATTCAATATCATCTTGATTTTTTCACAAAAATATATATTCTCCGTAAGAAATTTTTTTTTAATACAGTGCAATTTGAATAGAAAATGAGATACTCCAGTAAGGCCATTAGTATTTTCAGTCACTGGAACACATGCATTTCTTAATGTAAAAGAGATGAAATGAAAGTAAAAGAGTATAAAATTAAATTAATATATTTAACAAAAAAAAAAGTAAATAGAGCAGGAGAAAAAAATTTAATATCCACATTTGTACAATGTTTAAATGCACGTGCACACACAAACAAAACAACTTTTAAATCAACTGTAGTACAGTTTACATTAAAAGTTATAAAAATTTTACTTAAGTCCGAGCTAGCTTTCATTCTGAAACAAGCTTCTTCAAGACTACCACTGGATGAACTGAGTGTTATGATGCCAAAAGTGTCGCCAACCACGGTCAAGTTGCTCAAGACGGACAACCATTTTCAATAACATACACAATGCTACGTTTATCAGGAATTTGGAGGAATGAAACCGTTTTCTGTTATCTTCTTCAGCGACTAAAATATACCCTTGTACAACAGTAGGCTAAGCCAAAGATGTATGAAACACTCAGCTCTATAGCAAAAAAAAAAAACATCTTTATTCTGTTCACAAAGGGCCTGGCTACACAATGAACATCATTCCTATCAGAGAAAGGAGCTCTGATCACTGTTTTTTGTACATTAGTGTACCTTTTTGTACCTTAGATACAAGAAATATCAGGATAGATGCTATTAAATAACAAATTAAAAGACTCCCTTTCTGTCAAGAAACAATGTTACACAAACCGCTGAAAAAATATCCGACCACAGGCCTTAAAAAAAAATAGCCAAATCAGTGATTTCTTATCTGAATCTCTTTCAAAGCAGTTCTCTTGCGACTTAACACACTTAATCCAGCAGTCCTTCCGTCGCAGGGAACATTTATCATAGTCCTTTACTTGAATGGCTAATGGGGTTGTCGCATTTTTATTGTCTTCCTGGTTGTCAAATAAGGGACCTTTCAATGCTGTCTTCAATTTGCAGAAAAATCAGAAATCATAAGGAGAGATGAACAGTAAGAAGCCTGAAGAACCTGAAAAGGTCCATCTTTGACCAAAAAATTGTGGATTAACAAACAGGTGGGAACGATATTGTGATGAAACTCCATTCGTCCGATTCCCGTAGGTTTGGTCTTTTGCTATAGAGCATCATGAAGACACCACAGATATTAAATTAAGAAATTAATGAATTCAAAGAAACTAAATAAACGTTCATGTTGAACGTTTGACCTTCTAAAATATATACAACTTATTTAACACGATTGCAGTAAATTTTGCATGTACTTCAGAACGTGATTCACAAAATTTAATATTACAATTTCAAAAAACTCTAAAATAGATATTCATAACAGAATTAAGGGTTCGATTAATAATTTAAATTTTCGTTATACTTATTACGTCACGATCTTAAAATTTATTAATAATACACAAAATATCTGTTTTTAATTTTACATACCGACAAATGAACTGTTTTTGCATACTTAAATGACACGTTAAAAAAGATTTTGCGTAATTAATCGATTCGAATAATCCAGCTGTTGTAATGAATGTTAAGTCGACGCATGGTGGTACAAACGACGGGGGGTCAGAACGAACTTTCAATAATACGTGAAGGGTAGTCTGAAGTGCCCTTCTCAAATGTCAGAGGTAGTGTTATATTTCCATAATTGCGAACAGTCCCAGTGACAGAGCAGAGGGGCTGACATACGGATGGATGGACCGACGGACCTTGTCGTCAGGTATGCCGGACACGTACACCGTACTGTATTTCCCGGCCCTGCTACACTGCTCCGCTCTTATTCCATTCATTTTTCATACGCTCTAAGCTGCACAGCGTCCCGCCATATATTCCCTCCCTCCAACTCCCTTCCTAACAGCGACCAACGAGCTCATGTCAAAATCATGTTTTATTCACTCGGTTTCGACGGTCGGACGAAAAACACTCATCCTCATCTAACTTTTTACCCCTCACCCAGAAAAACTCGAGTAAACGTAAAACATTATTTTATTAAACAAATCAACTGACGAAATCGGATTTGAAATCCAAAATTTGATACTTTAACTCGTGATATATTTTTCCGAAAGTCTGATCTAGATATCTTTTTTAATACAATTGTTAAATAATCTTTTTTTTTAAATATTAATTTAAAAAAAAGAAAATTTTTCTGAACTCCATTTAACCCTTACATGCTGAAATAATTTTCATTACCGCCTTCTGAACTGTCATTTATTTTTTAGACTTTTTTATTTACTAACTTAGTACATTTATTATTTCATTTATTTACATTTTACACGATTAATGTATTAATCGTGTAATAATTAAAATTAATTATGTATTTTGGGATACTGTTCTGATCAAAATGTTACTAGTTTCCCTTGATCCAGCCAGGCGAATAGTTGCAGTGACGAATGACGAACCTACCCATCCTGACGTAATCTTATAATATATTATTATGTACCGATCAAAACAAAAGTTATTTATTTTTTAAATCTGTAAATTTTTATTGTTTTGGATATTTCTTTTTTTTAATATAGAAAATAAAAAAAACCACAACACATTTTAAACAAATATTTACGTTTGCACAAACCGATGTCTCTATAACTATATTTGTTAATTTCTTGAATTTATATTATACGGATCTTTTCCGTTCAGAAAGCATTTCTAAAATATGTGAAACGCGTAAACAAGCCGCCCGTTCGATTGTGCAGGAGACGGTGAGCAATTCCCAGATTTACGTTTGCTTGACTATACATTGACTATATTTCAATCACATCTTTTTTAAAAAATCTTATTTAATGCAGCGTAACGAAGCACACTGAATAATGTTTGATTCTTGATCTAACTGAATTGTCGCGTCGACAATACAATAATATTAATCTTTTTGATTAAATTATAATCTATGAAAATACTGTAGAATTCATGCATCCTTCGTAAACTTACGCGTATCAGAATAGTAAAGTATTGTAAATGAAAAATATTTTAAATCTAAGTAAAGGCTTTTTATTTTAGACTAGTTAATCTTTTTTATGTAAAAACAATTTTTTTAATTTAATTCGATAATAAAATAAAGTAATAACTTGAATTAGCGATCGCAAAAGGCATTCTCTTTTAACTTAAAAGATCCGTACGTTCTTTCAGAGAATTTTTTTTAATTCGTTATTTTTAGATCGTTTTGGACATAGAAAATACGGACAAAGTTTCGTACATAAAATTCACTTGAAATCTACGTTCTGAAAATTAAATAAATTGCAGCTAGGAGAAACCGATGTATCTACCTACAGATTTCGTTTGTTAGAACACTTTTCATTCAAAATTAACCTGATTACTGACTTATGAATCGCCACATTCATGAATTTTGTTAATTTGTACAGAATGGCGGACGGGAACAGAACCGAGAAACGGTTCGCTTTAAAGAATAACCCGTTTCGAACCGCCAATTTTTTTTAAACGAATTTGAAATAGTAAACGAGTTTGTGTCACGATGCATATCATTAATATTGTATTTGAGGTGAGCTATCTTTGGACGGTCTCCTGACACATTACTGTTAGCCAAACAATTTTACTTATTGGCGACCGAAAAAAATCTCTGTGTCAATACATTATACACGGACGTAAACGACGACATATTGACCGGAGTCTTAATAAAATGTACGTTATACACGCACAGGCTTAATCGAACTACCGTAAAAAATATGCTGATAGCATTTATACGACTTCACTAAGATTGTAAATTTCTTTTGTTAAGTCGTGCAAACGCTATTTTAAAAGAATTAACAGAAAAAAAAATTAAAACCGTTCCCTTTTAATTCCCGACTGTAAAAAGAAACATTTACGCAAAAATTAAAATTTTACACAATTTTTTAGCGGGAAGGCTTTTTCACGGTACGATAATGTAAGTTTATAGCGTGTGAAAAAATACAAAGCCGATTTAAATAATGTGCCACAAACGTAAAACGATCATTTATTTTTAAATACATCAAATTACTTAAAACTTACGTAAAATATTTGTAACGTATTTATTTTAAATAATCGTATATATACTTTTTATTAAAGTACTCTACTATAACCGTGAATACTATTGTCAATAAATCTGTTTTTTAACAAAAAATTACCGAAACGTACAGTTTTACATGTGGTTTGAGACTGCAGCGCTATCGTTCGGTTCCGTGCCGTAACTACTTGCAAGAAAGTTACTTTGGTGCTGCGCGGTAAATTTTAAACGATCGGACCGGGCGGTTATCGAGATGATCGATTATACTAAACGGTAAACAAGCTAATTTTAATCAAACAATTTATTTTTTAACAAACGAAACAATTTAAGCTAAATCAACCGTCAATACGATTAAAAAAAAATAAAGGGTAAACTAAAAATTACACGTGCAATACATTACATCACTTACACGAACAATTATTACACGTATCTTTTAAATGTTGTACTTTAATAACTTTTACTTGCCGCTATAATGATATTAAATTTTTACTTCGTAAAAAATAAGATCAGTGAAAAAATTAAATTAACCAGAAATCATAGCGGCGCAACAAGTAATTTAATTTTTCTTTTTTAATAAATAAAAAAACGACGATATCCCTAATCTGATCCATTTAACTTCACCTACTATAAACATACTCGGAGATAGAAAGGTTACACGCCGTTAAAAAAAAATTAAACAATTATTTAAATCTAATGACCATGACCGATATTAGTAGATTATAAACAACACGTATAACTGAATACTTCCAACAGTACTACCAACCTTTGAAAGTTATAACCGGGTCAGTGAAAGTGGTGAAAAAGAACAATAATTAATGTTAATAAAAAAAATACTATTGCAACAATTAATATAAAATGTAAAAAAATTAACCGTTTAAGTGGATAGTAAAACGATTTAAAATCAATCAATCTATATGTTTTTTTAGCGTAAAAATAATTGCCAATTCTTTTACTTTTTATAGAATATTTATGAAAAACTCAAATAATTACTTATTGAAATTACACTAAAAAGCTATAATCTTTTCGCAGTCACAAATTTTTAATTAATCCGTAAAACTAAATTAACCAAAGTAACTAAAACATACGCAGCGACTTCATCTCTAATATAACACCGCACCATAGCCACGAACCTATTCTCTACTCCCTTTATCCTACCGATATGCAACAAATAATAGAAAGAAACAATAATTAAAAAAAAAAACAGATTGTTGTAAACAATACCACACAAATTTTTTTTTCGATTTGGGGCTCCACTATGAACAACAGTATATTTCAATTTCCTTATACGAAGCAAAAGAAGTATTGTGATCGCGAAAAATTTCGGTTTTCAGATTTTAACGGGAATAATTTCGGCGTGAAGTCTCTACGTACTACGCATGTATCTCGCATAACTAAAAAACGATTAGCCGTAGAATATAGAAATTTTGAATTTAGGACTGCTGTAACATCTAGTTGTCCAAAAAAAATCCCCCAAAAATTGTATTTTTTAATCTTTCTTAACTGCAGTAATCACCCCTTACTGAGAGATTTTCAACGAGCGATAACAAAATAAAATTTTAATTAAAGAAATATTTGGATCGTACAAGGGGAAGGCACATCGGTTCCAATCACACTTAATTTACTTTTTTACATTTTTTTAAAATTTACATTTATTGATTTATTAATAGTTATTAACCTCCGATTATCAAAAAAATATGTACATGTAATTTAATACGCGTGCAAGCAACTCACGTGGTGTCCACATCAGATTTTTTATTTCGTTTTATTCTGCTGTTTTTTCTTTTTGCAATATTCCTTCTCATTTCACCGCCGTTTCTTTATTTCTTCCGTCGTTGATATTAATTCGCGGCTTTTTTTTGTTTTGTTTGAAAACTCCTGTTTAAACTCCTGTTCAAATTTTTTCTTATTAATCTAGTTTTGAAAGATCCTCTTCTTGATAAATATCGTAGAAACTATTAACCTTTTCGATCTTATCGGATCGGAAAGTTCCATTTTTTATCCTTCAGGTTTTGTTTATCTTTTTTTGGAGGTCCAAACTTTTTTATTTTATTTTCTAATTTTTGCATTTCTCCTTTATTGTTTTGATTTAAACATTCGATAAGACTTTCGGGATTAATTACTAGTTACAATTTTTTTTTTTTGCGTTTACGGAAAGGAAGTTTTAGTTTAGTTCTTTTTACTTATTCCTACCTTTTACCTATTTTCCGTTCATTTATCGATCACCATTTTTTCTAAGCCATTTTGTTGATTTGCAAATATAATACTCTAATATTTAAAACTTATTTAAATTAAAATATTTAAACTTTTCACAGTTAGGATTTTTCTAAAAAATGTCTGACGTGACGGATTTCTAATTCTTCTAATTGAAGATTCTACTCTAATTATTTTTTTTTCTAAAACCGTGTTAAAAATAATTATTGATGCTCTGACTACGGTTTTGGTCGTAAGCGGTGTGGATAATTCCTCCGTAACTTAATTTTCAAAAAGGTATAGATTCCGAATTCTTCTACGGTATTAAATAATATTTATCCGTCTCTATCGACACAGGCTTGGTTTAAATCCACACGATTTTATGTTTGCGAAAAATCCAAGCGTCTCGAGAGATTGTAAAAGTAAAATTAGTTTTTTTGTCGATTCAATTCCTGTTTAAAATAAAATAATAGTAACAATAGAGAAAGTAAGAAGAGAATGGATAAAGTTGATAAAAAAAAAATCGTAAAACACCACCGAATAAAATCGGATCTGAAATCGAAAGAAATTGGAATTTCTTCGCCGAAGATATCGCAATTTTTTTGGAGAATCTCGAAACGGCCGCAGAACAAGTAAACCGCTTAAAAGAAATAGCAGAGAAAGCTATTTCTGTTTTATTAAGACAAAAATCATAACCATCATCAGATCATCATCTCACAAAATCATAACGACCAAGTCCCTAAATACCAAATACAAAAAAATCAACAGTCGACCAATATAAAAATATAATTGAGAAATAATCCAAATTAACGATTTTGATTAAGAAGCAGATCAAATAAGGACGAGAAAAATGTAATCGGTACATAAAACCAAAAGATATTTACACAAAAAAAAAAACATCTCAATAAATGCCACAATCGAACATTACAATACGATACTGAAACCGGATGGCAACACCCGATTTCAGACCGGGTCTGAAATCGGATGAAATAAATGCAACAGAAAAAAAGGAAGGAAAATCGCTAGAAAAACCTGGGACCAATAAACATAGGTGAAAAGGAATACAAATTTAAAGTAATAAAAATCTTTATGAATACAATGAATTTGAGAAAATGTTAGATTCTATCGGAAAAATAAATCAAGATTTTTTCGACTACCTTATGATCTTCAATCGCATCTTAAGGAAAAGAACGGAATTAATCGATGCATCTGTATTCAAAAAACTAATGAATTGAAAATATCTGAAAATATAGAACAGCAAATTTCAAGGGTTTCTAAGAAAGGTAAAAGAAAGAAACCCACGTCAGACGATAAAAGGCAAATCAAGGCAAAAAGTTGAAGAATAATTGGAAGATCAGGAAAGAAAAAGGTCAAAAAAATAGAAATTAATGTAAAACGTTGTTTAATGTTTTCAGTCTGCCACATTAAAGAAAAAAAAAATTAAATTAAAATCATGAACTTTAACAAAAGCGTACACGGTACACGGCTAAAAAACAAGAGTCCTTAAGTCCTGTCGTTAGGCTCGTTAACGTACGATTATCTAACTTACATGATTGTAACTTTTATTCCTTTAAATATGAACATAAATTTTTTTACACACTTTTCGAAGAAAAGTACTGTATTACTTTCCGTCGCACGATGAGATTAGGCGTGAAATTGAATTTTCTTTACGTTTTGAGGTACGAGAAGTGCGAAAATACACTTAAAATTTGATTTATATATATATATATATATATATCTATATATAAAAATTGTGGCTCGTAAATCTTCAAAACAATTTAATTGAAATTTATATATGCAATATCTTGCTGCGCAAGAGTTTTTTTTTTGCAAAAGATAAATTTATGTTGTTATATTAATAACGAAAATTAAGTTAAAGATTAACATAATAATTTTTTTTTTGGACAATGTATTATTGCACTCGATTGCAAATTAATTTTCCTGTGTTTCTTTAAAGCGACGGCATAAGTTTTGTATAAAAAATAGGAGTAAGATTACCAAGTTATCGAGTAATAAAATTAAAATTTAATTACTAAAACGAAACAGATATTTAAAGAATTGTAAAAGAGAAATTTAACGGTAACAACGGTAACGTAATTAGTATTAATTTCCTATCGTGTATTTTTTTTCTTTAAATAAAAATAATAAAATGTATAATAATGCTAAAACTGAACGATTTCTTCAAATTTCATTAAACCACTATGATGTCGCTTACCTTAATCTGTTGTATTCTTGTTTCAAGTTGATCTTGATCATCAAGGTCCTGTTTAAGTGCACTGACTCTGTCTGAAAGTGTTATAAGTTCTTCCTTAAACGCACACATTTCTCTTTGTAATGTTCTCATACGTTGTAAATTTTCAGCTCGTCCTTCTAATGTTTCCCAGCGTTCTATTAATACTGTAACATAATCAACAGATTATTTAGTAAATAAAATGGTTAAACAAATAATATAAATACACGTATTAATAAAGAACGTAGTTTTTACGTGTTTATAAACGACAAAGTTCTGACAATTTTTAAGGTATTATTTTACAACTTCATTATATATATGTGCGTAATATGTTTATGATAGTAACAAAAAAAAAGAAGATATTTCTAATTTTTATAATATAAAAAATAATTTTTGATGGATTTTTAAGAACTCTCCCACTTTGAAATTCAATTTTGCCAAATTTCTGAACGTATAAAATTTACGTATGAATATATTAATTAAAAATCTTGTGCTTTTTTTTAATATAAGATTATAAGAAATGAAGTAATCAACAATTGAATTTTAAATAGTTTATAAGAAGAAATCTTATTTTTCAGCAATAGTAACATTTTAATCGAAAGTATAATGAATTTGAATATAAATACCGCATGCGCACGCGCAATTAAATTCCAACTGTTATAGAAAGATGAAATTTAACAAATGCTCCTATCTCCAAAAATTTATTTTTTCGGTACGAAACCATAATATAACCAAGCTCCTAATTTTTGAGGCAAATCAAAAATTTTAAACGCATAGGAACGTAACGCACTTCATTTTCAAACTTAAAGATTTCAAACTACGACAACCTTAACCGAAAAGACGGCCATTTTATATTTTTTACAGCTAGTTTCAAAAGTGGCCTGCAGCACACCCAAACAGTTGCGTAGTACCAAAAAATAGATCGTTATAAGGTAAGAAATGGAATTTGAAAATTTCATTTTTTAAGTTTCATTTAAAAGAGTTTTAAAATTGTTGTGGTTTGAAGCTTTCTTACATCAACATTTTTCTTCGATGCTCTTTAAAATGACGGGTCGCAATCCTACCCTTCCTATTTAAAATCTTTGAGCGTATCCCTCACGGGGCCCACTGGGCGGTCGGGGTGTAGTGGTCTTATACCAAAAAAAAATACGATAGTTTCGAGGAAGGAACGTTTCCTAAATTCCATTTTTTTACGTTTAACGACTGAAAAGTTATTTAAGGGTTTGTCATAATTCATAAACAACGTCTATACACGTATAGAACAAAATTTTACAAGATATTTTCGAACGATTTCAGTACCCGAATGAGTCTCGGAAAATATTTTTTTTTCATTTTAACTTTTCAAGCTCTTCCTAACATACGCTGAGATTTTTCTGAAATATAAAAAAAAATCAAAAACAATTCTTCTGAAGGCAATTTTTTACCATATAGTAAACCGGACACATATTCAGTTAAAAATAAAAAAACTACGTACACAAAATACTGAGAGAAAGACGAGTAACGTTTTCATTATTAACAGCATCCGAAGAACATTTTTATACTAGATAATGTACGAATCGATAAATTTAAATTCAATTTAAAACGACTAGTATATAAATTTTAATAATTTTCACCGATGAGGAGAGACGTGCGGTTTTCTAAATTTTTTAGCTTACTAGTAATTATACACAATAAGAATAGCTTTCTAGAAGCGATACAATAAACAGTCGAGCGTAAACCAGACTTCGCAACCTAAATAAAGATAGTGTGAAGGGTGTCGGATAATTTTAGAAAAATAAAACAAGCTAGATTTTAATATTTATTTCACAAAATCAAATATAATAAAAAAGATATAAATTATATAAACAGCTGTGATAATTATTACGTTAAATGATATATACAGCCTTATATAACATAAACAGAGAAATCGTATCAATTTAACCGTGATCAGATACAAGCTTATGGAAGAGATATATTACTCTACATGAAGCCAAGGTCAAACAAGTTTTCCAGCCGTTTGGATATAAGGCGTGCAAATACTAACAAGTTTTAAATTAATTCAATTTTATTTACACCTACGCTTTTTAATACCATAAACAAAAACCAAATCTTTTGACCGGTTTTTAATTTTTCCTTTTTTTTTCTAGTTATACCGTAAAAACAAAAACCATTCATCTAATACTAAAGCAAAACTAGGCGGAAATTAAATTTCCTAACTAAAACCGATTCTACATAAAACATAATAGTCATTGTACTGCAAAACAAAACAAAAAATAGTATTTTTAACGACTAAATTAATTCTTAATACGTCCCGTATTAATGAATGAAAAATTTCAGAGTATCACAGAAAAACATTTTAAATAAAAAGACGATAATATTACAGACCGCTAAGCTTACGAATAGAACGAAATAAAATAACAGAATTAACATTATAAAACGATGTAAGGATATGTAAAAGCACAAAAAAAAGGAATAAGGAATAAAACCAAAGAAGAAAAAACCAGTATCACCAGGAACAAAAAGAAAACTGCAATATAAAAAGTAGGATGTTAAAACTAAAAATTAATCGGGCAAAGAAAAAATTCACTTTGTAGTCGATCTATATTTAATTATACCAGCACATACAAAAAAAAATAAATAAATAAACGGCGTTTCTTTTATTTAAAGGAAGAAAAAGAAAATCATACGATTATTATGGGATTTGACAAACAATTTCTTGAACCCGAACGAAAACGTATCTACGATTTCTTTTACAATCAATATCGACACTCACTCGGTTTCACATTTGATTCTGATTATTAATAATGGAATCTCGCAGTGAAGTTTTACACACGCATACGCGCACGCACACATTTTATAAGGTGATACTCCAGATAAAAGTAAGAAAATAAGCCCCACAAACATCAGAGATCCGAATGTATTTTATTTTATTATCACAGCAGCCGAAAGATTTTACCCAAATTTTTATTCCGTAAGCATTAAACGCAAACTAAACTTTTTAATACTAACTCGTACGATAAAAAAATTAATATACGTTATTTGACCTGAAAAAATACTTTTAGTCACGTTTAAAAATTCAAATAAAAAAAAAAAGAATTTTTAGGTTTGATAGAAAATTACTTCCGTTAAATTACCGATCCACAAATAATTATTTGTAATAATTTTGTACAGAATTTAATTCCGAGAAAATCGATCTATTTAAATCGATAAAAAAATATTATTTCTTTTTAAAATAATTACCATACCATCTAAAAAATTTTAGTACCGCATTATATTACCAACGAAGTAAAAATCAGGATGAAACCTGATTTCGAAAGAAAAGAGAAAAAATCCCGTTAGCGAAAAGTATCAGAAATATAAATCTTCGTCAAATGTTATGTCGACGGGGTGTTATAGAAAAAAAAATTTAATTAATGTTAAATTTTTTATTTTCAACACGAACAATGATTTGTGCAATAAACGATTACGACGAAGACTCTATCGAGTGCGATAAAGCGATGGGGGACGAGGTAAAAAACCGCATCACGCAGTGATCGATTCGTGATATCGCAATTTTTATCTCAAATTAAAATCTGATTTCAAATAACTATACGAAGAATCAATTAAACCACAAACTCATTGTGCAATTAATCAAAGATCCAGCTACTAAGTTTTTATACGTACACGCACGTATACGTCAAAATGTACGAGAAATAATGTTAACTATAACTACTAAGTCGACAGTAGGCGCACAATAATTACATTGTCATTACAAATATTATCGTCGATTTATCTTCTCTTAAATATAAAGCCGAAAGTTTTTCTGTTCGTTCTTGCATCACGCGGTAACCAACCCGCAGGCTGCTTTCAAATTTGCAGGTTACATTCGCGATATCCCAGGGATAGTTTTACGGCATATATCAAGGCCCTAGCCTCCTTCGGGATGAAGTTATTCACCCTTAACTCCTTCGGGGTGAATAACTTCGCCTCAAAGGATGCTAAGGAGGTTACCGTATTCAAGAGGTTATTCATTAAAAAAAAAAAAAAAAAAATCCTTTTAGTTCACCGCTATATTTCTGTCACCACGGCAACAGAAATAAGTTACGAATTTTTCGTCGTCAAAGGTGTGTGTACTTCAGTTATTACTATTCTGTCTATCGAAATTTAGTTTCTTTTTCGGGTTTCTATAAAGCCTAAAAATCAAAAGTTATAATTTTAATCGAATAATAAAAACAAATTTCATTATTAAAGCAAAGCAATTCGTGTTTTTCGGAACTCGCGCTACTTTGGGTTCGATTCAAACATAAGAAAGGCGTAACTGACCGCGCTACCGGCAGTTGCAGAAAACCTCATTTGAATTATTTTTTTATTAAAAATAAAATAAAAAATTAAAGAAAAATAGCTTACTAACAACAATGTAAACGCAATATGAAGGAGAATTATCAAAAAATTAGTTTAGATGCTGAATTTTAAGAACGAATGAGTTATTAATGTTTTTGCGATTATAGCCTCACCCTCGATTTAAAATTGTTTATTTTTACATTATTGTTATTACTATTATTATGAATTTTCATCTTTACTTTGTTAGCTGCGATGTATAAAATCAACAAATATAAAATTTCAGATGAAAAGGACTTCTATTAAATTTACAATCGCACTTAAAAAAAACTTGTCGTTAATTGTCAAAAATCATTACGTTTCTATTATTTAATTTGCGGATTCGTAGGTTCAAAACCCGTTACCAGGTTAATATACGAAAAATAGATACGTATGAAATAAGTTTTTGGATGTCTTCGTTAAACATATAGCGTAAAGAAAATATGACCAATAAATATTTACGAACTTATATTTAAAAATACGTATAATAATTAGGAGGAAATGAATCGACAGCGTATTAAAATTGCCAAAACTAATAGGATTTGAACCTAGAACCATACGGATGAAAGGCAGAGCCGCAAATATTGTTAATATATTTTGTTATAAATATCTGTTATAACTATTGCTAATTACTGCAAGGCACAAAAAATCGGTTTCTAAAACATTTTTCAAGTTTAACGTAATTTGCAAAATAAAAGTGTTTTAACGCTTCTTTTTAAAACTACTTACAAATATTGAATTTTTATTTTTATTTATTGTTGATTTCGTTGTACATTTAGAGTACTTAAATGATTCTTGTTACGGTTTAAAATACAATACTTTTTTCCAGATTTCGATCAGTTTTGTTTTTAATAAAAGTAAAATTATTTAAACTTTTTCACGCTCCGTCGAGGTTATTTGCGTAAATTTCCCCAGAATTAAATTTTGTTGCAAACTTTTATTTGTTTAATAGCAACGGAAACGAATATATTGTACGTCAAATATAAAAAATTGTACATATCGAAACCGATTTTTTTTGTTTTACAATAATTTCCTCAAAAATTACTAACGATAAAAGTCAAAAATCATACTAAACCATCAAATTTGTCTCTAAATTTAAGTTCCAAAAACTTCAGTACGGCTTCATTTTACCGTAGGAGCAAAGTGCAAAATTATTGCAAGCCACAAAACTCGAATACGAAGCGTACTCGGGACCCGTGTTTATATAAAGTTTTCTCTTTATTCTCACTCGTGGAACATATGTTCTAAAACTTTTTCCGTTTCTTTGTGAAATAACTGTACATGTACGTATGTATGCACGTATATATAAATCGTAAAATTTCCAAATATTTTATGAAAAATATGATAAACAGTTCATATATTGAATCTAAAATAACAAATTGTTGGATAATTATATAATATATAAATAATAATTATAATATATAAATAACTACATAAACAATTATTTATAATAAATTATTATATTACTTATAATAATAAATTGTATTTATAATACAATTTGTTATATTATAAAATACAAAAAATACCAATTTGAGACGTAATTTAATCACTAGTTTATCTCAAACAAATTCCTGTCACCGTAGTTATGTTACACTGGACAAAATTAAAAAAAAAAAAATTATAATAATAAGTAACATTTAATCCAACCCGCTCGATTAACCAAAAAAACCATCGGAGAAAAGGATGCAAATAAATGATATAATAAAAAATACTAAACGCTAATAATACATTAAAAAAATAATAAAAGTTCATTATTACGTTAATAGACAATTACAAAATAGCTCACACTAAATGACAGAAACAGATCCTTGTTATAAGCTGCGCAACCATCACAAGGACTATGTACCATCATCCAAGTTAATAATATAAAAAATCTAACAGTCATGTATTTTTTCTACAATAAGCTTTTTTCACTACTTATATAATGCAGTGACATTTTATTACTAATCTGTTATAGGTGTAATTCAAGGAAGTTACGAAAAGTTAAGTAATTATTCTTCAGTATTTAATTGAAAAATTACGTTACATTTAAAAAAAAAAAAACATTCGTAAACGAAATAAACCGTTGATTATGTAATTGGGTTAGCTGTAAACGGATTATTAATTAGAAACACATTACATGTGTGTGCACGTACGAGTGAGTATATATATATATATATATATGTGTGTGTGTGTGTGTGTGTGTGTTTAACGGATAAAAGTGGTTTTACCATAAACAACCTAGATAAACCAAATACGTACGTAATACAGCACATCGACCACACATCATAAGAAATCTCCCTTATTTATAAGATAAGATTATAACATATTATTAACAGTAATATTAATTATAACTGAAAGGAGCAAAGTGACCGATTGATGATAACTGGTAAGCACAAAGTTTTTATTTGGTTAAACGATAAAAAAAAAAAGAAAAGAAAAGCTTTATTAAAATAATTCACCACCAGTTACTGAAAAACAAAACGAGAATACTTAAGATTGCCCTCTTGAAGGTAATGTTCTGACGATATACATTAATAATAGAGTACGGGAATCCTTAAAAAAACCTTTCAAGAGTTAAATATAAAAATAAAATTTAGCAAATGCTCTTACCTCAAACCGACCTATTTTCCAACAAGAGACTAACGTGCTTCTAAGCCTCTCACGGCGCGGCGGGCAACTCAAAATGTACTGTTAATGATTTACTGTAGACCCTACAATACGATCCACTGTTTGAAATTTAGTATATCACTAATACCCCTACCTTAAAACTATCGTTTTAAGGTAGGGGCATTTACTAAATTTTGTTATTTGATTAGCGTTTGAGTATACAGAGTATCGATCACTGATAACTTATTATTGGTACTGTTGACAACTTTTGAAACAAGCTATAAAAAAAATGGACGCCATTTACATTAGGATTGTCGTAGCTTAACGAATTTTAAGACAAATATTTTGTATTTCAATAATCTGTCACAGCCCTAACCATTCTTACTTAAAATTTTTGATTTCCTCTCTCTCTCTCTCCAATAAGAGTCTCCCGGGAGTCCTTGAAACATGATGGTCTCGTATCGAAAAATAATCGTTTCGAGATAGCCCTGGCAAAATTTAATTCTTCTACGTTACGCGTTGAAAAATATTTAAGGGGTTCCGTACTTTATGAAAGCCGTGTATGTACACAAATTTTCATAAAATTTAACGGCCAAAAAATATCTCGTTTATGTTTTTATCGACGACGATTTAAATGTCGATCCATGAAAATTAATATAAACACCTACGTAACACGTGTACAGACGATTATCAAAAAGATTTTACCGTCTCGTTAGCGAAAAAACCGGATTGAAGGACTTTATGGTGGCTGAAGGAAAAATTTAGAATAAAGAATCTAGTAGTACGGAAATTCTTTCTGTCCAAAAACTATCGAATAAGCTATTAATAAACATATACAACGATCCTCGGTGTTTAAAGAGATTTTATTATTTTAAATAACGGGCGATAAAGAATTTAATAGAAGCAGAAAAAAATTAAAATTATCTCAGCGTAAAAATTAAAGATTAAAAAAGCTGAATCATAATACAACATAAAAGTCGATAGTTAACTGATAGAACTAATATATTCAGAATGTCAATCGTTTCAATTACTGCGCGATACCGTTGAATATAATTTACATTACAAATACCAGTACAATAAACACGTTATGAAAAAGCGCACGTGTTTTGGAACGTGTTCTATGCGTTCTACGATTGAAATATTATACTGCCTAAATGTATACACTCCGATTACTACAATTCGGAATTTTTTTTACAATTTTTTTATTTTTTATTTTAGATATTAAATACGATAAATGATTAACGCTTAAAATTCTACAGATCGTCGCAAATCACTCGTATAACATAAATTTTTCGAAGTCGAAGGTTCTGAGGTTCAAATCCTAGTAAAGGCTGTTTACATACGGATTTGAATAATAGACAGACGATGATACCGGTGTAATTTGAACATCGGGGTTCAATTAACCTAACATCTCAGGAATGGTTTGCCTGGATTTGAACAAATCTGATCAAGATCTGCAACTCATTTATATGTCACACATATCATCCTCACATATCGGTCAGTGGAGTTTATGACGAAAAATAAATATCCCGAGATAAGTTCTTTTTCGTTGAAGCAAGCGTAATACGGTTGTTTACTAGGTTATGCTGCCGATGTAGCTCTTCCCTCAACTGCAAAATAAAATAAAGAATCTGTTTGGCAAAAACGGTGGGCCTCCTCACTACCTAAGTCTGTACAGGATCGATCGATATTTTCCCTGGCCGACAATCGATTACGGAGTCGTTGTTTGCGTTGCCTGCAAAATCAGCCGATCTAACGCGATATGATTTTTTCCTACGGGATTTTATACAGGATTTTGTGCACTTGCCTCAGTCCGATTTGAGACAGAGGGCTGACAGAGGCAGGTGTCAATTCCATTACTCTAGGCATGCCGGTTAAAATGTGGAACGATCTCTCCTATTGGTTGAATGTGTGCCGTTTGACTAAAGATGCTTACACCGGACACTTGTAGGGAAAAACCGTAAAAGTTACTCTTTCATTTTATACGAGATTAATTTCTTTAAGTTAAAATTAGGAGATTTTAAACCTCCTATATACTCATACTTTATCGTTTAAGAAAACTAAAAGGGTTACATTAAGATAAATAGAAAACTATTTATAAATTAAAAAAAAAACATATATTACATTTAAAACAGGTGAAATCTTCAGGGCTTAATAATTCTATTGATCGGTTACGCGTAAAACTAACCTCTCGGTAAAAGAATTCACAAAACGTTACTGGAAAAAAATTAATATAATTTTTTAACTAAAGAAATAAAATTGAATATTTTGACTTATCTTTTGTTTTCGTATCTTTTTTTGCGTATTTAAAGGCTGAAAAAATATGGGCCTACAGCGACACAAAATTAATTTTATAACGCAAAACATACGTAATAATAGTACATGTAAAATTTATCACCGTATTTAAAAAAAATCAAAATCGGTTAACAAAATAAAAGCAAAAACTACGTAAACAATAAAGTAACATTTTGTTTATTTATGTTTAGTTTCGTTAATGTTTTTATCGAGTGTAACATAACGATAAGCGCCACGTACCTTACTTCATTGCACTGTCGTAAAACCGTAACATACAATAAAACCTACCTTGTAATTAACTAATGGTTAATTACGTGTTTAATTACATTAGATTTACCAATATTTTCTGTGTTACTGTAAAAAAAAAACATTTACAAACACAGTGTCATTTCCGTTTTCTTTTTTTCACTTTGAATATGGAAAAAACACGCTTTTTCAGATTTTCTACTGAGAATTTTCTATCGGTCATTCTCTGTAAACCATTTTACAGTTCACAAAAATCCATCATTTTATTTCGATTTCAAACTATTTTAGTTGAATTCACGTAGCACTGACGATTCCAACGAAATAAATTTATTGCCAATCGCCCGTCAGATCCCTAAATGCGCTCTTTAGGAAAAAAAACTACCACGCACTCATAAAAGACTCTATCAATCGAATCGGTACTCGGCAGAGTAGAGGTCGGGTTAACAACAATGTTAGAATAACTTTTAATCACCCGTCAGTTATTTTTTTTTTTAGCTGTCAAAACCTTACTTTTCATCTTTTTAAAATTTTTTTTTTACGTTCAAGTCAGTCGACAAGTTAGATGGCGCTTAGTGTATAGATATAATATTGTTTGTTCCGATGTCATTCTCATGAGAATACACTACCGAAAAATTGTGCGGAATTCGACCTCGGCTAGTAACCTCTACGATATGAGTTGCCGTTATTATTTATAACCGCCCGATCTCTAGCGTTTTAGTTTTCTACAGTAGGTTTCTACAATATCCCAGAATACACCTTCGGATAGTTTCCAGCGAGAGGTGCGGCGAAACGATTTAAACGGGTGGTAATGCGACTACTTCCACACGCCACAGGATTCCGGGATGGTCGAACTTAGTTGTTTTCCTTTCGAAAGTCTGAAGCAGTAGCGGTTTTTTTTTTAATTTCTGAAGGAAAATAAATTTTTAACGTATATTTAAGTCCGTAAATATAAAATCATCCATTTAATAATGCATTCATACCCTAAGTAAAGATTTTTCGATTTCCGGAGAGATTGTGACCTGGTCGGCGCCTGCTGTTCGGATCGGGCTCGGAACTATTCTAAAAGTATGATTTTTTCGTTGCGGTCTATCTATCGGAAATATTGTTCTTTCTCATTATTTCTTTTCGCTTTATCGTTAATCCTCTCCACCTCGTTTGTGTGATGCAGGGCATATCCCCCTACGTTAATTTGAGGATATGAGAGCAGTCATCTCGTGTGATCCGGCGGAAAGCCGCCGTTGTGCGCCTGTTTGGGCACTCTTGTTTTTGTTCTTCCCTAGCAGTTTTTCTACAATAAAAACGATTCAGTCTAAGAATTGGATACCTATCAGACTCTGTGAACTCACGTACGGCGCATTAATTTAGGTCCTGGCATCCGATATTGTAGTTTTATTCCTACGGATATAAGTTAAAATTATATTTTTATTACTAAACGGGCGATTCCTACAAACAATTTTCTGTATTTGAAGTCTGTAAGACAATCTATAAGCACGCCGTTCCCTTTAAACTTAATCTTTTCCCTTAAAATTTGTGAGCAAGCAGAGTTAATTTATTTATGAATTAAAATTATTTAAATTATTAAAATAAAATTTTCTCTTTTCCCTTTAAACTTCATTCGTGAAAGAAAAACGTGTAAATCATATTAACCGGTTTAAAATTATATCATAATTTTAGAACTCTCCCTAATGTAATTTTTCACAAGTCTGAAAAATGGAGGATTTTTCTCCTGTTATTCGGATAAAATTGAACGACGTAAAAACAAATTTACGTAGAAGGAAGTAATCCGTTTAAGAAATAAATTACTACACTTTTTATAGAGCTCACTTTATAACTTACGAATTAAAGTAAATAAAACATCAATTATTATTCAATTAATTTGTACAGGCGATTAATTAAAATGTAATCGTGCATTTGATAACACTAATTAAATCCACGACGCAATACTTCCTATCAGAATTATTCCGGTGCGAGTAAATCGAATTGCATGTAAATGCGATCGCATTTCAAAACAAATAATAATAATTAAAAAGTATTAAGTAAGGGAGAAATTATTAAACATATTAAAAATTTTAAAAATAAATTATGTAATGTTACGACTGAAAATTATTTTAAACGGTTCATACTGAGATTTAACGTTTACCCCAGAACAAAAAAATTACTCTTAAAAATATATCGCATTTAACGAAAATATTTCAAAATTAATGTTACAAGTAAGAATTTATATATAAATTACCGCAAGTAAGGAAGCGGAAAAAAACGACGACCTCATGATCTGTCAACCCGTACGTCCTGCATTAAGTACTGTAACCTATTACAAAAAAAAGCCAATCTCCGTTATAAAATTTGGCGGAACTAATACGATGAAGACAACTGTAAATTTTCGTGAATGACTTTTTAAAATGCTTTGACAATAACGTACCGATAAACGATTGAATTAACAAAATTTCTCTTGATATTTAATTTAGAATAAACAATTTTTTTTAAATATATAATACTGAATTTTATGATATAAATAAAAAAATTAAAAATCAGGGAGAGTTTTTATAATTATAAAACTTTTTTTTTTTTTTTAATATTTTTAATTAAAAAAAAGATAAACTTAATTAAAAAATTTCACATCCTTGAAGTTCTATTTATTTGTTTTTATGTACTCTCACGATTACAATTGCTAATTTAAATCAACAGAAATTCATACGTTTAATATTATCAAAAGAAGTAACGATTCAATAAGCGTTTATTATTGTTGTTAAAATTGTTTTTTTATCTTATTTAAAAAAAAAATCAACAGATATTACGTCTTTTACAACTAATATAATTTAAATCTAAAAAAAAAAAAACATGTACAGTAACCGGTGACAAACGAACAAATCAAGGATGTTAAAAAATTATCATCATTGTACCGGAAACTGTGTTCTGTAATTAATCAAGCTCTAGCGTACGCGTAACGGGTAATGAATGATACAATTAACATTTTAGTAACAGAACTACTGCAGTAATTGCGTGAAAAATTCTTTCAGGTTGTACATTCATTGCAAGTGACACACATATAAAATCCTGTAAGAAATATATTTACAGATTGCAATGAACAGTTTAAAATACACTACACTTTAATGCGAGTTTAATATGCTGCAATTATCAGGATTTCAGAAAATAGTTGTAATATTAGTAATTATAATTTTAATTGACGTATTTAAAAAATCTTTTAGCTTAAATTTAAAAAAAAGGAGAAAACAAATTACTATTTACTAAAGATTACTGAAATAACTCCATTAAAAAATAATTATCAAGTGAAAGTTTTGCATTAATCTGTGACAAAATTAATTTCATAATATAACGATTTTAAAATTATCGATCGTCAATGTTTATAAAGTTTAAATACTTATTTTTTGTAGTTGATTTAACGTTCTTCACTAATTTTTTTCACTCGGAAAAATTAATTACAATAAATTTCAAGATGTTTTTTTTTTTTTTTATAACGTAATTTTTTGCAAAATATTTTGTGAAATATCGAGGATAAAAGAAACACATTTCCTAATTAGTCAAAATGATAATATAATTTTTGTGATAATATAATAATAGAATTTTCGCCTAGACTTACTAAAAAATATTAAATTAAAGCTTATATATGCGCATATGTACTTGTATATGCAAGCTTGTAACTTGGGTGTTTTTTTGTGCTTTTGTACAATCTGAACGCTTGGATCGACGAAGGAGATGAACGATTACTTTTAAATCACGCGGATTACACTCTGTAGTCTTATGCCTGAATTTTAGTTCGTGGAGTCGCGGTACGAAGAGAAAACGATCGACGTATTCTAGTTTAGGCAAACTATAGGAACCGCTGGTATTATTACTTTTATTATAAAACAACTGATTACGGGGGTATACATAACAATAAGTATCAGTCGATCTTCTACTACTCGGAGCACGGAATAGATACCGGTACGTGAAAATTTCAGAAAATAAAATAGCGAGTAAGTAAAATATTAAATATACTCGCCGATAATCCGAACTCGTTTGAAACTTATTAGGTGAAATTACATGTAAAAGTTAAGGAATAAGTGTAAATTATAAAATAAAATGATTTGGTAGAAATCCTTCCTGTATCATAAAACCGTAAGAAAAATGCCCAAAACATGAAAATCGCAATAACTCGAGACCTAATCGATCTACTGAGACCGGGCAGTGGCCAGGAGGCGCAGCCCTTTAGTAAACATTAAAAATAATTTTCTAATAGACTGACAAATGTAAAAATGACTACAGATAGATAATTTTAAATACCGTAAATTTAATCGCAACAAATTAATTATTCTTCCAGAAACTGTTGGAAATTACAATAAGAAAAAAGTATAGTGAATCGTTAATTTATAATCCATTTAAAAGAAAAACTGAATTTTCATTAATAAGTTATATTATAGTTTTATCACCTACGAACGATTTTTATATATATAAAAAAAAAAAAAGATTAAAACGATTATTTAATACTTTTTACTTTCTTTTAACCGATACGCCGAATCAGATAAATCGGAAGAGGTTTGACTTTTTATTTTATTCATAAGCAAGAAGATCGAGTTTTCGTTGTTTAATTTGTAAATTTTTTTTGTGTAATTTTTTGCGCAAGAAACATCAAAACATAAATTAAATGAGAAAACGATAAGACGTATATTTTTTTTTAAATTCAACATTAAAAAATATTTTATTTATAAGAAAATCAAAATTAATCGTAATTTGATGAAATAATGAATAGACCCTAAATACAAAAGCATCGAGTTTAAACTTGTTTACCGCTGTAACTCGCTCACAACTACAACTACAAAGTCAACATAACCTCAAATTGAAGTCACGTTGACTTTGTACCCGTGTATTTTTCAGGTTTGTTGTCGAACTTAAATCGAGTGTTACTGAAGACTCAATCGAACGATTTTCATCAAATTTTCATATTTACAACTTCAGATACATTATTACAGCATAACTAAATTTCAATCAAATCGATCTAGCAATTTAAAAAATTTTTCGTAATCTTCATACCTTAAAACGTAAAGAAAATTCAATTTCATCCCCCCCGATCATACCGTGTAACCGAAAATAATGCCGTACCTCCTTTATTCGAAATTTGTAAAAAAAAAACAATTCCACGTACTACTTTTCAAAATTCAACGATTACATAAGTACATTGACGGTGTATGTTGACGACAGTCAAAATATACTTCTGTGATTAATGGGAGTGCTCCCTCCCACAACCAACGACAAAAATGAATATTTAAAAAAACATACGGTATAATTAATTAATATTAAGCCGATGAAGAAAGTTATCGCGTGACACGTTAAGTAACATAGAGTGCTTTTGGCACATGACAGCAGCAGATGGGCAACCGGTATTCAAAATCCTTCCAAACAGTCTGAAAATTTGGGAATAATGAACGAAAAAGTTTTTATTTTGTACGCTGTAAGAAATTAAAAATAAGAAATTTTAATAATTACTTAAAATTAAGATTATATTTTTTAAATAAATTTTTAAAAAACGTACGAGAAGCTGTTGTTCAGTATGTACATTTTCTATTATTTTTACAACCATGCAGGTCGGTAAAATCTATATATATAAAAATGAATGTTTGTCTGTCTGTATGTCTCTTATGCCTTCCTACACCGTTCATCCGATAGCGATGAAACTTTGGGGAACGGTTGGACGCATGCCAGAGAAGGTTTCTGAATTAGTTTGGACCCGCTAGGTGGCGCTAGCGTCGAGATATTTCGAAAAATTGTATTTACGGTCCGATTTGCCTCCTATTCAGAATACGTGTTATTTACACGGAAAGCATTATCTCTGCAAAAAATGAACCCGCTAGATGGCGCTGGGGTTGAGATATTTAGAAAAATTATATTTACGGACCGATTCGGTTCATATTCAAAATATGAATATTAGTTACGCGAAAAGAAATATTTTTTCAAAAACTATACCCGCTAGATATTTACGAAACAAACAAACAAATATACAAACAGACTTTTTTATTCTATATATATAGGCATGCTCATATGTGTGTCCGCTAAAGACAAAAAAACTAATGGACCGATTTACGCGCGGGCAAAAGGGGAAAGAGAAAAGGGAAATTCGGCAAAGGGTAAATACGGGAAAGGAAACTGGGAGAGGGGCAAGGGAGAAGATGGAAAGGGAAAAGGGGAAGGAGAATAAGTGAAAGGTAAACTTTGTGAAGTTCAATTTTATAATTTTTTTATCAAATTTTCAATTGTGTTCATTTATACTCTCTCTCTCTCTCTATATATATATATATATTTAGCAATAGCGAAGCATTGCCGGGTCTGCTAGTACATTAAGTGCTACCTTACCTATTATCATCCCATTATTACTGTGTCGCATTGAAGCCGTTTCATAGTTTCACTGATAAATTAACTTTAAAGTTGAGCATTTAAGTTTTTGTTTTAATGCTTATTAATTTATTTTTTACGACGGTTTTAGATTCGTTTTTCTAGAAGCTGATACGAATTTTTTAAAGATAAGTTTAACTCGAAGTATTGTCATTTACAGTAGTTATCTCGTTTTATACTAATCACAGATGAAAAATTATTTATTAAAACGTTTAAATAATAAATAATTCGTTACTGTGCTGCACTTTTCATTCGGGCCGCTAAATGCTCCTTTCTTATGGCGAGTTACTTCCAAAAATGTTTCAATAGATATCTTATTGAAATTGAAGACAACAATACATCTTGATTTATTGTTCTTCTTACGGTGTAAGAGAAAACGAAGAAAGAAATTTTTGAGATTCCGAGTTAGGAGGTAAAATGGAGTAACAATGAAATTTACTATTTTTTGAATTTCACGGTAACAAATGAAAACATCAACTTGAACTTTGGCGAGTGTAATCTCCATGTAAATTAACCAATTTCTCTACTTTTAAAATTCGACCTTGAAAGAGAGTGAGGAAAGGTAAAAAAAAACTTGAACGATTATTGCAAATTTTCCCAATCCTGACTACACTAAACGAGATACTCGGTAAATTTGGGCTTGCAGATAGCCTATTCTTCAGATAAATATCTAAAAACTATTTTCTGTTTTTTTTTTTATTTCCGATATTTTTAAGAGGTGCGACGGTATACGGCGCGGCGGCTCAACCAACACAGCCACTGCCACCGTAACGTATGTGCGACTACTGTAGTAGTCGCGGTAGTTACAGCAGTAGTTTAGTCAAGTATCAAGTAACTGGGAGCACTAGCCACCGGTTACTAGCCACTAGCCACCGGTATACGCCCAGCTGGTATATATATATATATATATAAAGGTATCTACCAAATAGATACCTTTTACGTTTTCTTTTTATTGCCGTGAAAACAGAAAAAAATATTATAAGAAGATTTGAAAAAAGTGATATCTGGACTTTAAAAATACCAATCGTGATAAAATTTGATATTCTATCTGTTCATTAAGTTTCAACCGAACAATATTAATATCTTGTCAGATCCTGGAATGTTTTTTTTTTTTGCAAAAAATGGGCGTTTTAAAAATTGTTAATTTTATCGCTGTCAAATATTCTTTATAGCTGAACTTAGTTTTTTTTTATTTTTCCAAAAATCTGCTAAAAAAATGTGTTTTTTTTTCTTCTATTTTTACGCCAATATGAAGAATACTGAAAAATGACAAAGTATGAAACGACATTTTTCAAAAAATATTGACGGTATAATTTAAATTGTTTACGATTTTTTTTGACGATCCAATACCACCGCACCTATACAGCGCACGTTATAGTAACCGCGAAATACTTGTCTTCCTTATCGTAAGGACGAAACGCGTTATTGGCAAAAGGAAACACGATACTGCCTATGGATTATTACTACGGTAACAGATGAAAAAAAAAAAAAAAAAAAATAGCAGCTCATTTTATTAATTTAACAAACCTATATCGTGGAAAATAATTTCAGATCAAATCACCGATGAGGGAAAGATATACAAAATGCCGAAACAAACAATATGTTTGTAATAAAGCAAGAACCAAAAATGTTTGTATTCGTTGAATATACAACCGAAATATTATTAAAAATATGTGAAAATAGTTCAAGTACTTATAAATTTGAAAATCTATACAACAATATTTTTCACTTTAATGCATAAATTTATAGATACCATGGTAATTAATTTTTTTTTTAAATCCATTACACATTCTTTATTGCTGGTATATTATACTACATTCATGCATTGCATATTTTAAGATTAAAATACAAAAGAGGCTTCTTTTCGTCGCTAAAACGGTATTTTTCGGATAATGAACAATTAATCCCGGTATAAACATACGATAGAGCGTTCTTCGCTAAACGCTTTTCTTCCCCTCTTCCGCTAGAAAATACACATATATTTGCAAGCAGTTAAAATAGCAAGCAGTGTAAACATCTTATTTTAAGTAGGGTAATTGTTTTCCTAATAAAAAAAATATTATACTTTATGTATACTTCTTGCTAAACAACAACCGGTTAAGAATCTCTGCTTAAATGAGAAACCTACAATAAAGATTATATATACTCGTTTATCTGAATTCACCGGAAACGAAACGCGGGAACAACTTATTTATACTGCAACGTAATACGAAACGGGTTAATAATAATTTATTTAATTAAGATAAAATCTGCCGGTAGCAAAGAAAATTTTTAATACTAAATAAAAGATTACGAATGATTTAGCAACAAAACAAACTACGAAAGGAGATACCTTTATAAAAGATAACCTATAACCTTTTTTATGACAACAAATAATTAGATATTTATTTAAAAAAACATGCGGCATGATTTTGATCGATCAGTATTATCATTAGTGTAGTTATACGTTAAAGAGGATCTGACACACACACCTAAGTGTCCGATTTCGATAAAAAAAAAAAAAATCGGTATTCGCCGGGAGCGAAGCCGGATCAACAGGACGACCTACCTTACCATGAAGTCATCTCCGCTTTCGCGACCGCATATTAATACAAGTTTCGTCAAACCCACACATCGAGTTTTGATTAGATGGGCGTAAACGAATAATCTTTTATATATATATATATATACACACACACACACACACTCTCTCAAGGAAATATCGTTAAATGTCACAATATAATTAACGTTTCTGCAATTTGGTTAATCGGAAAATTAAATCGATATTTTTACATTTAATTCAAACAGTTGAATGTCCAGATCAATTAATCCGGATTTAAAAGTTCTCCCGCCTCAAAAAAAAGTACGTGGTTATATATATAAAATGAATGTTGATTTTTTTTCACAATAGACTACTATTCTCGGATAATTTGATCCCGATTAACAGTTTTCAAATTTATCGTTCTAACTTCACAAATGGACGAAGCAAGTGATTCTAATGCATTTTTATTTACGTACATAATTGGAAATTGTGATGCTTATCGAATTTTATATTTAATTTTAATATAATTCATTAATTATCAAATTAAAAAAATAAAATTTTGAAAAATACAGATAATATTTACACATCACAAATACGTAATGATTTTCAAATCTGTTTCACGCGTATATTTTTTAATAAGTTAAGAAAATATTCAAATTTTATTAGCTGTATTCAACAGCTGTTGCAACTAACTCGTGGAACTTTAATTTATTTTTAATTACCTTTATGGTGGTTTCAACAGCAGTCCTACTAACGTCTTAACCCGTGAACGAACGTCGTAAGTTAAGCCGACTTGAGTCTCGTTATCTTCTATATTCACAATCGCCTTATCTAGAGTTATTCCTCGAGATGAATGGAAATTGTTTTCGAAAACAACAAATTTGATAAGCAAGATGTTGGAATTCAATCGGTACATCTGTAAGATCCATTTTATTTGTAGCAGTAAACTTTGTCGGATTCCTTTTACACTGTACATATATCGATGAACTGCTGCCGCATAAACCACGATCAATTTATACACTCGTGAAACTACGGTTCCGTAAATTTTCTTCAAATGTTTTAAGGAAATTTGATCGTGGATAATGCGATCGACGTTATGTTCGTTAATTTCCCATTTTGTGTTGTAAAATTTTGACGTTGCCGTCTCATTTGATCTGTTGTTAAGCGACTAATGGTACTACTCGCTCTTAGTTTGCGAGGCGTACTGATTCACGTTATCATTCACATTTTTAATCTAGAACGCAAATTCCAATCGTTTTTGTATTATTATTTTTTTTTTTAATTCATTTTATTGTAACTAGCTTTCCTCATATATATCAGTATAATACAGACCACTATTATTAACCTACACAGCGTTTTTATTGTTTTATAGGTGATAAAAATTTAATCACAAAATCATCGTTGAAACTTCATATATATATATATATATATATATATATATATATATATATATATATATATATATATATATATATATACACACAAAACATTTTTTTTTTTTAATCTGATAAAAATAATCATAATCGACTACTTAAAAACCCAAATATAAATATTTCAGTATAGATTTGTACGGTAAAAATAACAAGATTTCAAAAACATTAACATAACTCTAAACCAACATACCTACAAATACCAGAATTGAATCGTGCACCCTCCGAATCATATAGAACTGCAAGGAAAATTTCAAAATATTTGGTCAAATAGTTTCAGATAAGTTTGCGAACAACGTTTTTCTCCAAGAAGGCTACACCTGATTTCATTAGTCTTCGCCCATAAAAGTACTAAATAGAAATGTTTAAGGAAAATTTAAGACAATTTCATAAGCAAAAGTTACACGTCGTAACAATCGATCGAGCGAACAACCGTTTGACTACTGAACCTCTTGTATGAAGGCGACAGTAGATTTCCAAAGTAACAATTAATTAACTACAAAAACATAATCTGAAAAGTAAAACTTAACATCCACAAAAACGATCCAAAAAAAAAATCACTATCAGTTCAATTTATTTGAAATACCTGACAATTTCATCGGATTAAGTCAACATTTTAATGTTATTTTCTTAAGAGCCAACCACTTAAAAGCTGGATTTGCTGATTATCAGGAATCGCAATACGTGGTAACAGTAATGAATAACTGATATAATTATTATTGACAAACATTCACCTTTAAAAGATTTTGTCAAAACTTAATCGCAATCCATTACCCGATCTGATTTTTTTTTTGGTTGATTCGCCACATATGCTTGAAGCTTGTGCGTTGGATATGGAAATGGAATTTTGTAGCATAAGAAAAATGCCACTCCTGAACGGGTTTCGAACCCGGGATCTCCGGAAGGTCATCAAACCTTCATCCCAAAAAAGAATTCTAGACATTTTCGACCGCGTGTGCATCTCGACTGAAAGTTTACAAATCGAATTTTTAAATTAAACCGGATCGATGACCCGCTTTTAGAAATCACTGTACAAAATTTCATAAAAATAAAAACGGTTAATCCAGTCTGAAGATATCAAAACGATAACTAAAATATAACAAAGTAAAGAAAGGTATCGTGTAAAACGATAAACAAAAGCAAAAATTAGCGTAATTATCCTCCACTCCTGAACGAAATGAAATTATCCAAATATATCAGCAAAGTTCAGAAACTATAAAAAACAAAAACATCCATTTATAGAAGTTAAAATTATACCGCATATAAAAAATTATCTTAGCTAGGTAAGGAGCGATTAAATTACATGAAGAGATTTATCCGCTCTTTGAGTAAATTACGGGGACATCCGTATCTCATTGTACTCAGACTGTGATTAAAATTAAACGCTATCAGTCCCCCCACCCCTACCGTATACAGAAATACCAAACCCAAAAAATATCAAATTTCATCCAAATCTTGTCAAACCGGTCTGGAAATATAAAACAAAAATCAGGTTAACATACACGCGTGCGTCAAGTACGTGCATCTTTTCTTGACAATCTTCTGAAATTTTTCAACGGTAAAATTGTGTTTATCGGTTAGAAGGGGTCATATGAAAGGTAAAAATTTGCAAAAACCCGGACAAGCAATATTTGTCCCGATCAGTATACTTTCCCTTACATAGTATTCTGCATAACTATAAAACAGATCTATATATGTATATATATATAAATTACTGTAAAGTAAAAATTGAATAAAAAAATAATTATAAAATAAATGTTTATATATAATGGTTTTCTTAAATATAACCTTAACCCTAGAATGGTACGTATACGCCTATTAGACGTAGTTCAGTAGTTGAACAGCCGCCATTTTGTTTTGGAGGAGAATAATACCCCTGCCTTCTAGATATACTACACCTGACTCTCCATTGGAGGATTAGTGAACTTCAAACCTCAGAAGTGTTCACATCAAGGTCAGTGCATTTTTTCTAACAAATCCTACCACGCCTCTCAGGCGTGTTGTTACTATTCTTGATGTATTTTTTTTTTGCTAAATATAGCAAGCTATAATGCTTACATTATTTATTTGCACAATTTTTTTATGAAAAATAATGGTGACAAGAAGCCTTTGTCAAGATTTCACTTCCTCATGAAATTGGCCGATCAACTGTCAATTCCGTGGATGATGGAGAGACTGAAACAGTCACACATGCCTCACAACCTACGAAGCATCATAAAAGATTGTCTCGGTGTGACGGATGCACCTGTTGAAATACAAGCGGCATCAAAATCTGAAAAAAGGCAGTATTGTACGTACTGTTCTTATAAGAAGAAAAGAATGAGTAAAATGACCTGCTGCAACTGCAGAAAGCCAGTGTGTGGCGAACATTGTTTCAACATTTGCCAAGTTTGTAAAAAATAATAAATTTATGACCAATTTTTGTTTAAATCTCATTAAAGTGTTTTTTATGTACCTCATCCTTTCATTTAAACATTTTTACCTGCTTGAAATAATTCCTGGGAATCGAATTCAAATTTATTTTCTATAATGATGTTTTCTTAGTTGCAATTTTGTTTAATATTTTAATTCTAAGAGCAGTTTTTCATTCTATGATATGTAGTAAGTATGCAAATAGAAGAAGATTTAACACTTATTGACATTTACAGAATTTAAAATATTTATTATACCATTTTTTGGCACTTTTCAGGGCTGTACGTCTATAAGACGTATAGGTACCATTCACTATTGTTGTGTATAGGTACTATTCTAGGTATAGGTAATATTTGTCCCGATCAGTATACTTTCCCTTACATAGTATTCTGCATAACTATAAAACAGATCTATATATGTATATATATAAATTACTGTAAAGTAAAAATTGAATAAAAAAATAATTATAAAATAAATGTTTATATATAATGGTTTTCTTAAATATAACCTTAATAGAATTTTGACGTAAATAATGTAAATTAAATTCTTAGCGTAAGCTTAAAAACATTTTTATGATGATTTCCACACAGATTACGTACTGCATTTGTATTTGAATACTTTTTTGTACTTACACGCGTATTATAATTATAATACACAAACCACAACCGATAGATGTTTTCTCTTAACATTTCACTGCACGGTTCTTTCTATTTTCATTTCCTTTTTTTCTATTACAGCTTTCATTTTTTGCGGTAAATTGTATTACTGCACTTTCAGGGATTTATGTTAATTTAGAGTAATATATATTTAAATCAAATTAATTACTATATAGTTACATACGTGATGTAAATATTATTTACAGATTTGTTGAGAGTTTAAATATATTTTACAAAAGAGGGTTAAAAATAAACTTGTTTAGAATTTAATCTTTTTTAAATAATGTTATAACCTAAACAAACGGTTTGATGAAACAAGTTTACATTATAATTGTGGAATTTAAACAGTTATTTCTTAATGGTTTACAAGAGAAGAGCTGTTTTTAATTGTAGCCATTTTTACCCCAGCAACATTGTTGTGGAAGATGCAAAATACGTATTTTGTTTTAGATGAAAAAGGAACAAAAAGCTTACATCAGTTAAAATTTTATATCTTTTCGTAAATTATATAATCGAATAACTATAATCGATTAATTAAGAAATTATTAATGTCCAAAGGATCGGCATTTCACTTCAAATCTAAAGATCTCTGGTTTAATTCCCGGAAAGTGTTTACCGCTTCTTCAAATACCATTCTTATCGTCTTTGTATAATTTGAACGTAAAAGAACTGCAGTACTCATAAAAAAACGCTATGTAAAAATCGGATTTTTCTCTTACGATTTAAAAAAATAACTTAGCGTTTTTTGGCTTTAAATTTTAAAAAGATGGAAGATCGTTCTATATAACTTTAAATGGTATTTATGATTTTTATGACCTACTGTGGTTTCAGTAGAACATCGTTTATTAATGTGTTAAAAAGTTGTAAATATAACTTTTTTAAACCGTATATACTTTTATCGCATCCCAGTCGTAAAATTTATTTCTTCTATAATTATCGGAAACATTTTATTCTATTAATTTTCTATTTAAAACTACGCAATTCTAATCGAAGTAATTTGATTCTTTTTAGTAGTATGTACTTATATATAACAACACGTAAAATGAGAACATGATCGACTTAGGAAAATAATAATAGGTTAAATTTAATTTATTCTAATTTATACTTAAAAACTTATCTTCATATTTGGAATAATAGTTTCATTATTTATCTACAGACAGCGATAGAACAGTCCATTTAATACAGCTAACAGAGATGGTTTACACTTCTATAATTTTAATAAGATGTAATTTAAAAAGAACAAAACAAAAAATTAAAAAAAAATACCATTACACTAAGTATTTGACAAAACTCAACGGTCTATCAAACATGACATTACTATTTATATCAAGGCTGTTACTGCGCGATAAAATACTTTCAGTTCGGTATATGGCGAGAAAGAAAATCCATTCTTCTGTCACGTTTGCAGTTCCCCCTCTAAAGTTTTGAAGCTTACGGCATTATTTAACCTTCGATCAGATCTCATTAGCTGTATTTTACATTCGTTATCGCGTCATACGATTCAAAACACCTAAAAAGTCATACGATTCAAATCGATCGATATATCCATTTCCTAACTACGAGAATCTTACCGATAACGAAATAACATTTCTTAAGAATGAATGGATACAGTACGAATAATAATGTACGGTTTCTCAAGCAAATGAAACATAAGATTTGTTTTTTTACACTACATCCGCGATCTTTCTTATAATTCTGACGCGTATAAAGCATCAGACGTAAAACCGCACTATTCGGAGTTTAGTTTCTCTGATAATCACGACGGTTGTACATTATACGATCGATCGCTGGAGTACCTGTCACAAATATCGCCTGTATTTCACAGGTTCGGCATCCCGATAAGCAACAGTGTATTCGGTTCGATGGAAGAAGGCAACGGGAATTTACTTCACCCCTCACCGTTCTTAATAAATCTGGCACGGGATGTTATTCTTGAAAACGGTTACGCCGTTTCTCGGTTCAGGTTGTCTACAACGATTACGATTAAACCGTTTAACAAACGCCGATTTCTTGAAACTTAAAAAAATACTTCTCACAAAATCGGGCTTTATTACAAGAAAAACGGCAGTCGTTGAAACAAAAAAAAAAAAAAAAGGAAAAGGCGTTACAATCCATCGCAACGCCAAAGAGTTCTCAACAAACGGCGAAGTTCGACCGGCGGGAAAACAAGCAAACTATTGATCTAAAAAATCATTCGAATGGTGGACCTCAAGAGCAGGGAGAGGCGATCGCTTGTTCACTATGCGGCTCTGAAGAGTCACGCAATTGTTCATTTTAGAGGAAAATGCTTCATTTTAAAAGAAATTGTAAAAAAACAAACGGACAAGTAGTTTTACTTCGAGTAAAGAAATGTTTTTCATTTCTTTAACAGGTTGACTGCTATGAGACATTAGATGATGTCACAGCCAGTTATCCATTATTGCTATGAGACATCAAGTGATGTCTCAGTGTAATGTCACACTTAAAACTCAATATTATTGTTTATTTTTAGTTTATTTTTGTAACAAACTACATATTTTAAAGATAAAATATTTTTGTATAGTATGTAGCACAGAAGTTTTTCTTTAATTTGAAATTAACATTTTTTTTTTTTAAATCACCAAATAAAAGCAAAGTAAACGTAACTGAAAAGTGTTGTAATAAAATATGAATTAAATTTTAGTTGTTTACTGACAAAGTTTAATTAGATTTTAATATAAAGTACTCTTAAAGATATTAAACTCAAATTTTGCTTTGAAAATCCCAATTCAAAGTATAATTATCAATAAAATGTGATTTTATTACAGAAGAGTGACTTCTAGTAATTTATGTTAAAAAAAAAGTATAGCAATTAATAAAAATAAATACAATCAGTTATCAGTAACTAAAATATATAATAATTCAATTAAAATATGTTAAACATTCTGAGACATCAATCGGTGTCTCGTTGTCCACGGTTGCTATGAGACAAAGTGATCGATATCTCAACTTTATTTTTGAATATTTCAAAAACTAATGTTACAAAGTGAAATTGGTATAAAAAATTAGCAATAAATAGGATAACAAAACCTTTATTGAAATCGAAAAAAAAAATGATAGCGCTGGTGGATATTTTTAGCAAAATAAGTATAGCAGCCTAGGAAATGTTGCATTTTTCAGTGCGGCAGTCAAATTGTTAATGGGAAAAATCGAAGCGATTTACATACGATCCGAAGGTTAATAAACATAGTCGAGTGTGCAATATAACAGCGCTATAAAGGAAGATCGAGATGAGATCGGATTTCAAAATAACTAATATTTTGAGCCGAATGGAAATTAGAAATGCAATGGAGTGTCTGGAAATGCTAGAGTTGAACCGGAGGCTTTCATAAGTTACGGTAAAATAATGGCTGTTTCTAATATGACTCAAAACAATATCGCATCAGTATCGTTCTTCCAAAGGATCTTTTACTACGACAGCTTTCAGCTCATTCGGTGGTGACTGCGGGATAAACTTCATAACTATTATTTCCCTTCGGTCGAGTATCTTTTGCTCAATCGTATGCAGGTCAGGATACTATCGATAAAAACTGAAAATAGATCCTCCCAGCAGTCGATCGTATCGGCGCAAAAGTACTCAATGAAGGCTTCGTTTCAGGAGGCACGCTTCATTTTGCCTTTTTTAAAGATCGATACTCGATGAACCGACGCGTCATCGGTCGATTCTCCAAAGACTTTGTTGTTCTTGCGGTACAGATACGAAAAAGAGTGCGTTTTGCCACTCCCTCAAAACGAATCACGCCGGTTTCGAAAAGGATCTGTCTGTGACTACGTGCCACTTCGATTACTTTCTCTCGGTTTAGTAGCACCTTTTAAACACCGGATGACCCGAAAACCGAACGTTGAAGCCTAAGTTAACAATTTCAGGAGGAATTTATCTTCTAACTGTAGTAGTTATAGGTTCCAACTGAGTGGACGTCGTGTCAGATTTGGGGAAATTATTATTATTATTATCGACGAATATAAAACACACACTTACGTTCGAATATATTTTGGCTCAAATGTTTTAAGTTTTTACGACAAAAAATGTTTTTTATTTAAAAATTTGTTTCTTAATAATTACATTTTAGCAGCTAACATTTTAGGTATAATTAGCAAATTCTTCGAGTACTATATTTTTTTTTTGATAAACCTGAAAATATTAAAACGTATAACAACGCTTCTTTATACAGAATTAATCGTTTAAAATTTCTAATACGTGTAAAAACGGAGTATTATTATTATTAATAAACTTAATTTTAATACAAGATTAAAATATTTCCTTAACAATAAATATTTAAAGAGTAAATAAAAATAAAGAGTCGAATGCTACTCGTACTTCTTTAGAAGGGCTCAATGAAATTACTCATATACCTACTTATAATAAAATAAGCATAATAAACCAATTTCTTTATAAAAACGAATTCAAGGAAGTGGCATATTAACATTAATTAACACCCTAAAACTAAAGGTACGTTTATTTATCAAGATATCAAAGTGTAAACTAACATCCGTAAACCGTCATAAGCGTGTAATTTAAAAATATGTAACTTAAAAAATGCAATGTTTCGAGAGGTGTTGGGCAAACTTAAAGGTCATCTCATCTCAATTGTTGTATTAATCCCCAAATCTCAGCTGTTTATCGATCTATTTGAACAAATGGGATAACATCTTCATTCACAATAATAGACTTAACAAATAAAACGTAATTCGACAAAATTATTATTAACGGTTAATAAAAACGAAAAAACTTTAGTTTAATTTACGATTTACTTTACATTGCTAATAAAGAAGAAGATATTTATAAATTTTCAACGATTTTAAGCGACAAGTAAAATCTTCTAAGTTAAATACCGGTTTCTAAAGTAGGACGTGCGATAGAAAAACAACACCTTTAAACATACGCATGAGAAAATACAAGCAAGAGAAAAGATGATGTTTTACGCGTATCGACTGAATTCAGAATAAAACCATTGTCACCAACACGACAGGTGAAATATTAAATAATTACAATAATTAAAAAACCTGCTAGGAAAGGGACGTTAAGGCGAGAGAAACAAATATTCTATTTAGAAAAGAACTTTCATAAATAAGTTCTACGAATTATAAATGTCCCGTGATAAGTACCGATAAAAAAACGAGTTTTGATGAATATTATAAGTACACAAACACGTTATCAACACGTTACAAGAAACACATCGGCACATTATCACCCGTCCACGTTTCTACAACTGCAAAGAAAGTTAAGTCAAAACGCATCGTTAAAATAATATCATAAGAGAAAGTAATCGAAGCCGTTTCCATAAACGGTAGAAATACAAGTTCTCCAAGAATAAAATTAACGTCGCTGCATAATAACGGTCAATAATTTTAAAAATCATCGTACGCAGAATTATAATTAATTTATATCAAACGGATGTTATCAAATATTTTTTTATAAAAAGGAGAAATTTTTACGGTAAAATATCAAAACTTTGTAAAAAAAAATATTTTTTTTTTTAAACAAAACATCTTAATATAAATCAGTTGTATGAAATCAGCCGATCCATAAAAATGTACGGTTTTGAATCGGCGAAATCTTTCAGGGAAAATGCATTTTTCTCGAAAGACATTACATATAAAATATCCGAATCGAAATCAAATAGTATATTGCTATTTACAGCGCCTAAATAAAGTTGTATTATACTGATCTTAATACGGTACTGAATTATTAAAGAGAAATATCTTGATTTATATCAGGTGCGGATTTAAGGTGCGAATCAAACAAGAGTAACAGACGTAATATTATAGCTTTAAAACAACTTAAAACGGCGACATATATTAAATGCCGTAACCGTAATAGGTACACATAACGAATCGCGCAAATCACTCCAAAAAATTGTGAAGTCGTTCACGAGAGTCGGGCTTACGAGGAAAAGTAACGCGATTTTCCGTAGCTTTCTTTACGAGCGGAATATAAGATATCGCATACCGCGCCGGAATCCAACCGAATTCAAATGTGTTATTCGGTCTTACAAGCTACATCTGGATTACATCGCACGGACCGGCTGTATAGTAGGCATCATTACTCTCGATGAAAACATTTCGCCGGTGCCTTTTGTACCTTAGATCTTTACGTGCATAAAAACCGCATGAAAGACCGGGACGTATAGTGTAAAATAATTAATTATTAATTAATTTTTTTGTTGTGAAACAATCCATTACATATTCTGATTCATCGGTGCAGCGGAAAGATAACTCGATAACTGAAAGAAATGTATAAAATTATTAAATAACTAGTAACGTATAAGGACACCCCTTCGCAGGGTGTCCTTCATTTCTACTCCAAATATTGGAAGTTATTCACATCGTAATTAACATAAAATTAATAACGGAAATATTTTATTTGAATGTATTTTATTTACGATACTCGTTCAAAAGGTCTAGCAGTTTTTGAATTTTAAAACACCGCCTACCAAATTTTATGAGTTGTTTGACGGGTACGAATGTAGGCATCAACAATTTACGTTATACCTAAAACGTGCAACAAAAATATTAATCGGTCCAATAGTTTTCGAATTTTCTCTGTTTTGGGACTCCTGGGCATATTTTGTTTTAATTTTGAACGTCGTAAAACCAAATCGGAGCCAAGATAGAACCGTTTTTAGAGTTTAGAGGTTCAGACGTGATACTCTAGTAAGACAGACAACTTATTACCGAAAATTCGGAATAAGTAAATCAAGTCGAACAACAAATTTCAGTCTTTCGTGATGTGCTTCGTCAGCGTTATAACCTGACAAAAATTTATAGAAAAAAACAAAACATGATTAAATTTACAACAACCGAAAAAAAATAATACGATTTGTAAATATTATTGTAAAAAAAATACCAAAAATTATACCAGGATTGTAAAATAACCCGACCGAAAACAAGAACAATGAAAGTTCATAAAAATTCACCGCAATCCACATTTTGAATTCATAGAAAATCCACTTCTATGATTAGTAAAAATAGGATTAACAATTAGTAAATAAAACTGGAGAATAAAAGTACATTTTGAATAGAAAATTAACATAATATAACAAAGTTAAATTCCTATTTATTTCGATAAAAAAAAAAAAAATTCTTACAAGAGACATCAATGTACAGGAAAAAGGGTATAAATGGGATTCGAATTAAGATCTCAAATATGTTGACCGTACTATGTGTTTTTTTTTTTAAATTGAAAAAAGTGTCGACGTAAAGTCGAATTTACAGCGAAGCGGTGGAAGTGGTACGAAAGGCACATTGCTCGAGTGCGATTCTGATATTAATAAGGAGTTTTATATTTACTCGATTTATCCTCGATTATTGTATAGGATGGTTTATTTGAAACAAAACCTCTAAAAAAAAATTGAAAAGAAATTCATTTTTGGAGAAACAAAGATTACAAAATACGTACGAGTATATTAAAGTTATAAAATGGATGCGCCTAGAAATATCCATCAAACCGATGACGGTGGTTACATTTAAAGGTCGTCAACCTTCAATACAACTCATTCTAAACAATATAAGAATATCGCATAATATAAAAAAAACAACAAAAATAATCTATATAGAATAATATCGATATAATCCATACAGAAAAATCACGATTTTTTTTTTATGAATTCGTGAATATAGAAAATGCATTATCGCATGATGATACGATTGAAAGTTATAGCCGGGAAAGCCTACCTTAATTGAATCAATAATTTTTTGCTACATGTATACCGGAAATTATTCTATAAAAAAAAACAAAAAAACAGAAAAGTAATGCTTCTACGAGTGAAAATTACGAAATATCATTTAATTCAAAAATATGCTCGCATTAAAAAACCGCAATTCCACGGACGAATGGAGGCACTATATTCAATACATAAATTGTTTCCTACAAAATCAAGCAAAAAAAAAAGGTACAATTATTTTATTTGGTACTTTATACTACCGGTTCCGCTCTTTCTTATCGTCGTAATACGAATAAAGTAACCGAGGCACAAGTGTCACCGATCAGAATCGCTTTTTTTTAAGGTAATGATGTTCATCATATAGTCCCGGCGTTAAACGAGAATGAATATGCCTCTTGTACGGATAACGAAAGTTAAGTAAAGAGCAACTACTTCATTCCTCATTTTTTCCTAGTAAAACGGCTACAATTATCGAAATGTAGTTTGTAGATTACGACACCCACATATAAGAATTAACAAATAATTTAAATAATACGTATAAACGTGCCATAGGTTTTATTTATTCGTTATAGGCGACCTGACCCCAATCGCAAATTATACACGAGCCGTTTTCAAAAATAACACATCTCACACCAGGCCTAATACGAAAAACGAGGAGTGAATACAAACCTTTCGCCCTCTACACTCATTTACAGCATACTGTCCTACATCGGGTGCCAGATCCGCTGAAATGCACTAAAATCTTCAGCCCTACAAACGACTTCATAAGAATGATAATCACAACGAACATCATTACTTTCTTAGAAACCAAATGCGACTGACCTCTATTATCAGTGGTGTTTTACACGAGTCACTGCTATAAAAAAAGACAAGGACAGATAATAAAAAACAGCGAAGTACACAACAATAAGGCGTTAAATACGCAATAAAATAATTTTAAAAAATGTTTGAATCTATAATTAAATTACATAAATATTTGTGTTACGTACGTTTTTTTTTATTTTTACCACATAATACGTGTCATTTAATAAAACTAAAAAGTTTTTTAAGTGAAAACTAAACTATTTTTTAATTTTATACTGCCTTTAATGATTGTATTTGACTAAACAATAGAATCGTTTCCAATAATTAAACAAAAAAAAACCTATACGTCTATTGTATGCTGAATAGCAATAACAATCTATTTATTCCTCCTTCAATAATACGTAATTTATATATGGCGATTAATTTTCAAGGACGAAGGAAATACGGATACGGTAAAAAGTATACGGATTTGAATACTAGATCGTGGATACCGGTGTTCTTTGATGTTTGGGTTTTCAATTAACCACACACCTCAGGAACGGTCGACCTGAGACTCTACAAGACTACACTTTATTTTCATTCATACATCATCTTTATCCCCGTCCGCTGAAGTTCCTTACGGTGGTTCATGAGACTAAACAGGAAAAAAAGGGCAAATGCAAGTAAATAAATAAAAACTATGCGAGAGAAGAGGAAATAGATTACAACATGAAACGTAATTCATTTTTTATATTAAATTTGTTTATATTCAGTTTTCGATCGAAAAAATGTTGAAGAATTTTATCAATTTTATCCGATTACTTATCTTCCGAGGTAATATAAAGAAAAAATTAAAAATTCGACAAAAATCTAACTTACAGAAAGTACAAAATATTTTTAAACAAAACGTAAGTAAACTTTATGAAAAAACAAAATACTGTCGAACATTTCTTTGGAGGGAGAAATATTACCATAAGGGAAAATTTGTACGCTATCGGTGCCATTCGGTAAAATAAAAACGATACGGTTGTATTGTTACTCATATTTAATCGATTAAATCAAAATATAATACGGGTAACAAATATTTTAATAATGGAATATTACAGACACAGATTAATTATAAAAGAAAATAATTCAAATAAAAATAATTTTAAGTGCAGTAAAAGAAATTACTGTCCTTTGTTCGATTTGCATTCTATCGGATAGCATTTATTAACTTGCTTATCGAGTAAATTATTTGTCTTTTTGAAACTATCATGATTAATTTAAGGAATTACGAACGCGTTATTAAAAATTATTTTTAATTAAAAAAAAAAAAAAACATTAATATTTTTATGCAATCTGTCGGGTAGTATATTAGAATTTTCAAAAGGCGTTTACCAAAAAATAATGCGGGTTTACGTAAGGCCGCTTCTAATATACGTTCCTGAATTTCCGTTGCCGCTAGCCCACATAATTATACATCGCATTAAAGACTAAACAAACGTATGAAATGCATTTTCCGCATAATATATTACTACCTTTAATTTTATAGAATATCATAATTACATATTTTAAATTTGGACGTTGATAGATAGTCGATATGTCATTTCCATATCGATCCATTATCCGCGATAACCCTCAAATATTTAATAGCGGTAAGTCTTTCCCATTACGGACACAAAAAATGTTTTGCCTTGGTGGAAATTCTTCTCTTGTAAGAATTTTATTTCGATGTTAAGTGGAGCTCGACCTCTAATATTAGGGTAAAACGTGATATACATTATTTTACATAATTTGCGTCAGCAAATTTCAAAATTTTAATATGTAATTAAACGAATACATGAAACAACTCTAACGTACTTACTAATTATACTTCACAAATTATAAATTATTTATAATTACAAAATAAAATAAGTATTAATTATTTATAATTTATTATTATAAATTTACGACAGTAATTAATTACGGATAAATTAGATTTTTTCTGGCCTCCGTGGCGCGAGTGGTAGCGTCTCGGCCTTTCGTCCGGAGGTCCCGGGCTCGAATCCCGGTCGGGCGTGACATTTTTCACACGCTACAAAAGTTTCATTCATCTCACCCTCTTAAACAAATACCTGAACGGTAGTCCCGAAGGTTAAAAAAAATAATAAAAAAGTATGCGGATTTAAACAGATTTATGATTTCGATCGGTCAAATAATCGACATATATCAGACTGAATAAATTTAGTATTTGAAAATAATCGTATACTCGACGTAGGCGATGATGAGAGATGTGTTTTGTAGTTTTCGTACAGTTTTTGAAATAATTCAGATCGTAAAAGAAAAATTCGATTTTAATGTTCGGATACACTTCTTCCCCCGAATATTGAACCGTAGCAAACCAAATGAGAGCCACCTCAGCGTCTAAAAACACGCGTGTAGTTTTATTTATAAGACGAAAATTTAATCTATTAGAACCTCATTTTGTTCTGAAAGTTTGGAAAGAAAAACAATCATGTTTTCGAGTCGTACATCTTTGTTAAGTTATAATCCGATTTAAACGAGCCAACGATGAGCGCGGTACAATGATTACTATCGATTATAGATTATAATTAAAATTTTTTAAAAATACCTTTAATTTTCTTCACAGTTTCTGCGACATGTTTTTGATTTAAACCAACGATTTAACGTGATGATTTAACGTGACCATCATGTCGTAATGAATTCTGAATTATCGTACGGAACATATAATACGCAACCGGTACAAATAAATGCAATATGCGAAACGAACATAATCTACATTAACAAAATATAAACTAACCGAGAATTTGAACACTCTACGTCGGTTACGACCATACTGTTTAAAATCCTAAATTTCATAGTTAGGAGAAACGGCTATCATTTTGGTAAAATATGTCGTAGCACAAAATATTTTAGGTCAACGGTTTTGTTTCACAATACTTTTTAAAATTATTTTTCAAAATCGTACCCCTTTTCATTTAAAATTTTTGAGTTAACTCTCCCCATGGTAGCCCCCCTGAAAGAACGTGTGAAATATATATATAATTTTCAATAAGTGATATACTAGATGAAAACAATTTTTTTTTTTTTTTTTAATATGATATGAATGTACGTAATATATGTCACATAAAATGAAATAAAACAGGCGTGTTTACATGTTTGTTTTACTGTGCACTCGGCTTTCAATATTTGAATAATAATTATACAAAGAAAGTTCAAACGAGTTCATCTTTAGAAATTCATTTTACAATATGCAAACAAAAATAAGATGCACTTCATATATACTATTAAACGTAATAAAAGAAAAAAACACGCGCGAAATCGTATTTCAAAATAAATTAAAAATATTCTTACATAATAACTATGGATATCTAAACACAAAACATTAATGAATATTAATTTTAAATGGAAAGGGGTGAAGTAACGTAATGTATAAATATTTAATTATGATAATAGCGAAGAGAACGACGTATTACTTTGACGCTGAAGATAATAAATACAGGCGATAAATAAACAGAATTAGCGGAACCGATTTATTTAAACATGTAACAAGTGTATCTATTGTATATCTAAACGATACACAATATACAGGTTTATACGTTACGGATGAACATGTAATTCTTGTTTTTACCGCTACGTTCAACAAGAAAATAAATTAAACCTGCGGATCAACGTTAATTTTAAATTAATGCGATATTCGTGATAATATTAAGTGTAATTTACTATTTTGCTTTACAATTTAGCAGTTTCAGATTCGTCGTGAATATTTTAAACCGAATTAAATTGCAAAATTAAAAGACCAGATATTAGTTTCTCGAGGAAAAAAATCAAAAATCGAATACAACTAAATCGTGTCGTACAAATAAAGTAAAAGAAATTAAATCTTAAATCGTTTAAACTCATCGGAACTACTGCTTTTCTACTTTTTATTCGGACGTAAAACAAATAAGACTAAAGGATATTCGATTAACAAATGCGCAATCGGAACGTCCATTATTATTTACGTAAGCTAAGACAGATTCAACAAATTTGTTCCAATTTACGTGTGAAGGAGCTCGAAGCAAAACATTTGTACGTAAAAATTAAAGCAAAATGAAACCGATTAAAAAAATTTTTTTCGACAAATTTGTAAATTTTAAAATAAAATTAAAAGTAGCTAAAAATCGGGTAAACTTCTGAGTAGTAAACAAATTGAAATAAAAGTAGTTTCGTTTGATTGGATTTTTAATTAGAAAAAATGTATAAAATAATCAATTTCTACCGGGAATATATTTATATACCTTATAACCTTCTGTACAAAGTTGAAAAACAGTATTTACTAAATTTAAATTTTTCTGTAAAAATCTAATACAAAAGAGCATACATAAGATTTCCTCCCCTATTCTAATCGTATAAAATATGAAAATGACCGATTTATCGAGGTCAAAGTTCGTTTTAAAAGATATACTTCTTAAATAGGAATTATTTTTAAATAAATAAAGGATTTACAGTAGACAAAAAATTATTCTATTATTAACTTTCATATGTGTTAAGCGTTTTAATAAATTTTATAAATTAAAAAATTAAAAATGCATAAATATTAACTATTGAAACTCTCAAAAAAAGTGTTTTGCCACAAAAAATACTCCTTTGCCGGTCTATTTTTTATTTTATTCTTTAACTAAGTATTGCGTAAGAACTGCGAAGAGTATAATAAAATATGATAGAATCATACGGGGTGGGGGGAAATAAAAACCATAATTTTATGTTATGTACTTGTTGGACAGTACCAGTAGAAAAACCAATATATACATATATACGTTAAACAAACCTGTATTGGAATCTTTAAATAATTTTTCAACCGTTAAACATAAAAATATGAATTTCTCCAAACGATCCTACCTGGAAACGATATATTTTTCGGTATGAAAAACGCAATGCGGGACAACTCAAATATTTTAAATAAAAACGGTAGGATTGACACATCATTATAAAGAACACTTAAAAAAAAACTTCAGTCTACAAACCTAATGAAAGCCAAGCAGTTTTAATACTTTTCAAAGCTAGTTTCAAAACTAGCGTACAGAATCTGTTAAATATATACAGAAATGTATAAAAATGTATCAAATTTCTTTCTTTCCTTCTTTCTCAAACGAATTTACTTCGGCAAGAGATCACTACTTGGATTATATTTTCCATTAATTTAAGTTCTAAAAATTCCAGTACGGCTTCATTTTATCCTTGGAGAAAAGGGCGAAATTTATCGCAACTCGAAAACTAAGTACTCCCGACCTCATGTTTAAACTTAATTTTTTTCTGTTTTCAGTTCCTGAATACGTCCTGAAATTGTTTCATTTTTTTGTGAAAAAGCGTACGCGCACCCACACACACCCACAAATATATATATGTACGCACACACATATATATTCACATACACGAATGGTAGGCTCTACAGGTAGTGTAGAAAATTTATAATTTGCTAATAACTTCAATAAAAAAGAATACATGTACATGAATACTATAAGAAATAAGTTCTGTTAAAAATAACTTAATTTTTCTACAAAAATAATAATTTTTTCTACGACTGTATTGCAACGTTTAAATCAGATTAAATCAGAATTAATTAACCTAAAACAGATTTACATTATGATACATGTGTTCAACCTTATTTTGTTTAATGTATCGGCTTTTTTTTTACTTTGGTTTTAATCCAACTTAGTAGTTAGCAACAAGTACACCGACAGATTACGCTGTTTATCATCCTTTTGTTAATCATGCCGGACGCTGAGCAAGTAACTTTAAAACCGATCGATATTATTTTTGAAAAGTTAAAAAAAATATACCGTAAACATCGTATTCTATCGTCGATTTAAATCAATAATCCCAATATTTTCTCAGCCGTAGAAAAAAATACGGTAACCGACTCTTTATAATGGCCGTTAATGTACTCTTGCAAAGTTTACAACACTCGCCAAGGTTCGCGTCCTAACTTACTTCGCAAGAATGCATCGCTGGCTATAATTATAGGGCTCCTTGCATAATGCACTATAATTAAATTCAAGAAATCAGAAGGTAAACAACTACAATTAATTACAATAACATCAGTCAAAATGCAAAACAATTTCGCATAAAGAAATTAAGTGAAATGTAATCTAAACGAAAGATTAGTTCAACCGAAATATTTTCGTTCCAATCATTTTTATCGCTGTAACTACTGTTATTATTATTATTACTGTTAGAACAATGGTGAAATTATTTATAAGAATGTAATACGTGACATTATTCGTAAGAGTTCTTAAATGACACTAATATGTTATCGACCAGTTAATACACAACCTAAGCGGCGTTAGAATAGTGTATTGTGGAATAATAACATCCACAATAACGGGGACAAAGTTCGAATGCACTAACCGGAAAAAAATTAATATTAAAATCTAATATGTATGTAAAGTAAGCGGACAAAAAATTATGTCTTCAAGCTATAACCTAACATATTCAAATATTACTAATTCACTACTTATCATAAATATTAACACGTAAACAATTCCCTCACTCTCTTTCTCTCTGATACACACACACACACACACATATCATTCCTTCGTTAAAACGATCTATTTTTAGCTATGAGATCACCATGGCCCTTAAGTCCCAATGAGGGGCAACTCTAAAATTTTAAACGGAAACAGTACCTTTGTGAAAATCATTTTAAAGCGCATTGAAAACAAACATTTTAACGTAAAAAATCACGCTAGTACAATCCTAATCGAAACGATGGCCATTTAATATGTTTTTCAACAGTCGAAAGTAATTATAGTTTAAAGTGGTTTAAACTATCTCTACATATTTAAACCGCAATGAAATACTAAAAAATAAAATTTAGTAAATATTTCTACCTCAAATCGATCTATTTTTTAGGTATCAAAGTATTACTTAAAATGTATTATTATTATTATGGTGCCCCTTTTAAAAGAAGTGGTGAAAAAAAAGTTAAATAGCTGCCATTTTGGTTAAAGGTGTTGCAGCCTGAAATATTTTACATCAAAAGATTTATTTTTCAATCCCCTTTAAAATGGTATTCACAATAATAACCTTTCTAGGTAATATTTTTGATTTGATGGCCTCACACCGAGAAATAAATCGTTCGAGGTAAAAAAAGTGACTAAATTTAATTTTTCTATGTTTATGTCTATATATATTAGCATCCCCGTCGCGGCTTCGCCCACGCTGTACGATTACTCGCGTTTCCCATCGCGATCAGGGGATGTTTAGTCGGTCAGGGCTCGCTTCGCTCTAATATTAATAAACTGTGAGAATATTGATAAATAAAAATTAAAGCCTGTTCAATTTATAAAAACTATAAAGCGCTTTGTAATTTCTTCACAGCAACAGTTCGGTCAGTACAGGACCCACTAGTCGGTTTTTAGAATTCCCATCACGACTTCGTTCACGAAAGACATAAATACATAAAATTAGAAATATAAATTACAATCTCAATGTTACTGAATCTCATAAAGATCGATTCAATAACGATTTCATAAAACGACAAAAATGTAAAATAATGAAAAGAAAAAAGGCAAATATTTTATGTCTTTTTATTCGTTAAAAAAATTCAGAAATTATTTTTAAAATCTATCTGAAGAGTATTTGCAAGCTCCAATCGAGTGAATACCTCGTTTGGGTATCATTGTTCGAAATTTTTCTTCACCCCTTTCAAGGTTGAATTTAAAAAAAAAAATCTAAAATTTGGTTATTATATACTGAAATGAAGAATACACATCAAACATCAAGTCGATATCTTCATTTGTTAGCGAGAAATTAAAAAAAAATAATGTTGCCCCATTTAAACCCTTTAAACTCGGAATTTCAAAAAATTATTTTTTAATGTGAACTTACGCTATAAGAAGAACTTCTATACAAATTGTCATCTATTTATCTTTAGTAGTTTTTGACGACATATTCTTTTATATATATATAGACATTTTTTCGCTAATTAAAATTTAATTATTTTTTTCGATAATCGGAATGACTGTTTAAAATATAATCTGTTTAATTAACGAATTTCGAGGAAGGTTTCAGATTTATATTTAATCACTCCAGTTACCAGGTAAGCAGAAACACTAAAACCGAAAGAGAAAATATTATTTCACATTTAGTAATATTTTGAATCGCCGATTGTACTTATATTTAAAGTGAATAAAATTTATAAAGGACTGAAATTTTATTTTTGGTATTTCGTTCGTAAAGAGTAAATCGATTCTAAGTACTAACAAAAAAAAATGTTTTTATTGTTTTATAATATTTCAAGGAAGGCAGGCGGTAGATGAGAATTTTTTTTCTAGCAAACACAATACAATTGAAATTGTTATGTTTCATAAAAAAAACTCAAGCGAAAACCCATCGTTTCAATTCGTGATATTATCAAATCAGCCCGTTACTTGTTCGATTTTTTTTGTAAACTTTTCTGTTTCTACATGATTATTAACAAACAGAAAAACCTGATTTACAACACGACTAGAATAAATTTTAAAACATAAATCGAAATTTTAGATGTTAGACAACTTTTCGCTAGGAATTATTGCATCCTCTGTCACCGTTAAACAAAAATAATAATTTTTATATTTACTTATTCAGGAGGCGCTTATAAAAAGAAAGTACTGCGGTAGAATAGAAAAAATAAATATCTTCCTTTTTTGTAATATTTTAAATTACATTACGGGATGTTTTTAAGCAGAAAAAAGAAATCATTTATGAACCAAAAATAATATGGTGAAAAACTTCCCTTGATATTTTACTTTTTTTCTTTTTGAAAGGAGGTTCGAATTACGTTTTCGCAAAAATTATACTAAATATATGAAAATCATACAAATAAAATTTAAACTATTTTCGTATAAACGTTTTTAAATTTAAATCTGAGATTTCTCAGCCTACTTTGAAGAAAAATTTCCTACGATTCCCCGCATATGTAATTTAATAAAAGATTACAAGCAAAAATATTAAAATAAAATATGAAATAATTCTTTAATGATTTTTTTTTTAAATTTTTATTGAGATCTCCATTCCAATTAATAAAAATTAGACCGGGTAATTCAGTTTGCATTCAATAAACGAAACAAATATTTTAACCGATTACCCAATAGCACTAGCCTTAAAAAAATGTTTTTAATTTATTAATAATAATCGATGAGAAAATAAGATTTCTTGGACCGCGCACAAGAATATATTAACTATAAACTAAGCGAAGAAATGATTCGAGTCGGTTTTGTTAAATGTTGTTTTAAAGTATACTGCAATAAAATTGTAATGCGGGCCATAATTATGAAATCGCATTATAACTCAAAAGTCCTCTCCCGTGGTTTGTCTACGCTAATCTATTTTTAAATCTGTTCCTTATCCGCGTTTATATAATTTGTGTCGATTCACAAATAATGAAATTAATTATAAAAAAATGAAACTAATTTAAAAAAAACTAAAAACATTATCACAGATATAATTAAATAAAACAGTTATCGTTATTTATACACAAAAGCCTATTACGAAGAAAAAGAAATTATACACCTTTAATGACAAATGAGAAGAAAGCTTCAGTTTCAAGGTTAAAATTTAGCGAAACGTTTTATTTCTGAATTACATTATAATAGATATATATTAATAAAATCGATAATAATAACATACAGAAAGAAATAACTAAACAAAAGTTAAATTTAAAAAAATCGTACAGGTCTTACCATTTGCAGAGATCAGCTTACTATGAGGTTACGATACAATAAGAATACAATAAAAAAAAAGGCTAATTATTATGAAAACATATTAAGATAAAAATCTAAATCATATAGCGTAACTTGAACAAATAGAACTAATAGTAAAAGTAACATTCTCTCGATTACTAACAATCGATCTATTTTTATTTATTTTATACCTATTAAATTAAGATCAACTAGTGTGAAAAATAGTTTACTACAAAATTAACTTAAATGCGGTATTTTTTTAAACCGGTGGCCTATATTAGTGAAAGAAACCAGATTGCAACTTTCGAAAAGTAAATTAGCTTTGATTAATTAATTTAATTACAACGATAAACACAACTTTTGTTTGTTAATATGCGATACATGAAACCATTATACGGTTTAACCATTAAACGGTTATACGGTTTAATTGTGAAAACGAATCTAAGTCAGCATCTTTCCATCGTCGTACGTTTGTGAAAAATTCAAAAATTTTAATTTTGAAAATTGATGTTATGTAATGCATAATTATACGCTAGGTATATAATTTTTAACTCTACTGATCAGTTGTTAATGATAAAACGATAACTTAATTCATTATATAAAAAAACAACTTAAGAAGACACAAAAGGCTTTGCCATTAGGTGTTTCTACGATACGGTATTAAATAAACAATCGATGGCTTAACCGATAGTTATTCTCTTTAACTAATGCGTCTGGCATCTGTAAGAAATCTTAACGCATTGGACTCAATTCTTTAACCTTTCCACTCAGACCTGTACCTTACAGTAAATCCATACCCAAGATTCGTGAAAACAGCGATGAAGAAGTAGACAATCACGATTCAGATCTTGAATTACAATCCGGTAAGGCGCATCTTATATCAAAAGCTGAGCGGCTAAATGACTCGCTAGTAGATATAAACTTATCAAAAATTTATGCTGAACTTTTGGGTTTGAAATTGCAAGATTGAAATATACTCTTAAAAAATACAAAAATCTCGGGCTATCGAAGCCGACAGAAACATTTTCTCGGTACTTTGCTGAAGAAAAGTAACTTAGTATCGCTCTCTAAAAAATGATGGTGGGTGGGTTTGTTTGTTTGTCGTATGCGCTCACATTTTTTATTTTAGCTGCTATTGGCGCAGAGAGGACCAATGGTGGTGCGCCGGGCGGCTGCATACGGCTCCCTCCGCGACTCTCTCTTCCAAGAAGAAGAGTCCGTTGTCAATTAATTTACAGACTGTTTAATTTAATTTCTACGCGTAGATTACTTTTATTTATATTTTATTTGTATTTTTTTTTTTTACTTTTTACAATTTTATAATTTTATTAAAAAAAGAAAGGGATTGTCGGTTATAATTTAGCACTAAAGAAAAGGATACTTTATATAGCACGAGAGAGTGTTGCACACGGCTACATTCATGACTCTCTCCCGTTAGAAGCAGTCCGTTGTCAATTAATTTACAGATTATGTTTAACTTCATTTTTACCCTTAGACTATTTTTATTTATACTTCATATCTGTATTTTTACTTATTTATTATAATTATTAGTTATTAATTTCATTTATTTTATTTTATTAATAAAAGAAAGGGCTTTACGTAATATTTAGCAGTAAAAAAAGTACTTTTTATTTAGCAAATAGTTTGTGCGCAGCCAACCAGCGGATCACATAGTCCGCTCTGCACCAATAGTAGCAACTGGACCGGCAACTAACACAACCTCACACGAACATCCGCAAGACTAAACGAACAAGATTTCGTCCCTAAGCCAAATCCTTGTTATCAATATGGCTAGCGTTAAACGTTATATTTCTATTAAAAACTATTAAATTCTATATATACTCGCTTCTTCAGCCTATTTTAAGTATAAAAACATCAAATTGTTCAGAAAAATATTTTTTACACGCTAATATTTCTTTTCTTAAAATATTCCTGTAAAATACATAATACCGTAACAAACGAGGATACCAACGCGTCAAGGGTCCAGAGGGCAAAGCTCCGGCTAGATAGTCGGGCGAACGTAGAAAGCCTGACCGGCTAGTACGGTGTTAACGTTGATGAGGTCATGTTACAATCAGGACGAGTTCAAGAACCTGAGGAATGGCGCCTTTTCATTAATTCCTCGAAGAATAGCTTAAAACAGTTCTGCTTCAGAATTATTATGACCGAATCGAACGATTAATGAAACACCCCCTTCCCAAAAGAAGAGATTCTATTTTTATCAAGCCAGACGCATAAACCTACAGGTTTCGCTGGATATACGCAACACCTTCTACTACGTATTTTAGTAACATTTGACCACACAGAGGTTCAACTCTATCTTTTACAACAGTTTTTGAGAAGACACTTCTTTTTTAATTTGTTGATGGAACAGAAAACGTTTATAAAAGAATGAATATCTACTATGAAGAAAATAATTTTCTCGACACGACGTATTATATTTGGAAGAAAACAATCCGGTGGTTTAACTGACATCCTAAAAAAAAGAAAATTTCAAAGTTTTACTTTCAATTTGAATTTAGATACACCGAAAAAATGAAGATCCGCCATTTTTTATATTAATAAACATGAAAGACTGTCTCTGTCTTTTATAGCATCAAGTCTGAACCGCCAACCGAATTTATTGAAACTCGTATGACGGTTCTTGACTCTCGGTTGGGTTTCAAGATTTCGAAAGTGAATCCGAGGATCCCGAACGGTGGAAAATTTAAACTTCCCATACTATTGGACCGATCATTTTTATTTTTGTATAACTTTTAGGTATAACATAAATTATTGATTCCTACATTTCGAAACCATTACACTCTAACGGACCGGTAGTACTGGTCGAATAGTTCAAAAATTACTGGACCGATTGATTCATTATCATTCATAAAATATACATTCAAATAAACTATTTCCCTTATTTATAATTATTATTTATCACTAAGCAAAAAAAAATTTTTATTAATAGAAAATAGGATATTAGCTAAAAAAAATTAATTTCAGATGATTTTCACCGGAAGAACCAAACTATTGCATCAAAACAATAAACAAAATTAAAAAAAAAAAAAATCAAGAACACAAAATTCCTATCGTTTCTTACAACCGATTAATACGTTAAGATCTTAAATCTAATGACATTAAATAATAATAGTAACAAGAAATAACAACACAAATTATCCGTTTTAAAACAAAACATCTATTAAAATAACATTAATATAAATTCCAGAAATTTAACGCATCATGAATTTTAAAGGAACGCCTCATTAAAAATTAATCAAGCGGATCACAAATATCAAACTTTATCTTCAACGACCGCTCGTTCATTAGTGAATTTAAATATAAAGATAGCACCAATTCAATAAAAATTTTAAAAAAAATATAGAGATAAATAACAAACAATTCATATTTAAACTAATTCAAAACATTCAAGTCAGTATCCTAATTAAAAAAATTATATAATAAAATTAATGATTAATTTAATCACTTACAGATGATGCATTACTATCATTTAATTTTATTACTACATAAAAAAATCGTATTAATTACGATACGTAATTAATGAGATCCACCCGACGATTCGATGAGAAATCATTTGTTACCTAAAGTTACGAATAAAAAATTTTGAGCATATATACGATTTACAACCTTCAAAGTGTGCCCTAGAACCACACGAATTAGGATATTATTCAAAATTTAGATGGCATCGTAATAGTGTATTACGCAAAATTATTTGCCAGTTTCTAGTTACTTTCTTATCAGTTAAGAAAAACGTAAAGGTTTTAAAAAATACTTCTAAATCAAAAACGACTATAAAAGTTATTGAAAGTAATATTTATCTAATAAACCACCTTTTTTTATACATAACCGTAGCATAGCTGCCGAATTTATGCTAGCGGCTTCGCAATCGCACTTTACATATAGCTTGCGCTGTTTGACGCTCATTCGTTTGATCTTCAGTCTAGGCTGCTCGAAAGTTCAACTTCAGGGTTTTTTGTAGACACCTATGATTCTCTATAAAAAAATTCATCGAAATCACTTCAGTAGTAATTGCTGAATGAAAAATTTACACGTTTCACAAGCTGATAAACTTTTTAAAAAATTGCATATAATTTTTTCATTTTTCGTACAGTTAACGTACGATATGGATTTTTTTTGTAAACTCTTAAGTTTCTTTATAAAAAAAAGAAAGAAAATAAGAAATTATTCATTGAAATCGGATCGGTACGTTATGCGTGATACCAAACTAACTTTCAGTAGGATACGATAACACAAATAGAAAGTAACATTTTACATGGATTGTAAGTTTCCTTCAAGAATACTTCAGTAAATAAGGGTCAAAAATATGTTACAGGGTTAAATTATTGGAGAGGAAAATATTTTACTTGATAAAATATGTTAATAAAAGTAATTAATTAAATAGGGTTGATTTTTCATACAAATAAATCGCATTTTAAATCTGCAAAATCATACCTTTCGAATACGAAGTACTGGAACTGGGAAATTCTGCGTACAAAAACGTACAACCTCTTCATAAAATATATATCTACAGGTACTTAATTTTAAATATCCAACGATCGGGATCTATAAGCAAGAAATATTATGAAGAACTTTAAACCGGAAACTTTTCTTCAATTTTTGAATGCATTAATTTTTCCTTAATGTACCTAGTAACAGCAACATCTCATTTTCAATAATATGCAGTTGTACAAGTGTTAACACACTGTTCGAAAAGTGATAATTGCCGAAGTAAAAGATCAAATTGTGACAAAAAAACTATTTCCCAATATATTTTTTTTTATATCACTTAAAAGTAATATAAAATTGCTTTCGTAATTTTTAAGGAAAAAGTAATTTGTTAGTTTTATTTAATTAACAATTCTATAAATTTAAATAAAATAGAACTATTTTGTTAATGTAGTTTTTTTTTCTTTGTAGGTACTTACTACAAAAACGGGAGGTTAGTACAGAATTGGTTCCGCTAATTTAAAGGGTTGTAAAACTGTTAAGACGTATATTTTTTTAAAAGTTAACCGAAATTAAAAAAAAATTATTATAAAATGCAACCAATAACAACAATAAAAAAACATTGGTTTAACGTATAGGCCGCATCTTGTCGACATACAACTGAAAATGAAGTGTAGCATTTAAGGGTAAATGCATTAGAATTACTTGTATCCCATTCATTTTATAAATTTAGGGGTATCCATAATTAAAATAAATAAATTTTCTGCCTTTATTCGAAAAATAGCGAAGATTTCAAACATCTTAAGATATTTTAATGCACTTAAATAACGAGGAAAAGTACCCCGTTTAAATTTCTTCGTAGCTTTTCTTGTTTACGAGATCCCAACGGTAGCATACTTAAAACGAGCATTCTGCATATCGTTTGCATATAGAAAAAGATATTTCCCGAAAATAATTGTGCTTGAACTATTTTGTTAATGTAGTTTTTTTCACCATGAATTCATAATTTCTTTATCGATAATTAATTGTAATTGTTTTATGGAAAAAAAATTCTGCCCCTTAACTTCGACCCTAAATTAATTTTCACGCATTTTTATTTTTTCTTAAGAAACGATGAAAAAATTGTTTTATCGATACCCTATATTTTTATCCCAAATCGTGAACATTTTCAGACAGAATATTTTTAATATAAGGTTTTATTAGAGAGCGAAATTGTTCCTTGACAAATTTATTACGGGGATATTCGGATTGTGATGAAAAGAAATTGAATTAATTACACTAAGTTAATACGTTTATTCTTTCGCATTAATCTGAAAACTTATCTAATATAAGGTTTGTAAATATTTCAATTTAACCGCTTCCGAAAAAGTTCCAAGAATTCATGTGTGAATTACTTTAAAAAAAAAACCTTCAGATATAAAGAAAAACAATTGTACAGCAATATTTACGTATCCCAAGAAAAACTATTAACTAATTAAGGATACTACAATAAATACACGTCATTTTACTCGAAACATAATAACACGGTATAATAACAACACAATATACCGAGTGGTTCAAAAGTCGTAGTACAGCCATATTTCAAAAGTTGTAAAGAAAATGAAATATTTGGATACACCAACGTAAATTAAGTACGAGGGCCCACCTTTGGAGCATAACACAACAGCGGCCGCCATTTATTTAAATGGGAAGGGGGTCATGTGACGAATCAAAACAGATTGAAATTTTACCAGGAATTCATTTCTGCAATCAGATTTCACATAACTGTTGAGCCGCCCACAGAGACCGCCGAATTCACATAACACTGTTGCATGTCTAATACCAAAATTCGTGGAAACTAGAAATGTGTCAACGGGCGACGTAGTGGTCGTCTCAAATCTTCAACCGATGAAATAACCTTGACGATGGTCTTGGCTGCCTTTGCGAGGAGCACGCAACGCAGCACTCGACGTCATGCAAGTGAAATTGGTGTTAGTCGTATCTCCATTCTGCGTCCTCCATCCTCGTAGCAACAAATGGCACCCATTTAAGATCCAAATGCTGCAAAACCTTTCTGAGGATGACCCAGACAGACAGACGTGTCGAGTTCTGTACACCGGTATTATGTCGATATCAGTACAACATACATTCCCACACAGTATTCTATTCAGTGTGTGCTCCGCCACACTTTGGGCTAAATGTTCATCAGCGGCTCGATGTCCAGTTGCCTGGGCAACGGATTGGTCGGCACGGCCCAATGGAATGGCAATCAAGATCACCCGACCTCACACCTATGGACGTTTATTTGTGGGGGCATTTGAAGCAACTTGTTTACGCAGAGAAGATTCGTGATGTTCACCATCTGCAACAAAGAATTACGCTGTGCTGCACGGAATTCGCACCAGAAGGGCTTCTGCGATTGTCTGCTGACTGGAGTTATGCATTCAAAAAAACGGTCGACATATTGAACACATCATATAGCCCTACAGTATCAATTTTTGGATGCCAATAACTCCTACACCGAAACAATTAAGTGAAATCAGATCGCAGAAATGAATTCTTGGTAAAATTTCTATCGGTTCTGATACGTCAAATGACTCCCTTCCCATTTAAATAAATTGACGGCGATTCAAAATGGCGGCTACTGTTGTGTTATGCCCCAAAGGTGCACCCTCATACCTAATTTACGTTGGTCTATCCAAATGTTTCATTTTTTTACAACTTTTGAAATAATAGGCTGTACTGCGACTTTTGGACTGCTCTGTACATAATGAGCTGCCAGATATTATTTGGTCCCCGTAAGCATGAATTATATAAACCGATATTTAGGAAACTAAAAATGTTAAATTACCTTTGTGTTTATATATATATATAGCTTCCTAATGTATACATTGCAAACAGGTAACCCCCCGGCCAAATCGGTTGAGGATGATATTTATGACAAGTAAATGAGGTATAGTCTTGTAAAGAATCAGGCCTACCATTCCTGAGACGTGTGGTTAATTGAACCCCATCCACCAAAGTACACCGGTATCCAGTGTCTAGTATTCAAATCCTTATAAATGTTCATACATATGTGAAAGTGCTATCTTTGCTAAAAAGAATAATCGCTTATTCTTAAAAAAAAAAAATACATTTGTTTTTCGTGTAACTGGACAAAATATTTCATCTTATATGAGAAAGGGCTTTATTGTGCCACTGTTGCAATTTTTAATAAATTACCGAACCGTTTAAAAACACCTTCCCGCCAATTTATTTAAAACTATAAGATTTTCATTTAGAAAAACAATATTCTTAAAAAAAACTACTTTTTGCATTCCTTTCAACGTTCACATAAATTTTGAGAAATTCTTTGAAATGATTTTTTTTTTTTACTTACTATCTTCACGTATTTAACCAGATATTATTTCACGTATTTACGTTTTAAATGATTAATACAGACTTTTATCACATTTATTTTTAATTTTATAATTATTTTTATTTTATGTTGCTATGATCGGTATTTTACCATAGTTTCCCTTGACCCATCCAGGCAAATGCTAAGACAGTTCCTTTTTATATTTGTCGAATATTTTTATAGTCTTTCTACCTATTCCTGAGGAGATATATAATAATTATTATCGGAGTAAAACGTTTATCGATTAAATATATTGATAAAATTCGTGGAAAGTCAAAATTCCACATACAATATAATCAAAAGAGGAACCGGTCTCTTATCTACCAAATAACAATCTAATAAGACAACTTTGATGTAAACACTACTAAAAATAATATGTTTCTAAAGTTCCTTGTGCGACGGTAAAAACACACACATATATACTCGTACATAAATAAATATATATATATACAAACATGCATGTATATCGTAACACTCATTTTGCGCCGATTAAAATAATCGGTGCTATCCTGGAACAAATTAAGATTTGACAATTAACGTATCTATTGTAAAACGTTTAAATTAATCTACAACATAATCCGATAAGGTAAACCGTTAAATTAATTTACTCAAAGTTACGTATATATATATTAAAACGGTCACGGATAATTATAGTAAATGTTACGATACTTCGCTATAGATTTGAAAATCGGTCGATTCTAAAGTTTAGTAGTCGTGTAAAAACGTTAATTTAATTCCAGTCTTTATAATAAAAGTAGACTCACTCTACGCGTATAATTATTGAATTTTAATCTATCTCACAAGCAAAATTTTCACGGTTTAAATAAATACTACTCGTCGAATTGTATACCGTTTATAAAGGATGGCAATAATATATCAAACCGCAAATTTAATGTTATATTCAATTTTTTTTAAGACTGTTACTTTAGATTCAAGAAAATAGTAAAATGAACGCCGCCTTAAAAAGTTAAATCGTGGTGATAAATATTATTTAATTTTCCCTTTTATTTATTTGTAATAATTAATTTTGTTTCTAGGTATTTTAAAATACAGATATGATTTATTTATACAGTAACGACAATCTTACGCCCCTTACGGTTACCGAACGATGACAAATTAATTTTTTACCGTGTGAAAAATGCCATGCCTGTAACGGGATTTGAACCCAGGACCGCCTACACGCTACCACTCTGCCAAAAAGATACATCATGATTCTTCAGTTTAAAATTATAACACATTACTCTTCTGCTTCGTTTTGTTTTTTAAATATAGTTTTTATAAAAATCAAATTTCTTAAACCGATTCTTCAAGTTTGAAGTTGTCCGTACTTACATAGTTTTACTTGGAATTAAATTCTTACAAATTTTGTTGTAAAATTCTATTTTGTTACTGACAGCTTATAAAACCAATATACCTCAAACCTAAAAATTTGCTTTGAACGCTGGTTTATCCAACCAATGAAAAATACGAAAAAAATTAAAGTAAAAAATAATTTCAGCTCTTTCTTAGACTTTCAGCTCGGGCTTAGTATACCAATAAAATTAAGGCCAGCGTTTTTTATCACTCTCTACAAAAAAAATGACGGTGCGTAGGTTTTTTTGTCGTATGTGCTCACTTTTTTATTTTAGCTGCTACTGGCGTCGGGCCTCTACACACAGCTTCATCCAGAACTCTCTCCCGGTAGAAGCAGTCCGTTGTCAGTTAACTGACAGATTATTTAATTTGTAAGCGTAGATTGTTTGTATTTATATTTTTATTTACTTATTATTTATTAATTTTATTTAAATTTATTAATAAAAGAAAGGGATTATAATTTATTTAGCGGGAGAGGGTCGTTGGCGCGCATCACGTGGTCCGCTAGACTGGCAAGTAAACAACCTCACACATACACAAGAGTAAACGAACAATAGAGCGTCCCTAAGCCAACAACCTGTTATCAATATGTCCACCGTTAAACATTATATTTCTATTAAAAATATTAAATTCTACATACTCACTACCCCTTAAGCCTATTTTAAATATAAAAACACCAAAATTTTCGGAAAAATATTCTCTACACGCTAATATTTATTCTCTTAAAATAATTTTGTAAAATATTAATATTCTCACAAACATGAGGATACGAACGCGTCGAAGGTCCAGAGGGCAGAGCCCCTGGCCTAATGGTCCGGCAAGCGAAGCGAGCGCTGATCGGCTAGTCTTTCAGAATGATGCGTGGGTTTGTTTGTTTGATGTATGTGCTTGCATTTTTATGTTAACTGTTACTGGCGCAGAGCGAACCACATGAAGCTCCGATCAGCTGCGCACGGCGCACTAACGATTAAATCGTTCGATCGATTAATACATCTTTATACGAACGATTTATCTAAAATTATATTTGTGTTTTGGGGATAAAGAAGGAAAACATTGGGGTTAGAGCTGTATTTAAAAATCACAACTCAAGAAACAGCTAAAAATGTTCAGGATTTTGAAGCTTTTCGTTGTAAACGTTTTTGTTGTTAGTGCGCTAAATTGATTAACGTTATTTAGATAATAATAACCATTTTATTGCGTAAAAAACAATACAAAATTGCGTTACAATCGTCAACAATCAATAACTAGAAAATGCGGTTAAAAGTCTACAGAAATGATTAAATTTATTTAAATTTTAAAGTTTCTTCTAAACATATAAAATGTATCACTCATCCACAATCCACATATTTTGACATCAGGCACTGTCGTATAAAATTTGATTAATTATTCCAGCGGTCATCCATGAATTCGTCAACAGAGTAGAACGCCTTAGACACCAAAAGACGTCTTAGTCGAGATTTAAACCGACTCAGACTGGCAATTTGTTTGCCATCCTCTGGGAGCTTATTAATTAATCTGACATCAACTTTCGACGGCAAACGTTCGAAAGCCACTGTTCTGTGCTGTTGGGCACGCAAGTTGTCCCATCCTCTGATATCGTAAAGATGTACATCTCCGTTCTGCACTAAACTGGATTTCAAACGGCAATTCACCACAACATCCAACATATAAATGCAGGTCAAGGCGTAACTTTGCGTATTTTTATAAATAATCTCATCTCCGAGAAGGCGTCCCTATACGACTCTGAAATTTAATTTCATAATCACTCATAACAGCTTTCTTCTGCGGCCGAAACGCCCTACTCGGCAAGCTTAGACCACAGTGTCCCCAAATTCGAAATCCGTACGACAAGTGTGAAAATATTAGCTCACAGTAGGTAATTTTCAACAGATCTAAAGAGCAGACACTTGGGAGTTTACGCAAGGCAAAGATACCAGATGAAACCTTAGCGCAAACATAATCTACGTATTTATCCCAGGTCAGCCCTCGATCGAGATGCATACCCAGGAATCTGGCAGGTTCAGATTCCTCCAAGAGTTCATCATCAACCATCACGGAAGGTTTCCTGTCATGCTCATGCTCTCGGAGACAAAATTTAATAACGTTCGACTTTGATTTATCGGTCGTTAAGTTTATTTCTATAAAGTGTTGCATTAATTGATTTAATTCAACGAAAGTTATGATCTCAAAATGACTTAAAGATTTATCTCTAAAGCAGAGAGTCGTATCATCAGCATACTGAATCACATCTCCATACTGGACAAACAATTTCCGGTTGTTAACGTAAATTAGAAACAAAACTGGCCCCAGGATTGATCCATGGAGGACCCCATGGATCAATCTTACTCTGTTAGATGTGGCACCCAAAATCTGGACACACTGTTTACGGTCCTGCAGGTAGGACGCTACCCATTTATGTGGCAGACTCCGCACACCATATGCTTCTAACTGATGCAGCAGGGTCTCATGATGAGACCCTGCACCCCCTGAAACCTCCCCCCACCCCCTGAACCCTACCCCCAACGCCATCAATAAAATTTGCTGCAGCATCAATTATACTTTTATTTTCCCTAAAACCAAACCGCTACGAAGCAAGAATTTTAAATATTTCCAGAAAGCTGAGAAGTCTCTCTAAGAAGAGACTTTCATAAATCTTACTCAAGGTTGAAAGAATGGAAATAGGGCGGTAGTTACTGGTTTGATGTGGGTCATCTTTTTTGAACGTAGGAACTACTCTAGCTGTTTTTAAGGAATCAGGAAAAAGTCCTATTACAAAGGATAAATTGATGATCTCTGTAAGTGGTTTTGTGATGTGCCCGCAGCACTGCTTTAACAACCACACAGACATGCAATCAATGTCACACGTCTTTTTCGGAATCAGCTTTTGTATGACACGTGCCACTTCCGTCTCGTCAACAGGTATAACAGCCATGGAAGCAATTAGTTGTATAACATTAGCTAAATTGTGGTAAGACCCGTTGAACGTCGAATCATCTGAAGCGACCGAAGTAGAATAATTGTTAAAACTCACTTGCAACTTTCAGTGGGTCTGCAATCGTTTTATCTTCTACTTTAATGGAAATTGGATTCTGGCCTTTTGATTGGTTTTTTCCCTTTGTTATGATGAATAATTTTCCATCCGGTTTTTGAAGTATCTTATGCTAGCGTTAGTGATTTATTAAAACGTAGTTTTTAGCCGCGCGAATAACCTTTTTGAAGATTTTTCTGTAATTTTTGAAAAAATGTTTGAAGTTTTCATTTTGGGTGTTTACATAAACAGAGTAATAAAACGTAAGCTTTTCTTTTGACACAAGAATATCTGGAGTCATCCAGGAATTCTGCTCTACTTTAAATTTATTTTTCAATTTTTTTGGAAGGGCAACTGATTTCTAAATATTAGTTAAAACAATTGTAGAATTTATGGAATTTCTCATTTGGACACTTATATTTTTGTAAGAAATCCCAAGTTTCATTTTTAAGTTTGGAGTTAAGCTGTTTAATATTTTCTCTATGAATTAATCTTTTTATTGTGAAGGTTTCTATTTCTGGTTTTCCATTAAACTCAACCTCCTGGGTATAATAGTCCGAAATGGCCTATTTCATCACTGAAACCCAGGAATTTGGAATGTTCGTTATGGTGTTATCAAGAGGTGTTCTCGACGTGGGTGTCACTCTAGTTGGCTCGTTCAGAGACCAATTTAAATCAAAAGAGTTCAGAACATCGCGAAGGGTAAGGGGGTCAGCGTAGCTTAATATATCTATATTGAAATCACCTATTTATTTTTTTTTTCAAAGTGAAAATGTTAAGAAGAGATTCGAGTTTTTAAAAAAAAATTGTATTTGATAGTCGGATAGGAAATTTGATTAGTTGCAATTGGTAAAAACATTTAACAACATCATGTGTAAAGAAACATAAACCATGTAACATTTTCGCGGCAGGCCACAAGGCCGTCTTTTTTCTAATATTAATGAAAATGAAAGACTCTGTCTGTTAGAGCATGACTTCTAAACCGTCAAACCAAATTTAATGAAACTCGTAAGACGGTTCTACCTTGACCTCGGTTGGGTTTAAGGTCATTCAAGATTTCGAAAATGTGTCCAGGAGCCCCAAACAGATGGAAATTTAGACTTCTAAAAAGACCGAGTCGATCGGTCTTATTTTTATATACGTATAAGTACGACCTAAATTGTTGATCCCTACATTTCGAATTAAACAAATCCTCTGGGCCATAAAATCGACAAGGATTTATTTCAAAATTCAAATCACTACTGGACCGATTATATTCGGTGTCGCATATAAAAAAATTTCTATTAGTGGCTAGGAATAGTTTCTGTTATTTATTGTACGAATTTTTGAATTCATAGTAATAATCGAGACAGAGGTGAGGAATAAACCGGGCTAAGCCAGATGTATGTCAAACCTTAAAAATTGTGTTTTACGAAACACTTTTTTTGCGTTTTACAATAATTTTCTAAAAACGTAACAGCGATACGAGTCTGGATCCTGTTTTACTCAATCTTTCAAAAACTATATGAACCGTAAAAATTTACCAGTTAACTTAAGTTCAACGATTTTACTACGGCTTCATTTTACCCTTAGGAGCAGAAATCAGGACGAAAATCTATCGCAAGCTATTATCTGGAAAACGAATCTTTACCGGATTCACGGTTTTCTTCGTTTTCTCTTGTGAAGAAAGACCTGAAATTTGTTTCCGTTTAGAAAATTTATCCGTTGTATAGAAATAACAAAATACAAATAAATAATAATTCAGAATACTCGTAGAATGGTTCTTCCTCTCCTTCCCACCAAAAAAAAATTAGACATTCATTTCAATTATTAAATTATTATAATGTTTACAACGCTGACAGAGTATGAAAATAAAAGTAATTTTTTTAAAATAAAGAATCAAAAGTAAAAAAAATTAAATTTAGACAATTTCATAGGTGTGTACGTGTGTGCGCGTGTAAATGATTTATTTAATTAGCGAGCCACTAATTAAATTTAATTAAGTGTAAGGCAAAAATTTAATTGTTTTTCTTAGTAAAAAAAAACTGTTTTCTTCAAGTAGAAACAAAGTATAAATGAAATAAAATCCAGCATGAAACTTACCGTTTTCCGACATCGTCATAAAGCAATAAAGACAAACATAACAGTTATCAACAATTCATAAACAAAATAATAACTACGAAAGACAGTAACTGTTTTTTTATTTTTTAACCGAGCTAAAACCTATAAATAAACGCTACAATGAACGCGAACTGCACAAAACACTTTTGTTGGCAACAAACATTTGTCGTGTCGTTATTTATCGAAACAATAGTAATAACATAAAACGAACGAGACTACGGTAAATATAGTAGTACCACCACGCGAGTGCCAGGTGCTAACCTATACTCAGGATCTTAACGACGATACTAAACAACTAACTTCTGAATAGAATACATAGACAGGCTCAACTCTTGCATCACCGACCTGCTGAGCCCACGTGACATTCCCCTCCCCTCTCCCGTACTTCACCTTCAACGTATCATACACAATAATGCAATAAAGCATAAAAGACCGACTGATCTCGTTAAAACGCCATCTTCCTGTACTGCACAGTAATATGTCGACGATAAACTGCAGAGCATCGTTATCATTTAATTAAACAATTATTTAAGGATTATATTATTTATATATACACGCGCACGTGCGCATGTTATAATTAATTACGACAATTATAGTATAGTACCAGTACAGGATGTATAATATACATGTATCCTTTCATGAAAAAATCAGCTGCGGTAGACATCAAAGAAATATAGTAAGCTATTATAAAAATTATTATTATTAAATGAAATTAAAGCATATTACTCGTAAAATGGATTATAAAACCGATGAAGATCCGACAAATTGTAACTTTTATCACGTTTTTCTTTTCCAACTTTCACAAGATAACATTTTCTAAAAATAATAATATTGTGTTAGATAATTAAATTCGTTTTATTTTTATATCCTGCACGTGTCATATTAGTAATAAACAACTTAAACAGATTAAATCTTATAAATTCGTCACAGCATTAAAAACTACAAATCCGGAAAATCCTATTTCGAAAAATTTTTTTTTTAAATATTAAAGGGCCGGGTGTCCCTAACGTACGCTACGAAAATTACTTTAAGGAAATTTACAACAGTATTAGCTTTTGTATTTTTAATTATTCACACTATATCCCAATCTTGTGACTGTGATACCCTTTACAAGAGATATCAGTTTTTCAGAGGGGGGGGGGGGTGATTTTCTCCGTACAGCCGATTCCTGTGTGATAAATCGAGTGAAATATTACTTGAAGGGTAGAATATCGATTTCGAAAGGCTGGCATGAAGATATGCAAACATATATTTGGCTCGGTAAAGAGAATGGAAAACCGCTAGCTCGGTAAACTTGAATGCTTATTATTCTTGAGAACGGCTAACATTATCGAGAGCGACTCGTGATGATTAGCGCCAGGTCGGTGTATTTTACACCGACCGTTATGCGCTTAACAATATCCAGAGTTATAAAAACAGGCAAAAGAATTATTTTTATATAATTCAACAAAAGACTTGCGAAAAAAAGGTAAAGGATTTACGAGGAAGGAGCTTATAATGTTCCACGGCAGTTTCTAATAAACGCCTGACCCATCTAAAACATCTTCCCGCAGTTTTGTTGTTTACGATACAGTTAAAAGATTTTATTTTACAAAAACAACGCTACTCTATTTATGAATTTTTAAAAAATCCTACATTCTTTCATTCCATTTAAAGTGTACATAAATATAGCGAATTATTTTGTAGTTTTTGTTCTTATACTTATTATCTTCGTGCGTTTATATTTTAAATAATTAATATTATACACTTTTACCGCAGCTATTTTTTTATCTCAAAATTAAAATTTGTGAAGCTGCTCTGATCAAGGTTTTCTACGGTCTCCCTTAATCCATTAAAGCAATTATCGGGGCGGTTCCTTCTTTTATCCGTGGATTAGTATATCCATATAATTTCTTACGTCTTCTATTCAATATATTAGTGTGTACCGATAATAAAAATCGATCTATTTAAAATAAATCCCCGAATATTATCTATGAAGAAGACAACAAACTTGGTAAATTACAAAATTATCTATTAAATTCTTAATTATAAAAAAAGAATCATCACAGTCAATGCATTTGATTAAAAAAAAAAGTTTTGAAATTACAGGAAAAAAATAAGTAAAATTTTGATAACGTTCTCTTCGTTTTATCAGTCGGCAATAAAATTTAAATTAAATAAATACTAAAAAAAACGAAATTTTTAATAATACTTATGTGAAAAGTCCTCTCAAACTAATATTCCCACAGCCTCCAAATGAAAACGCTTCAAAAAAATATACAAGCATTTTTATTAATTAGTATAAAAAAAAGAAAATCTACCGTAAAACAACAATCTAAAAGGACATCGCTTTAAATAAAACATAAACTGTAAAAAGTATATGAACATATCAGAATAATATAATAACTATATTATTAGGAACGCGCTCAAGATGAAATAGAATTTTGTCGACCCACATAAACCGCACCTGAAAATTTTATTTTAAAATAATCCCACACATTTCAGTCGTTTAGTCTAATCGCCTCTACTAAACTGCGCATCCATCCCTAACGATATTTAAACGTTATAAACAAAATATCTGGTAATGTAAATCTTAAATTTTTAATATAATAAAAATAATATGAAGCATTTAAATAAAATATTATAATATTCCTACATCGCATCGTAACTTCGACAAACAAAATATCAAACGGGAAACGCGAATATGAAAAGATTATTATAATTTTTTGACAAAATGCGATTAAATAAGACATTAAATATGTTTTGTTGAAAACATAGATAAAATAACACAGATTTAATAAACTTTTAATTACATTAACAAAAAGAAAAAGAAAAAATAATTACGGCAAAAGCACCTACAGAATTCCTATTTGAAGTGAAACCGGTTATAATGTTAAATTTCGACATAACAATGTAATTAATCTAATAAAGATACACCACCTTATACGTTACGGTTAAAGTACAATCTGGTAATAAGATCTTAAAGCGATGTTACAAAACGGATTTATATAGAGGTCAAGGGTTTATCTACACGATGTAGGTTGTAATAAATCAGTAATAATAATAATAATATAAAAACTTATTTATAAAAAAAATAAACAACCTATATTACTGACCAATTTACAGAGCCCGATCGGATTAACAAAATGCTAATAAGGTAAATAAATTACCAGAAAATACCGTAAAAGTTATTTCTGTACGCGTCTATACTTACTAGCTCGTTTCTGTCAACGGGTTCGGTTAATATAAACGTTTGAATGTGCATTTATAAAAATAAAACATCGATTAAAACACATAACCCATCGGTTCGACGTTTGAACAATTCCCGGTAAACTTTAGAAGATGAAATAACATGACCGGGTCTCATTCAAGAGATTTTAGATTAAATCGGTTCAAAAAGCAATCTTCTTTCTTTTTCTGTTTAGCTTCCAGAACCATCGTAAGGTATATTTCAGAGGATGATATGTATGAACGTAAATGTAGTGTAGAGTCTTGTACAGTCTCAAGTCGACCGTTCCTGAGACGTGTGGTTAATTGAAACCCACACGTAATTGGTACCCACGATCTAGTATTCAAATCCGTGTAAAAGTAACAGCCTTTCCTAGGATTTGAAATTTAGAACTCTAAAAACTTCGAAATCAGCTGATTTGCGATCACGAGTTCAACCCGACGGGTTGGTCTAGCGGTCAACTAGACCGCAAAGGTTAGGTCAGAGATTACTCGTACTCTTATTGTAAAAAAAAGCCGGCAAAGAGTCGGTTACCGATGGCTTCATCCTTCGACCGGGTTTTAAACTCTTTGACCGATCGTAATCAAAACTGAACAGTTCCAATGATTCTTGTATTCAGAGATCATCGTATAAAATTTCATTAAAAAATCGGTTAATTCAGTCCGAAGATGTCAAGCAAAATGACAACCGATAAAAAAAATTACGGTTATTATCTCCACTCCTAAACGAAATTAGCCGAATGTACGCTAACGTAATCTAACCATTTGATGATTCTAATTCATCTGATTTTAAGTCACAAGAATGTGACAGAGTAAAAAAAAAATGCAAAAAAGAAGAAAGGGTTTCTCGCAACTTTTCAATAAAACCGGTACAATAACAAAATATCTCGGCTACTTAACCGATACTAAATGACCTAAAAGAATTTAAACTTTTTAAATACGGGATCCTTAAGGTCTGAATCTCCTTTCTCTGTTGACCGATTGCAATCAAAAATAAAAGCCATCAATAACTACATACACAAAGTATCATGTCAAATTTCAAACGAATCGTTTCATTCAGTTTGTCGAGGAAAAAAAGGCTCCCGCGCACACACGCATACATAAATTAATCCCGCATACATATATTCATTCTTTGCAATTTTTCAAGCCTAAAACTGTGCTTTTAATTAGAGGGAATCGTGAAAAGTTAAGATCATAAAAAAAAAAAACACAACATGCAAAATTTGACCCGATCGGCATACTTTCCCTTAAAAGTATACTGTAAACTACAATACAGACACCAGATTCCACATCCATCACAACACTGGTTTCTTCATTGGGCCACGCGGTCCCTCCCAATCCCTTCCCGGACACACGTGTGTCTGGATGATTATTGATTAAGATATGATGTTTCGAATATTCCGCTTCTTGCAATTTCAACAATAAGGCGATCGCCGCTCAAAAACCGCGACCGCGAAAAATATTATGCCATTCTAAGTTCCTTATTTCCTTTCCTTTCAAGAAAGAAGAGGGAACGAGCCAAGCAGCAAGTCGAAGAGAAAAAAAAAGAAACCTGCATTTTCCCCCGTTCAGCCCTTCAGGGCCACGGGACTACCGAGGTTATTGGCGTGTAATTTCGATTACTGCCGAGTCACGGAAAGTGTAGGCCACAGAAGAACGAAGAGGTCATCAAAAGAAGAAAGAAGACCCGCAACGCGTAAGGCCGTCACGGACTGGAGTCCGGAAGAAGAGCCCAGCAGAGTAGCAACGTGAAGGGCAGCCACAGAAGACGAAGATGAAGATCTTTAACCCTTTATCCACACTCCTTAAAAAAATTACAATTTAATTAAATCAGCACACGCGACTCCCTCCGGAGTAGTGGGAGCAATGCGCCATTGCTCTCTCCAAACAACTAGGGCCCCGTTTTGGCGTATTCCTGCTAGCCCGTAAAGTGCTAGTACCGAAAGGACTTCAGCGGACGGTCTGAAGGGGAATCACGCCGGAAGCATCAGGCTCAAAAGCCTAATCTCCCACGGTCAGATCCGGTAATAAATTGAGAATGCTGGTCCAAACGGATAAGAACGCAAATCACCAATCCGTCCGTAAATAAAATTTAAAACCTATAACCGAAATCAAAAGAAAACCCTCGAAACACGCCCGATTACAGAATCGTACAGCAGCAAGGGACATTGTCCAGACTCTGCGATTCGTAGGGAGATATGGTGATACTCCCGCCACTCTTACGTTCAGTTCCGTAATACAGCCAGGAAATCAAAAAATAATTGTAATCGACTTGTGCTGTTTTTATCGGTTAAACTCTTATTTATTAAATTATTTGATGATTCTAGTACATCAATGAAATGTAATAGAAATCGAGGATGATTTCCTTCATACAAGCAGCTTGATGTTTCCTCGCGATCACCGATAGTTCAAAAACTTGCAAGGACGTACAAAAAAAAAATTAACAATACATCAAAAAAACAGTTTAATTTTAATGTTAAATTTAATGTCAATTAATCGGTCACAACTTTTAGATTCAATAAAAAGCTTACGATTAAATACCGTTACAAAATAATCAAAAGGTAAAAACATTTACGGAATTAAATATTATCCGTAACATTTAAATGTATTCAAGGCCTGTAAATGCGACTTCAACCCTTGTTCGTGTAGTTTATTACATATCCGTGGATCCAGGATATATTAATAAGAACGCGACAACAAAATTGTCGTCGGGTCGGCAAGGAGCCGTTAGCGTTAAATTTTTTTCGGCCAGGTTTAACTACTTACCACCGCACAGGAAAATACCTCTACGACAAACCGATTTGTGAGTAATTTGTGTACGTTTATCCGTATTTGTGCTGCGCATTTATACTTAATAACGAAGTATAATTCAGGTCGCTGATGTAACCCTAATAACAATGAATTTTTCAATAAATCTACTAAGACGAAACGTAAAAAATTATGATATATTGTAGCACGAACACTTAAAAAAATCACTTAAGTATAATCAATTATAAAACTAAAAAAAAACGAAATATCGGTTCGTCCAAAAGAAAATCAACCTTAATGTTGGAATAGGTTCGAGTACCAAAAAAAAAAAAAAACCAAGACAATTAATGAGACAAAGACAAAAATTAATGAAGAGATAAAAATAAAAAAAACCTTAGCATTAACTTAGACATACGGATCCATTTTCAAAAAATACAAGTAAAGTCGTCACAAAAAATGGATAAAAAGGTAATTTCAAAATGATATCACCGTTACAAAGTTCAAAATCATTAAAAATAAATTTGTGTATATATATATATATATATATATATATATATATATATATATATTTTAAATATTTATACATGCGACATTAAAATTGTAGAAAAAAGGAAAAGAATTCCTAAGAATAGTAAATTGCAAGTACATCATAAAATTAGACTTGTTAAAACAATTTACTATAACTGAAAAGAGAAAACAACCTACGGGAAGTACGGTAAAGAAAAAGTTATAGGCAGTAAAAGAGAATAAAATGGAAAGAAAGTTGATAATAATCGAAGCGTACATGATAGAGGATGAAGATAATGATGATTATATACTTTACTCTACGGATAAATTAGTCCCAGAATATAAAATTACTTAAGCGTTCATCTCTTTAAATAATAAGTAAAAAACATTCTTCACGACTACTGTATCCAGCTCACTTAAAAAAAAAGAGACATCTTCATCGTATATTTTACATTGGACAAAAAATAATTTAATTTTACTTAAACGTCAAATAAATACTTCATCTTAAATAAAATGAAATCTATCATTTGAAATGACAGTTATTGATTATCATATTAATAGGAAAAACTTACCGCAGTGTTTATTAAAATAAAAATGATCACGGACAGTTTAAGAGAAGAATTAGAATCAGTTAATTAGAATAATCACTGCAGGTCTTATATTTAATCTGCTCTTTTTTTGATAATACTGAAAATTGTTTACGCTTGTATGATTTTACATTTATTTATTTTTTTTTAATTTCAGAGAAATTTTAAAAACAAAAAAAAGGCTCTGTATTGATAAAAAGTAAAAAAAAAAACACTAATTCAAGCCTGTTTTCTCTCCTTTATCGGTATAACACCTCCGATGACATTATTTACAACTATTAAAAAAAAAATAATATAAAAACTTACCATCTACCCTGTTAAGGGCACTAATATAAAAAGTTACCATCTACCCTGTTAAGGGCACACAGAATAAATATATTTCCATTTTTATACAGCTTTCTTTACAAAGAAATGATTTTCAAGTTTGTATATTGAAATGTAAAAATTTAGTAGAAATTTTATTTTTAGGGGTTTGAAGTATCGTCTACTTTGGTTATACAGATGAAGACAACAGTTTTAACTGAACTGAAAACTATTTCCGACCTTAATTTACTAGTAACATATTAAAATAAACAAATAATTTAAGACATTTTCACGTAAATTTATATACTAAAAAAAAAAATCATAAAAACACTAAGCCCACTTTGAGCCCTTGAAGGCCAAAAAGGCAGAGACAGCAGCACTGAAGGAATTAAACATGCGACTGGCCATAACAGATATAATTTCAAACGAGGTCATTACGGAATTAGTGGGCATATTTAATGGCCTATATCTGGAAATTGAAGTATTTATTGGTATCAGGAAAAAGTGAAAGAGAAAAGTGCAACTTTTATACCATCTCGTATGCGAAAATTGCGATATTTGCATTTTAACTATTAATTAAAACGATGGACTGCAGGGGAAAATAGATGGCTAGGGCCGCAACGGATGAGAGGGCAAAATGTGATTCACCGACTATGACAGAGAAGTTGATTTTAGATGTTGTCCGTACCAATATTGTGTCAAAACAAAAGGCCTTGTTGATAGATAAGCCTGTAGATGTTACTCCAGAGGCCTTCAAGGGTGAAGTTATAAAGAAGTTAGATGCCAGGAAACAGGGATTAAAGATAATCCTAGAGGTGTACGTACAAATAGTCATGAATAATAGCGAGACAGAGAATAGTATTCGGAAAAACGAGGGGATACGCGAGTATCCCATCAAGAATATTCTTAATAAGCCTTTGCGGCTAGACATGATAGTTTATGATGTGCCGAGATTTAGGTGAGGAGGGTTTTGTTGACGCCATTCAAGCTCAAAACACTAAATACAGACCAGAGAAAGTTAATAAGTTTTTTAAAATAGTATTTCGGGGTGGAAGGAGAAAGAGCAGTGAGGTGTACTACGGTGAGTGCAAAAAGGAATAGCGGAAAGCTTTTGTAGAGAAAGGAAGTTTGTTTACAGACTTTAGATACTGTAAGGTAAAAGATTACATAAGATTATGAGTCTGTGTTTTCGATGTTTAAGGTTGGGCCATATAGCCAAATCATGTAAAAAAAAAATCCTACTGCGGTAGTCCTATTATGCTCCTACTGTGGTAAGGAAGAGCATCGTAGAAAAGATTTTTTGGTCAAAAAAAGAAGGGGGGTCCACCTATGTGTATAAATTGTTTTCAAGTAGTGAAGGTGACTAGACATAACTGTAGGTCAGTTGAATGTCCTTCGTTCAAACGTGTGCGGAACTTTCTAAGCAATCTAATAGATAAATAGATGGTTCATATTTAGATAGTTGTTTTAATGTTCTGGTGTTGTTAGTATCCCTAATTAATTTAGCATTGTTATTATTTTGTGTCTCTGTTTTATATTTAACAGTTATGATGGTTTATGTATATGTTTACGTTTTGTTAATTTTAGTGTTTAGATAGTAGTTGATTTCATTGTATGTTTTTGTGTTTACGTTTATTTACGTTTTTATTTGTGTATGTTTTTACTTATTTACATTTATGTTTGTGTATGTGGTGTTTATGTTTACGATAATGTTTTGGTTTTAATGTTTGATGTTAATCTAATAATTATTGTTATTTGTTGTATAATTTTATGTTTTGTTGAATTTCATTTATGGTTTTGTTTTATTGTTATAGTGTCTCTATTGGTACTGCATGTGGGATTAGGTTTTCCCTGTTTTCAGGTAGGTGTAGGGTTAGTTATCAGCTAGATCGGGACGGTCTTATCTTACTTAAGACTACGAAAGTATTTTTACAGTTAACTAGGTTAGTGTAGTATTAACACACAGGGTTGGTCTAGTGGTGAACGCGTCTTCCCAAATCAGCTGATTTGGAAGTCGAGAGTTCCAGTGTTCAAGTCCTAGTTACGGCAGTTACTTTTATACATACGGATTTGAATACTAGATCGTGGATACAGGTGTTCTTTGGTGGTTGGCTTTCAATTAACCACACATCTCAAAAATGTTGACCTGATTCTGTACAAGACTACACTTCATTTACACTCAATACATATCATCCTCATTCATCCTCTGAAGGAGTACCTGAATGGTAATTCCCGTAAACAGGAAAAAAAAGCTAGTGTAGTACAACGATGAGAATGTTGTTCGTGGCATTCTGTGACAATTGAAACCGGAAGATGTCTGTTACTCACATACTGCATATGACCTCTGGTAAAGCCCCTCAGGGCTAAATATGGAGGCAGTAGAGTAGTGACCGTAACACCTTGGAGAGTGTCTTCCTCATTGGGGTCAGGATGGCCTCTAAGATTATGCAATTTGAAACCACTGTATTGTTCGCTTTAGTGATACATTAAATGCGAAATATAAACTGACAATCCACAAACACACCTACGACCTCAAAGGTAAAACTTGATAATTTAACTCATGAGATTCAACCGTAGTTATACTCAAATGTCAGTTGAAAATTCTATTAAGGGGATTCTACAGGTAAGTATGGCTACAGTGGTCATTTGCTCGATATTACATTTTTATATAACATATAATCAGTTGTACAATAGTTGAAAGTGTATAAATAGATGTGTAAAATTTCCTAAATAAAACTGTTTTATTTTTTTTAAAAAACCTATATAGGTCTTATAGGAAATTCCTTAACTATAATAGCCAGCAAAAATACCATTTCATCTGTAAAATAGAATCTTTTCAGAACCTACCTCAGGAGGGCCCAAGAAATCACATCTCATGCTTCATTCACTGAATTAATATATAGCAAAACTATAATTAAACGGCAAAATAGAAAAAAGCAGATACAGTATTTAAACTCCTGATATCATGAAAAGATACACTTAAGATTTTGATAATAATTTTTTCATTCTGATCGGTAAATAGTGATGAATAAATTACATCAGCAATGAGAAAATATCTATACCATGGATAAATAAAGCAAATGCCCCAAAGTTTTCCCGATAGATAAAAAGAAACCGTAACAAAAAAAAGTTGATCGGAACAGCATCACAGAATATACAATTAATTTAAGATTAAAAATAAACTTAAATAAATAATTTAAGATAAATTATTATTTAAATACATAAAATAATTTTACGGTAGGTAGATGAAGATACTAAAAATAAAGAATAATTAACAATTCAGAAGACATTTATGAAAATTATTTGAACACATTGAACGAGATACAGAAAATTTAGGATTTTTTTAAACCTTTTTAATAAATGTTACTTAAAAATTTGACAGAGTAATATTGTTTCTGTAAAAGAAAATCTTTTAATTGTATTTTAAATAAATTGGGTCAAAGACTTTTTAAACAGTTTGATTAATTTGTTAAAAATACCAGAAAGGCTCCCCTTCTCTTTTACCCAAGCCGTAGCATTGTGTTGAGTTATATGAAAACAGTTCTCTTGTCTGGTTCGGTAGAGGCGGATAATGTATTTTTTTAATAATAAGTGAAAATTCTTTTTTGAAAAGATTGTCCATCACATAATAATAAAGAAGAGTAGAAGCTATGAAAATTTTCAAATTTTTTGTCTAAAAATAATTTTTTTAATAACAGGATATTATTTTTGTAACTAAAAAGAATACAGTAAAATTAAATTTATTCAAAAGTTACAAGTCATTCCTTCTTGTTAGCAATAACTGAATTAATACTTCAGGTAAAATATTGAAAATGAGGCACATTTATATATATATATAAATGAGCCTCATTTTATATATATATATATATACAGAGAGAGAGAGAGAGAGAGAGAGATACAAATTTCCTGATACAAGTTTATGAATGAGATGATGAAAACAGTGAATTGATCTAAGCAATGAATTTGCATATTTCTAACAGTAGTTTTTATATATAAAAGACATATTTTATTTATTAAAGGTTGTTTTTCTAACCTAATTGTAATATAGTAATAGTTGACCAAGCATGCTCGTAAAATAAAGACACCTACCGTACATGAAAGAAAAATCAATAAAAAATTTACATTTTAAAACAGGACATATTAGAATTTAGATCAATCATTTTTACATTGATAATAAAAGTATTCCAGATAACCTGAGTCAATAATATTGAACATTTAATAAGCAACTATTCAGTAACATCACCAAAAGAATGTACAAGTCAGCACACTGATTCGGCAAAATTAATTCATCAGTAAATGTGTACGCAGTTAATAACACCACAACAGTTAACAGCTGTACTACTTATATCAATCAAATTTTATTCATGAATAAGCAAAAAACAGACTTCATTACAATTTTTCATCAATATCTCAATATAGTAGAAACCCAATACCTGTTGATTTACTACATTCCAAAATTATTAACTAGAAAATTGCAGAAATAAATAATTAAAAAATTTTAATTACTGTATACTTTTTAAACTACAATCAATATCTACTATTCAATAACAGATATACTGAGATATCTTAGAAACAAAATATTTTTACAAACAAATATTTTTAAATTGGACAGCATAATAATTTAAAAACAATTCACTTCATTTCTTCTTGTTCAATTTCTCAATATAATCAATTGGTGAAATTCAAAATATAAAATAACAATTGCAACTAACCTTCAAACCTGTATCTTTAAGTTTCCTTTTATAGGAATAGAAAATGTGAGTAGGAATTCTTTCTTTAATAAATGTGAGCGTTTTAAATTTGCATATAACTTTGGCAAACAAAACAGTTTGCATTATGACTCATCCATTATATTGTTAACACAAAACCATATGCGATGTAATAAATTACAGTATACTTTTAACCATTCAAAATTGTACTTCTTTAAAAAAGAAAATTGATCTTAAAATATTCACAGCACAAAATATTATTAGCAATGAAAAAAAATTAATTACAAAAAAGACATTTTTTCATTCTGTTCCAGAAATGGTACATTTCATCCCGAAGGTTCTGGATTTGAAACCTGGTTACTTTTGGTGTTTTTCATACATTATTCATTTCTCATTAAGAAACTTTATTGGGAAATTAGCCTACGGCAGCTAAAAAGAAAACTGATATATAACATTATTTGTAAATAGATAAAAATTAACACAGATTATGTTTTACTATCATTCATTGCAAAACGTTTAGTAGAAAAAAATTAATCAAAAGTATCAATCAGGTCCTTTCATGATATACATATATACATAGTTAGTTAGCGACCTATCGTCCAAATACATTTCACATACCAAAAAATTAACATTTAACATATTAACAGATTTAAAACTAAAGTATGGCTTAGATATCCTACACAACCTGAACAATAACTCATATTTTTTAATTCAGTTATATCAAACAAAAAAAAGTTACTACTAATATACTTTAACCATTCAATACAATTCAACACCAAAGTCTGGGGCAGGAGAAATAATTACAGTAAAAAATTATTGGAATACTTAAAAATATTTAATCTTTCTCTGGACAACCCTATAAACATCTTAACACTTTTTCCAGTAAAAGAATTAAATTTTGACCTCAGATTAATTTAAAAGGCATTGTGAAGAAGAGAAAAGCTATGAACATGATGGGCTGTTTCTAGATCCTGACAAAAAGCATTTAATAACAAAGAATAAAATACGCTATCTAAGATTCCTGGGAAGAGGATTGAAGTAAAAATAAAGAAGAGTTATTTGTAGTTTTTATCATAATTGAGTATAATAATTAGAAATGAAGTAAGACAAGCCACAAAAGGAGTGAGAAAAGATAGCCCATCTCTTTTACTTTTTATACATGAAACAAAAAATCGAATTATTTTTTCTTATACACATTTTTTAAGATTATCATTTCTAATAAACTAATTTTTCTAATCAGTTTTCAGGCAATGCTGGGCTACAGCCCCATTTTCTGGTCTTCTATTTTTATAGTGAGCTAAATGTTCCTGTTTTATATATCTGTTATTTTTTATATTTTTAGTTTGCCACAAAATTGTCTCTACGTCTACATCTAAGATGGCCAAAGTTTGTCTTTACAAAAATCATTATTGGCCTTATTACAGAAAAATGAATTTTATTAAAGATATATCTGAATTTATGATTTTACAACAAAGACAGCATACATAAGAAATGTGAGAAAATTGACAACAGCGAAGAAAAATTCAAAGAAGCATGGACAATAATTGTCCTTTTTATAGCAACAAAATAAAACATATTTAAAAAAAAGTCATTATTTTAACTGTGCTACATCTAGGATACTGGCATCTGTACTCAGAAATACTAAAGATAAAGCTGTACCCCTCAAAAGAACTGGCATTTATAAATTGATTTGTAAAGCCAATAACTGAAATTTGGATACATTGGACAAAAATGAAAGACTGAAACTAGAATAAAGGAATATTTGGCTCAGTGTACATTAAAACCAGAGAAATCTGCTACAACCAACATTGTGTGGAAACTACTCATGAAATTAGTTCAATAGAAACAATAGTTATAAAAAATGTGATTAATAAATAGGAATCAGGAATTAGATAGTTGGGAAACTTATTTCATTAAAACACTTACACCTTTAAAGACAAGGCTGGTAATTATTTACAAGTTAATTTTATATTAATAAAGATATTAACCCCAACTCTCTGAATAACAATTTAATAAACCAAGACCTGCAAAAAACTATAAATGCACAAGTCAAAAATGAATGTTTCGAATAATGATAAAACTGTAAATATCTTAAAGAAAACTATTAACAGAATGAAATATTCTATACCATTCTTGAAATTCTTAGTAAGCAAATCATCAATAACCCAGATCTAAGATTACAGTTTCTTATACATCATAAAACTATGCTGCCAGAAAACATAGGGGGAGGTATGGCCTTTTTCATACATTATAAAATTCATTATCGCCAACCAACAGCTGTTACAAGCTATCAGCCAGTCCAGTTTTAATAAAAAGATAAATAAATAAATAAGTAATAAATTTATTTTATTTCATTGTATAAGAATACCCCTTTGAATTTAAAGTGTGATCAATTAATGTACGGAAATATAAGTAGATTCAAAGATAGACAGATTTATTCCCCCATTGACTTCATAATGGCTAATCAATTTTACCGTTAAATTCAGTAAGACAAGATAGATTGCTAGCGTATTATTAATAAAATAAAATATCAAAACTCACATTGTATATCTTGGTATTCTTGTCCAGATAGCAAGCTATCAGCTTCACCAATATTTTCCAGTAATACTCTAAGGCAGTGTACATTTTTTCTGCATCTAGCTATTATGTCGGCCTAAAATTAAAACCATAAAAATTAATTAAAGTATAAATGACAGTAAGTTTTTTTAAAATAACATTAAATATTTTTAACACAACTTAAATGGCATTAAAATACATATCTTTTCTTTTTCCTGTTTAGCCTCTGGTAATTACCGTTCAGGTATTACTTCAGAGGATGAATGAGGATGATATGTATGAGTGTAAATGAACTGCAGTTTGTACAATCTCAGTTCAACATTTCCTGAGATGTGTGGTAAATTGAAACCCAACCACCAAAGAATATCATTGTGGATACCATGGGGTATCCACAATCTCGTACTCAAATCTGTATAAAAGTAACTGCCTTTACTAGGACTTGAACGCTAGAACTCTCAACTTCCAAATCAGCTGATTTGGGAAGAAGCATTCACCACTAGACCAACCCGGTGGATTATTAAAATACATCTGAAATGGTTTATCATAACATACCTTCACAAAATCTATATATCTGGCTCTGCCCTTCCTTACGTTCAAATAATGTATAAACAATAAACACCAATGACGACAAAACTTTGATAAATGAGTTTATGTAGTTTAAACTTCAGTTAATTTCATTAAAAAAATTACTTAGTGATGCTTATCTTTTTTGGTGGATAAAGCACGAGTCATGCTGAATTTAAGATGACTTTATTAAAAAACAATGTAATTTCATTATATTATACATATATATCATCAGGAAAAAATTGTTTTACCCTCATCAACAATTTCACCAATTGTCAAATAAAGCCTAATGAGTACTAAGAAGACATACTACGGCTGTAGTAGTATGAAATTCATCAGAGGCATAATGAATTGATTAATGTGTTAGCTGAAGAAAAAAAAAATTACAACAAAATCGACAAATCTACATATCTGAATCTAATAAACAAGAAGTACAAAGTTTAAACAAAATTTGAATACACTGAAATACTTATTTAATTATAAAAGATTTATTTCCAAACATTTCTTTATAAAAATATGTATTCATAAACAGAAAGAGATAAATTGCTAAAAATCTAATCCAAGATTTTACTGAACTAAATGGAAAAAAATAAAATATCCTTATTTAACACTGTTCAAATAACAACATTGTTTTGAAAAGTTTGGAAAATACATGCAATGCAAAACGAAAACCAATTCATATGGTATTCTTGGAAGAAAGATAAGATAAAGAGAACAAAAGGGATGATTGATCAAAAAGAAGACACGAGATTTTTAATGTTAGATTACCATCTTGCACAGGTCCATGGATGTGTAACAATTTTTTGTTAGATATGGTTGAAATACAGAATGTTATTGAAATTTATTTTATACTACAAAATGAGCAACAAGACTTAAGTTTTGTTGCTCATTTTGCTCAACTAAACACATCTTTTGCTCAACTAAGCACATACAAAAACTGTTGGAAATTTATTTCCTTCAGTACATAAATTTCATTCTTTACCATCATCACCAGTTCATTCTACTGCTACTTACAAGTAAAGGTTGCTATCTAATCTATTGTTTCTTTTCCCATAATATAAAAATTTCAAATATTTTTAACACAAAATTAAATACAACACTTATATGTAATCCAATTTATTAACAACAAAGTCTTACTACGTTTTCCTGTTTGATTATACAAAGTATTCCATGAAGAAGTATACGCTTTTGATTTATTATCACTCACCCATTCCCCAACGAATCTATTGAAAATTTAGATACTTTTAATGAAGCTTCTAAAAATATTGTTTGAAAATTTCAACCTTCTAGGATTTATAGAAACAAAATGGCGGCCTTCAAATAAAAACATTGATTTCAGATAAGCCACATTTTTTATTCATTAAAAATAACTGGTAAATATGATTGAAAACAGATGATGTGTTGTTAAACAGTTGTTCAAATTGAATAAAACTAGATAATGAATATTCATAAACATGACTAACCGCTTTTAATTATTCTGGTTCTAATTATCATCTGTTTTTAATCATTTTTACTAGCTATTATGTAATGAATAAAATGTGGTTTATCTATAATTGACATTTTTATTTGAAAGCCACCATTTTATTTCTATAAATCCTAGAGGTTGAAATTTTCACAAAACATTTTTAGAACCTTTGTTAAAAGGTCTGTAAAGTTTCAATACAATCGGTGGGGGAATGGGCAAGTGATGCTAAATCAAAAGCATATACCTCTTCGTGGGACACTAGATATATAACAACTAAAAAATGTGATAAAAAACTACAAAGATAGTTAAATTAAAAAAAGAAATCACCATAATAATTCACTTACAAAATCGGAAGCAAGAATAAGCTGAGGTGATGCTTTTGATAATTGTCGAGTGAACACTTGTTCTGAGAAGACATATTCAGAATGTGATTGATGGATAAGGTTACGTACATCTTCTAAATCAGAATCTGAGTCTAGTACAGAACTGTCACCAGTCTAGAAAACAAATTAAAAGTTATCATTATATGATAACGTATCATATGATATATTATATCTATTTAAAACAAAAAATATTAAATAAAACACACATACACACACATTTAAGATGATTTAAGAAAATTTTTCAGAGATTATGTAAAACACGAAAACAAACTACACTTTTGAAATTTAAATAAAAAATTAAAAAACTAACACCAGGCCTATAAATAAATGGACAAGCGGGCAAATGAAATAGTAAAATAAAAATGAGATTAAAAGAGATTTACTGCAGTTTACTGTAAAGTAGGAAAATTGTACTCTCCATATTTCATAAACTCTTTACTAGGTTTATATTTTTATTAATGTACAATCTTTGCTAAAAAGAATATAGCATATTCTTAAAAAGTAACAATATCCCCCTCTATCTTCTCAGACAATCAATTGTTTTCATGAAGCACAATACTTTGGCTAAAGAGAAAAGCCCTTATTATTACCATTTTTAATAAATTCTTAAACTATCTAAAAATTTTCCCATCAATTTATTTAAATGCAATTATACAATTTTCTTTTACAGAAACAATATTTCTGAACTGATGAAGTTTTAAATAATATTAATTAAAAAATAGAAAACCTGAATTTTCTACAACCTGCTCAACTGTACACAAATATGTGATCAAACAATTTTCATATTAAGTCAGAGTACCACCTGTACTCTGACTTATTTTACAGCTTATTTTTTTATATTTAGTATCATACTGTACTTTATATTTTAAATAACTAATCTGGACTTAATAATATCTGTATTTTATAATAATTAATTGTATATTCAGTGACGCTGTTCTCATCAAGGATGTTACCACAAGGACTTTCCCTCAATTCACCCTTGAAAATGATGGAGCAGTTCCTTCTTTTTAATCATGGAGAAGTGCATATCTGACTGATCCATATAATGTATTATTTGTACCAATTGGAATATAAGATTTATTTATTCATTATTAACAAGAGGTTTCACATTACAATTTTCTAAATTTTTCTCACAGTTATACTTAATCCGCTTAACTGAAAACTCAAAACTTTAATTTCTGAAAGCACTTTGTTTGACAAAATTTAATTATAGTTTTCAACCATAAAAATTTAATTAATGTTGAAAAATTAGTAATTAAAATTATTAATATAGTCATTAAAAAATAATTAGTAATTTTTTAATTATGAATTCATCATATATAATTAAATTTAAGTAAATTTTAAAGAACAACACTTAATTGTTTCTTATACATAATGGTATTTAGTTTAATAATATCAAATTTTAATGTAATTAAGTGAATAATAAATAGAAACTAATATAGATTAGAAATTTCTAATATAAAATATGTAACTTTAAAAAAATCCATCTTTTTTTATATTAGTTTACAAAGTCTGGGTTGCCCGCCCCTAGTGCGGGTGGGCAACCCGGACTTTGTACGGCACGCCAAAACATAGGGGTGACATTTTGGCTGTAAGTGTGAGAAAAATATTGATGTATTAAATATCTAATTAATAGAAAATTTCACATATCGATTTTTTCATTCGGTAAAAATTTACACTGCATAGCATATTTATATTATTTATATCTAAAATATAAAAATATTTACTTTATTAATGAAAAATTAACGCGGAATTTGTAAAGGACACTGCTTGAACTTGAACATGAATATACTTCTCTGATCAGAATAGCACACAAGCAGAGCACTGCTTTAACTTGGTTTTGAACATGTATAGACTTGCTTATTACCTCTAATTATAAAAGAGCAGTTTCATTATACAATAGCATTATTCTTGCTATTACGTCAGTAGTGATAACAAGTGGAAGTTCAAAAAGTTTACTTCAGAGTAATTTCTTAATTTTTAAAAGTAAGTACATCGATAATTAAGCTGTTGTTTAACTTGATAGATACTAGTTTATTGTAAATCGATTTTTAAATAAAATAAACATTTTATTTATCCAAAAAGGCTGTTTATTGAATCAATAAAATATTCTATCAAATTTGAATATTTCTATATGTATAAATATTTAACTTTTTGTTTTATGGAAATAATTATTTGAATCTATAATATAAAACATTTATTAAGTTCATTGCTTTGATAAAATGTGTTTTATTATAACATATTTGAATAATTGAACTGAATAAAATTTCAAAAATTAAGAAATATAAAATTGTTTTTAATGACAATTTCTGATTTGCTGAAATATTTGTTATTATAAAATACATATATAACACTTTCTTTATGTTCACAGGATACAGAAAATATTTTGTGTAGCACAAATATTTTTTATGCCGACTGACAGAATATAATTTTAAAGTTATGTTAATTTCAGTTATAGCTTATTTAGAACAAAGATAAATCTTTTATTTCTTTTACATTATTTTATAGTTTACATTGTTTAATTTATATGTGTGCCTCTTCTGTCTGACAGTCAAAGAAAACTGTCTGGTTACCAGTACGAAAAAAAAGGCTGGATAAGAAGCCGAAAAACAAAAACAAGCCGGCATGTTAAAAAATTATATCCAGTATCAAAACAAATGACTCAAAGAATCCAACATCAAGTCCAGTTATAGAAGAAAATACAGAATCTTCAGAGAATATAATGATGACAAACAAATGGATGAAGTTTTTAAATCAATTGGAACTGACAACTCTGACTTTATCACCAAATGAAAGGATTGAAAATATTGACACCAATGTGACACCCACAGAAAGTATTCTACAAACTTTAGAGTACAGATCCTGCATTGTGGCCAAGAATTTTTGAAGATGTCAAAAGAAGTTTTTCGTAAGACAAGGTTCAAGTAAACCATTGCTGAATTACAAATTTCCTTATAATGACACTAGTCGACATTTTAGCGCAAATTATTATACACGAACTTTACACGACTGGCTAGTGTACCCTCTTTCACAAAACTGCATTTACTGCTTCTGTTGCAAAATTTTCGGCTGTATAGTTCTCTTTCAAAGGAAGGTTTTAAAAGTTGGAAGCAACTTGGTGAAACTTTAAAAGAGCATGAAATTTCCAAAAATCATATTCAGGCCCAAAAATCATGGCTAGAAATGAACAAAATGTTAAAGTGTTGTAAAACTATAGATGCGGCTGCTCATAGACTTATTAATGCCCAAACAAATCATTGGAAAGAAGTGGTACTGCTAAGAATCGTAGCAATTACTGAAATGCTTGGTAAAAGTGGTCTGGTTTTTCAAGGTACAAGCGACAAATTGTTTGAGTAAAATAACGGTAATTTCTTAAAAATAGTTGAGTTACTATCTGAATTTGATACCATTATGGAAGAGCACGTTCATAGAGTGCTAAAAAAAGAAGAGACTAAAGCTCACTATCTCAGTAAAAATACACACAAAATGAAATAATAGATCTGCTGCATCAAAGTGTAAAATCTCATATTGTTGATGAAATAAAAAAATCCAAATATTTTTCCAAATACTAGACTGTACACCTGACATTATTAGTACAGTATAGCAAATGACTCTTGTAATCAGATATGTTTCAATCAATAAATTTGATGCTGATAATGAAATTGAAATTAATGAAAGCTTTTTTAGGCTTCTTACCAGTTGAAAGATTCACAGGAAAACAAATGTCTGATATTATAACTGGGGATATTATTATTTAATGACTTGGGTTTAAATTTGCAGGATATCAGAGGGCAGTGATACAACAACAGGTCCAATATGAAAGGCAATAAAGTAAGAGTGCAATCTAGAATTAAACAATTAAATTCACGAGTATTCTATGTTCTGTGTAGTAGCCACTCTCTCAATCTTGTTGTTAAAGATATGGCAAAAGCATCCTTGGAAGTTGCTAATTTCTTCTACATAGTACAAAATTTTTTTTTTTTTTTTGGCATCTACTTTTTGATGAGCAATACTTTTGAAACATGTTCAAGGTTTAACTTTGAAACCATTCAGTGAAACTAGATGGGAGAGTAGGATAGAGGTTTTAAAGCCTTTGAGATTCCATTTGGGAGATGTATATGACGCCTTGCTTAACATTATGAAAACCAAGAAATTGATAATTTAATAAGAGACGAGGAGGCCTTGGGTTTATTAAATTGTGTTTAACAATTTAAGTTTTTGTGTTCATTAGTTATTTGGCATAAAATACTAAATTCCATTAATCCAATAAGCAAGTTGATGCAAACAAAACATTTTTATCTAGCCTATGCACTTGATATTTTACAAAACTGCAATATCGAAATTGACATGAAGGTTAATTTCGGATCAACAATAACATGACACCATGTAAGAAGAAAAAGGAACTTCTCAAATGAAGCATGACATGAGATGAACCCATTGAAGAACGAAAAGAAAAATATATAATAGATTTTTTTTATTTTACAATCGATCAAGTACTAAATCCTAGATTTGAACAACCTACTAATCATATTAACTATTTTAAATTCTTACATAATATATATGATTTAAATACCATGTCCAAAGAAACGCTACTAAAACACTGTAAGAATTTAGAATGTATTTTAACTGATTATGATTCTGTTGACGTAAATGGGTAGAATTAGCAGAGGAAATTTCAGCACTATCTGCACTTTTGGGCAAAAAAGAACGCTTAAGCAATGTACTGAGCTTAAATTAAGTTAAATTTTGCCCCAAATAAATGGACAAAATTTCTAAATCAACTGGAACTGATGACACTGACTCTACCACCATCAGATGAAAGCATTGAAAAAATTGACGCCAACGTGATACCTACAGAAAGCATTCTACAAACTTTGAGTACAGATCCAGCATTATGGAATAATTTACCTTGTTTTATTTTCAAAATAATGGCATTTTGATTGTTTGTGCATTAACACAGATTTTTAATAGCATTTAAAAATGTAAAAAAATATATGGTTAACAATTTGTGGCTAAGTACAGATATTTCTTAATTAATTTTTACTGTTTTGTACTGCTTGATTATCAATATTATGTTATCTTACATGTTTCTTTCTAAATTTATGATTTTATTAAAATTTAAATAAAATGACTTGATTTTTACTGAAAATAAAAAATATGTACCTTTATTTAAAATACATATATTCTTAAGGGGCAGCAATTTGTCTTTTTGTCCGGGATGACAAAACTGCTTGAGCGGGCGCTCATCAGCAAAGAAGAAATCGATGGCTTGCAGACAAATGATTAGTAATGTAAGATTTTGAAAGAAAAGGACACTATTAACTAAATAAAAAAATGAAGAAAAAACTGTAAAATGAGATACGTGTAGGAGAAACAATCACTAACAAAACTGCCAGTATTAGCAGGCTGTTAAACAAATAGGAGAATATAATTAAGAGGTGGAAGGAATCTATACAGGAACTGTACAACTGTAAAAAAAAATCAAATGATATTCCCATAAAAGTTCAGCTAGAAATGGAAGAGGATAAAGTAGTATTCGCAATCCTAAAATTGGAAGTTATTCAAAAAATAAAAAAAAATAAAGCTGTAAGAAAAAAATGAGCTGCCAACAGAAGTGAAAAATTAAATTAAATACCTTATTGAAAAAGGATTACAAGAAATTATGAAATAAAATCTACAATAGTGAGATGTGGCCAGAAGATTTCTTTTTAAACAGACATAATTTCATTCTCCAAAAAGTATGGTTCAGTAATGTCTCTGATTCACAGGACAATTATTTTAATATCTCATTCAGCAAACCTTCTTCTGTAAATTCTGAACATAAGACTGAATAAAAAAATGAAGGAAATTGTTACAGAAAAACAATAGGAATTTAGGAAGGGAAGGAGGAAATGGATGCAATTAGGCCAACAAGCACCACAATCGGTGAGGTACATTGAAAAAGGTTAAGGAATAACGGTGTATTTTACAGATATGGAAAATGCATAAAACTGTGTAAAATAAGGTAAACAATTTGGAATGAGAATAAATGTTAGAAAAAACTAAAGCAATGATGATAGGAAATAAAGCCGATGAATATCTGCGCAAAAAAAAGGAATAATCAAACATGTGAAACAGTATAGATACTTAAATATCATATTAGCAAAAAACTGCAGAAGTAAAAATTAAATTATTAATTTATTTATGCAATAGCAATAACAGGATGACACCCAATAATAGCTAGCCAATATGATGGATTATAATGAATTTTGTAGCATGTAAAAAAAAATACCTACCTGACTGCGACTCGAACCCAAATTCTCAAAATAAAAGATAAAGATGGTACTGTTTTGTCAAGGAAATCAGTAATTGAACACAACAATAGTTATACATAAGGAAATATTTTAACAAAAAGCAACAGTTATTATTATTTAGCAAGGTGAAGTTGAAAAAACACCTTGTGAAGTCTTTTAAGATGCGAATCATGGACGGTAAGAAAAGAAAAAAAAGGGCTAATTAAGTGTTTCTTTTTCTCTCATTAAAGTCTAAAAGAAGATTTGAATAAATAGTCACAAAAAGAATCAGTAGGTATAAAAAAAAAGAGAGCAGAGAAGAGTAAAAAATAATCTAACAGAAAATTGAATATATCATGATCTTAAAAGTTCAACTGAGAATAGAGCAAAATGGAAATGGACAGGTCAGAAGGGTTCTCCTTCAGGACAATGATTATAATGATCTAAAATAATATAGAGAAGCTAAATATATATATATATATATATATATAAACAATATATATTATATATAAATTTCTTTCTATTACTTACAGTTGGCTGTCTTCGTCGATGAAGTGGCCGACCAAAACTTGATGCACCATCTGACAGACTATCAATATAATTTCTATAATCGTCACCAAACTCGAGTAAACGACGTGCAGCTTCAGGATCAGGTGCTTCTTCACTGTATGCTTCACTCATATATTTTTCCTATAAAGAAAAGGAAGTAAACAATAAGAACAAACTCTTTCTTTTTGCAGTAATCAGATTATACATACTAAACTGTATTAAGCAGTAAAACTAGATAAAACCTGATGATGACAATATTATTAATACAGAAAAAAACGTAAAAAGCCCTTTGTTTATTACATTAACAAATTATAATAGAAATCTGATACACTTTCTTTGATTTCTACATTTTAAACATGTAGCTCATTTAATTGTGAATGCTAAAAATGAAGCCACTCCATTATCTATTAACTACAATTGTTATGGAATTTTCGAAGCATGACAAATGGCATTAAATGTGGATGTAAATTTTCTTTTACGTTGAGTGTAACCTATATTTTCTTGTCACAGTAAATTATTATTATTATTATTATATGTACTTTTGTTTTAAATTGTTTAACAAACAGAAAGGAAAGCAGGTTTTCTTTATATAAAAAGCTAACACTAATTTTTATTTTGTAATCCATCTTTCTAAACTGCAGCTCCTTACTTTATTGGCAGAAATACAGTAAATGTGCAGAATGTTTAACATTCTGATACACAAAATAACCTATAATTCTATTGAAAAAAAATCACAATTTTGAGGAACTCTCATTTTTACTATACTGGCTATATAGTTATACTGTAGACCTAGCTATACAGTATACGAGGATCACTCAAATATAAACTATAATATGTTTACGTAGCTTTGTTGATATTAGATAAAATTATAAATAAATTACATTATTTTTCTACACAGTTTCCTTTAACAGAAATATATTTTCTCCATCTGATAGGTAGCTACCTGATCCTACTCACAAAAAAACCAAGATGGCTGCCACAACAACCTAACATCTTTGAATTTTCCCTTCCTAAAGCTTCTTTCAACAAACCAAACATGTGAAAATTACACAGTAACAAATCTGGAGTGTACAGTGGGTGTTCAAGAAGTGTCAAATGAATTTTAGCGAGTTTTTTGTGAGTGTGAGCTGCTATATTTGGCCGTGTATTGTCATGAAGGAGGACATTGCAAATCAGTTACTGGCATCATTTGTTGCGATAAGCAGTCCTGAGATCTCCAACCAGCATGTATATTGCATTTACCATCCTTCGTTTGCACAAGAATCAAACAGAGCATACCATTTGCGTTCCAAAACACAGTTGCCAGAACGTTTCTGGCTGGAGCAGTTCTTGGCCTCAATCCCCAACTTTTGTGGACCCATATTTCATCGCAGGTCACAATACAGTCCAGAAATGCCTCTCCTTCTTCTTCAATAACAGATCCTAACTTGATTTTATTGGCAGAAAAATACAGTAAATAAGAATATTTCACCTTTCCTTATATAAATTAATTTTATTGAAACAATTAAGTTTTGGAAACTCACAGATTTCAGATTTTTCTAATTCAGATATAAAGAAGTTATTTTTTCATTGTAGATACTGTAACTGCCAATTTTATATATATAAGTTTCTCTAAAAAAGCGATCTATTAATGTAAATGAACAACATGCATTACTTTTGTAATTCTATAAACTTTTATCATGCAAAACAATAGAGGGAATATAAGAATAACAACAAGAAATTACATCAAGCAAGATATCAAGATTAGATTACAAAACAGCCTCTAGATGGAAGGATGATCGCTCAAAACAAATTATTTTATCTTAAAACATTTCACTTACAGATCAATCAGTCTGGAACTGGTATAAACAAACCACTTGTGCATGTGCGATTAATAAAACCATTATCATTTAATATCATGACAACAGCTTTTTTATGTATGTATTTCTCTATATACAACCGGGCATCAAGAATGATTAAAAAATAATGATAATTAACTTACAAATAAAAAGTTAATATTTAACATTATGTTAATATTACAAACAATTCCTTAATTTAATTTATAATTAAACAATTCTCAGAGGGTTGCGCAAAGCGTTTTTAATGAACTTAAGATCACCAACCTGTCAAAAATTAACTACTTAAAAAATACTATATTTTTATCAGTTCCAAACATAAATGGAATGAACTTTGAATGCCTAACAAACAGCAAAGAAGAAAAAATATTTTATAGATTTTATTTTATTTAATATTCTTAAATTTTAACTAATTAACCAACAAAGTCCATTATATTTTAACAAACACAATATAGTAGTTTTTCTTGAACGATTATTAAACAACTTCTTAAACTTATTTTAGAAAAAAATTAATAATAATACTCTTACATACCTGATAGTTATCCCAAGCTTGTTCAGAAAATGAACTATCAGCGGAAACAGCTTTTTCAGGTTTAAATACAGTAACAGCACCCAAACCTGGACCGAGACGGAAAGCAGGCAATGTCATAAGTTTCCGACGTACAGCTCTAGTTTTACTACCTTCTTCTGCTTCTTCTTCTGTCTCTGTACCGCTTGTAGGAGGTCTTCTTTGACCACTCTTCAACGGTGAACCAGACTCCATCGCTAAAACTCCATCTGAACCGGACTCACTTTTTCTACCCTAAATGAAAGAGAAATACGTAATTAACCGTGGAAGAAAAATAATGAAATGGATTTTAAATTAATAATAATAATAATATAAAATAATCTAAATTAAAATTAAGCTATAATACTAATTGATACTTATCAATGTATAACTTCTACTTTTAAATTATCTAGGCAGTTTTGTCTTTTTGATGGTAAGTAAATAACAATAAATAGATATAATAAAAAATATCTCATTTACACCTCGAGTTACTAAGTAAATATTTTCTCAATACATAACAGTAGTTTGGATCTAATAAAACAATGACTAACCATATAAATGACCTGAAGGCAAATATATGAATACTTTCAAATGCGACAATCATAAATTATCAAAAAGAACTTAAAACACATGCTTCGAAGTATATTTAATATCATATTTGAGCACTCTTAACACCAAATATTTGTCATACATAAGAACTTAATACAGTTATATAAATATTTTACGCAAAACATGAATTTCTGCCAAGGGTCAAACTCAATTTAAAATAAAATATTTCTATTTGAATTTAATAACTGAAATTAATCATCTCTAAATTTTTATTTATTAGAAATAAGAATTTAATTAATGGAACTCTATCAACTCTTTGATAGCTTGAGAGTAAAAAAAAGAACAGCCAAATTCTACAGAGTTTAGTCTATTTTTAAGCAGTATTTATTATTAAATGTTCTGATTATTTATTTATTTTTTATATGAACATTTAATAATAAATACAGAATATAAAAATAATCCCACACTTGATTTGACATTATGTTGAATTATATTTTGTCAATGTAGAAAGAATAAATGTCAATAGTTAAAAGTCGCAGCTGTTCATTCATACTTTTTATGGAAATAATTAAAAAATAATAAGTTCTTCATTTAATACCTCACAAATATTACTACTGTTGATGCTTGAATTGACATTTTAATACCAAATTAAAAAAAAAAAAGAAAGTAATTTAAACTGTAAAGGAAAGAAAAAATATACACTTATATGTCGCTTCAACCAGATGGTAGTTAATCCTTACTTCACAAACTTTCAGTTTTAAGGAACTATTTCCCAAGATTTTATATGATGTCTCCTCCAGACCACCCATACAGGAATCTCTTAATTTCTTCATAAGCATACTCTAATCATTTCTATAAATTTTAACTAATCACAGAAAATTCTTTTAAAAATGTAAATAACTTAAAAAATTTTCAGATTTATTAAATTGTAGATGTTATACAAATAAAACTTCTTACCAAATTCCGTTTACGCGGTTTGACTTTACGCCGTCTTAACGAGTTAGAACTATAACCACCACCGCTACCTTCTTGAGCTTGAATGGTAGTTTCCTCAACAGTAGAAGAAGAAAGAGTTCCTTGTACAGATGATTCCATTTTACTGCTACAATAAAAATATTTTTGTTTTAATTTATTTAAAATGAGTACGTTATTTATTAGTACAATACAAAATCAACAAAAAAGAAAAACAAATAATGCTAATAAATTTAAAATGATATTGAAAATTCTGAGTATATAATAAAATTATAAATCAAGAAGAAAATTTTAAAAAAAGTAAAAAAAGAACAGGCTTCAGATAATTAAACATCATACAATCAGATAATACCGAATGGTTTGTTTTAAACAAAGCAAATTCAAAGCATAAACAAGATTATTTGATCATAAAAAAACAATAAAGCTATGCAAAGGAAGTTATCAGACGATAACACTTTGTTCTTATTATATTACAATTCTCTTAGTTCTTTCTGCTGGTAATTTTCTCCAAATTGTTAAGACATATATTTACTAATGAAAGCAAAAACTGGATCGTATAAGAAATGTGTCCATTTAGCATACACAGACCTAAAATATCTTTGAACAGTTATATATTTATGATATCATGGCATCATATTCAGCGAGACTATGCTCAAAGAGTTCAAGAGAATGATCATAAAAAAAACACCTAAGACTTAAAGCTAACGTATATTTAATACATTTAAATTAATTTATCTCTTGGTTTAGAAGATTCTCTTAGCAATAACTTCAACTAGAATTATAAAACTTTATCACCAGTGAACTTTATGTTTTATTTTCCTATTCAGCGGGAATTACCATTCAGGTATTGCTTCAGAGGATGAATGGGGATGATATGTACGAGTGTAAATGAAATGCAGTCTTGTACAGTCTTAGTTTGACCATTCCTGAGACATGTGGTTAATTGAAAACCAACCACAAAGATCACCAGAATCCACAATCTAGTCAAATCCATATAAAAGTAACTGGCTTTACTAGGACTTGAATACTAGAACTCTTGACTTCCAAATCAACTGATTTGAGAAGATGCATTAACCACTAGACCAACCCGGTGGGTTAGTGAACTTTATAAATATTTAAGAAAAAAATAATAAATGTATATATATTTATTTTGTTTAACATGGCCTGTTGGTATAATATAAAATTATAATAAATATATAAACCGCTTACCAATAATTATATACGTAACACATCCATCGCTCTCAGAAAGTAATTTCCATCATCAGGAATAAACCAAGTTATTATGTATGTAATAATAAATAAAACTTCACAAATTAATAGTATAAAATTTTATGTGATAATTGATACCACCACATGAACAAGATGTAGTACGTTGACATAATTTTAACATATATGATGATCAATTGTAATACACACAAAAAAAAACTTTTTTATATTTTTAATTGTAAAGTTCTATTTATTATTACACACAAAATAACAGTGTGTTCCTGATGATGGAAATTACTTTTTGAAAGCGCTTGGACGTGTTACATATATAATTGTTGGTAAGCGGTTTATATATTTATTTGTTATAGTAAGGAAAATTTGGATCATGCATAGTAGACCACCATATTTCTTAAAAATTCTCCATTAGAAATATATTTAAATTCTATTGAAATTTACCTATTTCCAATACATTTACAGTCCTTTGAAATAAATTTCAGGATATACATCCTAACCTTAATTGAACTGAACTAACTTTGGTAAATATAATGTTGATACCGTTACTAGAGCGGGAAGGAGGCAAAATCTCACCAAATTTGCTAGAAAAAGTCATCCCACTGAACAAACACAATATTAACAAACACGGAAATAAATTGAAAATTTTTAAGAAATGTGGTCATCTATTATATAAAATGCAAAAATTCATCTGTTGCATTTATAATTTGCATCTAACACCTAATTTTCATAAAAAAACTAATTATATAATAGAAAATATTAAAATAACACATTAAGCAGAATACAACCGCAAGATTTAACGATCTAATAAAGATTAAATCTTTTAAAAATAAACAGAGTGAAACCTGATAAGTGTAAAAAAAAAAAACAAAAAACTTAATTTATACTGCATGTAAACAATTACCACTGAGATGATGAATTTTGTTCGAGTTGATGAAGTGCAGATTCACTTATAGAGAAATTTGATAAGCGTGTAGTAGAAGTTGCTGCTAGTTGTGGTATACCAGACACACTTCGTGGTCGAATCTGAGGTCCTTCTTTTCTCTTCTGCCTCATAACAACCTGGTTAATTAATTATGAAGTTAATTTTTACAAATAATTAAATAGAAATAAAAAAAATTATCTTGTCAAATTAAAACTAAATAATTATAAGTGAAATAAAGGTTTTTAAGAAGAATTTATATGCACTTAAGATAGTCGATATGGAATAAGTTACTGTTAATATTGTTAACGCAAGAAAAAACATTATTATTCATAATTTTAATGAATATTAATATTATAACAAATGTTCTATAAATATTTTCCCCTCTGTAAAACCCATCAAGATGGAAAATTCAACTAAGTAATAATTAATATATAAAATGTATTTATTATAAATTGATTATAGCAAATAGAACTTGGTTAAAAATGTAATTTCAAAATGCATGTCAAAATTTCTGTCAGCTAAAAACACAAAAAAGGCAAGTAAAAGTAAATACAGAAAAAAAATTAAGATCCTGACTAGAAAAAATATTATTACAATGGATAAAATTAGACCGTAAAAATCAAAACTTTGAATAAATATACTCTACGATTCATTCAAGCAGTAGATACGGAATATTGCAGAGTTGAACGATGTGCTCCAGAAAGAACACTTTCAGCTTGTCAAGTGAAGTCAAATTAATGGTTCAGCTGAATTAACTCTTTTAACTAAAATAATTTTGAAATGGAGGAACAAAAATTTATTAAATTTTCCAATAAACACAAACAAAATTGTATATCTTAATATTATTAAATGTAAATTAAAACTAATACCATAAAAAACTAATTAGAACAGTTTTAAAACTTTATTATATATTATTATTTTTATTTTATTTAAACTGTAGACTACAATCTAAATAAGATATGTTAGTCGGTTGCAAATTTCCATTATATGTGAAGTAAAATGATAAACATCAGGCAGAGAGAAATTACATCGTTCGTACCTTGTAATAACTACCTTGTTTATAAAGAATAATCAAAGAAAATAATTATTACTTTTGTGTGTTCTGGTGAATTAGGTAAAATTTGTGACGGGAATGATTTCTCAGGTACCAATGTAGCATCCAGATCTCCAGATTCGATCGCTTCAGCCGAAAGATGACATGTAGCAACGCTACTTGTATTTAAATCATCAGAAGAATGTCTCTCAAGATCATCATCTTCAGTAGTACATTCACAACTAGCATCGCAACTATCAACAATTGTCTGCGATGATAAATCAACCTGCACAAACCAGAAGAAAACATAATACAAAATATATAAAGAATATAATAAAAAAAAATTAAAAAATTATAATGTTTTTATAAAGGCGCCTAGTTTCATGCGATTTACAAATAAATTGTTTTGAAAAAAAACATGAAAGCTGGAGATAGTTTTAATCAAAATGTTTGAAAGAGGTCTGGAAACATATATTCCCATAATAATAAAAAATATGTACAACAAGAAATACATTATTCTGACTTCAGAGAAAATTCATTGTAGCTAAATTACAATGAAAGATACTAAACATAGGCCAATCAAAATTTTGAATACTGAAAGAAGAAAATATCTTTTGGTTTTTCAGAAATGATGAGGAGAGGAATTGAAAATTATACACAGCATACGAATTCAAAAAACACTTATTTTAAGTAACATTAACAAAAAGTATGACACTTTTAAAGTAAATCAATATTACAATACTTAATACGGCACTAATACATGTAAGCATCAGGGATACAAATTCAAAATAATCAAAAACTGTTTTCCTGAGATTAATGGTGTACATTATAGAGCCAGTTCCAGACAGGGAACTGCTTGACTCATAGCATGAAGCACATTATTTTACGATCTAAATATAAAATTTTTGTAATATCCATTCAGATCTGATGCTTATTTAACTACATTTACAATGTCATAGATTCTTTTTTTAGTTTTAAACGATAAGACTCTGGAGTTGGGCTAATTATTTATAAACATATATACATCTTAAAAATATTTAAAAACCAAAATGAAAAGATTTATTAATACTATTATAAAGAAAGCAACGTATGATTCATTAACTGATTTTTTTTTTCATTCCACTTAATGTAATGGTTTTTTTAGTACTTATCACGATATGAATTTATAATTACTTACTATTATTAGAGGTCACATAATGGTTACTACTAATTTTAAATACGCAATAAAAGTTTAATAATTAAATAAATAAAAAATGTAGTTAAATTTTTAAAATTAAAAAAAAATATATGCATATTTACCTCCTCTATGAATCATGAGACCTTGCCGTTGGTGAGGGGGCTTGAGTGCTCAGGGATACAGAGTAGCTGGACCGAAGGTGCAACCATATCGGAGAGGTATCTGTTGAGAGCCAGACTAAGGAATGATTCCTGAAAGAGGGCAGCAGCTCTTTCAGTAGTTGTTAGGGGCGTGAGTCAGGACGACTTAAACGGCCATATCAACATCACTCAGTCCTCTGAGTACTGCGCAGCTGAAAGCAATGGAAAACTACAGCTGCTTTTTTCCAAGAAAATGTGGCTCTCTGCATTTTCACATAACAATAATGGAGGCGCCTTCCTTGGTAAAATATTCCGGAGGTAAAATAGTCCCCCGTTCGGATCTCCGGGTGGGGACTACTAAGGAAGGGGTCACCAGAAAATTAAAAAATAACATTCTACGAGTCGGAGCGTGGAATGTTAGAAGCTTAAAAAAGGTTGGTAGGCTAGAAAATTTAAAAAGGGAAATGGGTAGAACAAATGTGGATATAGTAGGAATTAGTGAGGTTCGGTGGGAAGAGGAAGGCGACTTTTGGTCAGGTGATTTTAGAGTAATTAACTCAGCATCAAATAATGGGCAGGCAGGAGTAGGTTTCGTGATGAACAAGAAGATAGGGAGGAGAGTGGAGTATTTCAAAACGCATAGCGATAGAATCATTGTAATAAGGATAAAATCAAAACCTAAACCGACAACGATTGTTAACGTCTATATGCCTACAAGCGCCCATGATGATGATGAGGTAGAGTGTGTATACGAAGAGATTGATGAAGCAATTAAACACGTAAAAGGAGATGAAAATTTAATAATAGTTGGAGATTGGAATGCAAGCATTGGAGAAGGCAAGGAAGGAAATATAGTGGGTGAATACGGGCTGGGCAAAAGGAATGAAAGAGGGGACCGACTTATAGAGTTTTGCACGAAGTATAATTTAGTAATTGCCAACACCCAATTTAAAAATCATAATAGAAGAATATACACTTGGAAAAAGCCAGGCGATACTGCAAGGTATCAGATAGATTATATCATGGTTAAGCAAAGATTTAGAAATCAACTCGTTGACTGCAAAACTTACCCTGGAGCAGACATTGATAGCGACCATAATTTGGTGATAATGAAATGTAGATTGGGGTTTAAAAACCTGAAGAAAAGGTGTCAGATGAATCGGTGGAATTTAGAGAAGCTTGAGGAAGAGGAGGTAAAGAAGATTTTTGAGGAGGACATCGCAAGAGGTCTGAGTAAAAAAGATAAGGTAGAAAATGTAGAAGAAGAATGGGAGAATGTTAAAAAGGAAATTCTTAAATCAGCAGAAGCAAACTTAGGCGGAATAAAGAGAACTGGTAGAAAACCTTGGGTTTCAGACGATATATTGCAGCTGATGGATGAACGTAGAAAATATAAGAATGCTAGTGATGAAGAAAGTAAAAGGAACTATCGGCAATTAAGAAATGCTATAAACAGGAAGTGCAAACTGGCGAAAGAAGAGTGGATTAAAGAAAAGTGTTCAGAAGTGGAAAGAGAAATGAACATTGGTAAAATAGACGGAGCATACAGGAAAGTTAAGGAAAATTTTGGGGTACATAAATTAAAATCTAATAATGTGTTAAACAAAGATGGTACACCAATATATAATACGAAAGGTAAAGTCGATAGATGGGTGGAATATATTGAAGAGTTATACGGAGGAAATGAATTAGAAAATGGTGTTATAGAGGAAGAAGAGGAAGTTGAGGAGGATGAAATGGGAGAAACAATACTGAGATCTGAATTTAAGAGAGCATTAAAAGATTTAAATGGCAGAAAGGCTCCTGGAATAGACGGAATACCTGTAGAATTACTGCGCAGTGCAGGTGAGGAAGCGATTGATAGATTATACAAACTGGTGTGTAATATTTATGAAAATGGGGAATTTCCATCAGACTTCAAAAAAAGTGTTATAGTTATGATACCAAAGAAAACAGGGGCAGATAAATGTGAAGAATACAGAACAATTAGTTTAACTAGTCATGCATCAAAAATCTTAACTAGAATTTTATACAGAAGAATTGAGAGGAGAGTGGAAGAAGTGTTAGGAGAAGACCAATTTGGTTTCAGGAAAAGTATAGGGACAAGGGAAGCAATTTTAGGCCTCAGATTAATAGTAGAAGGAAGATTAAAGAAAAACAAACCAACATACTTGGCGTTTATAGACCTAGAAAAGGCTTTTGATAACGTAGACTGGAATAAAATGTTCAGCATTTTAAAAAAATTAGGGTTCAAATACAGAGATAGAAGAACAATTGCTAACATGTACAGGAACCAAACAGCAACAATAACAATTGAAGAACATAAGAAAGAAGCCCTAATAAGAAAGGGAGTCCGACAAGGATGTTCCCTATCGCCGTTACTTTTTAATCTTTACATGGAACTAGCAGTTAATGATGTTAAAGAACAATTTAGATTCGGAGTAACAGTACAAGGTGAAAAGATAAAGATGCTACGATTTGCTGATGATATAGTAATTCTAGCCGAGAGTAAAAAGGATTTAGAAGAAACAATGAACGGCATAGATGAAGTCCTACGCAAAAACTATCGCATGAAAATAAACAAGAACAAAACAAAAGTAATGAAATGTAGTAGAAATAACAAAGATGGACCACTGAATGTGAAAATAGGAGGAGAAAAGATTATGGAGGTAGAAGAATTTTGTTATTTGGGAAGTAAAATTACTAAAGATGGACGAAGCAGGAGCGATATAAAATGCCGAATAGCACAAGCTAAACGAGCCTTCAGTAAGAAATATAATTTGTTTACATCAAAAATGAATTTAAATGTCAGGAAAAGATTTTTGAAAGTGTATGTTTGGAGTGTCGCTTTATATGGAAGTGAAACTTGGACAATCGGAGTATCTGAGAAGAAAAGATTGGAAGCTTTTGAAATGTGGTGCTATAGGAGAATGTTAAAAATCAGATGGGTGGATAAAGTGACAAATGAAGAGGTATTGCGGCAAATAGGTGAAGAAAGTAGCATTTGGAAAAATATAGTTAAAAGAAGAGACAGACTTATAGGCCACGTACTAAGGCATCCTGGAATAGTCGCTTTAATATTGGAAGGACAGGTAGAAGGGAAAAATTGTGTAGGCAGGCCACGTTTGGAGTATGTAAAACAAATTGTTGGGGATGTAGGATGTAGAGGGTATACTGAAATGAAACGACTAGCACTAGATAGGGAATCTTGGAGAGCTGCATCAAACCAGTCAAATGACTGAAGACAAAAAAAAAAAAAAATATGCATATAAAAATTACTAACCTTCACATCATCAGTTTCACGATCCTGAACTTTTAACCATTCTTTAACTCTTTTAAACTTTCCTTTGGATATTTGATCATTCAGTCGCAAAGGTTCAACAAATAAACGGGAAGGAATTTTACGAGGCGAATTATTTTCTTCTCTGACTAATTCAACAGCTCCATTAATAAGTCGCTGAATTTCTTCATTTTTTGTTGTTCTTGATGTTTTAAATTCTTGTTGCAGGTGCGATTCTATCGTATTGGTTGCAGTTCCTGCTTCTGATGATGACCCATTATTAACAGTTTGTATACCAATATCCTGTTCGCTGGTGTTATTATCAGGACAATTAAACGTCCATTCTTCTTCAGATGATTCCTCTGCACTTTTTTTACCCATTTTATCGGATACTGGGCCTAAGTCTTGTTCAGAATCAGTATCTTTATGTTTGTAATATATGATAGCACAATGAGGTCCACGTCTTTCAGATCTGAAAAAAATAATGTGAAGTTTTTATACATCCATGACACATTACATGAACTGAATTCTGGTTAGAAATATTAGCATAAAAAAATTAAAAAATTACTAAATATTCCCAGACAAAATTATAACAAAAGAATAACAATATATTTAAGAATGAAATTAATTATATTTAAGAAGGAAATAAATATAAATTCATACAGTAACAATAAGATAAATATAATGAATTCATTTCTTACATTATAAAATATGTAAGTATAATTTCACACGCACACGCATATCAAGTATACATAAAAATTTAATGTATGTGAATATATTACATATTCAGTTTACTTAATGTCACATTTTATACAAAAAATTATGCAACACTCTAAGTTAGACCTGCTTTTTATCAAAAGCACATCTGAAGTAGGACAAATTATATGTTCAGATGGCATGTTTTATTATTTGTGTCCGTGTAATTTATTATTGCACTGATTTTGAAGAAATATATATGAAAATGATCTCTTGACCAACAAATTATACAGAACCTTAAGAAAATAAAATATTAGATGATAGGGAGATTTTCACTATCTTGTACAGTTGAGTCGCTTCAAAAACAGATTTCAAATATAAGAATATATTGAAGTTTTCTATTACGATACTGTGCATGAAACATTTTAGATAAGTAGAAAAATGTCGGAAATAATCATTAAAATTTTATTAAAAACAATTCTTTTAAGAATCATACTCCTCTGTACTACATACAAATATATTTTTATTTTATTAGATCAACCAAAGTACAGAATAATTAAAGTAGGATGACTTACTTATTCCACTATATATGCAGAAGCGCTTTCATGATTTACTCGCATCAGCTGCATTACATATTCATCTCAAATTACATTACAGACATCATAAAATATAATAAAACATATCACGAACTTATTTATTTTATTTAAAATTTAAAACCTTTAATCTTTTTATTTTTTATTTTCAAAATAAAATCAAATAAAAATAATTTTAAGTAAAGCAATTTTATGCATGTTGTCTATTTAACTGAACTTAATATGTAAGTAAGTTCAATTAAATGGAAACATGCATAATTGTTTTACTTAAATTCTTTTTATTTGATATTAATTTCAAAATAAAAAAATAAAAAGATTAAAGGTTTCAAATTTAAAATAAATAAATGCATGATATGTTACATGTTACGAAGTATGTAATATAATTTGAGATGAATGAATACATAATGCGAGTAAATAACGAAAGTGTTCCTGCATATATAGTGGAATAATGCAAATCATCCTACTTTATTTATTCTGTAGTATGATTGATCTAATAAATAGTACAGAGGAGTATGATTCTTAAAAGAATTGTTTTAAAAAAAATAATTATATACAACTAATACATGTATATTTATATTTGTACTGAATTGTTGATTCTTTGTTAAAGAAATGAATTTAATAAAACTCATCAGGGCAAATAATAGTTTTTAAATAAACTACATTTAAAAGTAATTCCACAATTTTTACACATAATACAATAAGATTTAAATCAGTATTGTAAAAGAAGCAAAAAATGTAATCCACTGATTATAAATTAAATTTATTTATATTAAATTGTTGATTTCAGAATATTTAAAAAAATTAGCATACAAATTAAAAATATGTTACCAAAAAACTCATCTATATGCAATGAAACGCACAGAATGTTTCAATTTCAAAGAATCAGACAATGTAAGAAATCAGTTTAACATGACAAGTAAATTTCATAATTTTGTTATATAGTTTTATACCACACACACAAAACTGTTATGTTTGTATAATGTATATTAACAATAAGACTATTTATTAAATGCAGCACCAACCTCACCCATTTATCAGAACGATGTATTCCAACATGGACTGGATGAACCAAAGTTCAGATAATTTAGAAAGTTACATAGAGCTTTACATTGTACAAGGAACAATGATAACAAACTTAAGAAGGAAATAGATGTAATAAAGCAAATAGCAGTATTTAACGGTTTTGATATTGGAGTTATAGAAAATATATACGAGGGTAAGTCAATTATTATGTTTCCGCAATTTAGTTATATTTTTGTTTATGTTGGTAGTACTGTCGTGTTGCGTAGATGAACTATGTGTGGTTTAATTGTTGTTATGTCTGTACAGATTTGATGCTGCTAGGTCCTAGGTTAGTTCCATTATCGCTGCCCTGGCGTTAACCATGGCTGCTCCACACTGTTTGTATCAAAGAAGAGCAACGTTCAGTGATCCGTTTTTTGTGGTTGGAAAGTGTATCAGGGACAAAAATTCATCAAAGACTTTTGGTACAGTACAGGAACAGTGTGTTGCTGCAATGGAGTGTCTATGAATGGATTGAAAAATTCAAAAATGGTCGCATTAAGTGTTACACACAATGAAGGAGCTGGACGACCGTTTACCGCCACAAATGAGGAAAACATTGAGTGTGCACGTGACATGGTTTTCTTAGACAGACGAGTAACTATCAATGAAGTGGTACATCGTCTGCAAATTAGTCATGGTTCAGCCTACGAAATCATCCACAACAGACTTGGGTTTCATAAAGTTTGTGATGATGGGTTCCAAAACAACTCGCACAGTTGCATAAACAAACGCGCTTGGACATCTGCCAAAAACATTTGGATCACTATGGTAATGAACAGGACATCTTCCAGAATCATCACTGGTGACGAAACATGGATCCATCATTACGAGCCAGAGAGTAAACGGCAGAGATTGGAATGAAAACATCCAAATTTGTCCTGCAAAGAAAGTTCAAGACCCAATCATCCACAGGAAAACTGATGCTTAAGGTACTTTGGAACTCACAAGGCCCGGTACTGGAACATTATGAGGAAAGCTGCACGACAATAAACAGTGTACATTACAGTGAGATGCTTACTGCCAAGCTGAAGCCTGCAATTCGAAGCAAAGCTCGAGAAACTCAACTTTGAAGTATTGGTTCATCCACCGTGTAGTCCTGATCTTGTTCCTTCTAACTACCACCTATTTGGTCTACTCACAGGCATTAAGGGGCCATCAATTTACCTCAAACAAAACAGTGCATTCCTGGCTCAACCAAAAACCTTCTTTTATAGGGCATCAGGAACCTTGTGCAACGATGGACCAAGTGCGTTGAAATGCAAGAGGACTACGTTGAAAAATGATGTACATGTAAGTGTCCTATTTGTATTGCAATAAAATTTATAACTACATTGCAGATAATTATCGACTTATCCTCATACAAAAAGCAGAGAATTAAGTACCATGATAGCTTTACACAATTGCAACAAGAAAATAACAAGGAGATTATTAATAGTTTTTTCTTAGAATACAGTTATACAAATAAAATAATAGAAAGAATTAGTAATGTTTATGCTAAAAATAAATGTAAAAAAAACTTACTACAAACCAAATAACCATATTATAAAATATTTAGGAAATAATAATAATAATAGAAGTGATGAAGAAGAGTTAAGAGGAATATATATATATAATTAAATGTAATGTACATAATAAAATTTACATTGGTAAAACTAATAGATCTTTTTAAAAAAGAGATTAATGTAATAATATAACGCTTACAGAAATTGAAAGATAGGTGTATCTAATATGGCCGATCATATATTGTCTAGGCATAGCATTACATATTATAAAAATAATTTAGAAATTTTGCAAAGACCTTTTGAAATTATTAATTAACAGATGGTTTTTTGAAGATGATTTAATTAAGGTCATAATTGGTTGTAGCAGTTGGCAACAGTGTTTACAAAAGTAGTTGCGTGTTTTAAATTTATCATGTTGATATTGAGCTGAGATGTTCAAGTTTTTAAGTTTATTAGGGTTTGTTTTCTAAATTTTTATTTTTACTTATTTATTTTTTGTTTTTGTTTGATGTAATTTTGGAATTTCGTACAGAATGATGATGTGGGATCCTGCAAAAGTCAATTTCTGATATTAGTTTTTAGGTTCTCTTACTGTGTTTGGTGGTTATTTTGCTGTTATTTGACACAACGATCAGTATGTTGATGAATTATTTGAATCTTCACAAAATTTTATATATATATATATATATATATATTTAACTGACAGATGTGTATATATGACTATTTTTCAATTTACTGAGTAAGTAAATTTACCAAAGTAATTTACTGGAGTAACTGTAAAAAATTTTATTTTCCAATTTGAAGATATGAATAATATTAAATTCATTCAACTGTTTTTTTATAAAATTCTAAAATCTTTAAATTAAAAAAATCACAGAATTTATAAAAGCAAAATTGGATTTTGAAGTTTTTAAAAAAAAAAAATTATATTGAAAATATCCTGACGCCATATCAGTTTGACTTGAATTTCATTTAATACACTGAAAATAATGTCAAAATACTCTAAATGAAAATGAAGACATCAGCACAAGGAGAAGAAAAATAAACCATATAAGGTTTGCAAATAACATGATTTTTTTTTGGAGATGAAGCACAGGGTGCGCTTTTGATTTAAAAATTTGAAAACATGACATTTTTTATCATATAAAAAAAATGTTATGTAAACAAAAGTAATGAGCATAGGAGACAACTCATTGAATATCTACAAAAAAAAAGAATCAAACAGTAGAGGTACTTAAGGTACCAAAGGCTTAATCAGATCGATCTGAAATAAGAAAATTCTGAAAATCTGTTGGGACATACCATCAGAGCAACATGACTGGTTAAAATAGTGCTAAAAGCATTAAAGAAGATTCTGTAACAGGACAAGTATAACACAGACCAGGGTAACTGATTTCTTCCGATTAAGAAAGAGAAAATAATAAAAAAAAGAAGAATCCAGAAGGAACTAAAAGAGATTCTTTTGTCAGACTAACAGGTTTGTTTAACAATTTATTCATTGTAAAACAGACAATGGCACCTCCAAAAGCTGTTGTTCGGCCAGAAGGATTACCGGAATGAATTTATAGAAAAACATAGGGGCGTGGACGATGAAAATTATTACAGTCAACAATTAAAGGAACAAGGCAAGTACTAGTTCTACAGGTCAGGGGATATAAATACTGCCAGGGATCAGCAGAGATAGTCAGTGGTTCTACAAGGCTGTGTTCGGCAAAAGAGTAGTTTTGTAAGCCTGAGTTCAATGCGGTTGTGGTGTTGGCAAGATCAGTAAGCGGGTGGTAACGAGTATGAGTACATCACGAAAAAAAATCATACATACAATTCTAAATGGATAATAGATTGTATTTTCAGAATCGATAATGCAAGTTTTTTAAGATCTGCTATAATATTGAATGAATAAATTACAGTAGTAAAATCTATTAATTTATTTTATAATTATTACAAAACTGACTCTAACAATAGAGCATTAGACAAATTCATTTAATAATAGTAAGAAAAAAGTAAGAATTTATAAGCAGTAAAAGAGTGAAAATTTACTCATATAAACAGTAAAAAGAAGTGAAAAATTTTTATTTTTACAAATAGAAAAGGAGGAAATGAAACTCGAGTCTTAACATAAATAAATCAATTTTATGAAGAAAAACAATCACATAAATAAAAAAATACATTAATATATATTTTGCATATATATATAGATATATGCGTTATCACCTGGAATAAAAAATTAAAAAAAACAGATAACTAAAACTGCATTAAAAACAAAAAAAAACTTACAACTAATATCACAGCTAAAACATCATATTATTACAAGTGTACACCTGGCCACCACGAAATATATACTAACGAATTGGGATTTTCCGCTAGTGATCAGTACATTCTGGTGCTAAGCTAAGGGGGACGGACACACACACATACAAATGCTAATTAGTAGGGTAGGATTATTATTGTTATTCTTATTATTATTGCCATTATTATTATTTGTTTTATTTTCTATGTTTTTTGAGTAATAAACTGTATTTGTAAGAAATGTTTAGTTAGTTAATCTCTTAATGTCCCAGTCAAGCCAAACCACAAAAAGACAATATGATAAGAAGAAAAAAAGATAGACAATCTAAAGGAAGTGATGGCTATTGGAAACTCAAGAGTTCCTAGAAACAAAGGAGAAAGGAGATGGACATGATGCGAGGGATCTACCTCACGGCAGCAGATAATGTTGTATAATATATATTTTATGATAATCACATATTTATTTTTAATCATCGTATATGATAAATTAGTTGATCTTAAATGAGGTGTTAATCATCCATTTATACAAAGTGTTCTCTAAAGTTTAAACAATTCAGAATGTACATTTTCCAAATATAGATTTTTCCATTTATGCGCTCTGTACTGCATTTTCTCTAATACTAGGTTTATTATCAATGAAACTACTTAATTATATGACTACAGATTGAATCAAGAAATATATTCATACTGGGTAAATTCAGAAGAATCATCACGAAAAAGTTTATGAGACGCTTCAATCGGTACACTTTGTCTACGTAATCGAACAGAATCAGTCTTCATTTTTTCATTGATATTATCACCAGATGAACATTTTAACGGCGCTGTAAGTGGTTCTAGTATATTTATATCAGAATTTATTTGTTTAGGTTGTTCATTATCCATCTGAGATCCAATCATTTTAGCCTCATCAAGACTGCACTCCATCAAACTAACTTCTTCTCTATGGATATCCTATAAAAACAAAAATAAAAAAAATGATTAAATTATAAATTAAAAATTACTCTTCACAAAACTATTAATTCAATAATATTAAATCCAATAAGCAGAATGTTTATTTTTACAAATACAACCAGACATAAAATGTATAGCCATAACTTTTATAAAGATGCAGTGTACGTACAGTATTAAACAAAATATTACAGTTTATTCAAAGAGTCGAACCTCTAACAAATTACCATTCCAATATCAGTCAGTAACCTTAAGGACAATCAAACAGCTTATTATTAGTCACATACTTATAATGAAGAATGTTGTGGAAATACTGTGATAAATCTATGGTATTTATCCACATTATTAAAATGCTCTACTAAGTGGTTTTGTATATTTAATATTTGCAAAAACCCTGAAAGTTTTAGTTATTTTTTTTATAGCAGTTGATTTGATGCTATTTTTACATTCCTTTCTGTACTAATCTTTTAAGCTCAACATTATCTATTGCATCCTACGTTCTAGAATATTTGTTTTATATGTATATTTTTATCTCTGTCTTTCTTGACAACTTTACCTACTCTACAGATCCCTCCACCAAATTTCATCCCAACCTGGTTCATGTCCAAATAAGATTATGCGATAAACTTACTTCTGATTATCTTAAGACCTCTTCATTTTCAATTTTTTGTCAGACAATAAAATAATCAACATTAACCTTTAATGCTTCAATTCAAAAGGCCTCCATTACTCTCTTTTCTGTTTTCAGTGAAAAAATTTAACTACTATAATGCTACTGCCCACACAAATATTTTCAAAAATCCACTGTAATTCTTAGATCTAATTTGATAACAGTAGATTTCTTCTCTACATGAAAATTCTCCTTGATCGTGCAAATTTGGTTTTGATATCCAAGTCACGTCACTCATCCTTTTTAATTTAACTACTTCAATAACAAAATTCTCTAACTTCTAGTATATTGTGTTACCATACATTAATAAATTTCTCTCTATCCTACTTTGTTACATTTCATTTTTTTTTTTTGTAGATTTCATAAGAAAGTTACCTATTGTAATAGGTACCGTAATTCTACTTCTGGCCAATTTCGACATATCCTCACATTTCACATCCCCCAGATCCCAAAACCACAGTTTGTTCAAAATTTTATATATGAATTTATATAATATATATTTCACTTTCTTGTGGACACGATATAATTTTGCACCAATCACTTTCAAATTTTTCCCTTAAAATAACTCATCCCAAAATCTCGGTGAAGTTCGTTAACGGCCAAAATCAGACCATTAAGGTAGAAATGGGGGAGGCTTTTTTAAAAAAAAAAATCACTATAACTTTCTTATTAAGTAATAATAAATCAAATTTGTTTAAAGTTCCTATTATTTATTGGATATGGGCTTAAAACTTAGTTAAGTAAAATTTTATGGTATCACCAACCATTGGCCCAGAGGGTTGAAAAATGGGGTTTTGAAGACAAAAAAGAATCATACCACACTTATTAGGCACATTATCTTATCGGTTTAGTAGTTGTTAGTCCTCTAAACATTACCTAAAACTTTAAGGTGGAATTCTTTTTAATCCCCTACTTAACACTGGTGGACTCTACCTCCGCCTTCTGGCGTAACAAAAGGGATTTTTTTTTACTTTCCCGATTTTAAACTTGTACAGATAGTTAACATTATACTACAAAAGGAAAAGTATGCTAATCAAATCAAATTTTGCATGTCACAACATATACAGATCTTGATGTTTAATGATCCCCCTCTAACCAAAAAACACAATTTTAGTATTGCAAAATTCCTCAAGTACATAGAATTTTTCAGTATAGATAATTTTTAAGAAAAATTGATAGAAATTTTTAGTAGAAATATATCCTTGCCTTTTATATTAATTCTAATAACTCATTTTTAGTTTCTACCAAAGAACAGTTTCAATTAGTAAATCTTAAAATCTTTCTTTTCTCTTTGGACAGCTACTTCACACACAAATGTTTCCTTCTATTGGCATATTTCTTCTTCTATGTGAAGTTAAAAAGCAATAGGGGCAGACTACTTTCTTGTCTTTCTTCACTTAGGTCCTTTCTGAATTAGACTTCCTTTTCTTCACAATCTGTTTTTGTAACTGTCCCCTGTAATTCTTGTCCATCTTAAAGATATTTCCTCTCTTAAGTGTTACGCAAAGTAGAAGAATATGAATCGTTAGTTTGTTTAACAAAGTAACTGCCTAATAATTACATTATACAGTGCACTTATATTTTATTGATCCAGTGATGATGTAATCCTAAAATTTTTACGTTATTTGAAGGAAGTGTAAGAGCAGGTCAAGGTAAAATAATTATTTTAGAATAATAAATATAAAATTACTGAAATACCATAATAAACAAAAATTAAAATACAAATATAAATAAAAAATAATATTAATAAAATGAAACTTACATCAGGATGCTGTGTCTGCTGCAACTGTATGGGTGTTTGTTGGTCACTTAATCGTGGATGTTTTGATACAGGTTCTTCGTCACTTTCTTGTAATTTTCCGTTTTGTGGACTCTGTAACAAACAAATAAAAAATACTAATAGTCAAAACAGAATGATAAATTAATCGTAGAAGCAAGAATTGTTGAATAGGACACAGTTAAAAATGATAAGCTAATCAAATTTTTAAGACATCACTGAAAAAAAAATTGACATTATGAGATTGATATTACTTCTGAACGCATTTTAAAATTTCTACTGGGCAGTTATTTATATGATTATAAATTATAAAAACATGTAGACCAATGTTATCTCATCGGATAAAAGAAAAACAATAATTTACTCAAGGCATTTTGGGTAATTACCTGACAATATGCTAAAATTATAAAATAATATTTTTGAATATCTGCTTTAAAATTATGTTAACGTTCAAAATAATTAAACGTAGTTAAATAAAAACTCGGTAGAATTCAATAATAAATATTACAAACTATATATTATAAGCCTATAAGCCATTTTTTTTGTAAGATTTTATCAGCGATGAAGTGTTGCAAAACAAATCGATAAACATTTAAATAGCTCTTTTATTAAAAAAAAAATATTTTTTTCACTGATCAACATAATCTTTTTTTGTTTTCGAAATAAAGAAAACAATCAGAAACTGAGTTCTTTAATTATTGAATACGATTCATAGAGAGAAAACTCAAATTAAAAAAAAAACTCATTCTATGAGTAATTAATTAATTATATAAGCCATTCAAGATACAATCAAGAAATTTCAAAACAAATGTTACAAACAGAGGGATCATGTGATTACTGTCATTACAAATTCAAGTTTACTTAAGAAAACTAGCACTCTTACCACAAAATATCTGAAATATTTTTATTTAAAGGCAAACAAGTATGATAATATGCAATCCTCCAGAATATGTGATGAATTACTTATTACAAAATAACTGTACCGAACATAAATAGATCGACCGATCTAGAATAATGTCCTTATTTGTGAAAGCTGTGATAGATTTTAAGTTCATCATATTACACTATGTAATAAGAACCTACTGAAAATGATAACTATGCTACATACCCCGATCAGAGACTGCCTCGCCAGCATGGTTTGATCATTTCTAAATAATGAAAGAGTGTCTTCTTTATCTTTCATTTCTTCTTCCTCAGTTAATACTATGGGAATTGTATTATAATTATTATCTGGATACACATCTGTATCACCGTACTTCTAACAGCCAACACCGAGTAGTACTGCTTCTTTTGAGGGTTTGATCAGGCAGTAATTCCACGAGTAGGGTTATCCCAGGATAAGGGGTTTTCGCAAAAACCCATTCTAGTGGCGGTTTTGTAAAGACTGGCCTTCTACTCAAATTAATTATAATCCAGTGAAAATAATCACTGCAGATATAGTCTGAGAAACTAATTAAGTGAGTACATGTATGAGGTGTGGTTATTAAATAGCGGATTAATGCTGCTATACAGAACTGTGCATGCGCCAAATTTGTAAGACCAACAGCTGTGTAGCTGTTGATCTTACATGCATAGAAGATGAAGATGATCAAAATTCAAAGAGATGATGATTGTTTTTTTTCGATATTCATGTGATTGTGTACCTTCACTGGGTTCCCGAAGGTCAAACTATTAATCAACATTACTACCTTGAGGTCCTTGCTCAACTCCATGAAAAAATTAAAAAAAAAAAGACCCGAATTGTCTTGATCAGGACAACGCACCGACTCAAACTGCATTGTCTGTCGAGACGTTTCTAGCCAAGTATAACATCCCAGAGCATCCACCTTATTCGCCTGACCTGGCACCATGTGACTTTTATCTGTTCCCGAAGGTCAAATCTGCATTAAAAGGAACAATATTTCAGACTGTTAAAGCTGTGAAAGAAAAAGCGGCACGCGTCATGAAAGAGCTCAATGGAAACAATGGAAAATTCGCTTGAAGCGTTGTAGGGATAGCGGAGGGGTGTATTATATATTGATGAACTAAATATGTATAAATTTGAAATAAACTATTTTACATCATTAGTCTCGTTATTTAATAGCCACACCTCGTATACTTATGTACAGGCTTTGAATTAATCTTCATAACAGAAAACAAGCTATTTCTTCTGTGCCATCGCAAAGTGTAAAACAAATATGTTAAGTAAAAACAAGAAATTATTTTAATGCGTTTGAAAATACAACACTGCAGATTAGACAAGATTAAAAGCAGAAATAACAACTAAAAGAAAAAGATTATTATTCCGAAAACTAAATGCTTTTCCGTAATAAAGCAAAAATTGTTAATTCTGCCAGCTTATAGATAAAAACAACTCAGCAGTTAATGCAAAATGAACAACAAAAACCAGTAATAATACAAAAATGTATGAAAAACTTAAAATTTAAAACACGGAGAAGTTTTTCAACTGAATATGACACAAACACATGGAAATGGTGCGTTACGAAACTAGCAGGCGGGTAAAAGCTTTACACAACAAAAATCTATGAAAATAATCATACTAAAAACAGAAAAAAAAACAAATGTATATACTATACAAATTAAAATGCAAAGAGAGCTGTTTCATGTAGAAAAATATTCAAGATGAGCAAATAAAGAATTACGAACAAAGGATTATTCCTCAAGAATTCTTTTTACGAAACATTTAATAATTTACAACGGACAGCAAACCATAAAAGTGATTAAACAACAATATAAAAAAGAAATATCTGGAAAATAAATATTTGTATGTTTAAAATTAGTGAGAAAAAAACCACAAATATTAAGGTTAAATTACATATACCATCAAGTTAAACGCAGGTGCTGTACGATTTATAACTAATAACGTAGATGTCAAGGTCACGAAAGTAAGGCCACGTTTCAAGGGCGCAATAATAATTAATCCATATTTTAATTTTCATATAACAATTTTGAAAATACATTCAAAGATTGAATTTTTCCAAAAATAGGTTTCAAAAAAAAAAAAAAAAAAGGGTAAAAGTTAGAAATGAAGCGGATCTGAAACATAATAATTTATACTATGCAGTAGATAAATATGTACACGAATAGATATGACAAGACACGATCTGTCGACTGTCAATCGTTCACGGACTACCACCACCACCGGTTAGTCGGTTTGCCTCCCTCATCCGAGCCCCACCACGCGATTGCAGTTCTGTTGTCTCTATTATATATGATAAAACTATTTTATAAAAGAATGAAAAAGAAAATGACAAAAAAGATTATACTCGGTTACACTTTTCTTGAAAATGAACAAATGAACGGGTCTAGAAGGCGTGAATGACCGACCAACATAGCTTTCAAAGAGGCGAGATTATTCAGCCGTATGACCTACACTATAACTCGTTTATTCACTCCTCGGCTTGTGTCACTCAATCACTCTCTCTCACTCTCTCTCTCTCTTCATATATATATATATTAATCTATTCACTCTTTCACAAATGCTTTCTTTCTCACTATTTCTCAAAGTTCTTACAAGGGCGACCGATTGCCATGCCTCAATACTTCGAAACACAAATTTCAACGAATATTAAAATCGTTTAAATAAATCTATTTTAAGAAAGGTATTGTAAGTTAGAAGCTCAATAATAACAAGTCATAAAACGGTAATAACTTCTGTTACTCGTTGTTACGATAATAAAGCAAAATCTTTAACTGAACTACGTGCTAACAAACATTTACGAAACAGATTAAAAACAAAAGTTTCACAAACATTAATAAAATTAGCATAAAAGTAGCCCTACTCCCCACTAATATAAACTGAAATTTTAAGGCGCGTAAAATTTGAATCCGAATACAGTAAATAATTGAAAAAATGATATACAAGTAGTTTCTACAAATACAATTGTAACAAAAATAATAAAACACTTAGAAAATAATACACGCCTCCCGAGTCACATCTAATAAACAGACTTTTTTATTGTGACGTATACTCAATAATAAATTAAATAGATATCATAAGCAACGGATAGATTCTACGGTTAAACAAAGGAATAACCAAATATTTTTCTGGATGGATCAAATGAAACGGCGATAAAACTTTGATCAGAGCAATACCACATAATCTACGAGTTATCACAAAATAACATCACATTATTATTATTATTATTATAATTTTTATTATTGTAAACACACACAATTACTATGATATTATCACAAAAATAATTAATTATAAAATAAAGAGACGATACGATTAAATTCCATATAAGTTATTTAAAACACACACACATGAAAATAATGTATGTGATTCTTTAGATGGCGTACTCCGAAGTTTTAGACGCATGCGTTTAGCTGCTCGTTTATCGCGATCGAGCTGTAGCAACGAGTTTGACGTTCTCTGAAAATTGGATAAAACTGAAGTTCTAGACGTTGTAAAGTTCTTTGTTTTAAAACTTTTAACCCTGATGGACGTAAAAAAGTTAGATTCCGCCGTAAGCGAATTGTTTTCCACGGTAATAAGTGAACTACTGAATTTAAATGCATTCATTAGTGAATGAACAGTTGAGACGCCCAAAAACCGCTACGACCGACAAAATCGTGATAAAAATCCACAATGCCGTATTAAACGATCACCGATTGAAGGTACTTTTTTGGTTTGCTTGGCATTTCTCTCGCCACCCCCCATTCGGTCGCCCTAAAGCATAAGACCGAATGTCTATGCCACAAACAGTTTAGATACCAGTATCCTGAGTGACCAGTAACATAGCTCCTAAATCTTACGTAACAGCGTAAGAGGACTAAGCGTGGTGCCATACACCATCGGCTTACGTGTCCCAACCGCTCAATTGTCATATATTTGCTAAAATGGGTAGGCGCACCCCGTCAACTATTAAAAATATATACGACATCCATAATAAAATTTATTTCATCTAGGCAACAATTCGCTGCCACGCCTAGGTCTTTGAATGCCAGCAAGTACCTGTCCACCATTTTATAGCGCTTGAAGCCATAATAATTGGCTGGTGGTCAGCCGTATATTTCTAGGTTAGCTTCCCACGGCAATGCGATAAGAGTCTTTCCCTTAAGCAAACTACGGATGCCGGTTGAACAAAGCAACCGCATCTAGGAACTCCCACACGGTCCGACAATGTGGCGAGAGCCACATTGTCTTGCCGCTTGTGAGTGGCCAATTTTCCCCTTGACCTCTAAATTTCAGGGTGGTCCGGTGTCTGAACCCCCCTCCCCCAACAGCAGGCAGTCAAACATCAGGTGTTCATTTGACTGGATCTCTCCGCAGACGCACAGCTCATCAGCTACCAGGCGGAATAGAAACAGATATTAGTTCAAATTAACGTGGTTGATGAGCACCCGGGGACCCGTTGCTCTTAAAAACGAGCTCGAGGCATACCATCCCTCCAAATCCTGTACAAACTTATACAAGGGTTTTCCCTTAGTCGTGGTGTCCCATTCCAGCTGTCCTGCTTCCATCGCGAGGCTCTGCAGCCTCTTCCGCAGGTGGGAGATGGGCAACTGAACGAAATTTAGATCCGGTGCATTGTGATCACCGTTCCGTTCCGGTACTGGCCCAGCTCGAAACCGCATCCCAAATACCTCGGCCTCCCGGCCTCTTCGTAATCTCCACATGGCTGCCCGAACTTTCACCACTAAATCGATTGGAAGAGCCTTTCCCAATACGATGGTAACCTCGTAGGAGATTGTTTTAAAAACACCAGTGCATACAATTAAGGCTCAGCGTTGGGCAATCCTTAAATTTCGAAGAAGTGGTCTATTCATATTCAACCTATGCGCCCACACTGGCGCCGCGTAAGAGGTCGTGCTTTCGAAGAGACCTCGGTACACCATGTACATTTGACGGCCCGACAACCCATAGTCTTTCCGAGCAACCCTCCACAGTTTATGCATCACTGAGACGGCGTCCGCCTCTACTTGCCTAATGTGGTTGCTAAACAGCAACTTTTCATCAAACAAAACCCCTAGGTACTTACGAACTCTAACTCGACTGATTACACAGCCTTTATATTTAATATGGTGGTTATATTTAATATGGTGGTTATATTTAATATGGTGGATAATTTGTCTGCTCTCTTGAGAAGCATAAACTTTGTCTTGGGTACAGAAAGCTTTAAATTTTGAATTTCAATCCAGCCCTCTGCGGTTGACAAGGCCGCCTACGCCTGGTCGTCTAGCTGTGATCGTGAATTACCACGAACTAAGAAGAGACAGTCATCGGTGAAAGCCTGGGCCGTGACCCCTAAGATTGAAGGTACGCAAGCTTGCTGACATCGCCGACTTCTTGATCACCAGTGTTCACAACAATTTATAACAAACATATTTCCGCTCGACGGGTGCCGTATTTGTTAACAGTCGACTGAAAACTTTTCGAGAGTGTTTAGACTAATTTAACCACGATGCCGAATTTTCTTCTTCAGCGGTACTCAGCTTAGACTCCGCTACTGTGTTTATAGGAATAGATAAATCATGGATTCAATATTACACGCCAACGACTAAACAGGGGATGGAAGCAGATGAAACCGAACCAAAGATAGTGAAATCGGCTTCATTTCCAGGAAAACTCGTGTCTACGGTGGGATTCTCGTAGAGCGATTACTTTGAAAAAAGGCAGGACAATCACCGAGGATTACTAAACTTCACTACTGGATCGGTTGAAGGGTACTATTCAAGCTAAACGTCCACATCCGGTCAAAAAAGAAAATTTTTGTTACAACGGTAATGAGCCTACACACACGTCTCGGATTTTTGTTTCAAAACTCTGACCTACGCATCGAAGTGCTTCTACATGCGCTGTAACTGCCCGATTCGGCTTCCAGCAGTTATTTCCTCTTATTTCCAAATTTGAAAAAACGTTTCGCTGCACGAAGATTCACTTCAAATGATGAGGTCAAAGCGGCGATTTTGTAGAAATGGATAAATCACATTTTATTGAGGGTATTAGAACGTTGAAAAGTCGTCGGTCTAAATGTAATCGAAAGGTGACGACTAGGTTGAAAAATATAAAAATATTCTAAAAATGTTTCTTTGCCAGGTGAAGAACTTTCCGAAAGGCCCTTATACAAGAACACACTGAATATAAAAAATAATTACACGATAGGAGGAGTTAATGAAAACTATTTAGACACATATTTTCAACAGGGTGAAGAAAATTAAGGGTATTTTTTAGTTAGTATTTAACTTCGTTGATCTTTTTATCCTACTACAGCGTATAGCACGCCCTCTGCATTTTTAGTTAATACTGGTCCCTGTCCGCTTATTATTATTTTTTTTTTAATGTTTTCCTTAATCCTGTACAAGGAAAAACACATTCGGCGGAAAATCTCTAAAACATCTTTTTTTACGGTCAAAGTAAGTAAAGTAAGATATAATAAAGTAGGATCACACGATTTTGACATTCATATAAATTAGTACACTTAAATAACGTTTAGTTTGGTAATCGGTAAAAAAATTACGAGTAATAAAGAAAATAATAAATAAATATCAAAGTAATAAAAAAGAAGTCAACAATTCGTTTATAAAAAGTCAAAATAAAACATTAGATAAATAAACCGGAAAAAATGTTTAAATCTTTAATACATTACTAAGAAGAATAAAATTTAAATAATTATGTTATTAAAACTTTAGCGGGCGTTTTATACAATTTACAAAAAATAATACCTGAAGCAAAATAAAATAAATTACGTCAAAATCGATTACAGTTCTTTAAAATAAGACGTATTTACATATAACAAACATACGGTCAATTAAATTTAATATAACGAATTTGTGTAGTCATTTCGTTAAAAAAAAACTTTATCGATCGTATATGCCCACACGTTTAAAAAACTACTTTCACCTTAAAAATCAAATGCATTTACATTTACTATGTATCGTTACGATTACGTAACACCGTATAGATAATCTGGAATCAAAATCGTAAATAAAAGCAGTAAATAAAATACCTTTTGATCTAGGATGAATATTATACGAGTAACAAATGAAATAACTATAAATTGATCGTTATAAAGTTATGACACGTCGACTGTCCGAACAGTTTAAGAGGGGTTTTTATCAAACAGAAAAACAAGAGCTTATCTAGTCTTCAATCGTTTGAATATCATTCACAATTATGAAGCAATAATTAATTGAAAGCTGAAAAAAATGTACGATCATCTTTGTAGATTTTAAACACAAAAAACATACTAATCATTCCTACACTGACAAAAGTTCTTCGAATAATATTTAGATTGACTACTATTTTTTTTTTTTTCATTTTTTTAGCAAGAACATTTTTTCAACTTAACAGAAAGAAAAGATAAAGAAATATCGTAATTTTACAGTACACTCTTAGAAATAACTACAATAAAAGTAAAATAATACTAAATAAACGTCATCGTTCGAAGATTTCGAATTGTTTACTAGTAACCGACACAGGAGCTAGTTGTATATCGATCATCATTACTCTTATAAAAAGCGATTTTCATTAGTAAAGCATGTATTCATCGATCGCTTTACAAACCTCACTACTACAACAACCGATGAGACGTACAAAGTAAAACGACGAGTTACTGTCCGTCAAACGATGCTGCTATACTCGTTTAGTCTCTATTCAACAGGAAGGTCGATGAATACATGGAAGTCCATCTCACCGTGTAATGTTTTTAGTATACTTGTAGGTTTTTCGATAATAAAAATCTTATAAATTAGATTTAAAAATTTTTAAAAACAAAACATGACCTGTTTTAAAGTAAGTGCCGTTACATTTTACACAAAGTACTGTTTACTGTGATTTATGAAATTCACATGTACGGTATATTGTATGCGACAAAGTTCAACGTTTGAAAGCCAAGTAATTTTTATTAATATATCGGCTACAGAAAACATTAGATGTATACAATTGTTCAAGAAAAGAGTACTAAGGCGGCTTTATCCCCGGGAGACAGTTTAATGTGAAGTATAAAATTTGGTGTATAATTGGGTTTTAAAGAGCATTAATATAATTAAATTTTTGAAAAAAAAATGGATTTAGAAATCGGATATAGAGTATTACGACTCCGAGAAGGTACATTTTATATTAATACATATATTTAGCTTACCAAAAAATAACAATTCTTTTTTTCACCCTCACCCGAAATATTAAAATATGAAAGATCCTAACATTTTTGTTGTTTCGAGCTATCGACTCTGACAAAATGTTTTCTAATTATCACAGCGGGAATAATTTTCTATTTTTATCGTTCGATAAAATTTTTACAGGAATTTTTTTCTTCAATTCAAAGAACTGTCGTTCAAAGATTTTTTCTACTGAGCGAAGCGAAGTCCTAATTTAACTCGAACTTTCGGAATTTCTTCTTACATCTGTGATTGTCGAGCACCTACGAAAGTTATTAAATTTTTATAAAATTTTACACTAACGTTCCCATGGCATATTAACCGAGGGGGTGTAACATTTTCAAAATGGTGGCTGCTACTATTATTAGACAACAGATGATGTAGTGGGGTACAGAAGTGGAAGGTTCCATCACCCTGACACGGCTGCTGAGAAACTAGATTAACACAAACCCCTGACACGATCTACTGCTACGTCATCCATGATATTCATTTTGTCGTTCGGCATCTATCGGTTAAATAATTTATTATCATGTTTTATTACATCTTTAAACCTACTGTTTGTCTAAAAATCTGTCCCTCTACTACTGTAGGGTTCTTTTCCGGATTTATTAGGAGGGTCACTCAATAATTTAATAAAAGACGGAAATAGATGTGGAGGCAAAACAGTAACTAAGAGGATTATGATACTTTCAAAACATTACAAGTCTGTAATCCTGTGACGATTTTTGATCGCCGTTAAGAGTAAAATTATTTTGTTAAAATTTCATTTTGCGATGGCAAATCCTGTAAAAGTTTGTCAATTAGTTGAAGAGCGTGCAAAAATTTGTTTTTTTGCTTTCCGAAGGTGGAAAACCGATTAAAATTTACTCTTGCGAGACCAAATCAATACTGACAAAGTTGTATGAATCGCAACAGGATAGAAAAATTTTAAACCGGTCGAATTTCAGCGACTGACGAGCACAGTTTGAGTCGTCCGATTGAAGTTTCAACTTCAGCGCTTAAAAATCGTGTAGATTCTTTCATGCAAGAACACAGACAAATTACAGTTGAGAATATACCCGAAAAATTACAAGTGTCGGTGCGGTTCATAAAATTATCACCGATACACACAACTAGCGTAAACAAGAGCAAGATGTGTTCCAAGAGAGTAGATAGATCACCGTAAGGAGACAAGATATTTCGCACGTGCCCAGAGCTGAAACAACGGTATCACCAAGAAGGTGATGCTTCTGTTGGACAATATTCTAATCGGTGATGAGATGTAGATTCATCGTTATGAACCGAAATCAAAAAGACAGAGCATGGAGTGGAAACTCACGAGTTCCCCTGTCAAAAAAAACTCCGAACAAGACTATCAGCAGGAAAAATCATGATGTCCATCTTTTTAAATGCAATAGGCCCGCTATTTATCGATTTTCTAGATCAACGAATATTACTGTGACATGGCTATCGATGTAATGAAGCCAGTCGCGTCGGAAAAACGCCCTGGATCTCAGCGGGAGGTCCGATAACTCCCGGCCGCACACGAAACTGTTAACTCGAGAAACCATTGACAAATCGCAGCGGTAAATACTACCTCACCCTTCATACAGTCCTGACTTGAACCCAGTGGGATTTTCATTCGTTCGGTCCGCTCAAAGAGGCTCTACCCGGTAAGACGTTTAATGGCAATGACGACGTCAAACAAAACGAGCTAAATTGGCTATGAAATCGAGACAATGATTTCGTTGCAGCAGTCATAAATAAAGGCCGATTCAGAGATGGGACTTATTAATGTCGCTGAAGAATATTTTGAAAAGTGAACAAAATGTCGCATCGGTTAAATAAACCGTCTTAGCTCTAGTGCAATTTGTGTCGTTAATTATTGAATGACCCTTGTAAATACTTAACTTTTATTTTTGCATTGCGATCATTTTTTCATAATTTTTCCTTTGGACTCATTCACGAACTGGAAGAGTATAATAAAAATCAAGCAATATTATATATATATATATATATATATATATATATATATATATATATATATATATATGCATAAAAACAAATAACTCATGAGATTGTAGTAAAAGTTTTTTGACCTCAGTCATAAAGATTATTCTCAGGATTGCTTAAACAAACAAATTACAATACAGTTCAGTTATGCACTTAACTTATTCAAATCAGATTCATTATTAAGTTTAATGGTTTTAATAAGATACAAAATAAGCGGAGATTTACTGTTTACTAAATTCTGATACGGTATTACAGAGTAGCTTAGAATTAAATTTGTTTACAGTTTTATTGTTTTTACAAATCGATCGAGAGATTAAGATTCATTAAGTAAAGGGGAAGGTATGTGTTTAAATCGGTGATTCCCTAAGTGTGCTCCGCGGCACCCCGGAGAGACGCGGCCTCTTCACAGGAGCGCCGCGAAATATTGTAAAAGCTTCATAATTAATTGAACCGAGACATTTATAATTATTAATTTAATACTAATAAAGCAAAAAAATAATGAAGATACACGAGTTTTACACGAGTTTTATGTATTTTTATCTCTTACTAAAGAGTAGTCATACTTTTACTTAGGGTAGGGCGCCACGGAAAAATTTTAATTCATGAAGGGCGCCGCGAGTAAAAAAAGTTTAGGAACCACTGGTTTAAATTATATGCTCTCATCTGAAATTTTGGAAAATCGAACAATATATTCGGTACATATTAAAAAAAATTATTACAGGCTAATTTTTTTGTTCTTCCTTAAAATTATACGAATAAGTTTATAGAAAAGGATAGAATAACTAAAGTGTAATTGGATAATATAAAAGAGTAAGAAAGATGAAACATAATTTATTAATCGGCATCCGATTCGACGATTTGAAAACTAAAATATACTGTACTATACTTTGAATGCTGAACTTTCATTCAAAAATAAAAAATTACATTTTGCCGTTAATTTCTTTCGGTTTATAAAAGCAATCTTTAAAAGAAAGTTACTGTCATGTAAAAATAAAATTAATAAATAAAGCAAGAGGATAATTTATTAAACGAAGGATAATCGAACTACGTGTCACTTCCTATATTTGATGAATTTCGTAAATAAATTAGACGAAACGATCAAATAATTTTTAAAAACAGTTTTTTTTTAAGATGATTACTTTCGAATACGATTTCTTTTATTTTAATATTAAATACAAAAAATTATTTTTAAAATTAATTTAAGAGTATTCTTTCAGATTGTGTCATTTTGATAAATGATTTAAATTTTATTTTTTTTTTAAAGAAAAAATAAGCTTGTTTAAGTATCTTTTACAAAGAATATCCTTGGGTTCTAAGGCAAATTACATTAGGTGTGTGTGTGTGTACGCGTAATATTTTGACCGGATGCATAAATGTAATTAATACATCCTGTATCGATATATGTATTCAGCTTACTTACAAATAATCTCGCCCTAATTTTATTTTAAATTATTATTTATGATTACACATCTTGTACGTAGATATACCATTACCAGTAAATATTATAGTTTGGCAGTGTAAGTTAATACTTAATGTGTTGCGTTATGAACTCATTTACTATTACGCTACACATCTCAATAGATAGCGATTAATTTTGCGAAAGTTGAATCCGGTCGACCGAGGTTTACGTTTTGCAAATATATATATATGTATGTATATACGAGTACAACGTTTTTCGTTAATATATATAGTTCATTCACGCTTCATGAGAAAATTTCTCTTTAAATAAAAGAAGTAAAATGTGTATTTTATTGTATTTAATATAACATAAACCGGACGGGTTGTAAAATAAATGTACAGCGTAATCTAGATTATCTGTTAATTTTTATACCGGTATAACGAGTTAATAATACGATTTTTATCGAAAACAGAAGGCACTTCTTAAATGTATTTCTGTTAACAATATTTATCGACTATAAATACATTAACGATAGATAATAACTATAATTTTTTTCATCTTTTTTATATCTAACTTCAAAAATAAAACTTAATTATTCTAAGTTTATATATTTTTGATAATTCGTTATTTATATTACTTTCGAAATTAAATCGATATAATTTTTACTTTTATAAATTGTAGCGCGAGTAGTAGTAGTAGTGAAACTCTGTCTAGACGACGACAGTTCCGATGTAACTTATTTACATAAGTTCCTCGTAAAACGCTGTAGTTCCGTTCCCGTTTTACTGCTTATAGATAATGTAATTATAAAATAGATTCTGCAACGACCCACGATCGATGATCCTGAATAGTATAACATTCAATTGTACATTTAAAACAAAGCCATTAACCTTGAATAATTTGGTTATTACATCGGTATTTACATTTCTTGTTGATATCCAGGAAGTTTAAACTTTTTATTTTAAATATAAAAAGTAAATATATTCCATGAGTACTGATGATATTTCCGCTAGTATTTTATAAGTAGTCGTGAATGTATTGTTGTTATCCGTCTTACAGATTTAATTAATGAATCTTTCAGCAACCGAGTATTCCGTATCTTCCTTTTAGACTTCTGTTATGCTCTTCTTAAGAAAGAATCGACACTTAAAAAAAATTACTGGCAGATTTCGTTATTGTCCATATTTTCTAAAATATATTTGAAAAAAAAAGAAAAATAACGTAGTAACAAACTTTCAGCACGGTTTAAAAAAACAAATGTTGTCGACTGACACACAGCCATTTCCAAGTTTTTGGAATATTTAAAATTCCTTAGATATCAAAAACGTCTAATTTTCAATTTATTGCGATCTTAGTTAAATAATAGGAGTAGTTCAATATTTTGAAATTATAAAAAACATGGTAACTGTAGTATCAGAGGAGCTACTTGCAATCTGTGAAAATCATCCTACCCTACTAAAGGGCACTTGTCTGTCTCGATGTCTCTCTCACTCTCTCTCTCTCTCTCTCTTTTGCTCATAGTATATTTAATATTACATAATAATAAAACAATGGATATTAACTTTTCATTTTTGAATAATTTTATACAGCGACTATTACTGCTGATCATGTTAACAATTTAAAAATGAAGTTTCTTTCAACAGGAACGGTGTTAAAAACGATCACAACCAGCATATCTGAAGCTACGAGAATCCTCATGGTACTTTCCAAAGTTTCTCATCGAGAGCTTTTCAACGACATATCATAATTGGTACTTATTTTCATCGGTTCCAGAGTTATAGCCAGATAAAATTTTAATTAATGAAATCTTACAAGGGGAAGGCACAACATCGGTTCATCTTTTTTTAAACTTTTTTTTTTAATTTAAATATACTGACTTAATAATTATTAATCTCCGATTGTAAAAAAAAATTTTCAATAAATAATAATTAAACAACAATAAAAAAAATATATCAAAAAATAATTAATGAAATAAAATGTTATGTAATTGTCATTTTAATGATATGCGTATATGTAATTTAATAGGCATACATGTAAATCATGTGGGGGGTGTCCAAATCAGATTTTTTATTTATGTGATTGTTTTTCTTCATAAAGTAATGAACTGCAACCAAAAAGTAAGCACCGAAATGTACCTTTCACTAGAAAATCTCGAAAAAAAAATCTAGGTAAAACCTTTCACTGGAAAATCTCGATTCGTTGGTTTTCAATTTCTGAAGTTAAATTTCTAATTTAACTTTCGTTATATCAATTTTCTTCATTCAAAAAAAAATAGTTTTACACAAAAGATAATCAATCGGGCACCTAATAATCCCATTCCGAGATGCAACCCGCCCGGAGGCTGCGGAGGGCGTGCCTGCAGCACGCCTCCGAGTACCTTACTCATCGTAAGCAAATAGTTAAAATTTCATATTTTTGATAAGAATACTTACTCTTACGTAAAATTTAGATTCTCACCTCAAGATGTTGAACGCGGGGCGCCTCAAGGAAGTATTTTCTGTTCGTCGCTTTTTTTTATTGTTTATTAAATGACCAGTCTCAAATTCTCAGGGCGATTAATCGAATCTCTTTTTGCAGACGACACAACTGTATCTATAGCTGAAGAAAATTACTTAAAAGGAAGCGTACAATAGCAGTTCAAAAAATTATTCACCGATCCGTTGTAATAATCTCAATTTTAAATAAGTGAAATGACAATATACTCTCGATCAAACTGTGAACTCTAGATAACAAAATAAAAGCCTATTTTCAGTAATCGAATGGTTTTAATATCGGTAACATAAGAAAGCAAACAACAATAATAAGAAAGCGTCCAAAGATACTGAACTGGTACTCGGAATAACAAATAAAATAAGATACCTTTACGTTAGTCGCTTGTCAGAACGGTAACAAACGATCTCTTAATATTAAAACGGCATCTTTTACAAATATCCTGTATAAATATCATAAAAAAATACGATATGAATGTTTAACCTTTTTTATCTTTACTCGACACATAAATTTTGAAAAAATGTTTTTTTTTTTCAAAGGCGGATCGGTTTATCTTTACTGTTATTATTACAACATCGTACCGGTTTCTTAGAAAATCCCACTATGTGTATTCCACGATTGATGACAGTATTTTGTCGATAGTTCTAAGCGGTCTAGATAAAAAGTATTAAAACTTAATTATATCTATACAATTTAAAACAAACCACAAAAATGCCGGTCACAAAATCCTTTCAGATAATTGGAAAAAAAAGTTATACGTAATAAAAACAAAATAAATGAAAATTTATAAATAAATATGCACAAAGTCGTGAGAATATACATATTAAAAAAGATTATCCGAGTGTATTAAGTTTTACATCGGGCAAACGGGCTGCGCGACTGCGACCTCAAACAACCTTAATGAGCAAATAAAAGCCAAACACTATCAGACTTGTCACCCGCCTTAAAGAAACCGTTCAAAAATTCTGAACAATATAAACGAACAAATACAGAAATAAAATAATTAAAATTTAAAAACCCCACTCTACTAATTGTATGCATCACCTAGAGTAACTATGAAAAACTAACAAAAAATAGTTAAACTAGTTTTTCTTTTTTTTTTCATACATGCATTTTTTTAAAGGATAAACCACGATAGTCTACGAAACGAAACTTAATTTTACTTCTGCATTTTGTTGTATTCGGGTGCCTGTTAGTCTTAACAAAATGGAGACTATTAAAGTCACCATCCCGCATAGTTTGCACATGCACTACAACATAAAATGTAGAATTAATATTAAATTTCACATCGCAGACTATCGTGAAAAAATGCTATAAGAAAAGAAAGAAAACGTATTTAACTACCTTTTATTCGTTTTTCATAATTATTTTAGGTAGATGTATGTAACGGGTAATCGAGTTTTTATGTTTTTTTAATAATTATTTTATTTAACTTTACTATTCAGTCCTTTTTTTCATTTTTCCATAACTTCATCATTTAATTTAGTAGTCATTTAGATATGATGTATGTCATTGTTTAAGAAAAGATTGTGCTACTTCCAATAAAAAAATTGAATGTCAGCAGTATGTGCGTATAACGCCTACGTCTGTAAATTCATTGAAATGATTACTGTTGACCTACCAAAATCTTTTACACATTACACACTGCTTCACTTTAAAATACTTTTCGTATTGTATATACAAATAATTCATCTTTGTGTAATCAGGACCCTCATAGCAATCAAGTTTATTCGAATTTGAAATTTAAGGATATCATTTCAGCAAAAACCTAGGTTTAACATCTGGCGATTAATACTATGTCTCTTGTCATTCAGAATTAGTCTAGTCTAAAAATATGTCTAACAGAAAATAAAAAAAATTGGAAGATCCTTCATTTAACATAAATGAAAAATTGATTCGGAAGAATTATTTCCAAAACACGTCTCTCTCTCTCTCTCTCTCTCTCACACACACACACACCACACACGCACGCCATTTCATTCGTTACTTTTGAAATTTCCTCTTGAAATTTATCGCAATCAGGTAAGAATAATTATTTGCTTTAAAGCTTCTTAATCTACGAATTCTGGTGCACGGTACTCACCTGCCTCCACCTCATGGTATCTCTTTTTTTATGTATCCAACATTTTTTTACTCGTCGACGGAGATTCACTAGACCTTACAACGCGTATTCGATTCCTAACGTTTTCTAGTCGCTTATTTCAGGAATGCGCAGATTCCTTTTCCCGGTTCACCTTTGCTTTCCTCCCTCGTTTACTTATTTTTTATAATCCTACTGTGACACGGGCCATTTGGACACTAAAGAGCAACGAAGTTTTATAAAAATATGTTCTTAAAATGTTTTTTTTAAAAACCTCGCGAAGGACAAAATTTCACGATTAGTACAAATTTACACTGTACACAGTAAATAAAAATTACTCGAAAAAACTTACAGACCGTACAAAAATTCACCTAACACGAACTTACAGATCGTACTTACTGATTTGTTTATTTACATAGCAACGACAGTCTTATGCTATCTTACACCTACTAGACGAACGATAAATGAATTTTGTAGTATGCGATTATCTCGAGAATGATGAATTTATCGAAAAAATCATTAGAGGCAAAAGGTATTTCTTTTTTGTCGTTTTATGGAATACAGTCATCAAAATATGAAAAAGCGTATTTTTTTCCTCCACTGTAGCGTACCCCCTTTTTGGTTAAGATAATTGAAGATAGTCTGTTACTTTCGGAATCTGTCGGGTCTGTGAAGCTACAGAAGAGAACTTACATAGATAACAGTTAAACACATCAGCACTCCTCCGATATACGCAGTCGGGTACAAAGGAATATATTTTAATAAAATATAAAAACGTATACCCCGTAAAAATCGTTAATATGTCGTAAAAATAAATAATTTTTTAATGCGATCGGTACGTAGATATACATAATATACGAGGTGTGTGAGAAAAGTAATGAGACTGACTTTTTACTTATCAAAGTTTTTATTTTTTTCAAACAGCAATATTATCTCCTTCAAAGTAGTTCCCTTGGGCAGCTATAAACCGGCGGAGTCGATTTTCCCACTCCTGGTAGCAGCGCTGGAAGGCTTCAACTGGTAGGACTTTTAACTGGTGGGTCAGTCTTTTAAATGTTCTCCAGATTTCCAAAATGACGGTCCCTTTTAAGACATGTTTCAATTTCGGGAAAAGGAAAAGTCACAAGGACACAAATCAGGTGAATAGGGGGATTGAGAAACCGTAGGAATGCGTTTTGATGTCAAAAATTCCGTGATGGAAATGGCCGTGTGACACGGGGCATTGTCATGATGAAGCATCCACTTGTCTGCAATGTCTGGTCTCAGGCCAATCACTCTTTTCCTGAGCCTTTCAAGGACACCTTTGTAAAACACTTGGTTGACAGTTTTTCCTCGAGGAACAAATTCTTTATGCACGATAACCCTACTGTCAGAAAAGCAAATCAGCGTGGTTTTGATCTTTGATTTGCTGAGATTGTCCTTCTGTTCCGTCGTGAGGTTTTCCGGCACAAATTTCGCATAAACCTTTCGCATGTCCAAATCATCTGTCAAAATTTGACGTACGGTGAAAGTGTTGAAATTTAACTGTTCACTCATCATCCTTATTGTTAGACGACGGTCTGATCTTACAAGAACCCTCACACGCTCGACGTTTTCGTCAGATTTTGAAGTTGAAGGTCTCCCTGAGCGAGGTTGAACTTCAACGTGTTCTCTGCCTTCCAAAAATGATTTGTGTCGGCGGAAAACTTGCGCTCTTGATAAGCAATGTTCCCCGTAGGCCTGTTTCAACTTTTCGAAGGTCACACTCGCGGATTCCCCAAGTTCAACGCAAAACTTGATCGCACAACGATGCTCTAAATTCCGGATGATCCATTTTCGTAACACAACTTCACTGATGGCGCTGTCAAAAATAATATGTTGGCTGAACGGAGTTGAAACTCGTACTGGGCATGTGGAAGGGATAAACAAACCGGTCTAGCACAGACCGGTAGACACAGCCATCGCTCCGGTTGCCAGATCGCTCGCACTGTTACCAATCTCATTACTTTTCTCACACACCTCGTATACATCACGTCAATATAAGATAAAAGATAAAAAATACTGAAGTTCATATTAATTATTTAAACACAAACGTATGAAATAATCTAAGGAAATACAATAAAAAAAAAATATTACAAAATAATTAACAATTCAGAAGCCGCTATTGAAAATTATATTGAGCACAGGTTTACGTACACGTTCGACGGGATGCAAATAAAGCAAATTTTTTTTTGTTAATATTTTTAAAATTCACCAAAAGAAAAACAGTGTTCCCGTAAGGATCTTTTAATTGTACTTTGAAATTATCGGGAAGATTTTCCAACGGTTCGACGATTTATTAAAGATGGTAATAATAGCGTTAACTAGACCCTCTCTCGTAAGCCGAAGTATTGTGTCGAGTTAAACGAAAACGGTTTTGTCGTCCGGTTCGGTAAAGGTAGTGGAAATTTTAATTTTTTAAGAATAAGTGACTGCACTTTTGCAAAGATAGCGTATTCGTAAATAGACATATTACCGTAAGTTAACGCATTTAATTTTCAAAATATAGATTTCATGATTCATACCTACGCCCATCTTTATAACTAAAAAACTCGTTCAAACTTTTTGAGGGAGACCCAAAAGATGACATAATACTTTAAACGGAAATATATGAAACCAAACTAAAAATTTAATAATGATTGCAAGCTTAGCGTTTTATTACGGCGTTTCAGAACAACACATACGGGTTGATTTTGTTGCAAACAAAATCGATTCGATCATCCCGCGAGAACTTGTCGTGTAATAAAACTCCCAGAAATTTCGCGCTGTTAATTTCTAAAGCTAATAAAAATTTTCAACAGATACTATCGTCATCATTAATGACAATTCTATCCGTGCGATCGGCAACGTTACGTTTACCGAACCACAACGCAACGATTTTACGTTAGGTGGATACAATCAAATAATACGTTCCATAAGCGCATCGTGTGTACTCGATTTTCAATTTTGAAAATTCTGTGATTTAATTTTCCCTGTAATTAATCACTGCAAATGTGAAGTGGACGTAAATAAAAATATTTCGATAAGTAAAAATCTAGCAGTTTATTATTTTAAAAGTACCTAGTTTTGTTACAAAAATAATCATTTGTGCGGTATAAGTTAACCTAAACTTTTGTCGAGTTTTTTTCGAGTTATCGACCAAGAAATTTGTGTAATTTGCATCACAGAACTAAAACAAGACGCTTCCGTTCATTTAAACTTATTATCAATGTGACCTTTACAACCCTATACTTTCCATTTAACATTTTTTGAGTTTCTCTTCTATAGAAGTTCGGGAGTGCGTGATCCGATACCGAAAAATATATCGGTTCTTTAGTAAGAACATTTGATAATTTTTTTTTTAACATTTCACTAATGGAACAGTTATTTAATAGGTACCGTTTCATAAAATAGTTGTAAAAACTATTAAGCGGCCACCATTTTCGTTAGGGTTGTCGTAGTCCGAAGACTTTAAACTTTTTGTTTTTCAATTCCCTTTAAAATAATCTGTATTAATCCTACCCTTTACATTTAAAATTTTTGCGTACCCTCTATGGGTACTTCGGATTTTGTGGTCAAATAACGAAAAACAGATCATTTCGAGGTGAAACAATCGCTAAATTTCATTTTTCTACATTTAACTGTTGAAAAGTTCCTTTTGGTACCTCATACTTTATTAATACCCAGTACAACGTAAATAATAAATATGTATGTATAAATATATATCCGCATAACAAATTACTAGTTGAAACTGTTTAATTTAATTCTTAAAAATTGTTCAAACAATCTACATGATATTTAGCTTGAAATTGGGTTTTTGCCAAGCACTGCATTTGTTAAGCAGAACGTAAATTAACGCCTATTCATTTTATGAGATACGGTAATTGAACTTAATAATATAGATAATAGCCTAACGTTATACTATAATATTCACCGACCAACCGAATGAACTTTTAACGGTTTATTATTATAATTATTTACTATTACTTTGTTGTTCATTACTTTCTTCTAGTTTTAATGTATACATTTTGTATTAAAAAACAAAAAATAGTACAGTTTGTGAGCTAATAATCTTGCAGTAAATAATAAAATATCCTGTTGTTATTGTTACATGTTATTTATTTTATAAAATATAGTTCACAATTTTGTAAGTTTTGAATCTGTACGTACAACTAAGGCGTTTATTTTTGTAGAGAGTTTATTTCCTTTTCTGTTAGTATTTATTCATCCTGTTTATAAATTTACCGTTACATTCGTTTTTAAAATGTTTCATTATAATTATTATTTTATTAAACGTTCACTTGTTTATTCTATTCGTAAACTGTTGAATTATCTTCCAGAAAAAAATGATATTCATAAACGCTTTCAAATTTTTGGAAGGATAATACTGTAATAGCATTTATTTTATTTACCATCGACGACTACATTTATTTGAATCGTTATTTTTATACGCTTTCGTACGTTAATGTTTATATAACGTAGCTTGTTTGCCGTTTTTGTGCATAATAAAGCAGTTCTTTTGTTCCCGTTCTGACCGGTACAAAAGTTATTTTGTTTATTCTTTTTTTGTACGGCCGTTTTATTTTAATTGTTTTCTCGTTAGCGGCGGTTTATTATGTTCTATAGGTTTTACTAAAACGAATCGTTTAGTTCTGCAATTTACCGTCAGATTGTCTTATTTTATTTTATACTTTTTTAATGTAAAATTCAGTGTAGTGTATCAGAAGTTGTTGTCTTTTTTTAATTAAAAAAGCTCATCGATTTATTTTCCAAGCGTTTTTATACTAGTATAGAATATTATCGCCTTATTAATATCGCATTGGAGTATTTTATTATATTTAAAAATTAGGTTTTTTTTTTTAATAAACATATCGACTCTAAAGTAAGATTTTGAATTAATCTCAATTATGAGAACTTACTCGTAATTATTGTTTTTAACATAATCATAATCGTACGATTCAGTGTTTCTCGGAGGGAAAGGGGGTCGTTATCTAATCGCTAACTACAGTAAGTTAAAATAAAAAATATTTATTTTACCGAATCGACCTTTTTAATCGTTTTCCTGGACAATAGTAATGGATAATCCGTAGGTACAGTTTTTCACCGGTCGTATTATTTAAGTATTATTTACGACGGCTTATAACTTGCCGAACAACTAAAAAAAAGTTTAATTAATATACTACCTAATTAAAAACTTTTACCTAATGAGAAATAAAACAGCGACGTAAATATACGAGTGTTTATATTTAACATTGCATAGCTGTTTTCCGAATAAAGGTTTCAGTATATTAAAACGGGACAGAAAGCGTAGCCTATAAGTTCAAAGCAACGAAACCAAACGAGTGAACAACTTTTTTTGCTTAGATAAAAAATTACAAAAAAATTATATGTAATATTCTACATACGGGACAGAATTTTAATTTATTAAATCAGGGTTCAGTATTAAATATAATACAGTAATAAAATTAACGAACTGAAACAGTTGAGCATTTAATTGATGAAAATCATTTTAAAAAATATTAAGAAAAAATCAACCGGTTTAATTCCGTTATTACGACCTATTTAAAACGATTGAAAAGTTTTATAAATCCTTAATCGATTAATTTAATTAATTATCTGTCGATTAAATATATATTATTTCTTTAGCGGTTAAACATTTTTAATGTTACCTTTATATACCTATAAACAAAATTTAATTACTGTAGAATTACAGATTTCATTAAACACAGATAAGACATACGGGTGACACAAAAAAAAAGGCGTTTAAAACAAATTAGCGCAGAACTTATTTTTATTAATTGACATAAAAGTTTGAATTCCACTAGTGTTTTATAAACCGAGGGAATCACAAAGAAATTAAAAATATTTCAAGAGATGTTCTACGAGGGAAAATAACGAAAAAATTCATATAAACGTGAATCCGGAATCGCTTCGTTTTCGAGTCGCTATTTACGAAGAATTTTGGCTCTGATTTCTTGCTCTAGGGATAAAATGAAGCCATAGTGAAATTCTTGAAAACTAAATTAAGAGATAAATTAAATTATTTCATATTGAACTATTGTTTTATTTATTAATAGATTTTGGTCCTACGTATGTTTCAATATTAAAAGTTATTGTTCTGTTTTTATAAAAGTCAATTTCTTCATGTTCAGTTGAGGTTACACAATTTTTTTTTTTTTTTTTACTGAAAGAACAGACAAACAATTATGATCATTGACCAGATTGAAATCGGTAGCGTATGAAAAGATGCCACGCCTGACCGGAATTTGAATCCGGGACCTGCATTTAAGAAACTTTTTTGTGAGATACCATGATAGAGTAGTTGTTTGATCGAGAAAAATGTAGTACATCTCGTAAAATATTTTTCCCGTATATTGGTTATTAAAATAATCGAAAAACGTTGTCCATTTCCACGAAAACAAGATCCTTGATCTTACGAAATGTGTAATACATTACGCGATTCCATCGATATGGTAATATGCGTGTGAAAGGCATGTAGGTTAAATTTACGTAATTTTATAACATTATACACTAAAAAAGTCTTTTTCGTAACTTACAAATTATTTAACAGAGATGACATAAAAGTATGAATTTTGGCGTTCAATTATTACCTTTCACTTTTGATTATTCAACAGATGCAAAAAAAAAATCAGTTGAAAGTTACTTATTTATATTTTTACTTCGCTAAAAATGATTCAAATAAACAATACCTTTATCGTGCAAAATATTGTAAAGAATAAGTTCTAAAAAAATAGGATTTTTTTTTTCAAAATTTCATAACAAAAACATTTTAACCCGTGTAAATTTATTTTTATGTACTTTATAAACAATACTTTAAACGCGAACAAATTTTCAGCCAAAGTACTTTTAATGCCGGTTAAATACACCCTGCCTGCTATTGTTCGTAATACGAAAAAAATCAAATTACAACCGAACAAAACATTACGATTATAAGTACAGCCGATAAATCATAGAATAACAAATTATTATTTATTATTATCTTTTTCAAAGTGACGTGAATTAATCAATTAATTACTGATATAAGATATGTTCAGTTCGTATACAGCAGATGTGATCCGAAGTCGTACAACACAATTTTGGTGGAAGGGAAAGCAAAAGCGCGCGCACACACACACACACACACACACACACACAGAGAGAGAGAGAGAGACCATTGTGTTTGTGTTTGTGTGTGTGTATGTGTGTGTGTGTGTGTGTGTGTGTGAGCGCGCAATGTAAATAAAACCTCGCAAGTGTAGAAGTACTTTTGTATAGGTTCTAAAGCCTAAAACATATAATAGACGTAGAATAAATAAATTAAACCATGAAGCCGCCGATAGCACGTAACCAGATAACGTAATAAATAATATGTACTTTCACATTTACTGGATTTCCGTTTTGCCACAGACTATACAAACACGAGTTTACATCGAAAATATGGAAACCGATACAAATTAAAAATATTTTTAAGATACAGATCTCAATCGTAAATAAACCCTACGTCTTTACAGAATTTTCGTCTTGATTTTTTTCAAATTTGAGATCGAATACACAATTATATTTTATATTTAATGAGAATGCTGCACTGAAATTTTGTAAATTGGAGGAAACACTATAATTAGACAGAAATTTGAGTAAATTTCATTCAATCCGGAATTTGGCTAAAGAAGAAATGATATATTCTGAATAGTATCTTACATAAATCTTTGATAACCGTGGAAAAAAGGTTCTCAAAGTTCCAAGAAAAATAAAATTGTAGGATGATAACTGAATTTAACGATGAATGAAAACAAACGATTTTAGTGCGGAATTTTAATAACGCATTTCTATTTTTTTTCTTTTTTTTAATTCGCACTGTCTCTTCTTCCGATCAAATTTAGCGATCAATTTTTCGCAAATTTTCCATAATCCAACCAACTTGAAATTATGCACGTACATTCATTTCCTTTAGGCTTATAAGCTATTATTACCATCAATCGATTCATAATTAGTAAAAATATATTTTTTTAACGACTGCGTTGCAAACAGCTACGAACTATAATGTATACTACGTATTAATAAAATACGGGAATTCTTAAATAACATATCAACAGTTAAAAGAGAAAAATGAAATTTAGAAAACGGTCCTTCCAGAAAATGGTTTATTTTTTAGTACGACACCGTCCGTTATATCCCCACACCTTCACAGATGATAACTCGTTAAAGTTTTTATAGGGGAAAGTAGAATTACGACCGGTTATTTTAAAGGCTATTAAAAACCAACATTTTTAACATAAAAACACCACAAACTACGACACAGTCCTAAGCAAAATATTGGCCGTTTAATATTTTTCACAATTAAGTTTCAAAACGGTCCACAGTATAACCGATGTAGTAGCGGTCACAAACCGAAAATTAAATCGTTTGAGAAAGAAGAAATTTACATTTCTTTTTCACTATTCAACAGTTATTTAAGTAGCGCGGACCGCTTTTGAAACGAGCTGAAAAAATAAAAATAGCCGCCGTTTCATTTAGGATTGTCGTAGTCCTTGTTTAAGTCAAAAGTGTTTTGTTTTATAATATCCTTTAAAATAATCTGATACGATCGTACCCTTTTTGTTTATTTTTCTGTCGCCCCTCATAGGGGCTTATACGGAAAAATAAACAGTTTTGGGGTAGGAACGCATACTAGACTAATTAATATCACCCGTGGATGTTTGGGGATGTACCGGTGTCGTACTGAAAAATAGAACATTTTCTGGACCGACCGTTTGTTAAATTTCATTTATTTTAACAAAAAATGAAAACAAATTTTCATTCATTTTTTTTCGTTTATTTTTTATTTTAACTGTCGAAAAATTATTTAAGGATTCCCATATTTTATTACCTAGCGTATATTATAGTTCGTAGCTATTTGATCCGTAGTCATTAAAAAAAATATTAATTGATGTTAGTATACAGGTTTGTATACATCCGAATACAAACTTGAATAATTTACCCGTTAATAACTCAGATAATAAAAGTATCATCGATGGAAAGGGAAACTCAAAACGTTTTGTATTACGTTCGGTTCACATCACGTGTGCTCAATGCGAACTCCCTGTGTCACGCGACACGCATCGAGCTTGTAGTCCGATTCCGTCCGTACGCGTTATTTATTACGTTGGACGATCCGCTAATGCGATGGCCTCTGTGATGCGAACAAGAAGATCCCGGATGGTATGCGGTAAAAGCGACCGAAACAGGTGTTATTTGACCAAACCCGGAGAAACGTCACACAGTGAAAGGTCGGAGGAACGTGGAAGACAACACAAACCTACACTATCGTCACGGCCAGCACGCCCGATCTATCTCTTTGGCGATCGACTACTCGGTTCAAAATTTTCCGTACAGTCGGTCGCAGGATATGTAAATTCTTTGCCGGCTGTGACGGTGAATAGCTGCGGACTTCTTACGAAACTCTCTCTCACACGCTCCTCAGTCGCCTCGCTTACCGGCTCACTTTCGCTTACAGATGAATCCCCTCGCTTTAGTCAGAATACCGCTTACAGATACCGGGCCCACTGGGTGCATCTTCGCCAAACATTCTTAAAATGACTGACATACGTGAAAATCTAATACACAAAACGCCTTCCTGTCTTTGTTGACACCGATTTTCTCTCCTATCGCCCTAGCTACGAATTTAATAACTATCGACAGCTGTATCAACCGCTGAAAAGTTTTGAGTTTTCCTTTCCATTGATGCTATTTTCATTTCATATGTCTTACTGTTATTAAAAAGGGTGAATTATTCAAGTTCAATTCGGAAAAATCATTGGAATAACCCTGGGTTATATATATATATAAAACACCCGTTAACTTATAAGAATAAAAAATGTTAAAAAACTGTTGTTTAAGCCTTTAAATTAATATTGATCTTTAGAATATTATTTTATTAAAATCACGAGTAGAACACTCATCGTTGCAAGCGACCTTAAGGTTTTCTAAAAATGTATATATTTGAAGCGAGGAGTGCCATTCTGTTACATAAGCACCCGATAAGTAATGTACTAACCGACTTATTTAAAATAAGATTATTAACTTAAAATTATGAAAAAATATATTCCCAAGTAACCGTAAACAAAATAATAAAAGAAAATTAAGTTTTTGTAATAGAAAAAAAAAGAAGCGTTACTGAGGCGTGACTTACTTATAAAGTTAACTACCGTGACGATACGTGACGCTATAAAAGAATCATTGTAGTACGTATTTAAAAGAAATGAAATACAAAAACAAGCGTCATCGTAGGTAGGATTTTGTTTTGTTTTGTTTTTATAAAAGAATAAAAAAAGAGCGATTCATTCCTTATCGTGCACAATAAGCCGAGTATCAAATCATTAACATCAAAGAATAGTAATAATAACGATACATTAACATGGCTTAAATGGATTTTGCAAAACGATATTGTCGTTAACGGATCAGAAACTAAATTAAAATTCCAATTTGCTATAAATACAATTCTAATTTGCTTTCAACTATAAAAGAAAAGAAATACTTTTGTAAAAACATTGCGGACCGTAACCAAGAGCATTCATCACAAAATTAAGCGATCGATCCGTATGTGCGGATCAAAAATGATTTTCTATTTTTTAAAAGAATTGTTATTTGTCAGTACAAACAAAACGAGAAAATTTTTCTGACCGAATATAAAAGAAACACAATTTTCTGACACATACAATCCTATACGTAAATACTTTAATAAAAGGATCCGGCAAATTTTCACCCCGGTAATCGAATCCATATAATAATAATGCGATGAATAAAACGGATATCTAAATACAAATGTAAACTTAGAAAAAAGTGACCGATATTATCGAGCGAGGGAAGGCCGAGTCCACTAGCTAACAACGATTTCATCGAGCTAAACACGACGGCACCGATCGGCTAAACAATTCAATCGACTACCTAAATAATAAACTACTTTTCAGTAGTTAATTTTTATCCAATATTGCATCATTATCTAATAATAAATAGACAAAAAAAAAATTTTTTTAAGTTTCTCTAAATATGATACAATTTCTTGAATTGCTTTTTTGCTTACATTACAGATCTGTAAATAAAATTTTTCTATCGCTCTTAGTTTTAAATAAATTACACTTCAAAAAAATTAGGGGAAAATATAGTTAAAATCTGTAAAATTTATAATTTTGCATGGCCTGTGTTACAAGGTTTTGGCTGATCCTTTTCTTTTATAAATACTCTCAGGCACATACCGAATTAATGCCCAACAGTAATCGGCTAGCATGATAGTACTCCACTTCTCTTTATAGCGGCTTTCCATCACCGAAATGGCTTGGTGGAAACAATCGTGATCGTCACTTACGTCTCCGAGGTTGTCCGGAAAAAAATCCACATTGAGTGGAGGAAATGTATTTTCAAATACGTATTACATTCCATAGCTCTGTATGAATTAAGAAGTCGATTAACAATATCTGGTGTAATTGTAAGATTTTTGTTTGCCGAGAAAATGTTTGCCGAAGTCTTTAAACGAAGCCCAAGCTGCACTTTCTATATTATTTAACACCGAGTTAAATACATTATTTTTGACCAACTGTCTTATTTGAGGACCAACAAATATTCCTTCTTCAATTTTTCGTTCACTTACGTTCGGAAATTTTTGCCTGACGTACAAAATTCCGGGACTATCCTTCTTCACAGATTTTACAAAACTTTCCATCAGTCTTAGCTTGATATGGTGAGGGGGTAAAAATCTTTTTTTGGCATCAACTAAGGACTCGTGAATAATATTTTTCCCGTTTGGAATTCAGTTGTCTCGTTTCTTTCACTCTTTGCTTACTTAATTTTTATCCCTAGTCGGCTGTCCCATTCGCAAAGAAAACACATGCACTTAGTACAGCCTAACTGTATGCCTAACAAAATAGCTATAACTTTCAAATCACCACATATGTTCCAGCTAAATTTTTTATAATTTATTTTTTCAAGAACGTCTTTCATCACATCGTATGCCTCTTTCAAATTAATACCAAAAGCGATCGGTATCAAAGAATATTTGTTACCGTTGTGTAGTAGAACCACTTTTAAACTATACTTGGACGAATCTACGAAAAGGCGCCACGCCTCAGGTTTATGAACTTACCTACATGTAACATAAGCTCACCAATATTTGTGCGATAAACCAAATTATTTTCATCAATATCAATAAAGTACTGAGAAAGTTCTTTTTTTCGGCTTCGAAAGCCCGAATTTTTTTTTTTTTTTTTTTTTAAAGTAAATTCCAACCTTGTACTTTTGATCCTAACAGTTCAGCTTGATTTTTTATAAATTCAATTCCTTATCCAAGAGTCATTTATTTCACCTCTGATATAAGATGCGGCTTATTGGAAGATAATTCAAAATCAAAATCATTGTTTTCTTCTTCAGTACTGTCCGATTCTTCATCGCTGCTTTCGAAACATACATTCACAGGTGGCTCAGCAACTGGAATAATTTCACTGCGAGGTACAGGCGTGATTTCAGATTGCAATGAAGGTTATTTTACAGTATGTTTAGATTTTTAGAAATCCCAGTCACACTTGTTAAACAAAAGTAATAATCGGTTACACGATCCTTTGGCTCACACCAAACCATAGGTACACCAAATGGCAAAGCTTTCCGTGTACCTTTCAGCCATTCTCTTAAATATACGGAACAATTAGTGTAAACTATATGAGGAGCCCACGTCTTATCCTGATCACCAATTTTACACTGAAAATACGAACGATATGCTTTCTTAATTACAAGTGTAATGTTTTTTGTAGTTGATTTTACAGTAAATTCACCACATACATAGCAAAAGCCATCAACATAATTTACACAATTCCGAGGAATTTATGACACTGCATTATTAAAAAACTTAAGACAGCAATAAGAATGAACAAAATTAATTCATTCCTAAATCCAGTGCTTAATACAAACAACACAGCTATGTTTTGAACTACATGTTTTGACCTCCACAGACACGATTAATCTTGTCCATGACGGCTCTTTGTCTAGTATTGTTGATTTATAGCTCACAAATTAAGTTAACAAAGTTAAACAATAAAAAATGAGCTAAAAAAATACAATATAGGAATTTAAAATGCTAATTATACGTTGAAAAATGAAAAAAAATCCTTTAATTAAAATTTAAAATTTTTTCCAAAATGGTGAGTCATAGAAAAATTCTGATTTCATATTTGTTTTCAACATCTAAAAACAGACTGAAATCATATATCGCAAGTTAGGAAACAAAATGTATGTTTATCAGTGTAGCCCATCTTTCCTTAATAGAACTAAACTTAATTCAAAATAAATAAGATTAAAATTTTATGTTTTTGTCACAGTTAAAAGTACGAAATAATATAAGTCGTAATTATTATATTATATCCTTTTCCGTAGCGGAGCGGTAACGTCTCTGTCTTTCATTCAAACGGTTCCGAGTTCGAATCCAAGTTTAGGAACCTAAAAAATCCATTTATAACCCAAAAATAAGAAGTACAGCGTACCCCTGCTGTTGACCGGAGAGAGAAATAAATTATTAACTATCATAAAAAAAATAATTCCGACGATATCAAATTAGAATAACAATTTATAAAACAAATATCATAAAATCACAGAAAAAAGCAGAACGACATAAAAATGTTGATATTTATAACACGGTATTGCCACAAGGTATTTATTTTATTACGGAAAAAGAAACGTAATAAAAAAGGAGTCGGTTAATTATCTAAGATAAGATGCGACAAAAAAATAACTTTCACGTTTACAATCCTTTTAGCAAATATATGCAAACAAAGAAAAAAACATTCGTTTTCATTTTTATTGAACATTTTCAAGCTAACTCGCGGGAAAGTATCAACGCTTTTAACGTTTTTATGTAATTGCAAACAAAAATGATTTATTCGCAGACTTTCAGACGACGGTTTACGAAAAAATAATGGAAAAAATGCAGTATATACAAGCTTTGAAAAAATAACTACAAAATCGTTTAAAATTAATTAAACCAAGATGAAGAGTGAATATTCTCGCTTATATAAAAAAAGTAATGATAAGTGGTGAGAAAAATACAACATTGTTACTTATTTATTTAGTACGTACACATTTACTCTTCAGTAGATAACTAATAAAGACATTTTATAGAGGATTAAACGGTAACAAGGACGCTAAAATAATTTTCTCTACATTGTATAATCTCAAAAATCAACGAACTTGTTTTACTTTTATCGCTGTTGAAGGATTTAACTTTGGGATGCGGATGACTCAACAGAGTTAGTCACTAGATACAGTAATCATCTCTGCTTAAAATGCATAAAAGTACAGCTTGCGTACGGTTTTCTAGACGTAAAAATAACAAAAAAAAAAGTATTTCAGATTTCCCAAAAAAGGAATTTAGATAGTCGTAAAAAAAAGTAAACGATAGCTATAAAAAAAAAACGTGATATTTTAAACATATGCAGTTCGTCTTACCCTTATCTGCCGACCGCTAGTTCGAATAAGCAATTTTTAAAACGTCTGTGTCGTTTTTTTACAAAAGAAGCGCATTTTAAGATCTGACGAGCGTTTGTCATAAATTTGGTATCGTCAGAGCAACATAAATTTGACAATAACACTTTGAAATCGAATAAAGCGATCAAGCAGAGCGATGAACGTCGATTTAAAACCATTTTAGGAATTAAAAAGGAACGTAGTTATCTTGTTAAGAGTACGATCCAGATGATGAAATTCATATGTAACCTGCGATTATAAACTTGTAAACCGTATTTATAAATAAGCGATAAAGATTTATTTATCGATTAAATAAAACGGCCGTCGGTTTTTTCTTTGTTTTTTTTTTTCATTAATAGCTGTAGTTAAATAAATTTTACTCAGAAAAGTTTGATGATTTTTAATGGCGTATTTTACTTTTTTCTAAGGTATTCTTAACGACACAGTAAATGGAAATATCACGCCAACTTATATGACGCTTATTAAAGCAAAATAACGACAAAACGTTATTACGATGTCGATCGTTAAAACAGTACAATTATGTTAAATAAAGATTTCTCAGTAAAATCTAAAGATTACACGGATAAATAGTAATCGAAAAATATCCACTTTTACCGGAAGTGTTCCGAGAAAAAACCCAGTTAATCAATCATCATTCGATCACATTAAATTCCAGAATAACATCACGCACAGTCATTAATCGTCTCCACAAAGGATTATAGAACTCGGTCAACATATACCCGTGTTTTAAAGCCAAAAATACAAGGGTGAAGGCATTTACTAGCGTCATACCGTACTCTGATAAACGTACTAGGCTTAAAATGTTTATTGTTTCAAGAAGTTTTTACCTGGAAAGAAACCATCGATGAAATTCCTTAACAAATATATCATATCGGTTACCAAATGAAGTGATATAAAGCATCTTAAATCTCAATGATATTAATAAACGTACATTTTTAATTTGCATTACTCATTAAAAAAAAAAAAATACGTAATGTAAACGTGGATTTCTATTTTTATAACGCTTCCAATTCTTAAGATAAAATAAATCGGGTAAATTTACTCATTCATACAAAATCTGAAAAATAACTTTTTCACTTCCTTGTACGAAATAAAGGAAATATTGTGATTGCGAAAAATTTCGGTTTTCATATTTCAAGGGAAATATCCATTTTCAACATTCCTTAATCCATTTTGACTAGTTTCGGCGTGACGTCTGTATGTACGTATCGCGTATAACTCAAAAACGATTAGCCATAGGATGTTGAAATTTTGGATTAGAACTGTTGTAATATATCGTGGTGCACCTCCCCTCTTTATTGCAATCGACTGAACCAAAAGTGTCCTAAAAGGCCTTTTTGGACTATTTCTTAATTGCAGTAATAAGCGCTCGTCGAGAGCTTTTAAACGACATATCATTAAGTGGAACTATTTTGATTGGTTCCAGAGTTATAGCCAAATGAAATTTTAATTAATGAAATATTTGGATCTTATAAGAGGAAGGCACATCGGTGAAAATCAAACTTCATCTCCTTTTTTCTTAATTTAAATATATTGATTTATTAACAATTATTAAGCTCTGATAGTAAAAGAAAATATTCAATAAATAATATTTAATAATACAACAAAAAAAAAACTGAAATAATGTCAAAGTTATTAATGAAATAAAATTTTATGTACTTTTCATTTTAAAATATGTGTGTATGTAATTTAATAGGCGTACAACTAAGTCATGCGGGGTCCACACCAGATTTTGTGAAACATCTGATTATTCGTTTTTGTTTTCATTTGATGGTTACACTTTATTAAAGAATTCTTCTTTCGTTTTCCTGGTTAGCCTCCGGTAATTACTTTTCAGATAATACTTCAGAGGATGAATGAAGATGACATGTATGAGTGTAAATGAAGTGTAGTGTTGCACAGTCTCAGGTCGACCGTTCCTGAAACGTGCGGTTAATTGAAACCCACCCGACCACCAAAGAACACCGGTATCCACAATCTAGTATTCAAATCCGTGTAAAAATAACTGACTTTACCAAAACTTGAACGCTGGTACTCTCTAGTTCCAAATCAGCTAATGTAGGAAGACGTATTCACCACTAGACCAACCCGGTGGGTTTATTAAAGAATTGGAGAATCCTATCTCACTTTCGAATGAAGATTTTAATTGAAGTGCAGCAGCAAAAAACGTGTATATATAATTTAATAGGCGTACAAGGAAGTCATGTGGTGTCAAGATCAGATTTTATGTTATGAAAAAGCGGGCATCAACAGCTAAGATCACGGTGGAAATCAGTCGGTACCGTTGAAAAGCTACCATGCCTGACCGGGATTAGAATCCGGGACCACCGGACGAAATGCCGAGACGCTACCTACTCGGCCGCAAAAATCGGTGATCTATCGCATTAAAAATTCCCTTTTTATTCGCAAATATTTAATACTTATATTAGGATTTTATACAATTCTATTACGATAAAAAAAATTCCGTAACATTTAAAATTTAAAGAGAAAAATATCTTAATCCTTCAATTAAAAAAAAATTCTTACGAAATAATTAAAAAACTAATAATAATAGATGCCACTTTATTAAACTAAATAATATTAGAAGAGAATAAACCGAAAATAAAGTGATAAATTTATTAAAATTAAAACCTTACGTAAAAAAAAAACCAATTAACATTTAAATAAAATAGAATTTAATTACATTGCACTATCGGTTATATAAACCTATGACAACTGTTTAACCGACTTTAATACATTAAATATAAAATCGATTCAATGAAGCATCAAATACATTAATACGACGTAAAATATTATAGAAAAAATAATGTTGGAAAAACGATTTTGTTATTATAATTATTATTACTTTTCAAGATTATATTCAAGCAAGTATGTACGAGTGTATATTCTACGGTACTTAAAAACCACTTAATATTTAAATATTAATATACTGGCATCTTACAATAATTAAAAACGAATGTCAAATATAAGGGAAAGTTTTAGAAATGAATAATGAGTGTTAAAGACGGTTTATCTAATTTACCTTCAAGCGATTTCATATTGTCACTTCTCATTCTTCATTCATTAGAGAAGCAATAGTAAATCATTTAAATGAAATGTACATACTCGTGTGTGTATATATATATATATATATATATATATAAATATTAAGTGATTTGTTATAATGAAACAATCGAATTCAAATACATTGTAAAGTAATACATTAGTATTACAAAAAAAGAAGCCAATCAATAATATTTATAATAAATAGATATATAAATTCGACTATTATCGTTTATGTATTATACGTCATTTAAATGGAATAATAGAACGAACATCTTTAGGCAAAACTACCGGGCGGCAAACTTATTCATAAATAAGACTGATAAAAGTTGTACTACACAATAAACAATAAATGAAAATCAAGATAAAAGTGAAATCGATCGTTATTTATTAAAAACTAAATATAATTTTAGTTTACTAATCGTATTGTAGATCTTTAAAGAAATCTTTGAAATATTTATAATTAAAATTAACATTAAAATGTCTTAAGACCTGTATTTCTGGTACTTTATCGGGATCATATTAATTATTATATCGTTAAGGATCGAACTTTTAAATCTTTCTTTCTTTTTCCTGTTTAGCCTACGGTAATTACCGTTCAGAGGATGAACGAGGATGATATGTATTAAGTGTAAATGAAGTGTAGTCTTGTACAGTCTCGGTTCAACCGTTCCTGAGATATGTGGTTAATTGAAACCCGACCGCCAAAAGAATACCGGTATCCACGATCTAATATTCAAATCCGTGTAAAAATAACTGACTTTACTAAGACTTGAACGCCGGAACTCTCGATTTCCAAATCAGCTGATTTGGAAAGACGCGTTCTCCACTAGACCAACCCGGTAGGTCGACCTTTTAAATTTGGAAAAAAAAACCGGCGCCTACGCAATAAAATTTAGTATAGGCCGATTTAAACCGAACCGGGCTCGATTTTAACGGCTGTGATATATTTATGTTTTGATTAACAAAAAAAGGTACACGAGTTTGAACCGTTATTACTTTGTATCGTTACAAAAAAAATACTGTTCTGTTTTATGCTATTTTATTAAGAATACATTTAAAGGCAAGAAAATAAAGTACTTCTCAGTTATTTTTTTTAACACCGAGAAATATAATTTTTACACTCGTCTTGGTATATATAATTTCCAAGCTTAATAACCTCGTAAAATAAGTACATAAAATAAATTCAGGACGATTTTTATTTTATATTTACCCTCGTTAAATTTTACGTCGAATCCATGATTATAATGAAAAAAATTAACCTAAAAAAGAGATACGTTTATCTTTAATTATCGTACCGAAATAAATTTTTAACCATAATAAACATTTTTATAATAGGAACTTAATACGAGATTTTGTAGACAGAAACTTATCAAGTAATAACTAATGCGAGAATAATTTCCTGAAATTTCTTGAGGATAAAAAAAACATCTGCATTTAAAAAAGTTATAACAAAATATTTTACAGATTTGCTTTTTTGAACTTATACAAGGAAATTTCACGCAAGTAAAAGAGTATGAAAACTCCAATTTTCTCAAAATCTAACAGCTAAAATATAAAGTACACAGCAAATGCTCATACTTAAAACTATATATTTTCTGTGTCATTCAATCACATCCCCGTGCCCTTAGACGACTATTTTATTATTACCGAGTTTCTGAGTACGACGCAATAAATACGTTCGGTAACAAGTAGGCCCTACACACAAACATAAAGTTTAAACACGCTCACCATTGTGACTAACTGCATAAGCGCTATGAAAAATACACTAGTCGCATAACCTCAAATTGTGGTTATGTTGTTAACTGACGACCTTAAATAGAAAACCCACCGGGTTGGTCTAGTGATGAACGCGTCTTCCCAAATCAGCCGATTTGGAAGTCGAGAGTTCCAGCGTACAAGTCCTAGTAAAGTCAGTTATTTTTACACGGATTTGAATACTATATCGTGGACACCGGTGTTCTTTAGCGGTTGGGTTTCAATTAACCACACATATCAGGAACGGTCGAAATGAGACTGTACAAGACTACACTTCATTTACACTCGTACATATCATCTTCAGTCATCCTCCGAAGTATTATCTGAAAGATAATTACCGGAGTCTAATCAAGAAAAAGAAAGGACCTTAAACTGAACGTAACTCAAGAACGACTCTACCAATTGTCATTAAATTATCACATGCACAATTTCAGATACACTATTAGAGCATATCTAAATCTCAATGAAATTGATGTAGTTTTGGAAATTTTCCAGCCCCAAATAACAAATTTCATAGGCCTTCTATATATATATATATATATATATATATATATATATATAAGTATAAAATGTGTGAATGGCAGTCTCCTACTCCGCATACCTCAAAACGTAAAGAAAACTTAATTTCACCTTAAACCCCATCGTACGATCAAAAGTAATACCGTATTTTTCTTTGAAAAGTCGGTAAAAATGCTTGTAAATATTTAAATACAATTTGCATTCCTTAATCGATTAGCTACAAATCAGGTAATGCCTAAACAAAATGTCAAACCTGGCAACAAAAGATACGAAAAATACCTAGATAACAATAAAATCTACAAGATGGGCGCTTTTTTATTCAGATTTATAGGCTACAATATAAATCCATTCAAAGCGTTAAATAATCCTTTTGTATTGTAATCGTACACGTCATAAAATTATACTTATTTAAACTTGTATAAAATAAGATATAAAAAATAAATCTTTAGAAAAGAAAATGGAACGAACTTATACGAAACGTATAAGTAAATTAAGATAAATTATTTTTGAAGAACACATAAAAAACTAAATCAGACGAACAAATAATCTGATATCCTGAGTACAGATTAAATGAAAGATAATAAGAAACACGCGTAGATATAACGTCACAGGGATGCACGCTCATGAAATCGACATGTAATATAGATAATAGATAATATATCTTTTAATCCTGAAAATAAGCAAACAAACAAAAAAAAAAACAGGACACAAAGACAGAAAAAAGCAGAAGTAATAATACAAATCTGCCGGATTTTCTATTTATCAGTAAGAACATTCAACATCTATACTTTAATACAATACTATTAGTAACACAGAAATAAGCTGCAGTAAAACGAACTATTGATCGCGTTTAAAAACCGAAAAAAGAAATAAACATTTAACGATTAGATCATTAACACTAATTCACCTCGCCTAGTAAAATAATTATTACAGATCGTCTTGACAGCCAGCGGATGTACGTATCATCATTATTAATGAAAGTAACACTACTGAAGCGTACTGAATAGTACTCGTACTGTACGTTAATTAAAATACTTCATAATAATATAAATGCGATCGTTAATGAGCGAAGACCGACCACGAACTACCCGGCCTCGTCTCGTCTATTAGGTTACTTATCTATCGCTTTCTAAATTTCTATTCCGTCTTTAATAAAGATTACCCATCTTAAAGTTTGTATATGCGCGGGAAAATCGTTACGAGTCATTATCATTATTACCAAGATAATATGATGCGTATTTATTATCATCATCATTACAACATCTGAAGTCTGTCGGCAATCGTTAAAGGGATCATATATTGTTTAGAGAAAGAAGTGTGTTCATACCGACGAATAGCGGGTAATTCAAAACAATCCTGTTAAAATTTAATAACCCTAGGATAACGACGATTAGAATTATCTTTATTTTCTCTAACTGTTTATTTATTAAACAGCCCAAAACTAACGTGAAATTGATATTATAGGTTCTGTCACGGGTTCGTCGGCCTTTTCGTGCGCGCGAAAACTTAACGGATAAGTTTGTTACGCCACAGTCTCGAGAAGGAAAACAGGATCGCGCATTTAATTCGCCTAAAGGGGAAGATCAGGCGGCAAAACGAATCTTTGGATCTGAAAACGGGGATCTTCTTCACGGCGTGGAAGAAACGATCAAAACAACATCTTCGAAGAAAACTCGGGCAAGTCGCAAAGAAAGAAGATACTTTGGGTATATATCGGCTGCGATTCGCGATCTTTCGGAGGAAAATATATCGTTGAATGCAGAAGCGCGGATTTTGAACGAGGAAAACATCAAACTTTTGATTCGGACTGACGATTACGAAGACCGAGCACGCCGTAATAATTTAATATTTAAAAGGCTGAAATTGAAATCCGATGATAACTGTCGTGCGTTTTTGAGGGACTTTTGTAACGATGTGTTACAAATTAATCGGCAAGTTACGCTTACAATCGCTTGCAAGTTACAGATTAATCGGGCGCATACGCTTGGTACAGAAAAAAAATAATGCCCTCTTATCGCACATTTACTATTTGATGGCGATATCGGGTGTAAATGGAAAAACAGAAGAAGGTTACAAGGAATCGGTATGATCGTACACAAGGACGTCTATTTGGAAACTACGAAAAAGAAGGGAAAGCTTTAAGCTTTGGCCATTCGAAAGGAAATTACGGCGGTGGTTAGTAAGAGCATTTAGAATGCAGATAGGCTGATTGTAGAAAGTCAAAAATTTACTTGGACGGCAGCGAGACGGTTGATTTGCCGATTACAGGACGACGCGGTAAAATTGAACGGCATGTTCAATTATCAGTCTGGGGAAATTTAAAAAAAAAATTAACTATCAAACCCGGGATGTTCAACAGTATGAAGTAGTCTGTCAAGAAAAGAAAGGAATGATAAATTGCTAAAGATTTTAGGGTGTAACATAGCGGTAATCGGCGCAAAGTTATGGTTGCATGATTTTTTGTCTTTTATAAAAAAGTATGATATAGTATGTTCGAGTGAGACTTGGGTGGAAGATGAGAAAGCTGAGCTATAAGAAAGAACATATGTTTCAGGAGTATAAAATTGTAGAGTTCCAGTGATCAGGATCGGAAAAAATGTTGGATGTGGTTTATGATGCGGCCGGGGAAAATCTGCTAAATAAGGGAAATATTTAAGAACCCGGAAAACAGAAACGGTTTGAGTGGCAAAGAAAAAATGGTTTATTTATTTAAATTTATATAAAGTTAATACTGAACGTTAATATGAAATAAAGAATTATCTTAGCCTATGTAATAAAAAGAAATCTGATATTTTTAAAGAGCAAGGAAAAGATTTTTAAGAATTCGAGATTTAGGGGATTTTGGGGGAAACTGTTACAATATTTAAAAAGAGGGGATTTAAATAAATGTACGGGGTAAATTACAGCAAATGAATGGGCGCAGCATATCCGTGGGAAGAGGGCGGTTCCAGTTGCACATGCGTCAATGAGTCGCAAGCTGGTTTTAGAAAAGTCTATTCTACTATAGACGATACACTGAACACTTTAATTAATTTGAACTTATAAATAGGGGTGGGAAAGATTTATTGTCTGTTTATCGATTTTAAGGCCGCTTTCGATAGCACTGATAGATTGGAGATATGAAACGGGTTCGTCTTACAAGTTTTGTAGAGTTATTGGAGAGTTATATAAAATACGCGTGTGTTTGTGCGGTTTTCTGAGGGTTTAACTGAGAGGTTTTATACTTTTAGCGGCTTAACTCAGGATTGCCTTTTGTCACCGGCTTTGTTCTCATTGTTCATCAATTATCTGATGGATTGTACAGGAGAGGGCGTCTGGATCGATGTCCTGAATGTTAAAGGATTGTAGTACAATGATTTTGACGCTGATGGCATCCTCGCCAAGAACACTCCAGGTAGTGATTAATAATCTTAAAGAATACTGCGGGCGATGGATTTTAATAATTAATATCAAGAAAACAAAAATTACGGTTTTCAGGAGGGGGGTCGGCTAGCGAGACATGAAAGACGGTTTTGGGGAAACGAGCGAATCAAGGCGGTCAATAAATACAAATACTTGGGTGGTACTTTCAGTTCTTTGCTGTCTTTTGGAGAGCGCATACAGAAAGGGTACCAGTAGCTAAATTTGGTTTGAATAATATGCAGAATAGTTTTTTTGCTAAAACGGAATACCGGTAAAAGCAAGCGGGGCGTTTTTGAAGCTGTAACGAGGGCGGTGGAAACATATGGTGGGGGATAGGCTTGGGATTTTTTAATGTCCTATGAGTTAGAAATTTTGTTAAGGTTTTTTATTAAACATTTTTTTGTTTGCCGCAGGCCACCCTCTAATTACGTAATATACTTGGAAACGGACAAGATTAATCTATATAATTTTACACCTAGTACGAATTATAAATATATAATAAAGATAAAAAGATGTTATAAAAAAAAGAAAAATTATGAAAATATATTATAAAGACCAATTTAAAAGAAAATCGCTGGCCGCGTAAATTTGCTACTAAAGTTCTCTAATACAATATTGGATGGTATAGGGGGTGGAAGTTTACGTTGATTGGGAGGCGGTTTAAATATTTTAAATTATCCTTGAGTTTATAAATACGAATGTGGAATCTTTCAGAAAATAATTAGTCACTTATTCGTAAAAAAATAACGACATTCACCTCTTCCGAGCCGACAACAGAAGTATTTTTCCGTAGCTCGACAGAATGCTCCGGCTTATAAGAAAGGGCTTCATTATGCGCCCGTTGTCATTTTTAATACATTAACAAAGCGTTAAAAATTATTCCCACCCCACATTTATTTAAAAATAAAGTTAAACTTTTTTTTTCTACAAACAATATTATTCTGTCGATGATTTAATTTTTTAAACTGCATTTTCTGTACGCCGTTCATCGTGTACATACGAGTAATAATTTTCATTAACGCCTTGTTTTATTTTGCAGTTATTTTTTATACGTAGTGTCTTCGTGTATTTACCTTAACATTAATTTGCGGATTTAAATTTCAAATAATTAATTTGGACTTTAATCGCTTCTATTATTAATCTTGAAACGATGCGATAATAAAGTATTAAATACGTACCGATCAGAATAAAAGATTTATTTGATATTAAAAAAAATTACGCACACTAAATAATTAATTTCGAATTCGTACAAATGATATTCGATTAGATGAAAATTAATTCTAATTACAAAGAGATAATTTAAAGAAAATTAACACCTTATAAGTTTAATAGTAAAACAGATATCGATAAGCAAGCGTATAATTAAAAATACGCATAAAAACTGTATACCTTAATTAACAGACAACTGGATAAAATAATATAAATAAAAATAAATAATATTTTTATAATTATCCCGATAAATCGATTAGTAAATGTATTTACGTATCGATAAATGTTTATTATATTAACTAAGGATAATAATTAAACAAAAAATAAAAAATAAACAAATAAAGCGTTAAAACAAAATTATTAAAATATTTCCGCTTCAACACGAGACGAAAAAATAATACCTGTTCATTAACAGTACTCCATAAAATAAACCGTAAAATAAATGATAACCGGTATTTATTAATAAATAAATAAAACACAAGATAACGAACGAATAAAATAAAAGTTCTCTCGATAAAAATTATTAAGGCGTAAAATAATTAATTAAATATTCAGATTATTCCAGTTTTTCATCTTTATCTCTTTCCCTTCTAAATCCACGTTGCGGTATAACCGATTCGTTCGTTATTAGGTTAACGGACATCCTGCGAACTCGTGTTACAAAAATAGGTCGCTATTTTTAGTAATGAGTAACACAGAAAACCATCAGCCACCTGGAGGGACAACTTGACCGGGTATAAAGCAGATCGAGAGTTTCGTTTTTTTACTCTCTTTCTTTTCTTAAGAGCATCCAGCGAGTAACCGCGTGAGGTTTGCTATTTTTAAATTACTTAAAACATCATCGCGGGCACGCAAAAACACAGGAGTAGGAGTGATATCTTAAAGAAGACGCCGCTAAAATTAACAAGTCGATCTACAAACTTCCGGCATTAAAAATGCGATTGAATTGTTTAACGATATACGTGTAAAATTATCGACACCGTACGTTTTAAAACATTAAACTACGGTTTAACACAGCTCTGCTTTTTACGTTATACGTTCCAAGTAAACCTTACTAAAAATACTCGTAAAAACAATAATACTGGAATATCGCAGAAAATTTAAATTAATGCGCATATAACGGGCAGCTATTCTTCTTTTTATCCGTATTATATTATTTAATTGAAATTAAAATAATCTAATTGAATTTATTTAACTGCAAAACCAATCGTTAACGAACATTTATTATCTTTGGAATATCGTAAATAGAAAACGTTCAGGAGCCGTTTATAATAAATTAAAAACCTAAAATTAATTGCGCTATTTCGGTAATTAAATGATAATGAGTAAATAATTAAACGTATTACAAGTCGATAGAAGGGAAAATAGTTAAACGTACGTATAAAACTTAAATGAAATAAAAGCGTATATCGATAATAAAAATAAATAACAAACTTAAAAAAAAATCACAGCAGTTTTACTTATAAATTAGAATGCACCTCGAAGAAACGAAAAAATTTCAAGACATCATCTACAAATGAAAATAAAAAAAAATGTCTACCGTAAAAATGGATACTGTATCTCTAGTAAATTTTCAGAAAATTATTGGAAAAAATCTGGTATCGCGTAACATAATATTTTTTTTAAAGTTTGACGTAAACTAAACCGTTTAAATCGCCAATAAATAATTTAAAGATAATCCGATTCTGAGGAAATTCCAATCCAATTCCAATTTTCAGTAACGACTACTGAACGTAAAGAATAATTTAAGAAATATGACCCTATACATACAAAGCGTTAACGAAGTACGGGAACCGTTAAATATAGATATGTATAAAACATTACAGTTTCAGACGATTCAAGTTGGAAATGAAAAGTTAGCTTATTCCTTGTCCCAAAACCCATAAGTTTAAATTTTATATGATCGTTTCAATTATCCTCTATATGTACTAATGTCCATTGTAAATTAAAACTATTAAAATATTCAAAAAAATAAGTAGAGCAAAACAAGATTTATTCATTAAAAAAAAATCTATATTTTAAATAACTGTGTTTTTATCAAGTTATTAAAACCTATACGTACTAAACATCGTATAAAAAAAGGAAAATAAAATGGAAATAACATTCTATTACCGTAATATTCCTGACAGAAGCGTGTCAAAGAGAGAGATGAAAAATTATAAAACAGGTTATTTCAAACGGAAAGATACTAGTGCATTATTAAAAAGTAAAAATAGGAATGAATGAATGGACGATTTTTAAGACAAATGTCAAATCTTTGAAGTGGAATAGCGCGTCACTTCAAGTAAAATCGAAGGACTAAGTAAAAAAAAAATTAAACTTTTATATATACATATATATTTAAACATTCTCCTGATTATTTTGAAAGAAAACGTTGAAACAAGTTTAGAAAACGAATAGCAATATAAAACTATTATTATCACGGGAAAGAAAAGCGAACATATTTTTTTTTTAAGAACAAACAAAATACATACTTTTTAAGAAAAATTTGTAGATCCGACTTTACCTAGTAAAATTTGAATCGTGACTACCTTTTTGTGCAGCCACAAAATAAAAATACAGCCCTTGCTAAAGTGAGCCGATTCACAACCTAATGTAACAGCCAAATAATTTTGCAAGTATTTCGCACATTTTTTTGCGAGGGTACAGTGGAATCTCGATAAAATTTTAAAAACTATACAGAGGAAGACGGCAAAATTTACTCGCCAAGGGTGCGAAAAAACAAAACCGACCGAAAGTATGTTTTAAGGTTTCTCCAGGAGAAAATATCCAACCGTCCTCGAGAAATCAACGTTATGAAAACTCATCGAAGCGGCAAATCGTTGATCGACGAATTTACATTGCCGGTCTTAATTATCTCTTTTCCTACAGATCTTCCCGAGAACAGCTAAGAATTTCCAAAGGAAGATTACCTTCTTTACAGATTTACATAACTGCGTGGTGCTTGGTACGCGTAAGGATACATTTTGTGAACCGCAAATCGTTCGGCCCGATCGAATTGTTCATCAGAATATTAAAGACACTGTTCCACCAATACCAAATCCTGACTGCCAACATAGATAGATTTAGACATCGAAGTTATAAGAAAAGTCGGGATAGAATCTAGTTTTATTACGATCAAAGCTGTTATAACGCGGGTTATGATGCTAGCCGATAAACCGGTGATGCTAACTCAAACCGGCCTTCGGCGGGAACTGGCGAAAAAGATTCTGCCGCCAGGGAGTCGAATCGTGGACATGCAGGGACAGGGAGGCAGCCTCTTTGCTGATGGCTGGATCAGGACGCATTGAGGACCTTCGAGGTTTGTGAGGTGGGCGCGCGATTCAGGGGGGTTATGCGTGGGGTGCATACCCGGACCAAGACTAAGCGATAGGGAAGGGAAGGGTAGCCCTCTTGGGGAGTCACCACGGCAACCGGAAGGGATGTCGTGATGTCTTAATAATCCAAGAGGGACAGAAAAAAATTATTTCTTCTTTCACTTCAGAAAATAAAATCAAAATAGAATCGATATTTATAAATAAAATGAACTTTTAAAATTATAATCGTACATAAAATTTTAACCTAAAAAATGCCGACAAGGATTGCATAACTTTCCTGATTTTGCCCTTGAAAGGTTTTCATTTCAAATTCGCCATAAGACTTCTAAATTGCAATACATTAACTATGCGATATTCAGAATAAAACTGCGAAAAATATAAAAAATGATCGGTGAAACATTTGACCGCTTAATTAAAGGTGTTTTTACCTTAAAAATTGTTCTTCGTATTGCACACACCTGTATAACTGAGAAAGAAATAAAAATTATTACTAAAATATTTTGGGTCCCGGTCGACCATCTTGACCCAACAACGGCATTGTACCATCAAAATCGTACTAAATTTAGAATATCATAGTTTTATTACTACAAAAAAAAAAAATTAAAATTTTTGGTAAAATAATTTGGATCCTACTTGACCACCTTATTAGACCGGCTAACCCATGTAACATTTTTAATAAAAGCCACTCTACTTGAAAAACAGATAAAACAACAGAAATTATAAAAAAATTTTAAAAAATATTAGTTTTAGTAATAATAATTTGAAGTACTTAGAACGTCGCATTTCAAACCGCGAGGATATACGTGTCATTTCACGAATGCCTTCCAAATGTCTTTGTCGGTAGCCGGTTACTTTGTATCACTCCGTACAGAATGTACAAGATAAATATTTTCCGATTAAAGTAATATTCCAAACGAATTAATCGGCTGAGATATCAACAGTAATAATGAAGTTATCGAATTGAATTTACGTCGACCGATAACTCATCTACGTAAATTAAAAACCACTGAAGTTAACAGCCACACGGTGATAGCAGTCTAACCTGCAATTCATTAAAATTCATTCTCTATCTACACATACAGAATGCTAATAAAGTACGGCAAATCTTTAATAACTTTTCGACAGTTAAACGTAGAAGAAAGAAATTTAGTAAACGTTCCTAACTCGAAACAACCAACTTTTTCGATGAGATCACCGTACTCAAGAGCACCCGTTGGGGAGCGACTCAAAAATTGAAAAAGGAAAGGGTTGTCTAAGGTATACTCACGTAGTGGTCTCATAAAAAAAATGATAGTTTGAGGTAAGAATATTTATTAAAGTTTATTTTTTTAATGTTTCTCACCGTCGAATAAATACTTAAGAAGGACTAGAGACCGCATTTGAAAGTAGCTGTGAAAAATATTAAACGGCCCCATTTTAGTGTAGCCCGAAATCTTTTACGTCAAAATATCTGTTTTTGAATGATCTCTTACGACCTTACCTTTTCCGTTTGAATTTTTTCAACTGCCTCCTCCAAAATGTTCGGAGTGGAGGTCTCATACCGAGAAAATCGGTCACTTACTGTGTGCGTGAGCGCGCGCGCGCGCGTGTGATGAAATCGGTTATAATGAGTATAATACTCGACTAATAGTGAGTAAATTTGTTTCACGTATATAGGCTAGGTACGACCTTATACTGTAATATTAAACATATTAATTGTAGTATTTTTCCCCGCTAAAATATCGGGGTAATATAATAATTACAAATTGTCCTTTGGGGTTTACAGGCGAGGTAGATTAATAATATGGTATTTCTGGAAACGCTTCTAATAAAACAAAAACTAATAAGTAAATCAAATAATCCACAATTTAAATAAAATTTCTAAAATAAAAGGCCTTTTTGTATTTAAAATAAGTAAATATATTAATACAAAAGTTCTTATTGAACTGTTGCGTACGGAATATACAGGCTGTTACTTATAGACAGTAAAATAAAGAATGACATTTAGCAAATTCTCTTACCTCAAAACGATCTATTTTTCTGGAGGACAATTTGTAATTATTATATTACCCCGATATTTTAGCGGGGAAAAATATTACAATTAATACGTTTAATATTACAGTATAAGGTCGTACCTAGCCTATATACGTGAAACAAATTTACTCACTATTAGTCGAGTATTATACTCATTATAACCGATTTCATCACACGCGCGCGCGCGCGCGCGCTCACGCACACAGTAAGTGACCGACATACATTTACATCATTGAAAGGAGAGAAAAAATTAACCTCATTTACATTTAAGTTATTATTTTTTTAAAGAAATGTTTAACTTCAATACGACGTTTTCTTTTTAGCGATAATAAAATACGAATAGATTTAAGAGATATACCGTAAACAGATAAATATTAAAATTAATTTTAAATAATAAAGTAAGAAATTATTTACAGTTTTAAAGTTACCGAATACAAATAAATTAAGTAATTAAAAAATAATATAAAATATTTTTTGAACCGTTTTGCAGTAAATATTAATAATAATGTCTATCGTTAAAATAAATATTCTATTATTATTTAAAAGGAAAGTATTTTTGATAAAAATTCGCATTTTATGAAAATAACATAAAAATAAATACAATAAAATAAATACAATAAAATAATTCAGTTTTATAACCCGGCAAAAATTTTAATCAAAGAAAGTAAATAAGAAGAAAACATTGTTAAATAAAACGACTGTAATAAAATCTTAGTACTTATAATTAAAAAAGACATTTAAAAAATTTATCAATAAAATATAGTATACAAAAAAATTATTTATTCAATTATTACTAATGCAAAAAACATATTATTAAATAATAAACAATCCGATTTCGACCGTAAAAAAATTATTATATAAGATGGAAAGTTAACGAATTAATAATCTGTTATACGTAGCGTTTAGATACGAAATGAAAATAACAATTTTGAAATATCTTCTCGACTAAGTTATTAATAATAATCGTAACGATTGTTAAAATTAATTTTACACGGAAATGTATGCGCACGAGTTATTTACTTGTTAAACCGAGACAGGCTTTACGTAATTAATAGTCGGAATGGATCGACTGAACCAAAATCTAATAATTAATCAATAAATAAATAGCAAATGTACATTTTTATAATAAACGTAAGGCACCGTTAAAGAACATAGAGAGAACAATGAGACCAATCCTAGACCTTGAAAAAACAACAGAAGGATCCGAACCGAGAACTGTCGGAAGAAATACAGGATATCGAAAACCCGATAAGAAGGAAGCTAAGATTCCTGGGCCGTGTGTAAAGAATAAACGAACGGAGAATAAACGACAAATAACCATTAAACTCTGGGAAGAAAAAGAGCGACCTCGGGTACCGACAGTAAATGAAGAAAGAATTGCAGACCCTAGAGAACCAAGAACAGGAGACAAAAGATGGAAAGCTATTCGGACAAAAAAGGTGAATATGAAAAGGCGAGGAAGGAAAATAATCGTACCGAAGCGAAACGGTCGGAAAAGAGAAAAAAAAACTAGATAGAAAATATATTTGCGTGGTCTAACGCAAAAAAAAATGTACGCGTTGTAAAATAAATTCGATAATTTAATAAAACAAAAACAACATTAAATAACCGCAAAATTAAATATTAAAAACTTCACGAAACGTCAACGTTTTATCGGCAAAGTTTTAAATCTTAAAAAAGACGACTATAAAAACGGAAATTCTTCTTTGTACACCGGACAAGATCTAAGGTGTAATATATGTTCGACAATCGGTTCAAGGGTAACGAGTCTTTTGCACGCACAGATTACAAAAATGTCCGTACTTAAAATAGAGACGATTTCGTCTGTCTATTATTAAAAATAAATGCTTCAGTCGACCCGATACCGTACTCGATGTATGTTTAACGGCAGTAGTATTTTGCGCCGACTAAATCACCTGATATTATACATCTAATAGTTTCGGCCGGATAATTTCATACGCCAAATTATTCTGGAAATTGACAAGGACAACGTTTAAAAAAGCCGAGTCTAATCTACGCTTTAGTTAAGTGTATCCCTCTCTGCGTGATTATTCTCATTATGAGACCACTCGTTTCTCTTATTTTAGGATTCGATGGGTACCATGTTAAGTCAGGAAGGAAACCTCAGGGATACTATATCCTTTGTATTATTAAATAAAATATAAAAGAAGCCGGGTAGTGGATGTAGTGGTTAGTATTCTTATTATACAGTAGCCGGTTTCGATTTTCAAATACCATTTCACCACCTGATCTTAGCGAATAAAATATGTTATTAGTATTTCCTTAATAACGCAATAATAAAAATAAGGGATTACATCTTTCTTTTTTTAAAATCGAGTTGTCAAATTTATAGCCAAACTTACTTCCTTAGAAGACGTAAAATAGTATTGCTTTTATTTTTATCAACTTTTAATTACTCTAAATTTTATCGAGCGCCTTATATTTTATATACAGTTAATCCACGAACGGCTCATACCGTCGTTACGAAATTGTCTATTTAGAATAATCTCCGAAACAACTCGATCCGGTGTTAAGAGGAGCAAAACTTACACAGAATTTGTAGGATTTCAGTAAACTGTATTTTTTTCACTGAACTCTTAATAAATATTTTCTATGAGTACATTGATACGCAATCTTTTTCTTGACAAAAACTAATGATATTATTTCGATAAATAATATTAACTGCTCAATTCGGAGTTGTAAGTATACAAAAATGATTCTAAGTATAAATGACTACGTTCAAAAATATTAGGAGTGTTCAACAAAAATATAAAAAAAAAGGTATTTTTCGGATAAGACAAAATTTCTTTTCCGTCCGTAATTACGTTTATAAAAATGTTTACTGTTTTATATTTAAGTTAGTCAAACACAAAAGCAATTGTTATGGCCCAGAAATTTTCCAGGCTAGCAGGAATCGAACCCGAGAGTAATATATTAACGCCTGTGTCATCGAGGCGGTAAATGATTTAATATTTTATTTGATTTTAAAAAAGTTGATTTAATATTTCTCTTCTAGTTTACACAAGCATTCAGACGGTTCCGAGATTTGATTATTTGTTCGGTGCTATTTACGAATGTAGAAAAAATTGTTTTATTATGTCTGTTTACGTGATATGTAAAATCGGTATTTCAATTTATCCGAATACTAACCGAATATAACGTCGATAAATTAGATCGTAATGAACTTTCTGATGGAAATTTACAATTGTAAATTATTAACTTACAAATTTTTGTTTCGGAATAAGTTTTTTTCTTTTTAAACGTAGTTACAAAATTTTAAAAATATATACTGGAATTCCGGTCATATTATTTTAAGTCTTAGAGAAGTTGAATGGCTGTTAGTAGTTTGTTTAATCGTTAACAAATTTTATTTATACGATTAACAAGTACACCGTGATTTTAACTTTATAAATTCGACAAATTTTAATTTAATGAAAAATAAATTTTTGCATGTGAAAGTCTTAAGCGTTACAACCTCGATCTATTTTGGTATTTTTAATGACACATAGTATAGCTTCTTTTAAACTAAAAATATGTTTTGACAGTTTTTTAATTTGAAAATTATTTAGTTAACTATAAACGTAAATTAAATGTTTCCCATAAAACTGGATCCTAGCGGGTGGTTATTTTAATTATCGAGTTTGTTTATTTCCGGTTACCTAAGGTAAATTAGAAACGGTGAAATATTTGTTTCCCTTACGTTCTAGTTTATTTTTGTTTGATGCAGTCTTCGTTTTTAATTTAATTTACATTTCATCTCTTTTGAAAATATTTTTATTTGCTTATACTTCACGATATCGACTGTTTTCGTAAATTAAATACCGGGTAACCGATTAAAAACAAAATATAAACGATTTTTTCAATCTAGTCCTATTAAACCGAATTTCGTTAGTCCGAAGACATCTCTAACTTGTTCTCGACTTAAAAAAATATAATTTATCTATCAGGAACGTATAAATATTTTTCATTTACCGTTTAATGTACCGATATATAAATATTTCGTACATTTTCTTTCCGAATTTTGCTAATTGGGGTAAAAAAAAATCTGTTTTAGTAGAATTGTTAACATTTTATAGCTTAAAATGTACCCGTACGTTAGCTTGTGGCTAACGTACGGGTTTGAGTCGGGCTGAAATAAGTTACATTTTTACGATTCCTTGCTTTTTATTTTTTTTTACCTTACTCACCACGGCCGGATCCATAACAAAGCAAAGCACAACCCAGGGGTTGTCTACTCAAACGGGACTCCCCGTCCGCCGGTCAGCCCGCCGCTTAGATCTTTTCATTGCCTGCCTTTAACCCCTAGGGCGAGGTATCCAAGTCCGACTATGCCGTTCCTGGATTCCAACCGAGAAGCCGGGACTCGGTCTTTATGCCAATGTCTCTAGTGAGAGCACCCTGTGTAGGGCACAAGCACCGGGTCTCGGTCTTTTTCCTTGCTTACCTAGTCGCGATCGAAATATACCTTCATCGATAAGACGGTTAAAAATTACTGCGCTAGCGAAATCATCCTTTCGTATCGTCGGCTGCTAAAGTTGTTTTACTCGGTTACCAGAGGAAATATTTGTATAATACAGCAGTGTTGCTAAGTAAGCACCGTTTCATAATTAAAGAAAAAATATGTTTGAAAAAACAATCTATATTTTATTTTGTAACGTATTATAGTGTAATTTTAAAAAAAACCATACTTTTTCTATGGAAAACACTTCGTTAAACGATGTTAAATAACGTTAGATTATAGAAAAAAAAACTCCGGTATTTTGAGAACGGTACAATTTTAGTTTATTAAAACATGTTATACATTTTTATACATAAAATTCCTGATGATTGTTTTTTATTTCTTTTTACCGGGTTTGTTTAAATATTGAAACTTATATCCGAAAATAAATACGAGTACGTAAATTAGTACGTCAAATTGTTAGCGTATACAATTAGCCAGTTACGATCAACTCGATAATATTTCAAGATTACAATTTATTTGTTAACGAGGTATTCAAATAATTTGTAATACTCAAAAATTGTAATATCTGCATCCCTTTATTAAATCAAATAAATTTATTTTTCACTGTAAACATTTGTTTCCGAGTTAAGTTTTTTATCAATTTGGGGTAAACTATTTTTCATTACAAAAAAACTTTAGCGATAATTATGATTTTCGATCGAAGAAAATATTATGACAACGATACGATGGAATTTTATAATGTACGTTTCGGAAAGGTTTTATTGGATATCAACGATAATAATTTTTAAGGTTGCTACGTAAATACCGACTGAAAATAAGTTAATTTTCCCGGAGGTAAATTTTTAATTAATTTAGCAGTCATATCTAACTACATAAAGCTAATCCAACTATTTTACAGATTTTAACATTTTGGCAATACCTTTTTATATAATTTTGAAATAAAAAAATAGATTTTAAAATTAAAACACCTTGTATTTAAACAATTAAATACAAATGCTTTTATGTTGGGGTTTTTACATACACGACCAAATGCAGAAATTTGTTTCGTTTTTAATTTGTAAAGAAACTTTTCTAAGATACTCTTGTACTGAGTTTCTTCCATATAAAAATGAGTGAAACATTTAATAATAAAAAAAAATTACTTTATCGATCACGTATAGTGAATTTGAAGATATTTATAATTTGTTTGCTGTTATTACTTAGTCCGGTTCTATTGTTATAAATCGTGTACAAAATATAACTCATTGTAACATTCAAAATATTTTCATGAGAATTACTTGAAAATATGCACTGAAAAAAGAACACTATACATATCAATATTTCAGATATCCTTAATTCACACTCGGTAGTGGTTATTTAGACGTTTCTTTTTTGAATTACATTTCCTATTTTTATAAACAGATGTTTTTCTCGTATTTTAAGTTTCTTGCGAACAATAATTTTTTTCGTTTACAGACGTTGTTTTATACATGCCTATCCGAATTTTAAAAAAATTCAACCGGTTTTTGAAATAATGTAGTAACGAATTTATTAAAATTACAATAATTTTCAGTTCTTCATTAAATTTCAAATCTTTTAAGTCGGTATCAAATTAAAAGTTGTTAATAGCTTGATAATATTTTATTTTAATTTTGGCTCCGCCAAATTAAAAAAAAAAAATCTTTAACAATAATCGAATTTAATAAATTTCAAATTAATCCGTACCTGTTATGAATTTTAATAATTAATCTCTCCGACGGATTAATTTGCAGTGTTCATAAAAATTCTAAATTAGATTAAGGTTTTGTTTTTATTGTACGATTTTATCGGTGTTATTTTTAGAAAAGGAATCCGTATTTTAAGTTTCCTGGATCGTAAATTTCATTTGCAGTACTGCACAGTTATTTTACAGAAAGAATTAAATATTTAATATTTATTATCAATGACGGAATTTATAAATAAATATCGTACGATAAAAATGTAACCGTTCTATTTACATCGCTAACTTATAAGAAACTCTTTTCCGGGTACGCGTACAAACATTGAAGCCGGTCAATTTCTTTGTTACAAGAATTCGCTTCTGTATGTATTATGATCTAAGCATCGCGGTATAAAAGTACCGTATTTTTAGTTAAAAACATACCTTCTTTATTCGTCTTATTTTATGCATTTCTTTTCTCTGTTAGTGCTGTATCCACACCGCACAGCTTCCTACGTTAGCACGCTTCACGTTCTTGTCCTGGACTTAATATGGTAGTCTATCGGTAAGAAGGGAGGATTGTTAAACCGGTTTTTAAGTCTTGTGTAAACATTAACTGACGTATTCATTAAGAGTTTTAATCGCTTCTTATGAAACTAATTGTTAATTCTTTATACATAATCTACGTACCAGTAAAAATACATTAAAGTATTTACGATCGTCTTCGTATCAGATTCAATACAATCCCTCCCTCATATTTTATTTGGAGTTATTCCTTCTCGTTTCATACGTATTTAATTCTTCCTTTTTATTTATTTCTAGCGTTATTCTGATTATTTTTACTACCTTAATAGAAGACATGCATACATTATAAACAGAAATTATTTAACAGTAAATTTAAAAAAAAGAGGAAGAAAAAGTATTTTCTATATTTTTTTTGCAATTAGTAAAAATATCGTAACTTTTTTCACGAATGTTACTACAAAAACAGAAAATATAATGCTGTCCCGGAAACTTACAATAATTATTTACGGGTTGACTTTTACATTATATAATCTCATTTCTAATTAAACATTCAAACGTTTAAAATACAGTTTCGGTTATTTCTTGTTGAACACCGATCAGATAGGAGCATTTCTCTTGCTATATTTCGTTTTTCTAAGTTTAATGGTTGAAAAGTTACTTAAAGATTGTCAAACTTTACTTACATAAAGAGTATATATACTTTGTTTTCAGTAAATATTCGAGTACTTCGCATTCAAAGAGCTAATTCAACATCTCAAACTACGAGATAAAATTGCATTTGAAAAAGCGTACAAGAATATTTATTGAACGTATTGAATTATTACCGGTTTCGGGAATGCGTATAATAGTTTTAGATTTATCTTTTATTTAATACAGATGAACTACGATAGGTGCATAGATATCAAACTTTAAAAAGTAACAAGGAGATGCTTTTCCGGTTAAAAAGTATATTAGAAAATTTTGCGTCGAGCAGAACCGACCGGTGAAATTGGTAAATCCTCGCTAAAACAGTGGATCTCCGAGAAGAAACAACAACGGAACCGTCGTGTAGATTTAATTACTAAACCCGATAAAGTGCTTATCAGAACTATACGTAAGAACTATACTTCTCCAACAATACGTTCTACGAACCGAACAAAGTACGTTGAAGATCGGTTTAAAAAACGGTAGGATATCTTTCTCGAATAGCTAATGTCTAAATTGTTAAAAAACCCCGTTAAGAGATCGGCGTCTGAAATGTCTGGCTAAAAAATCACATAAACATACTTTTCGGAGTGTTTTTTCGTCGGTCATAGGTTAATTTCTAAAGTATTCACAAGAACACAGAAATAGAATAAAAGAATTAAAAGGATAGAAGTTCATAAAGATTAAAACTGAGGCAGCAGCTCGACATACTCCTTTTAAAATCTATTAATAAAAAATACTGTAATATTATGTGATATTAAATGATATCGCATAATATCATATCTTATTTTCATATTATTATTATCATATCTTATTTCGGTGCAAAAACCCAAATTTTTGCACCGAAATAAGAGAAAATAGAATATTTAAGGCGTAATATCTTATTCCGTTTAAACATGCATGCGCTTTTTAACGGTTTTTTAAATATAAAAGCAGTCTTAAAACGATACTAAAAAAGAAAAACTTACAGAGTTGTGAATTCGGCTGGCGAGTTTCTCGATATGGCACAACCACTCCAGCGAACGGAGGTACAAAAGCTGCCAGCGTCGCTCGAGACTGCGAGCGAAGCGAACCGCTTGGGATGCTTCAAGGCGTCTTCCCCGGACGAAAGAGGTGACGGAAGCACCTTCGACCTGGGAGTCCGCCCACGTAATTCTCTCGCAGACTTTAACTAATTTACGTACGATTTTACCATGAGACTCCACATCGCGTTGCAGGACCTGTGTAACAAAATTAAATACATTAATTGTTTACTTATGCGTATTACAAATAAATTAAATTTGTACATGCGACGTGATTACATCAGTAAAAAGAAATACCTCTACTTTACCGAGTGTACAGTTATAATACAGGGTCCGGACTAAAGGTATCAAAAAAGTTATAACTATATACAAAATCATAGTCGTAATTTCTTAACCGTAGGCTCAATCGACAGTAATATTTTTTATGTACACTCTCAAGGTTAGCGCAATACGCATGCGGACCAGGTCGACTCGCATTAACCAACCGGGTTGGTCTAGGGTTTAACTCGTCATCGCAAATCAGCTGATTTCAAAGTCGAGAGTTCTAAGGTTCAAAACCTAGTAAAGGCGGTTACTTTTTATGGATTAGAATACCAGATCGTGGATACCGGTGTTCTTTGATAGTCGGGTTTCAATTAACCATACACTCAGGAACGGTCGACCTGAGACTGTACAAGACTACACTTCATTTACATTTATACATATCATCCTCACTCATCCTCTGACGTAATACTTTAACAGTGGTTTCGGAGACTAAACAGAAAAAAATCGACTCGCATTGCAATTGTAATCACTCGAAATGAGGACTCCACAACAGAGGTTTCAGTGCGCGCATTACTTAGCTGAGTTTCAATCGGTTATGCGCGTTCAACGGCGTGTACGAACGGAATGGAATATCGAGCCTCCTACATCCAGTTCTATTCGTCAGCGGGATACGATCTTAACAGAGACTGGAAGTTCGGTTCACAAACGGGAAATCATCTAAACATTTCAGTTAGTGACGAAGCTGTGGTTCGTGTACGGGATGCATTCACTGCCAATCTTGAAAAATCAATTAGGCGGGCTAATTACGAACTTAAATTCCTCCCTTTCACTGTTCATAAGCGGCTCCGTTTGCGAGCGTTCAAGTTACAACTCCTTCATCACATTAAACCGAATGATAGCCGTCTACATATCAGTTTGCTACAGAGCTAAAAAACAACCCTAATTATATTGATGCGTTCTTATTTAGCGTTGAGGCAAGCTTTCATACGCGCGGGAAAGTTAACAGATACAACTGTCGAATTTGGGGTACTGGAAACCTCCATACAGTAATAGAAAATGAAAAAGACATATCGAGTCAATATCTGGTTAGGACTACACAAAATAGGCGTCATCTATCCGTTTTTTTATGGAGCCCACAGTGACAGGACACACGTACTCGACATGCTTGAGATTGGAATCGACCTTGGATTCCTGAAGTCTTTATTTTCCAACAAGATGATGCTCTTGAACGATGTAACGATACTTTCTCGAGATGTTGGATCGGACCAGGAGATCCAACTGCACGGCTACCTAAATCTCCAGATATCACTCCTTTGGACTCTTTTTTCTTCAAGATTAGTTGTGTATACCGAAAAAAATTCGAAAATTTGAACGATTTAAAACAGAAATGTTGAAGCTGTTGATGTAATAACGCCGCAAATGCTCCTAAACACCTGGCAAGTTAGATTATCGTCTACACGTGCCGAACTACAAAAGTTGCACACGTTGAACTTGACTAACCTACATTAAAACTTGGCGAGTTACTGTGTTTATTAAAACAAAATTATTCAATTGTACCAAACGGTTTTCTTAATGTAAGCCGTTTTTTTTTATATATATCTTTGGCCCAGTCTCTTTGTATACAACTATACAGTATACGAGTTATAGAAAATAGGAATACAACGTTGTAGTTATACTACACAGCTACAAATAGGTTACACAGTATATTATAAAGGAAAAATATGCTAGGAAAAATATTGCGGATCTTCATGTTTCACAAATCCTCTAAAAAAAAACCAATGAAAAATATTGGAAGGATATTTATATGTTGCCCAGTTTTTTTTTGTTTTTTTTATCTGTAGATTGGTTGGGCCGATTCGAACAAAGATCCCGCATTTCAAAACACTAGTCAGTAAGGTATTTTTTAAACAATTTAAGATTCTTACAAGATTCTTTCTTTTTTTTTTTTAGATTCTTTCAGCTTTTTTCATTCAAATTTCATGAAAAATAATCATAAGCAACAAAACAATAAAATAATCAGTTATATTTCAATACGATTGTAACAGACTAAAAACAAGGACAAAGTAACTTATGCAATTAAAAAAAAAAACGATTTAGCAAAACGATAATGATACATCTCAAATGACAATACAATAAATATCGAATAACTAATAATAAAAAAAAATTTTTTAATATTTAGATTCTATTGTTTAGATCGCATAATGTACAAACCAAACAGGGTTTGGTGTTATGCAAAGCAAAGAAGCTACGAACCGTGAATGAGAAAAGTAACAACAAACGAAAACTAAGGTCTATAATATTGTAACCTAAGAAATTGAGCAACGAAACTATTTTATTATTATTTTTAAGTATTGACATCCAAGAAACTATTATAAAACTAAACGCTAAAGTATTAACTCGGTAACTTGGCGTAAATATAAATGTACAAATAAGCTATAACGATGCCGATAAAATCACTTATTTTTTTTTTTTTTTTAATAAGCCTTAATACTTTCTATAAATAACTGGCACTGTTTTTTTTCGTTCACCTATTACGGTGAAAAACAATAAATACAGAGGTTTTATCAATAAACGTACAATATAAAATATAGACTATAGCCAAAAGCAAAACTTGTTAAGTGCTGCAGAACAAAACAATATTTACATAATGTGCGAACCAGAATAATGAATTTCAGTAAGGTATAAAAGAAAAAATAAATCATAATTACATAAATATCCTTTGATCTTTCAAGAATGTATAACAGGAAAGTTATACGAGTGGGAACGTATTAAACATTGTTTCCTATAGAAAAGAGTAGTTTACATAATTCTGTTGTTTCTTATTATCTGCACTAATCTTTCTTACGGTTACATACTAAAAAATACGGGTAGTCGGATCAACCAGGTGTTATACGCCGTGTCACGAAACGGTGCAGCAAATATAAATTTTAATTCAGAACGTACGAGTTACACCTCAGTAATATAGGCTGAAACATTCTGTCACTTTCACGTGCAAGTACAGAGCGGGCCAAATAAAACCGGACCCAAAAAAAACTGAAAAACGAAAAGCAGAAAGTAACATTAAATTACTTACGTTTATTGATTCTCGATTACAGTGCTTTTGAAAAAAGAAATGTTTTTAAGACTGTTCCAAATACTCACCACCAGCTACTATACAAAGTTCAGCGCGGCAAATCATGTTCAGAAAGACTTTCTGAAATTCTCCAATTGGAATCCTAGCAATCTCTTTTATGTTGTCTTTGAACTCTTCCAACGTTCGCGGGTTGTTCATGTAGACTATCGCGTTCAGATAGTTCCACAGGTAAAATTCGCACGGCGATAAGTCTGGAGATCGCGGTAGCCACAAGTTCTTACCGATTGTTCTATCCTAAATGAAATCTAGGCGGATTCGAGTACGAGACAGATTAGAAATGCGGCAAGTCTTGTTGGAAGAATCCATAATAAAGTTCTTCTGGAGTCAAGTTATGCGTAAATTCTTCGTCCAGTCGTAAATAGACGTCGGTATTAAAAGTTTCCTCAAAGAATATCGGTCCGATGATCCGGCTTCCAGAAATTGCAAAATTTTTAAATCGCCGACTGGTTTCTGATAGGTTTCCATAGGATTCTGAATAGCTCGGTGCCGCGTATTCTGAGAATTAAAGTAGCCTGATAAACTAAACTGCGATTCATCTGTTGAAATGAAGAAAAAAGGAGCAAGGAATCTTTCGCTAATGTTCTGTAAGAGCCACTGGCAGTAATTTAATCGTTTACCATTATTGTTTTAATTCATGCAGAACACTCACACGATAGGCTTTCATTTGTAAACCGTGAAATATACTCCGATAAGATGTTGGAGAAACTCCTCTGATCGTCGTGTTGACTAGTGAGGACTCTTTCCAAATACGATTCGCTATATCAACAACTACCGGAGTTCGAACAGCTGGTTCTTTCACTCTTTTAGCATCGATAACAGAGCCGATTGTTCGCCAATTTTTCACTAAATCTTGAATCGTTGATTTTGCAGGAACATTACTTCTAGGATACGTCCCTTGAAATCTTTCACGAACCGAATTTATTGAATCTGCACGAACATATTATTCCTCCACAACGAAAACACGCTTTTCTATTGAATACGCCGTAATGCACAAGCAGGACACTTACTAAATGGGAAGGGAGGGCTGAAGGCTTATGAGTGAGTTAATGATCAAGTAATACGCATTCGCAACAAACACAAACTATCTTGTGACATAAAATGTACCGGAAAATACTATATCGGACGGCCGATATTATATGGGCATCTGGTACAATTCCTTTTTATGCGTAGAAAAATATACTGCAAACTATCACTTGTCTGGTGCCGAATGAAAAATTTTGTTGAGTATTTGTTAATATTTAATAACGAAAGCATCAGTAATGTTTCTTCACTCAATTATTCAGTTCAGTGAAAGAAAGTGTTTCGGTCTTTGATATCGTGTTACTCCATACGGTACGATACAGTTTTATAGTTCATATTTTTATATTAGTTTTATTCAGTGTTATTTTCATTAACGTTAATTTATCCTGTGTTTTTGTGCCAATCGGGCATTACCAATGAATGATTCTGTCGTGAAACATAAACCGGAAAAATCCTTAATTAACACGTGAAAAAAATAATCAGTAACGTATATATTACCTTAATAAAACATAACTCTGAAACTGCAGTCGGAGACATTGTTCGGAAAACAAGTAGTGCAACAGGCGTTAGCGATAAAATTATTTTTTTAAATAATAAATAAACAAAATCGATGAAAAAATGTTATTCCTAAATGATTAGCCTCTTCTGACTGGAAAAGGGATTTTTTAACGATGATGTATGGGTATTTGAATCCAGATCTTCCCAAGAGTATCACAAAGAAATGAATGGTAACAATATTATGCAGGGGTTTAAAAAAAATCTCGAAATTGCTATTGAAGGATCAGTCATCGGAAAGGATAATGCGCCTCATCACTGCCTGAAAATTGAAAATTTTCCGAACGCTTCGACCCGAAAATCGGAGAATACGAACGGTTAAAACTGAAGAAAATCGCGTACACCGAAAATAGAACTTATAAAATTAGTAAAATCACTTACTCCCTCTACGAATCATGAGACCTTGCCGATGGTGAGGGGGCTAGAGTGCTCAGTGACACAGTCTAGCTGGACCGAAGGTGTAACTATATCGGAGAGGTATCTGATGAGAGCTAGACTAAGGAATGATTCCTGAAAGACGGCAGCAGCTCTTTAAGCAGTTAAGGGCGTAGGTCAGGAGGACTTAAACGGTCATATCAACATCACTCAATTTTCTGAGTACTGCGCAGTTGAAAGCAATGGAAAACTAAAGCTGTTTTTTTTTCCCAAGAAAAAATTGCTCTCTGCATTTTCATGTAACAAAGATGTTGGCGTCTTCCTTGGTAAAATATTCTGGAGGTAAACTAATCCACCGTTCAGATCTCCGGGAGAGGAATACTACGGAAGGGGTCACCAAAAAATTTAAAAAAAAACGTTCTACGAGTCAGAAGAACACCAAAAAAGATTGGTAGGTTAGAAAATTCAAAGAGGGAAATGGATAGGTTAATGTGGATGTAGTAGCAATTAGCTAGGTAGGGTGGGAAGAGGAAAACGACTTTTGGTCAAGTGATTTTAGAATAATTAACTCAGCTTCAAATAAAGGGCAGGCAGGAGCAGGTTTCGTAATGAACAAGATGATAGGGAAGAGAGTAGAGTATTTCAAAATGCATAGAGATAGAATCATTTTAGTATGGATAAAATCAAAAATCCTAAGCTAACAACGATCGTTAACGTCTGTACGCCTACAAGAACCCATGATGATGATAACGGAGAATGTGTATACGAAGAAATTGACGAAGCAATTAAACACATAAAAGGAGATGAGAATTTAATAATTGTTGGAGATTGGAATGGAAGCATACGAAAGGGCAAGGAAGGAAATATTTTTGGTGAATACTGGCTGGGCAATAGGAATGAAAGAGGGGACAGACTCATTGAATTTTGCAGGAAGTATAATTTAGAAATTGCCAACACCCAGTTCAAAACTCATAATAGAAGAATATACACGTGGAAAACGTATATCATGGTTAGACAAAGATTTAGAAATCAACTCGTCGACTGCAAAGGTCATCCTGGATCAGACATTGATAGCGACCATAATTTAGTGATAATTAAATGTCGATTGGGGTTTAAAAACCTGAAGAAAAGGTGTCAAATGAATCGGTGCAATTTAGAGAAGCTTGAGGAAGAAGAAGTAAAGAAGATTTTTGAAGAAGACGTCACAAGAGGTCAGAGTGAAAAAGATAAGGTAGAAAATGTACAAGAAGAATGGGAGAATGTTAAAAACGAAATTCTTGAATCAGCAGAAACAAACTTAGACGGAATAAAAATAACTGGGAAAACCTTGGATATCAAAGGATATGTTGCAGCTGATGGATGAACGTAGAAAGTATAAGAATGCTAGTGATGAAGAAAGTAACAGGAAATATCGAAAATTAAAAATTACTATAAACAGGAAATGCCAATTAGCGAAAGAAGAGTGGATTAAAAAAAAGTGGAAAGAGAAATAAACATTGGTAAAATAAACGGAGCATACAGGACAGAAAGTAAGGAAACTTTTGGGGTGCATAAATTAAAATCTAATAATGTGTTAAATAAAGATGGTACACCGATATATAATACGAAAGGCAAAGTCGATAGGTGGGTGGAATATATTGGTGTTATACGGAGGAAATGAATTAGAAAATGATGTTAGAGGAAGAAGAAGAAGTTGAAGAGGATGAAATGAGAGAAATAATACTGAGATCTGAATTTAAGAGAGCATTAAAAGATTTGAATAGCAGAAAGGCTCCTGCAATAGACGGAATACCTGTAGAATTACTGCGCAGTGCAGGTGAGGAAACGATTGATAGATTATACAAACTGGTGTGTAATATTTATGAAGAAGGGGAAGTTCCGTCAGACTTAAAAAAGAGTGTTATAATCATGATACCAAAGAAAGCAGAAGCAGATAAACGTGAAGAATACAGAACAATTAGCTTAACTAGCTCTGCATCAAAAATCTTAACTAGAATTCTGTACAGAAGAATTGAGAGGAGAGTGGAAGAAGTGTTAGGAGAAGACCAATTTGGTTTCAGGAAAAGTGTAGGGTCAAGGGAAGTAGATTTAGCGCTCAGATTAATAGTAGAAGGCAGATTAAAGAAAAACAAACCAACATACTTGGCATTTGTAGACTTAGAAAAGTGTAGAGCACGGCATCCTGATATGTAAGTGTATTAAAAACCCAGTGTGAAGAATGCCATTACACTCGCCTTCCCTGATAAAATTTGTACGGAATATTTACTCTTCATTATCAGAAAAGTACTAGTGTTGCGGCAAATCGATAAACAAAGAAGCGCTTGGAAAAATATAGTTAAAAGAAGAGACAGACTTATAGGCCACATATTAAAATATCCTGGAATAGTCGCTGTAATATTGGATGGACAGGTAGAAGGAAAAAATTGTGCTGGCAGGCAACGTTTTGAATATGTAAAACAAATTGTTAGGGATGTAGTATGTAGGGGATATACCAAAATGAAACGACTGGCATTAAATAGGGAATCTTGGAGAGGTGCATCAAACCAGTCAAATGACTGAAGACAAAATAAATCACTTAACAAAAATGAATTCATTACAAACTAGATGAAATCGGAAAATCAAAAATTGTGTCGTGGGCGTATTTCTCCACACCATTGCAGGTTTAACCCGACAGAACCTGATATGTGTTCAAGTCAAAGGCTACATCGGGAATAATAACACAACATTTCAGTGATGTAAAAAATATAAAAAAAAAAGATAAGATAAAGTAGATGCAAACGGTTGGAAAAACTGTATTCAACATGTAATGAAAGAAGATTAAAAAACACGAGAAGCGGACAGTTTGCGTGAAAAGATTATTAAAAATATTGTGGTAAATTTGAAAGAGTGTAATAGTTCAACAGACCAGGTTATCGGGTATTGAAGAAATACGATGATAACACTTTTTTTTTGTTTTACTTGATGAAATTTTAATATAGCGGTTATGTACTTTCTTAAAATGTTTATTTTTAAGATAAATATATCATTTTATTACAATTTTCTAATTCTTTAATTACAAGTTATTTTTACTTAATTAAAGAGTAGTGTTTTTTCTCGGATGGACTGCGCTGAATTAAATTAAATTAGAATAATCATACTGTTATGTTTTGGTTTGTTGCACGCTTTCGTGAAACAAATTATAGTTTAATTTAAATTTCACAGCCATCACTACGGTGAACAGAGCGAAGGTGTCAGTTAAAAGAACTAAAAACATTACATCATCGTGCATTTCGGCAAGCACGGCATCCTGATATGTAAGTGTATTAAAAACCCAGTGTGAAGAATGCCATTACACTCGCCTTCCCTGATAAAATTTGTACGGAATACTTACTCTTCATTATCAGAAAAGGAATTGCCTTTTCTAGACTTTTATATCGTGTTAATGGCTCGGTTTCGTCGCGCAATCTTTTTATCAGATATAGCACATTTATAAATACAAACACACAAGGATAAGTTAACATTTTTAATTTACTAAATATCAGATCTACACGATTCATACTTACAGACGATAACGACGATCTGCCGACCTGTTTTTTTTTTTTATTTTCCGTAATCGTTTTGAGATTTTAAGGGTAACCAACCAAAGAGATGATATACTATAGACCAAAGGTATATAAATATTTTTATACGTAATTCGTAAGTTAAATAAATATTTAATAACTACGATAAGCTTGGCGTTTTATTAAAGCGCTTCAAAGCAATACTTACGGTTTTATTTTGTTGCGAATGAACTCGATCCCAATAGAATCTGTCATTCGATAAAAAAATCCAGAAATTTTACGCCATACGCAAAATAAACATTTTCGTTATCGTTAATGAGAATTCAATCCTGCGATCGAAAATGTTACGTCTCCTGAGAAGAATAACGCAACAGGATTTTATCCATAATTAGCTAGACGGCAACAATCTGTTCGGTGAATAATAATGATAAAGAATAGTAACGTCGAATAAGGACGATCGTTTCAAAACCAAAATTAATATTTTTAACGTAAATCAAAACCGAAATAAAACTTTTCACGTATAATTTAAAAGTTATAATCGAGTATTGTAAATATTCCGAAAAATTTGAGATAATTAATTAAAATTCACAGTTATAAATATTGCTTTTCGATACAGGTGAGTTTAATCTAAACTAACAAACCAGGTGAGTTTAATCGGCCGAACTTCTTTATGAAAAATGGAAAATACTGCATTACGCAAAGAACCTACAATGATAGCACGACTGATAATGCACGACTGCGAAGTTACGACACGAGCCTTGGAGAATGTCGTAAACTTCGCAAGCGCAGACAGTTTGTGGAGAATTATAGAAAGTTGCATACCGTATATTTTCTACGGCCGAGAAAATATTGGGATTATTAATTTAAATCGGTGATAGAATACGTTGTTTATAGTTTTTTTTTTAATTTTTCAAAAAAATGCATTTAACAAAACATTTCTGTGGCGATAGCCGAGTAGTCATAAATTTTGTTTTTTCTTTAATATCGATCGGTGTTAAAGCAATTTCTTTTTCAGAATCCGACGTAATTAACAAACGGATAAACGATGTAAAGTAAAAACTTAATTACCTGTCGGTGTACTTTCATAAATTAACCTCTGCTTGCTAACTACTAAATCCGATTACATAAAGCTAAATCGAATCGAATCTACGAAGTAAAAAAAAAAACAGCCGATACGTAAAACGATAACCGCTTTTGATCGGTCAGCGGTCGAAAAGAGAAGACTTTTGATCGACCGAGCACCTGTATCGTAACGGAAATCTGTTTCATTATGATACAGGTTCCAGCCGCGTAATTCAAACGTTATAATGCAATCGTACAAAAAAGAATCGATAATTGAAAGGAGATGTCATCGTAGAGTACCTAAGGAAAGATGGTAAGTAAGGAAATATAAATCGGTGATGATATACATTATTACAAAAATCATACTAAGGACATTCAAGATTGCGATAATAAGAAAGAGGGGTCATTTTTGTAGTATTATCACACAGGGACAATTATCGTGCTTGCGAGAACCCGTAAAACACCTGGTGTTTTTTTTTACAACTATGATTATAATACGACACATATTTACCTGTACAACGGTGTAGACGTTTAACTTTTACGTTAAATTACAAGAACAAATTCATCAAAATAACAATTAAGACATCCGAAAAAACTCTCATCATTACCGATCGTACATATAATGGCTGCTCGCCCTCCCCGCGGATATACGCACGATCATAAATGCAAAAGCACCTTAAAACAAACACCGTTATTTATCGATAACGTCAGGTGTTTGAAAAGTTACTAATCCTGATATGTAATATAAACGCACGCAAAATTGCAGCGTTACTGCCCGGTACGAAAAAATTACACCTGGTATTGTATTTAAACGTACATAAACAATCATTTACGTGTACGGTGATAAACCGTACGTAATGTGCAATCTATGAATGTTTTGACAATCAGCGATCGATCATGAATCCCGTATAACATTTTTACGTATGGTTTTTTTGGTATTAACTAATTGCTAATTAATACTGTATAGTAGCTGTGATAGGTAATTTTTATTACGAATAAATAAAAATAAAATTATCTATTTACTGTAAACATATCGATCGAAGTAAATGTACACGGAGCTGAAACGTGTAATTAGTGTAAGTAGAATAAAAAAAATTATACGTTGTGTGGCACATAAATTTTCAGTATTTTGGGAAAAAAGTTAATCCAACTCTTCGTATTTAATCTTTTTTTCCTATTTAGCATCCGGGAATCACCGTAAGGTATAACTTAAAGAGGATGATATGTATGAATGTAAGTGAAGTGTAGTCTTGTAACCATCAAAGAACACCGGTATCCACGATTTAGTATTCAAATCCGTATAAAAGTAACTGCCTTTACTAGGATTTGAACGTTAGAACTCTCGACTTCAAAATCAGCTGATTTGCGAAGTCGCGTTCACCACTAGATCAAGCAGGTGGGGGTTAGGTATCATCTAATCTGGATGATTGGTATGTTACCGAATGTTTATATTCTTACATGTATTACACTCACTAGATTACAGAAGTTAATGCGTATATATGTTATAAAATAAGTAAAGCTGTAATTATAATAATTAATAATACTTAAAGACATTTAAGAATTGTAAGGTGAACGCCATAATTACGCTCAACAGTAAAAAAATAGTGTTAAAAACTAGACGAATTACATTTAAAAATGTACATACATACATTACTATAATTAATATTACTAAGTTATATATTACGAAATTTAAGAACCGTATAGATAGAGAACTGTAAGTAAAGATAAAGATGACGGAAATAACCGAAATCATATCCCTTTATAATTAAGCCAAACAGATAAAAAAATAAAAAACCTCCCTGAAATTGTAAATGCGAATGAACTCGAAAAACTATATAAGCTTATAGAGTACGTTTTTCACACACACACACACACACACACACACACACACACACACACACACACACACACACACACACACACACACAGAGAGAGAGAGAGAGAGAGAGAGAGAGAGAGAGAGAGAGAGAGAGAGAGAGAGAGAGAGCGTGAGCGAGAGCGAGAGCGAGAGAGAGAGAGAGAGTGAGAGAGAGAATAAGCCTCATGCACATTAGTATGTTTAAGAGGGAGTCAACACCTGCTTGTTATTCTCTTCTTATTTCCGGTGTGTTCATACCACCGTATCATTACTATAAGCAATTATTTAAAGCAGATGTCGCATTCGATAGTACATCAGTTCATACATAATAACTTGTAGCGCAATCTATTACGAATATAAAGAATAATTTAAAATTACACACAATACATCACTATAATAAGCGCCTATAACTTGGCCATGTTACTGTACCCCCAGAAAAAAAACGAAAAAAAATATATTACGTCAAAAGAATCATCAGTATTTGTTGTGTAAAATATATAAAGCGTTTGTGTATCGTTTTCCGTTTTCTTTTAATCGGTGAAAAATAGAAATAAAAATCGAATGCGTTGGTCGTGGACACACTACGGAAGCGAAGCTTCTTACGTAACATTTTTTTTATCTTCAGTCATTTGACTGGTTTGATGCAGCTCTCCAAGATTCCCTATCTGGTGCTAGTTGTTTCATTGCAGTATACCCCTACATCCTACATTCCTAACAACGTAAACACTATATGAATTATTAATGGTGTAAAATAACGTATACGCAGTGCGCACAAACGATAAAACATTTTTATTAATAATAAATCTGTACCGATATTGAAATATACCTATTACAAAAAATATTTATTTACATAGAACGTAGAGAAATTTAATCATTGCATTCTGTCATAATTATTATTGGTTTCCGGTTATTGAAGTAGAATACAAATGTTTGAGACTCTACTTTGTTTAAGTATCTTGTAAAAACAGCATCATCGGTTGTACGGTGTTTTGTTGTAGCTTGCGCCGTAAATAAATTGAATGTTTCAAAAATAAACCGTTTGAGCGCTTCTGATTTTTCGTCAGCAAAATTGACATTGAAGTCACCAGACAAAATAAATGGTAATTCATGATGTTTGTGCCCATCCGTCGAGCAATTTGTTCATTACTCTGCTATTATTTCATAAATCTTTTTTTATTTGATGAAAAGCATACAACTGCCGTAACAGAGTCGATACCGTTTTCCAACTAACATGTAGTCGAACAAAAATCTCCAATATACGAAGTTCGTAGACTTATTTCGCTTGTACTTGACGTAGTTAAATCAAATTTTGAGGTTATCGCATATGTAAAACCATTTTTGTTTTGATATATTGCAACTCCTGCGTCACAAGTGTCTTCTGTTTTAAATTTAACAACGCGGTTGAAATAAGGAGTGTCCAGTCGTTTATTGTCGTGCGACCACGTCTCGGAGAGTAATAGGACGTTAAAAGTTTGAGTACCTGTATCGGTTAAATCCGATCTCTGATTTTTAAGGCTTTGACAGTTGAAGGTAACATCGAAACACCTTTTATGTTAAGATATAAAATCCACGATCGTCGTAACTTTCGTTTCTAATGATAATCCTTAAAATTACTGTAATAATGATGCAGTACATGTAGTTTGCGACTATGATAAAATCTAAATTTAGTCTCATCATCATGAGGCGCAACAATATTCATATTTTCAATGTCGGTGATGCGTGCGAGCGCTACGTAAACAAGTTGTTGGCAATTTATTTTGTCGAACTCGTAAATGAGTTCGTTAAACGTTCCACCTTGTGACTTATGTACGGTAGCCGAACACATTCTTTGCTTTTTTTCTAACCGATCTTCGGCGAATCAGGAAATTCAAACCAAACTCTGCAAATGATGTTAACCGCATTGATTTCTAAGTGTAACAGTTTTCCAAGTGTACCATTAGCTAACCATCAGAAACACCTACGATTGTTGTAAATATATAAAATTTACCTTTTACGAAAGTTATTTCGTAAGGTAATCCACTAGTAATATAAGAGCAAGAAAGTGAGAGCGCTATTACCGAACATGCGTGTTAGTATCTATATGTAGCACGCGGTAGGCGTAGTGAGGGAATCATTAAATGTATGAGGCTTTTTCGTGACGCTCGTTTTTTCTCGGTTGACTTCCTACCCGAAGCCTGCGTTAAGAATCTTCGCTTCAAAAAAGTTTTGAAGTGATTTCCGTAAAATAAAATTTAAATAACAGTTAAAAAAAATAACCGACGGCTATAAAAATCTGATATTCCAATATATGTTGTTCATCTAATTCTGCCCAGTACTAATTCAATCTTTAAGTCTTTAAAACGCCCATGACCGTATTTTACAAAAGTAGCGCATTACCGGGTCTAACGAGCGTTTTGCGGTAAATGTATTATAGTTGTTATAGTCAATTATTAGTACAACACGAATTGAAATTACATTATGAATAGAGGCGCATAGAACGGTAAGATTTATTTATCGAATTTTTAACAAATTTAACTTACTTATATTTTCACGGATTATTAAACATCTGATAACTCTATATAGAAAGAAAATAAATTTCATGTTTTACTACTTGCAGAAAAGTGCGTCTTCACCGGTCTATTGTCACCCGACAAGTTTTACATGATATTTATCACCTTCACCTTTGTTATAATTAATACACAAGTATAAAACATTACAGTAAAATAAAGATTACTTGTACGTATCGTATATAAAACTTATCTTACAACAACAAAATGGGTAAAAAGAAACCACTCGCAGAGAGAGTTTGGATGTGCAGTATAGTAGTGGAACACATAGGCAAAATAGGTTACCGGTAGCTCTTTTTTATTCACCACCGCTTTGATTCTAACCGTGCAATTCCGAATCAACCGGGGACAATCGCCGGACGTCCAACTGCCCGGACCGCTTACAACCGGCACTAAGTAATTAAAAAAAAAGTTTTATTTACAACGGGTAACAGTTTTGTAGGAACCTTCAAACGAGTTACTTACATATACTAAAAAGGAATCCCCACTGAAATTCCTCAAAAATTATATACTAGTGCTATACAAAACTTTTGAGGGTAGAACGTAGTAGTTACACAAGATAGTTTTGAATAACTATACCATATCAGTAGCGCAGTAAAAAACAGAACAATAACAAAAATCATAAAAATCACAGATCGATGAAATATTTAAAAAAGAAAAAATAAAGCAAAGGAAAAAAGATTAAAAATGAAAGCGAGAACAGAAACATATAGGAAGAGAATGAAGGATTGATTAATGCATAACTCTCAGCGGGTAAAATTGCACTACAAAGTTATTAAGGTACAGAACGTGTAGCCGATTAAGCCTTCTTACATCTTCACCGTTGACTACGAGGTTTTGTACAAGCGGAAAACATCGTCGTTTATCCGAAGTTCATATTTAAAACCGAAACACTGTATTTCTTTCTTGATGTACCGTAGACCCAAATACTCGTGAATTTCATTTTTAGCAAACCACGGCGCCCCAGATTTACACATTCGCTAGTTTTTTCTGAAACCGCTGTACGGCGATTTTTCCGATTTCAATTACGGCAAGCAATTTTTCTTGCTTGCGGCGCCCCACGGTTGGACGTATGAGTCCACACCGGTGTCAAAATTGCTGTGTATAACAATAGCTTATTAGACAAAGATAACTCAGACCTCCATGTTCTCTTCTTCCCCGCATGAACCTTCCGCGTCAAACGACGATCCAGATGAAGACCCAGGTACCTTACGTATTCAGTACGCGAGATTAAAATTCCATCAAGTCGGTCCCGTAAGTAGTCTCCCCTCCTGATCGCGAATGTCACATGACTCGACTTGGCTAGATTAAGTCTCATCTTCCTTTGTATAAACCCACCTACCGATTAGATTTCAATCAGATTGCTGAGGCCACTGCTAGATAGTCTACAACATTCAGAAGAGCGGTGCCATCGGCAAATACAGGCGACAGTGTCCTCATTTTCCACCAGAAAGTCGGATACAGTAGGACTGAAGAATAGAGATAATTCTTGATTATATTTTATTTGGAAGAAACGCCCATCCAGGTAAGTACGAAAACAAGGTAATAAGATTTACGAAGGTTCTTTTTCAACTTGTCCAAAAGCCCAGGCTGCCTTGTTTAATGTCTGCCGGGCATCTAATAAGACTGCCGAACAGAATCGCTTCTCCTCTGATAACGTTAACAGTCTGTGCGTTTGGTCAATAATGGAGTGCCCTCAAAAATGATAACGGAGCCAAATATAGGCGCATAAAAAATTCGACTTAATTTTGTTTGCAGTACTACAGTATAATTACACGACTGGAAAATATAAATATAATATTCATCCGACATAATAATTCGAAAACTGTAAACCGTATGATTAAGAGAATTTTCGAAAACGCTCTTTTATTTTTAATAATTAATTCTGGTAATTATAACATAAAAAAAAAATAGTGTATTATAACATAATATATATATATATATATGTGTGTGTGTGTCTGTATCTGTGTGTGTGAGAGAGACAGGGTGAGAGACGGTTGAAAAATGTAAGTAGAAACCAAAACGGAAGACGTGAATAGTTCATGGAAAATATTAAACGACTGTAGTAGAATTACACTAAATCTTTGTTTTAGCTCTTTAAAAAAAATACGTACCACATTCTGTACGCATGAAAAAATTCAGAGTATTTCATTCCGTAATCTTTTTAAAATAGCACACAAAATATCTTATAATATAATAATTCACTAGAGGGTATCACGAATTTTACCTTTCTGATACGACCTATTTTGCAATCTTTCATTTTTCAAATAAAACATAGCACAAAAAAATGTCATGATTACATTTATAATACCGATGAACAAACGTTATAAAAAAAATGTAGTCATTACAATACGACAGAAATGAACACACAGAACAATCATCGATAAAGACATTGCACAACTCTTAACAGAAAACCACAAAAAATATAAAAATATCTAGCTTATTCTGTTAATATTTTAACAGAGTAGATATAGAAAATACCTATTTATATAATCAAATGACAGAACGAAAAATCTTTAATACAAAACCTGCGATAAACATAAACCACAAAAATAAAAACAGCGGGCAATATTTACTAATCAGAAAAAAATTACAAAAAATCCAAAAACGAATAGTTCGAATAGGATCAAAAATTTTATAATTATCAGAATAAAACGATTGAAATTGTTTTAAGAAACGGAAAATTTATTAATATAGAAGTTATCAACAAAAACGATAAAAGTTCAATCTGAAGGAAAACAATTGACGATCGACTACAACCGAAAGAAAAAAAAACCACGTTTGGTATGACGTAAAAAAAAATCGGTAATATATATATAAGTATTATCTCGTAAACAGCCTACCGGGTTGATTTAGCGGTTAACTCGTCATCGCAAATCGGTTGTTTGACAGCAAATTTTCGAAGGTTCGAGACTCAAATCCTGAGGTAAAAGTTAGTTTCTTTTATACAGATTTGAATACTAGACAATGGATACCGGTGTACTTTGGAAGTCTGGGTCAATAACCACACGTCTCAGGAATGGTCGGCCAGTGTTTACACCTCGTTTACATATCATCCTCATCTCATTGCGCCGTGGAGAGGGGTTGCGTATTGTTTACTAGTAATAGATTTGAACGTACACATCAGAGGAATAAATAAAAAAACAACGATCGATAACATCGTTAATAAAATGAAAATAAATTAAAGAAATAATGTAAATACGTATACAAAACGGAACAGATTTGCGACAACAAAACAATATTTTGTTTTATTAGTAATTCAGTACGTATGGACACGTTTAATTAAAGATTTCACCTACATATAGGCATATAAGGGTAACAAATTTAAAAAAAATACATGTATAAAATCACAGCATGCGTGTAGAAAAATAGTGCAAGTAAATCTACATTACTTTAGTTCGAAGCTAAAAATGATTACTTGTTAAGACGTGCATTACCTGTTAGGTCACGAACGAAGTTCAAGGTCATTCTAGAAGAAAACGACGATGAGAACAGTAACCTTCCGAAGAAATCTGCTATAATATCATGTATATAGCATTATACATTAATAGAAATCTCATACGAGCAAACATAATAGCTAACGCCTCATCATTTTATTTATAAAGTGCGAGGTCAATAAAATACCTACGTTAAATTTTTTTATGTTATAGTAATATTTTTAAATCGGTAATTAACGGTTATAAACCAGATATGAAAACAATAGATATTAAAAAGAAATGGAAGACAACTACCATACACAGTCCCCAGGGACCGGATAAAGTCATAATACTGAATAAATTAAGACTGACTACAAGAAAAAAATTGAAAGTTACAACTCTCTCCGTAAATCAAATAGAAATATCTGCTTGCTTCTATGCAAGAAATACATTACGAAAAAATTATTTTTACAAAAGTATTCGCATACCTTCTATCTAACAATAATACTAATAATAACAGAAAATATAATCAACGGATACAGAGTATAGAACTTACACAAATATCGATAGTTACGCGCAAGTAAAAATAGATGCTTAATTTATTTTCTATCGGAGAATAAAATAATAAAATTTAAGCGGTAATAGAAATTTTTTTTAAAATTATTAATGGTTGTACACTCATATCGTCCAGGTTAGTTCAAGATTAGTGACGCTCAACCGAAATGAAACTGCATTTAACCCGCGGTTAACTGAATTAGAAAGATTCACCGAGCACGCTTTGAAATCAACTGAACATCTTATGCCGTTTTCTACCGACTACCCGACAAATCAACCATTAAAAACATACAAACTAATAGAGAAATCTTTTATTTTACGTGTCGTAATTTTTTTTGTCAAAGTATGAAGAAGTTTATTTTATGTAAGAAAAAGTAAACTATATATACAAATTAGATTTAGCGATTGCACCTACCTCAACCGTCAATTTTTTGGTCCGAGACAACTCTCCTACGAATATTTCATGGAGGGGGCAACTTAAAACCTTAACTGAAAAGAATATCACTGTGATGCGTTACTTTAAAAAGCTACAAATTTTAAATAAAACTCATAGGGCTACGAAACGCTTACCAAATGGTAGCCATTGAATTATTTTTTCTTGACAGCTGGTTTAAAAACAGCCTACAATACACCCCCCATGTATTGCTTCCATATCGAAAAAGAAATCGTATTGATAGAAGCGTTTACTGAATCCACATTTTTTTAACGTTTAACAAACCAGTACTTTACCACCATTTTTGAAACTAGAAATGGAAAATATTAAACTGCCGCCGGTTTAGTAAGGGATTATCGGAGCACGAAGTTTTTACGTCAAAAATTTTGTTTTTCGGTATTCTTTAAAATGACGTGCCACAACGCTAACATCTGACTTGCCCACCACCCGCTCTTGGAGAACCGCGGTGGGAGCGTGATCGCGATGCGGTATTCACACAGCGATCACACAGAAAAATAAATAATTTCAAGATAGAAGTGTTTTTTAAATTTTATTTTTCTATGTTTATAATCGTTAAAAAGTTATTTAAGGGTTCTCGTACCTTATTATGCGGTATATTACATTCGAGTGAAATGTATATACTTTGCGAGTGCACTTATGTATTTTTTACATTTTTTTAAATCGTTTAAATTTTACTCGGTTTGAAGTCGGCGCGTATTTTTTAAAATAACAACAGATAACTAATTAAACTTTGATTACGATCAGAATTAAAAAAATTGCAATTTAAAAAAGCGAATGAATTATTTTTTTTACCTTTTAAAAAAAAACGGTATAATCTTTTAGTATGATTTTCATTAAAAATAATAGACAGGCCTTCAAAAAAGCTCAAGAATTGAAAAAAAAGTACAGTTTAGATGAGAAACGTCTTGTTAAAAAAATAAGAAAAGACGACACAAAGAAATGACGTAAAGAAACGACTACAGAATGAAGATTAAGGCTCTGTGGAATATGGAAATACGTATTAATTTTACGTTAAACTAATAATTACATTAAACTGTACATCATCACACCGAAACAATCAATACTAAGAATAATGACAAAAAAGTCAATATATGAAAAAGTACAAAATCAATCTGTAAAAATGCTCTATTTTTAAAAAGTTATAAAGTCACTAAAAACTTAAGTGCAAAATGATATATAGAAAGACACTAAACAAAAATAGCTAATTCCCGTAACTTTAATTTAAATATAAAATTATAACGTCCAGAAATTTTTTTATTTTTATTAAGTGTAGATTATATACCGTACAAGCAAAAATGGTATTTAACTAACTCTGTTCGTCGTTCAATATATTCTCTTCCGCAAACCATACAAAGCTAAAATTAAGTAGCCGGCTATACTGAATCGTTGAGGCTTCAGAACGATTTTTATGAACCTATCGGAACGAGTAATCGAATGAAATCCATCCTACGTTTATACACCACTCACGATTAAAAAATCACTTCTGTAAGAAAAACACTTTAGAACATGTACATCACGCCGAAATTTATTATTTAGAAATTAATAGGAAATATTTTTTCAACGAATTCATCGCCCGTTTAACACGACTAGTCTCGAGTTAAAAAATTCAAGTCTTTATAAAAAAAAAGTTCGCATAAATTAATGCGTTTCGCCAGTGTCGCGTTTTGCTTTTCTTAATTTATAGTAGCGCGTATACAGTACAGGTTAAATTTTTATTTGATCTGTAGTCGTAAGCAAAACGAATGAATTTAAATCCAATACGACTCGTAAAAAATCAAATCGGCAAGCCCGGAAATTAACCGATAACGTGTAAGAATTCGTGAAAGAAGAAGCAAGTAAATTTGGAAAGTCGAGAAACGACAACATATTCAAATTCAAAAGTGTGAACAAAAACAGCAGCTGCGTGTAAAATATCACGATCGCTAGTTCAAAATGCAACGAAACAAAAAATGAGTTATTAGAAAAATTACTACAGAAAACCCCATAGGAGACTTCTACTTTTTTTCTACGAGAAAATATAAAATCCGCGACGAACCGGTAACGGGCCTATATGATTTCGACATGTACGTAGCGAGAAAGACCGTAAACGAACTTCACCTTAAAGAAAAACAGTCTCCCGCCGTTCAAAAATCGCCGGTACGCCTGAAAGATTTAATAGGATTCTCAGAAAGTAAAAGAAGCCTAACAAGAGTACCACAACAATCGGGTTTCAAACGGAAAAAATTGAAATAAGTAGGAATATTGTTATTGAACATCATGACATAAATATTAAAGACGAATACAATATGTAAACGCGATTAAATGATTCAGAACCGAAAACATGCCTATCGTATACCTTGATGAACGTATATTTTGTAGTCGTACCTCAACGAAATCATGGAGTGCTTCAAGGGGTAAGATTTCTAACTCCAGTTTCTAAAGGCAGTAGACTGATAACTACACATGCCCGAAGTGAAATTGGATTTATTCCGGACACATTTTTAATATGAAAAGCAAGTGCAACAACCGGCTATTACCACGACTTTATGAATGCAAATAATTAGTCGATAATAATACCGTTATAAGTTTAAAATAATTCAACGGAAATAAATTTTCAAAACATCTTACAAAGTAAAATAAATTATTAGCTAATAAACCTTTCTATAATAATAAAAGCCAACAAACATCATGGATCGTACATATCGCATATAAAAACATCATCGTCGATATAAAAGGAACTGAAATTAAACATAAATTATCATATACGATTAAAATAAGATAAAAATATATGAATTAACCGAAAATAAACTGCGACCTCTTTGCCATATCTTTCGATGAAAAGGGTTTTATTTAATTCATCGGTGAAAAAAGTCAGCCTGCTAGTAGACCACCACTACCAGATGAATCGAGAGAGTTTTAACTTAACACAGCAAGCGACAAGCATGCATATGATCCGAGTGAACTGTGACCCCGTATGACCTTGACTTCTCCAGACAACATACTTCTCTACTACACGTCTCCCTACTTTACTATGGTATACTGTGTATACAAATACACATATAAAAAACATTATTTGTCGTAAATGCAATAATACAAAACGATAATAATAATATGTAATAGAAATATAAATGAATCCAACAGCTTACATTAACATTAAAAAAAAAATAAAAATTGTAATATAATAACAGCAATAAAAAATGCATTTACATCCACATTACACTAATAAAAAAAAATAAACGGTCAGTATCATTAAAAAATTGAGGTTACGAACCGCATAATACAATTTTTGAGAATAAAACTGAGGGAATTTAGTTTAACACGGACTTTTATCCATCATACCATTTCTAAACTAGAACTAGAATTTTGTAAAATGTTGAAAAAATACCATAAATTCCATCGAATTTAAGTTCGTATAAAATATTTCAGATTTACAATATTAAAATGTCTAAGCGATTCGTTATTGGAGAAAATTACATTCGTTTTCATCGTCAAAAATGTTGAACCGTTTAAACCCGAAAAAAGACTGCAAAGTAGTTCCGGTAAATATCCTTTCTTTTTCCTGTTTAGCCTCCGGTATCTACCGTTTAGATAATACTTCAGAGGATGAATGAGGATGATATGTATGAGTATGAATGAAGTGTAGTCTTGTACATTCTCAGTTCGACCATATCTGAGATGTGTGGTTAATTGAAACCCAACCGCCAAAGAACACCGGTATCCACGATCTAGTATTCAAGTCCGTGTAAAAATAGCTGGCTTTACTAGGACTTGAACTCTGGAACTCTCAACTTCCAGATCTGCTGATTTGGGAAGACGCGTTCACCACTAGACCAACCCGGTGGGTCATCCGGTAAATATCCCAACTTATTCGTACATTACCACCGAGAGCGAATACTTTTTTTTTAAAGAATCGGAACCCGAAACGGTAAAATTTCATTTAAATAATTTCATTCGTTCGAAATTACTCCCGCAGAAAATAAAATCCTGTAATACGATCGTAGACCAATTTTTCCTTTATAATTAAACATATAACTTATTTCAAGGTGCGCTTATAGATCGTCTGTCCGAACGTATGAAATTCGACTCAAACTATCTGTCAAACCGAGAATCGTTTAAAAAATTAAGGGCATTACTTTTCTGGCAGCTATTAAATCGAATTAATCAAATTTATTATAGACGAAATTGTTTTTTGATTGATTTTAAGTAATATACTATTCCGGCGATTCGATGGGTAGTACGTAAAAGACGCGACACCTTAAATTGCTGATCGACTATTCGTATATCCCGAAAAATTAAGCTTTCAACACGACTACTTTCTAGCGGAGGGGATTTACACTTCTGTTACGATCTCACCACGACTACCGGTTCAACCGTGCCGGAATCAAAGCCTCCTTCGTTTTCTTGAAGTTACTGTGTTCGCATACTTCGATTAATTCCTTTTAAATATTTTTGTTAATCCATAAACTTTGTTATATTTGTACATATAATTATACCGTAGCGGTAAAATCAGTCGAAGTTATGTACGTATATACAAAACGACTTTGTCGTTACCGAATTATCGATTTATTTTTAAACGATGGAAATTACGTTAAACGTAAGGTGTTAAGGAAGAAATTTCTAAAATACAGCAAGAGTCAATAAAATACAGCAAGAGTCAAGACATAGGATAACAGACGTGAAATGTTTTACAATAATCGCGGAAATATTTTCAGAGTTTTTTAAACGAAGCTCCTATTTAATCGTTAAACATCTAAATAACACGAGTTTTGACGCGCAACAGATAAAACAAACTTCAGTTTCGGTTCTAAATATTACAAACGGGACGAAATATGTTACTCGTGAAAACAAAAAATAATACAGAATCGTTTACAAGAAGTTTGCATGTACAAGGAAAAGTATACGATGACAAGTATAAACTATTATTATTATCGTTATTATTGAAAATAAATCTGGTAAAACAAAACGGCTAACTGTTTCGACCCGATGAGAAAGAAGAAGATCCTTAAAAATAATTTTATAACATGATTAATATTACTGTTCAATAAAAATAAATGAATAAATATAAATTTCTAAACGGTAATAAACCAACAACGTACTACAACATAATATAAAAATCAAACCGTAAGTTTTTAATTTACTTTCCTCATTTAACGTTCAACATTTTGACTATTAGTTATATTAATTTAAAAAGTATACTCACTAGAAGGGTATTCTCCTTATATCCTTTATAAAAGTCAAGGTCTTTTTCTTTTAAAGGAATTATGTCGATTATAACTAGATTTATTAAAATGGAACAATTCGTATATTCATTTATAAATTGACTTACTGAATAATCATTGAAATTATTTCTAAAGGTATCACAAAGTAAATAAGTTAAACCCGTTACGTTTATTTCCATAACTCATCTTAGGTTTTTTGATTTTATCGATACGTTAACTCATCCTTCATCAAGATCTTCAGTTTAATTATATATTCAACTAGCACCGGATATCAATCACAATCTGTCAATTTCTGAGTTTCATTAGTCGTTGCGCGTTCGATACAATCTTGCAAAACAAATAATAGGTTTTCACCAAAAAAGTAAATCAAACACAAATAAAGATCAATATTAAAAAAAAACCAATAGAGTTTGCAAAAATTTCCCATTACTTCAAAAAGTTGTGCGACTCTGGATACCGAGAGCTTCGCCCTCGACAAATTACTACTTAGAAAGAAAACTAAGCTGAATATTACATTTTTTAAGTACGCAAGTAAATAATTACGTGAAAAAAATTCTATGCGAATAAAAGTTTAGACACAGGATCCGCGATAATCGTATCTTTCCACACCCTTGACAAATTGTAACCAAAATTAAACGGCATTAACGGCCCGTATCCAGAAGTAAGATTTTCGTTATCAGTCCCCACCGAATTAGATCGTGCGCTTAAAAATTTCACGAAAACTACAGCTACATTCACGGATACATCAAATATTAAGCGAATAATTTTAAAACATAAAATAAACGTAACAAAAAGTTACGGATTTTTTTTGTTTTTTTGGCCTTTTTTCGCGGGCGTTTGTTTACTTAAAATTATAACAATAATACAGACACAAAACACAAATTCGCTTAATATGTAAAATAAAAAAAGAGGTAAAAAATACTTTAACAAACGTTTTGGTAAAATGTACTTCAATAAAACTGTATGTGCTGCGATCTAGCGTATTTGATTCGTACTTAAACGGGAGTTGTTTTCACAAAAGCATTAGTTTAAGTGTACGATTTAATTCAACGGCGACACGTAACGAAAAAGATCCCAGAAATATTGCTAAATCCGGTTAGAAGGTATAAAAAAATATAGCAAATGAAAAAAAGATGAACTGTCCGATATCAGATATTGAAACCGACCGAGATCAACCAAAATTATAGCTAATATTTCAGAATCGCCTCACCGGTACAAGAATATGACTTTTGAGTCCAGAAAATAGTGTTTTTTTTCTTCCCACCCGCTTACGAGGATTTTTAATAAGAACAGGTAATCGGAAAGTATCTTAACTACCTAAAAGAAATTAACTTATGAGAAAAGATTTACCTACTTTTTTAATCAAATTTAAAAATTACGGGACCCGTAAGATCTGCATCTCTTAGTCCCCGTTAAACGAATGTGGACAAAATTAGATGTTATAAACTTCCTGCAGACTGAAATCATCGTACCAAATTTCATCCGAATCGGTACATACAGTCTGGACATCAAGCAAAAAAACAGGCCGACATACATACACGTACTTCTGCATTTTTTATTTATTTGTTTTTGTTTTGTGCTCATCAATAAAAGGCTCATGAAATTTCATAAATAAAGGGTACATAAAACGTGTAGTTCTGTAAAAAAAAAAAAAAAAAAAAAAAAACCGACTGACAAACTTTGGCCCGAATAGTATTCAACATATAGTATAAATATAAAACCCGGAAAATAAAAATAAAGGAAGAAATTCAGAAAATTAGAAATTAGGACAGATTAAATAGGAAATCGCAGCGTAATACATTCAAACACATTGTTCATAAAATATACATTTAAATCTATAACTAACCGTAATGTTTACAAACGTTCGAATCCATTTTTGATAACCGATACGCAACTAAGAGTACATAAAAAAAGTCTTTCTTCTATTTCGATATACTTCATGAAATATAACACTATTGTCTATTTTCAATACACGACGTCCTTCTACAATAAAATATCCTTGAATTATCTCATTCAAAACTTTTAAAAATCCCATCAGTATCATCAAATTTTTTTATAAAAACCTTCTTTGAATGCTGCCATTGATAATTTTTTTTTATTCATCCTATCAAATTTCTGGAATCATAATTATATATATATATATATATACTAATACAGAGATAATTTATCCACCATCATTTCCCACAATAATTTAAAAGTTATATCCCAATATATATTCATCTTAAATCGAATAATCGTATGTTTATAACAATAAAATGAAAGAAAAAAATTAATCGATCCTCCTTTGGTACAAAAAAAACTCCCATAACGATAAAACTTTCCGTAGAATCTCTATATTTCCAAATAAACATACTGATTCTATTCGATCTGACAGTTCAAAACAAATCGTAATTATAATAACCCGCATTTATTTCAATGTAAATGTAAAAAAGTAATAAGATGTAAACGAACAATTATTCTAAACAATACGCCGTATATAGAAAAATAAGGAAACAAGATAAAACTCCATTAAAAACAACAAACTAAAATTTACTATAAGTAGTGGTCCGGTTAAGTAAAGGAGTATTTAAAAAGGAAACAAAATAAACAATCACCAAATCTTTTAACTATATAGGCCGGTTAAAATCGCTTCCCGATTTGTACTTAATCATTCTACATAAAAAAAAACCGGCAAAGGGTTTGCAAAACTTTTCCGGCACTGCCCCAAACGTTCAGAAAAATTTTTAAATGTAAATAATACGCTAGAATCGCTGCCAATCTCCACAACCGAGCGGTAGTACTCGGACTTTCATCGGAGGTACCGGATAGAATCCCAGTCAGGAATGGCATTTTTCATACGCTACAAAATTTCCATTTCATATTCCTTTGTACAAGACGAGCTATATAAAATGAATTAATCGTAAATAATAAAATGAAATGAAGTTGTTTATTTATTTAAAAATTGTAAATATCGTTATTACTATTCGGCTTTTACGAATCCAAAACTCGACCGATATTTAGCGCCGTGAAGTCACAAGCCTGCCTGCGACCATGCCTGCGATGGGCATGATTTTTTACTTTGTGGTAACCGACTGTTATGTATTTTTTAGCGCTGAATCTAAACCTTCATCTGAAAATCTGAACTTTCATTTTCTACCGTTACGTCAGGATTTTTAGCAAATCGTAAATTTCAAAATTTATAAAACGTTGAAAAGTTTCGAAAATGTGATGCAATAAAATAGATATAAAACGATTTTTTATAACAGTATAATGTAAAATATTCGCTTTTTTGGCTTACACTATGCATTCTTATAGCTAAACAGCTAAGGGGTCTTCTGAAGAGGAGAAGCGGTAGTGGTCATTGACACCTTAATTTCTAATGAAAATTACCACAAAATGACCCTAATTTCTATCATTACTGCATTTTTAAATTAATTTATTTTTATTAATTTAATTAATTTTTATAAGGTACGTCATGTCTTAGGAAACCCTCTTCACCCACCCTTAATGACGAAGTATTTAAAATATTTACAATTTTATTCCGCGTATCAAAGTTTCTTTGGACGTCTTATGTACTGCTTCGGGCTTTTCCTTCTATGTTCTGTACAGGGTTAATCTCTGTGTAACATCCAGCAATAGTCTGCCATCATGATAGTGCCCGTTTTCTTCGATACCTTCTTTTCATTTCTGTCATGTCCTGATGAAATCTCTCGCCCATCTCTTCGCTGACAGAAGCCAGACTTTAAGGAAAATAGTCCACATGTGAATGCAGTAAGCAAACTTTAAAGCTCATGGAACAGCCTAAATTTTTTTACTTCTCTAGCACATTTTAAAGGATTGATTTGTATGTTCTAACTTGACATGCAGATGCGGAAGGAAAACTTTATTCGGATCTACGAGAGCGTTTCGGAGCACAGTTTTGGTTCCAGGTACTAATAAAGCTTTTTTTGGCCAACCTTTTCTTATCCGATAATTTTCTCTGTATCTGCTATCGCATTCAAGGAAACTGTGTGTATCCTCCTTGCGTCTTACGAGCATCGATATTATTTTGAGATCGCCGCACGTAATCCGCTTATGATTGTCATATTTAATTCTATCGAAAACGAATTTCAAATTTCGTAACAGTCTTTTAAATGAACAGAACGCCCGACGGGTATTGACGGATACGTATTCCCATTGCGATGAAATGGCAACTAGATTGCGGTAGCGTCGTTCCTAACTTGGCCAGTTTATCGGCCTCCTCACTTCCACGTATGTTGGAACTGGATATCCACTGAAACATTAGTGTCTAGTGTCCACCCGCGATATCCCAGGCTTTCCGCCTCCTTCTACACTCAACCGTCTTCCGACAGTCCGTTTGGGTGTTGCGCGATAGATTATGTATAGCGGCTTGGCAGTCAACCAAAGACAAGGAGGAACAAGCTTTTCCAATTCGGCCTCAGCGACGTGCACTGTTCTAACTTCGCCATCATAGTTGCTGACGAAGGCACGTACGGCTATATGTCCCTGTAAAAGACGGCAGTAGTACCCTGTTCCTGTTTCTCGTCTGTCGAAATTGAAGTTCCGTTAGCGTAGACGTGAATCCACTCGTCCTTCTCTGGCTACCCATTCGCACTTTCATCGTTCTTGTGCAGCTCATATCACCAATAATAATGCTCGCTAAGTATATGCACCGTTTTACCTGCTGAATCTCTTCTCCTTCTACTTTATTTTTAAACTTTTCTCTTTCTCTTCTATTATCACGCACTTAACTCTTCTTTTTTTTCGTACCGTACTCCACACGTTTGCTGTTAACCTTGACCTGATCTGCGATTCAAATACATTCTATCCTCCTACCGAATATCCTCTACTAATTCCACCAAAAGCTTCTTCTATTATTTCCTCTAAATAAATGTATATTTATTGTACGGGTGAGATGTTACATTCTCGTCTAACTCCTGTTCCCAGTCCGATTTCTTCTGTAAACTCCTTTCAAATTCCCATCTTTACTTTTTGGTTCTATACAAAGTCAGAACGCATCATCACATTATTGGTCCCTACGTCTGTCAGTAATCTCGGATCAGTATGTCGTTTTCACAATCCCAGCGAATATTTAGTACAGAAGAACAATATTATTTAATCGCTTGATCTTATTCTGAATGCCAGAACGTTTTACCGCCGATTTTCCTCAACGGTACAGTACCAAAATAAATTTACTTTTTTCGGTGAGTTTTAGATCGTGTGAAAAGGAAATGTAGCCGATAGTAGCGGTCGTTAACCGGTTTTACTCGATTAAAGTTAGAAAGCCATTAATCATTTCGCTTTTACGTTTCAAAGTCGGAAAACATTTTCGATAAACTGGACTTTCGGCGAGATAGTTTATGAAGCTAAAAAAAAAAATGAGTTTACGCCCATATCAAATCCGAATAAAGCAAGATGATATCACTACTGCAGGCGGTTTAAACGTGATTTACATATTTTGGAACTTTTTTTTTTTTTTTATTCCAATGAAGCGTGGTATTCATCTTTCTGAATATGTTAAAGGCCAAAACAATAGGATATGATGCTATGAAATTTCTCACATCTGTCGTGAAAGACCACCAGATTCTCAAAAGATTGGTGTACGGTGCGAGACTTCGCGACAAGTGTCGGACCCGTGTTTCGCAGAAATTCATTAACTGCAGAATTAATTAGAGATTAACGCAAGTTTAATAGCCTCGCTTGAAACTGAAGAGCGAAACCGCTGGTTAAATCAATCACAATAATGGTTACATGCCACAATGTCGATTCGACTATGGAGTTTTGTGAACTTTTCGATGGCTGTGTAAAGGTTCCAGAATCTTTTATACATTGAAGTCATCTGAAAGGTAATTGCAAGAACGACCCCCAATATTTGGATGAATCGCAGGTAGTATCTCTCTAATAACATCGCAACAATTCTAAAGTAAGTTGCAGTGAAAATGAAGAAATGAGTTGACTGCGACAACGCTCATGATTTTGGTTATTTATATTTACATTTGTAACATTTACTGTGAAATATAAGTGTAAGAGTAATATCTCTTGTAGCTTCCTGTATCATATAATTAAATTATTTTTGTCATTAAATAAATATACAGTTTGTTTTTTTACATGTGGATTGCATGACGTCCCCCGAAGAAAAACAAAGGTGGACAAATTTACCGCTATAAATATCTCCAATTATAAGTTAAACATATATACGAGTAAAATATCGTAAAAATGAAAAAATAAACGCGTAATAAAAAAAGGTCAGTTAAATAAAATAAATGGAAAAAAGAAACAAAAGTTATAAATTATAAATAAGGAAGCGGTCTTTAGTTTTTGTTTGCTATAGTCAAATAATGTAATAAACAGAAAGTTTTCTAATACGTAACGAAATGAAATTATATCGACCGACAATACAAACGCTTACTTTTGTTATTTTTGACTACCTTTATTTATTTTTATAAAAATAAATCTAAAAAGCGATTCTTTAAGTCAATCGGTATTAAAACAAAAAGTAATTCGAGACGGAAGCAAGTTTTACGATAAATGTTTTGGAGTTAAGACGATCTTTGACCCGTTGTAATACCGATAATAATGATAAAAAAAATGACTGGAAAAAAGATGGACCACCGGGTCTTTCTCTTTATGTTTTATTTAAGTCGACCGAGTCGGGAGTTTTATTACGAAACGGCACGTTTTTACTAAACGGTAAAGCGATAAACTACAAAAGTATCCGACGCTACTTCGATGAGATTGTCAAAACGTTAAGTCAAATCGTCCCGACCTACCCGCCTTCTTTTCCTCTTCGACCGATAACAAATTAACAGAGGTCAAGCAACAGATGACCGCCGATTTCATCTTACAATCAAAAACCGGTAACAAATATCGCTTTCACAATAAAAATTACGAGCGAATCATCGAACACAGCGCCAACAATTACGCTAAAAATAATAAATTATAACGGCGATGCGATTAAGCAAGAAGTTTTTAAATACGTTTACGATTTATCGTTACAAATATAAACGTTTAACGATATCGTTCGATTAAATATTACTTTATGTGTAAATATAAATAGTACACTACGATAAGAATTCGATAAATTTTTCTATCTACTCCTGAAACATCACTATTAATCGTGCAGCAGACGAACAGAAAACCGACCGACTCCGGGATAGTTATAATACATAACTTATGAGTACGCCGAAATAGTAAATTTAATATAACACGTTTTATTGTAGTAACCTTATAAGATTTTACACCTAAACACGGTAACAGCGTTTATAATACACGATGTTATCGCGTATTGTATAACGATGATGAATTAATGGATTCGAAAAGCTCATTACATAAAATACAAAGTTTTACGTTAACATTTCTATTCGGCGAGTACATTTGTTCACAGGTAGTTTTTTTTTAATTTTACTTCTTTTTTTCTAAAATTATAAAATGATACATTAAAACAGTACGTAAACAAGTACAGGCGATTACCTCCTTTTTAGTTTGAGGAAGATTAACGCTTACGTAATTCATCTATTCATAATAATCAGTAATTCAAAAGAAACAATAATTTATTATTTTTTTTATTAATAAAATATTCCGTATAATTCAAAGTTAATGCGTAACTCAGCGAAAGCTTTTCTATCGACGCGTTACTCGACGTTCGAAAATTTATTTTCCAAAATTAAACAAGATAAATCGCATATACGCGTACATTATAAAGTACACACGACTTTTTTTTAAGCAGGTCCATTTTGAATTTGCGGACTATACACGTGTATGCGCGACGTAAAATCTTTATTATCATTCAGTATCGTACGCGGTGCAGATCTTGCTTACATGTAAATGGCCTGCGTGTAATTGTAATAGGCCTGGTATATAATTATGTAGTCGGCCTATTTTAATTTTTTTTTTTAAATAATTTCATTCGACTGTTTATCAATATTTAATAACATCGGGTCGTAAGTCGAACGAACGGTTCTTATTTATTGAAATAACTTACCGTTTTTTATGTTTATTATTATTATTATTATTATTCACGAGTTTATATTCGAACCGATAAAAATTACTTCCTTTCATACGAGTTGTATAAAATGTTTTTTGTGGTCAAATACAAATTGTAATCTGATCGGTCCTGTCCGTTATTCTTTAATGTAATATCAATTTTATTCCCTTTCACTTATTTTTATTCATTTTCTTTCTTGCAATCGATTCATCCTAGAGTTTTATTATAAATAAATACATATTACGTGAATACCTATCTAATGATTTATTGTACAAGTACTATAGTGTATTAACAGTCGTCATTTAGATCTCGTATTTTACGTGCGGGTACCCGCAGTAATAAATAAAAAATAAAAACAAAATATCTATGATGTTCCCTTGTAATGATAGTTTGTAATTATTATTTTTTATTGTTTTATATATGCATGCGTGCGAGAGAGAGAGAGAGTATATGGTTTTTATACATATTATTTAATTCATAATAATTACTGTAAAAAGAGATTTAAAATTAGCTATGTAAGTAAATTTGATCAAAATTTTTTTAATGGTTTTTGTGAAATCCTTTATTTAGTTATTGATATTCATTAATTTTTATATCAGTTGGCAGCATAATTCTGAACGAATCGTTTGGGTATACTTGTTTGATGGATCGCTTCTTCTTGTACACCCGTTTACTTTTTAATTATTTAAATAATTATTTCAGGTTAAATTAAGGTGCGTTTAAAAGTTAACTTTTTTCTTTGGCGGGAATCGAACTGAAACCTAATAAAAAACAGTGTGTTTTTTATACGATCGTAAAATTACAGTTAAATTTTTAATCGTTTAAAGTAACAGATACGAAACTTAATTATTAGATTGTTATATATAACCTACTAATTAATTACGATTATTTCAAATATAGATTCCTCTTTCCGGATATGTAGTACCTGAATTATTAGGTAGCGAACACTTTCCCTCTATCTAAAGCCGTTATACAGATCGCTAAATTTGCAATAAATTTCAATGTAAAGTAAAAATAATATTTAATTCACAACTTAATCTGAAGAAAAAAAATTACGAATTCTAATATGATTACGACATTTTAATTTGCATTTACTTTTTTCATTTTATTCAAGGTTGGCGTGACCGATAGAAATCAAAGAGAACATAAAAATTATAATTTCATTATAATAAAAGAAAAAAATTGTTTTTAAATAATTCGGTATACGGATAAAAGATCGCGTAATTTCCCGGCTTTGCTTTGAATTTTTTTTTAATTAGTGAAAAGATCCCCTTATTTTAAAACTTTTCATGTCGTCTACGTTAATACCAAATACAGGAAGATTTTCAAATCTTGAAAATTAAGACTAAAAAAGATTATATTTTACGTAAAGGTCCCGTTCAGCCCCCCTGTTTTACGGGAGGGGTTCAAAGTTTATTTATAGGAATAATTATTATTAATTTCAATAAGTCAGTCCGATTTGGTGCAATGTTATTATCAGTACGATGCTAAAAATGTTATACTTTACTTAAATGTTAAAGTACTTTCGTCATACTTAAGTTCAATTTTCTACGACCGCTATATAAAAAGTAAAAAAATTAAAAATGGCGAAAACTAATCCTCATTTTTTTAATTTAGTCCAAAGTTGAATACCATCAATGTTCCATAAATAGAACTTTTTGAACAATTTTTGCCGGTCCGGAAATATTTATCAACATACAGAACAGACATACATAGATATACGTTTTTCTTCTACAATTTGTTTCTGCTTTTTGGACATTCGCAAAAAAAAATTCTATAAGCAAAATTTTAACCATTCGCTATACATTTTATATCAAATTCCGGTAATACGAGAGGTAACGGGCTAAACCCTTAGCCCGTTCTCATGCGTCTATAAAATATTGAATTTCTATTTACTGTAGTGGATATCTAAGCCGTTAGACGTAAAAAGGTAATCCGAACTGTCGTGATCCGAAAAAAGTAACCCGAACGATTGCGGTTAGGGTATTCACCTACTGACGAGCATTCTTCAGAAAATGGATATATACATATACATAGTCGAAAACTATTTATGTAAATCGCTAACTTTATTAAACTTGTATTAATTTGAGACGTTTAGGATGGTTTTTGAACATATACGAGGGTAAGTCAATTATTATCATCAATTTATTTATATTTTTGTTTATGTTAATAGTACTGCGTGTTACGTAGAAGACGCATGCGTGGTGTAATTGTTGTTATGTCTGTTCAAGTTTGATGATGCTAGGATAGTTCCATTATCGCTGCCCTGCTATTAACCGTGGCTGCTCCGCTTTCTGTTTGCACCAAAGAAGAGCGACGTTCAGCGATCCGTTTTTAGTGGTCAGGTGTATCAGGGGCCAAAATTCATCGAAAACTTTCGGTACAGTTCGTGAACAGTGTGTTGCCGCAACGGAGTGTCTACGAACAGATTGAAAAATTAAAAAAACGGTCGGACAAGTGTTACGCACGACGGAGCCGGACGACCGTTTACCTCCACAAATGAGGAAAACATTAAGCGTGCACGCGACACGGTTTTCTTAGAAAGACGAATAACTATCGATGAAGTGGCACATCGTCTGAAAATCATTCACGGTTCTGCCTACGAAATCATCCGTAACAGATTTGGATTTCATAAAGTCTGTGCAAGACAAGTCCAAAACAAATCACACAGTCGCATAAACAAACGCGCTTGGACATCTGACAAAAACATTTGGATCGTTACGGTAACGAACGGGACATCTTCTTAGACAGAATCATCACCGGTAACGAAACACTGATGCATCATTACGAGCCGGAGATTAAACGGCAGAGTATGGAATGGAAACATCCAAATTCGCACTGCAAAAAAAAGTACCAGCCCAACCGTCCGCAGGAAAATTGATGCTTACGGTTTTTTGGGACTCACAAGGTTCAGTAGTGGAACATTATGAGGAAAGAGGCACGATAATAAACAGTGCGCATTACAGTGAGATGCTTACTGCCAAGCTGAAGCCTGCGATTCGAAACAAACGCCGAGGACTGCTGTCGAAAGGTGTTTGTGTTGTTGCACGACAATGCCCGTCCACATACTGCTGCCCGAACTGCTAAAACGCTCCAGAAACTGAACTTTGAAGTACCGGCACATCCTCCGTATGGTCCTGATCTTCCCCCTTCTGACTACCGCTTGTTTGGTCCACTCAATCCACTCAAAGAGGCCGTCGATTTACCTCAGACGAAACGGTGAAAGAAGCGGTGCATTTCTGGCTCGCAGCTCAACCGAAAACCTTCTTTTATGAGGGCATAAGGAAGCTTGTGCAACGATGGACTAAGTGCGTTGAAATTCCAGGGGACTATGTTAAAAAACGATGTACATGTAAGTTTCCTATTTGTATTGAAATAAAATTTATAAGTACATTGCGGATGATAATTGATTTACCCTCGTATATATATTAGAAGCATAGAAAGAGAGAAAAAAGGTAGATAGACAGTCAGAGAGGAAAGACAAAAGATAGAGACCGTATCCAACAAAAAGGTAGAAATCTGAATTTCACTGTGGGTCAGTTTTTTTTTTTATTATTATTACGTTTTATTTACCTTAACCTTACACATTAAATTTAGTGAAATTCATGAATTTGAATCATTAAAATCAATTAATCTACGAGTAAATCAATTCTAATACATCAATCTTTAAATCTTTTTATTATTAAAATTATTATAAACACAAAGAATAATAATAATAATAATATTTATTTAAATACTACGAGCGAAAATGAAAATTTATTAAGGACCTAAAGTACCGGTAAGGATACACAATATATACGTTACAAATAACTTTGATTCTTCATACAGAAGACGCACGTAAACGAGAGCTAATCACGAAGTAAATTAAAAAATAACTAAATTTAAATATTGCATAAAATAGCATCATCAAAATTAGTATAAGACACACATAATGAGATTTATTGATTTATCGCTAAAAAGTAATAAAAAGAAATTTTCCAAAAACAATTAAAATAAAAAGAATTAGGTAAACAAAAAGGATTACATTTAAATCAAAACGTAAATTATTATTTTCAGTACATTTTAAAAAACTAACTACTTGAAAGTAACTATGTAGGAAAATGACGTAAATCGCATGACATCGCGTGATTTAATATTTAAAGAGCAAGACAAGAAATATAAGAAAGGATAAATAAAGTTGAAAGCACAATATAAATTAACTTTCGCATCCTGGTACCGCGTCTTTCTACATTATGAAACTTCATTACGCATCATGACATCTAAATTATAACAAAAACGAAACGATCCCCAATCGACAACAGCAACAAAACGTAACGCGTATCACCTGCATAAGTACAAAACGGTAATAATATTAAATAAGTTTAGCCGACGGGCAAAGGCGAAGTAAGAATTAATCATACGTTTGCCACGGTTAACGGTGAACGTAGAGAAAATCTCGAAATGAATTTATTATTTATAATATATTACGAACCAGTCGTAATCGATTTTACAAAATTATAAAAATAATCCTGTAACGGAGTAACACTAATATCTCGTAAAATTTATATTTTTTAACCGTACTAAATCACTTTAAGAATTGCCGATATAAAAATTAAAGTCGTAATAGTCTATATTTTATACTGCCTAGGATCCTAGCAATAAAATAATATTATATTAAACAGCAACGCGTTTAAAAGTAAAGAAAACCATTCACAATAACTAACGATACAAAAACGACAAACCGACCGAAAAAATATAAAATAGTTTCACTTTCTTTTAAAGTCACCATCGTTGTTTAAATACAATTTTGCCAGACTTTCAATTAAATTAGAACATTTCCACGGTTTCTAAAGCAAACTGTTCGCCCGGTACATTAACATTATTCATTACACGTCCTTTTAATAAATCGACTCGCAACATCCTCAAATTTTAAATAAAAGTAAATACTATATAAACAATGCGGTTTAAATTTCTAGATTAAAGAAGGTAAAACCCAATTAACCATCAGATTATATTAAATTACAGACAACGCTGAAACAATTAGACGCACACAAACGTTTACGATCGAAAAGAAAACCATAAATAATAATAATAATACATTTTGTATGCTAGATGCAAGTTAATAACGTATTTCAAGCGACACAGGCGATCATGATGTCACATCATCTTCTTTGTATAGCGTACCGTGAAATGTTTTGTGTTATCGTGAAATGTAAGGAATGAATACAGAATAAAAAGAAGAGATAAACGACAGTATAGAATATACAAATACAGATGACATTTTAAAATATCGTATACGGGTGTATACGAGGATGGTGTATATAGTTCTAATAAACATTAATGACATTTTGTAACTTACCGATTATAAACGTTTATTTAATTATTCATTCGGAAATAAACGACGGTGATGCACGTGATACGCATTTCTACTGTTATAAATAAGTCCAAAATTACCACGCGTATTTAATTTACAAACCTTAATCAAAATAATTATAACAACGACAAAAAAATTAACTCTAATCCATTCCACACTACGCGTGCGTATTATTTTTTTAAAGAATAATAAAAAAATAAAAGTAAAAAGAGACGGCATAAAAGCCAGTAACTACAAGACGTTTCTCTGTTACCAATGAAATACAAGATTCTGTCCAAATTGATCCTGAGCCGATCAGAGAAACAACTAGATCCGCAAACAGGTGAAGATCAAAGCGGCTTTAGAAAAGTAGGTCGTGCGAACAAACAATCAAAAATTTGTAGACTTCAAAGAACCTTGCAGAATTTGGTACAGACGACAAACATCTCATAAAGACAAACTCCAAAATAAAGTCAAAGAGGAACTGCAGAAGCGTTCAAAATTAAAACAGGAGTAAGATAAGTAGACGGATTATCAGCCTGTTTATTTAATGCGGTGTTAGAAAAGGTAACTAAATTACAGAACGGTAAAAATAGTGCGAAGAAAATAAAATTGAAGAAGCACGGGCATAACCCGAAAGAAAAGGCCTCTCGATACACAGTTCGGCATTCGCAGATGATCTCGCGATACTAGCAAAAGATTTAAAAAGAGCCGAAGAACAGATCAACGCATTCAAAGAAACGGCTAAAAAACCGGACCGATGAATAACTTTCAAAAAACAGAGCTCATAAAAAATGCACCCGACACATAAGCACAAAATAATGAAAAAAATCGGCAAACCTGACGGCTTCAAGTACCTTGGAAACTCAATACAACCGTCTACATGAAGCCGAAACTTATGGAGCGACCAAGAAGATAAATAACAAGAAACGAATCTCAAGAATACGGTAACCGAAGCGTTATGCAACAGCGGTAAGGCCAGAGGTAATATACGCGGCCGAACGCACAACCGTATACCGGAGAGAAATAAACAAACAACAGATCCAAAAGAGCAGAAAACGACCAGAAAATACGAAAAATACGAATTTTACCAAAGTTAGGCAAACTGCTATCGAACGCTATTAGTTAACGCAGACTTACCTTCTACGCACACTTAATCGGAATGAACGAAAACAGAATAATAAGAAATATTAGACCGCGAAAACAACAGAAAGACAACTATCAAACGGTTCAAACAAGTTAAAGACTATTTAAAAGAAACAAAAATGTAAATATACAAAATCATAGACAGAGACGCGTTCGGTCAAAAACTACAAACGTATGAAGTATTACAGAAGAAAAAACCAAGAACGGAATGCATCCGGCAAAGGCGAAAACATTCTCGCAAAATGAAAAAGTACTGCGAACGAAAAGAAAAACGATGCCAAAAATCGAAACTAGTTAGAATGATGACAAAAAGAAAAATATTTAACACTACACCGATCGCTTACTAAAGAATTAATTCGGGACTGACTTTGATTTTTTATTAATAAAAATATCTTTTAACATATTATTTATAATCACTCGCAACTGAAACAGAATAAAATATTCACTTGCGCAGTTCTGCGCAACAAGACCGACTTTTCGTTATTTTATCTTGTTTCCACATTCTACGGTTCTAACTTATCCAGCCCAAATTTTTTCGACCTTAAATCGAACGAAACTCAAAAAAGACGACTTTTTTTAGAGGAAGGGGTAAATACTTTATTACAAGTATTTGTATTACAATATTTAATGCATTTACGAAATTTAAATTTCAAACACATTTTAATACATACAACATTAAGATAATTATCGGTTTTATTATATGCATTTAATTAACGCAAATAAAACTAATCCTCAGCTCAACAATAATAAAAATGTCAAATAAGCTGTAAAATAGCCGCCGAAGAAATCTAAAAGATAAAAATACCGCGACGATGTTTTATTACATCGAATATAACTTTCTATTAAATAATTTGACAATAACATACAGTCACAGTTATTAAAAAAACGCAGAATAAGAAAACGGTACAGAATTGAAAAGGAAATTTATAATAGACGAAAACCTAACAAAGAGTATAGCGTGTAGGAAGAGAAAGCAAACTACATATAAAGTACGTTTACACCGGGGGCTATTTGTATAAATTCAGACGCAAATCTGCAGGTCGTAAACGTAAAGGGTCGACTACGACAATTTATGTATATAATTAGAGTATACTAACCGTATATACTATACAGACCGAAGATAAACAACACGGGATAACGAAAAGAAAGCGCTAATATTTTACAAGAACGCCATTAATGAATGTAAACGCAACCGCATATTAGAAGCGCATACGTTGCATTCGCCTACAAATAAAAATATGTATGTCAAACGTTTTTAATCGTTCTCGAAAACGAAATACCGTTCTCAAGAGTAACGAAAATTACACGGGAAAATAAGGAACGAAACGGGGCGTTCTTCACCGAGCCGATTATAGTTTCATATCTGCAGCCGATACCTTTAAAATGCCAGTGACATCCGACCGTTAAAGGATCTCTTCGCTTTATTAACAGCAAGTAACGACTGTACTATGAAAATTATTACTTTCATCGAAAGCAAATTCGTTGTAACTCAGGCGCTTTACACGCTAACAGTCGTACGAAAGAAAGATTAGAACGTTTAGAGTACAGAAACGATTTATGAACCTCGTACTGTAAGAAATAATATATTCAATATGTAGGGAAAAAATAGATTAATTAAAAACGTAATATATTAAAACATCACACGCCCGTGGACGGACATGCGTGGACGTGTGATGGGTACAACTTTATAATGTTCGTCCAAGTTTAACGATATACATCCGCATTTTTATACCTGAATACTGTTATCACGTTAAGAATACGGAAACTAAACAAAAGTAATCGAACAAATATATATACATAGCGGGTGTTTCAGGACGTTTCTGCTTTATAGATGTATTCCGGTCATCAAAGTAATGAAACATTTATATGTAAACATGGGTCTGACTTCTTTAAAGATCAAACAACGCTGTAATAAAATATTACAGATAGATAATATTAAGAATCTTACTTGAAAAAATTAAAAAAGGGTTCTAAAACTGCATCTGCAGTCAGTAGTTTCTGGAATCGGTTTACAATAAAAATTGTCATTCGAAATTTTACTCGGTTTAATTAAAATATATAAATTTTCTCAGAATTTAAATTCTCTACCAATTTTTATTGAAGTTTTAATTTATTAGTGGAATTTAAAAAAGTAAATTTCTTAAACCTTAACAATAGCTTTTCCCCGAGTTTTTTTTTTATTTGGGGGGGGGGATTAATAACAATTCTCTTGGATACTATGTGCAGTTTAAAATGGAATACGAAATATAATCTTCCCCGACTTACCCGTAAGAATATAAGACGGACTTAACTCGAGCAGTTACCCTAAATGAACACGGTCGATGGCGGATTTCATGCGCTAATGTCGTAACACGTTATCAAAATAAATTTACACGTATCGCTCGATAAAAGCAGTAAAACATTTGACAGATAGATTTATTAGTATACATTATTGTGAAATTATGATAAAACTATATAGAGACGTCTAATAGTAAAACTACGAATAAATACTATTTATCGGTTATATATATCTCTCTATTCTTGGCAAAAGCATTACGCGAAAAAAAAATTGTCTTTAGGCCTAAGAACATTTATTTATTTGTTTTAACTAAATTTTAAATAAACTAAATCCTCAGAAAACGTAATGTAATGAAATTTTTTTTAGTTTTATTTATCTTTAACACGTATGCACTTCAATTTCTTTTAAGTCTGACTGAACGCAAAAACAATTTGATTAAATAGACGTATTGCGTAAAAAATAGCTTCGTCAGATTTTACATGATGGAACAGCAATTAGGAAAACACCGGACTATAGTTTTGTAATATTAACTTGTTATTAATGTAAAAACTATGTTTGAAAATTTAACTACATTTAGTAACATTATTTTTAAACGTACATAAAACCGACAAAAATAGGTTACACAAAATTTGGAATAATTCACATTACTACTACATAGGAATTTAGTTAAAAAACAAAAAAAAAACACGTAGAATTATAAAGCGAATGACAATAATAGTTATTATATTTTACCTTCAAAAGCAGGGACATAAAAATTTTAAATAACGCGGTGAATGCAAAATTACAAGGTTAAAGATATTATTATATTAATAATCAGGAAAAAAATAGAATTAAATGTCAATAATATTAATAAAAAAAATATTGCTATAGTTCTTCCGCGAACTATAGCAATATAAATAATATTCGATAACATAATAAATAATTAAATTAATTAGAAGTTTGTCATATAACAATTTTAAATAAATAATAAAATTTTTAACACTATAATATTATCTATCATTCATTCACTTGAAAAAATAAAGTCCTTTTTAATTTATTTATAAAAAATAAAGGTTAAAATACCTACAATTAATTAAGTAATAATATTTAAAATAAATCCATAAACACACACACACACACACGCGCGCGCGCGCGCGATTTTTAATTAAGAAATCTTCAAAACTTACAGTTCATCTTGAAGTCTATTCTCACCTGGAAAAAATGGAAAGAAAAATATTAACGATCAAAATATTAATAATTAATTATAATAATAATTACATAAACAAAAAAATAAAGAACATTAAAAAATAAGAACTTAAGAAGTTACGCACAATCGGTATTGTCTTACAGCAAGTGTCGGAAACGTCCATCGTTTTCTTGAAGGAAGATCCGAACCCTTCGCACCATATTTTTTGACACCCTTCGTAGGACATCAGGGCTAATGGATTCATCTAAGAAAAAATATGGTGCGAAGGGTTCGGATCTTCCTTCAAGAAAGGTGATAATAACAGGGCCAAATAATTTAATCATCATTTTAGAAATATTGGTAAAAAAAACTACCTCACGAAGAATAATTATAGAAAACAAAACATTTAATAAGTCATCATATGTTTATCCTACTATTGCAAATGAGGTACAGAAAATTTTAGAAGAAGTTAAAAAAGCCGGTAGGATAGAAGAAGTTAAAAGCCGGTAGGATAGATAACATTCGTTAAAAGCGCCTCGATATATTTAGTTTTCCCCGTCGCTACACATATACAAATTAGTTTTTCGATTAGGAATAAGCGCGAATCATTTTAAAGTAGCTGAAATCGTCCCGATACAAAAAGCGGGAGATAAAAAAAAGTAAATAACAAACGACCTATTTCGTTAATTCCCAACTTCGCAAAAATCTTTGAAAAATTCTTCCGCGAAAGAATAATAAATTTTCTAGATAAACACGAAGCACTTTCTGATTTTCAATACGATTTTAGAAAAAAAGAGCAGAAATAAAAGTCGATATTACGGAAGTAGTCGTAATTTATGAAAACTCAGATGAATGAATACCCCGATGCGACTGTGTTTTTGGACTTGGCAAAAAGCCTTCGACATCGTGAATCGTAAAAAAACAATATAAAAAGTATACGACATCGGTATAAGATTATCGTTGAAGTTAATCGTAAATCGCTTAAAAATAGAAAAAAGTCTGTTAAAGTAAACATTATCAAAAGCGAATCCGTCGATTAGAGTCGAATAGGTTGATTATTTAAATGAACGACTTGTTTCCAAGAATTGAATAATACTAACTGTAAAACGATATAGTTTGCGGATCGTACTAATACAATTTGTATCGGCATGGGATAACGTATTCGATTAAAGTCTATTACGCGTAAAAAGATCGGTTAGATGATACTTTACTAGCATTAAATATTAACAGAACACTTTGTATCGCTTTCTCTGACCGCTGTGATACTGCATTATTAAACGCGTAATGAAATAATTACACGAGTTAATAATACCAATTACCCAGTCGACAAAGAAATTAGCAAAACAAAAAAAACCCAAAATTTATTGCTTATAAATATTTTAATACGCTTCCTGAAAGACCTTAAAATATAACAAAAAACTTTAAAATAAGATTAAAGATTAATATAAAAGTTATTGAAATCAAAGAATTTATATAATTAATATTGCTTATAGGTATATATTGAGCATATACTACCGACTAACTACAGCTTATGAATAAGTAATTATCAAATTCGTAATTAGTTTTAAGTTGCATACAGGCCAAGAACAGATATTATATACATCTTCAACATATGATTCTAGGCGCTATATTGTAGTTATTTTTGTAACCCGTTGTCAATAAATAAATAATAATAATATCAATAAATAATTAAACGAAAACGTACGCTTATTAGCACTTTACTCCTATACCACACTGTACGCGTAAAAAAAATTTGACTATACTGAATAAATTATCCGACGTATACAGAATCTTTCATTTTAATCGCCGCTGGCGATTTTTCTCGTAAAATACGCACGATACCAAAAAATAACCTAAACAAAAGTTCCTCGGATTACAGTGGAAAATTTTACGGTGACCTTTCGTTTGACCTTGACCTTATTTAAAGGTTAACACAATTTTTCCCCTGATGGAACGACCTATTTTTGACCTCATCAATGAATAGGGGCGTAAAGTTTACATCGGAATGCATACGGCTAACCATCAGATAGATTTACGTAGTGTTGTCATTTTTATGCTCTTTCCCGTAGTTTCTGAGATAAATGGCCTGGAATATTGAATCGCATCAAAAACGTATATCTCGTATAAAACACTGTTAGCCGTATGAACTTCAAAAAAAAGGTCCAAGGTCGCATGTGTGACTACATATTCCAATATAACATTTTTTTATCTTCTCATTGGCGGGTCAGAAGTAGGTTACTCCATTTGAAAAAATCGTGTTAACCTTGAAATAACGGTGAAATTCAAGGACAACATGAGATGTTCCCCTCCAATCTGAGTAACTTTTGTTTAGGTAATTTTTTTTTGTCGGTATTGTATGTAGTTTACGAGAAAATCGCCTGAGGTGATTAAATGAAGCACCACATATATATATATATATATATATATATAAAATTTATTAGTTGTTTTCTTATCAAGTTTCTATTCTTAACTGGTTAAGCGAGGAGTAATCTTCCATCTTTTTTACTTAATTTTTTCTATTATTTGCTTTATTTTATTAAAGCCTCATTGACGTTTTGTCTCGAAAAAATTTTCGAATATTATTACAACTACAATAATATTTTCAAACTGTTGACTTCAAAAAAAAATTGTTTTAAAATGCTAAGTCTCTTAACAAATCACTTTCTCTTTATGACAGCTACTCGTATACGGTATGTGCGAATGATGTTTTAATAAAATTACAATTTTTATACAGGTTTTATAATGATAAAAATCATAAAGTATTAAAAAAAAATAGTACGTAGAAAAAGAAACTCTTTAAAACTACGTAAACGTAATATAAAATGTCATTACGATTAAAAAAGGAATATTTGTTAAATCGTAATCGCCAAATTTTTAGCAAACTATTCCTTGGTTTTAACTATAAAATATTTTAGTTCAATGTTTAGGATAACTCCTTCCTACATAGTACTCGTATTTATACAAAAATAATTTAAATCTTGCGTAATATAATTTTTATTGTTAAACAAAATTTTTAAAACAACTATATATACATATATGTATAATGGAATAAATAAGATGTTAATCAATTTTAGACACCGTTAATAAATTTTTCAATCGTTAAACAAAAAGAAATGAAAATTAGTAAATGTAGACGCACTATTCGCCGCTTTTAAAAACTAGCTTTCGAACATATTAAACGGCAAACGTTTGGGTTAGGGTTGTTGTAGCCCGATATTTTTTGTCCCTTTAAAGAGTTTTATCTTTCAATTCTTTTTAGAATGATGTGCCACAACCCTATCCTTTCCGTTGAAGATTTTTAAGTCGCCCCTTCATGAAAGCTTTGGGAAGCGTTGTCTCATACAAAAAAATTATTTTCAAAGTAAATATTTGCTGAATTCCATTTGCTTCATACATTTTTCTATATTTATCGGTCCATTAATAATTTAAGTGTTCGAATATTTTATTACCAAGTCAAATAATATTCTGAACTGTCTTATTGAAAATCAATGAACAAAACGACAAAAAAAAATCCGTTTATACTAATCGTTAATAAATTATTTATTTTTACCTTTCGATTAAAATTATAACTAAAAGATAACCCGCATCGACTAAAATAACAACGAAATTTACTATTAATTATTCTGATACTTTTCCATATGCTAGGTTATAATAACTCTTCTGCTCTTAACTCTTCTGTTATAATAAATCAATTGCTCGGCAAAAAACAACGTCATTGAAGCTATTATAATCGCCAGAGTCGTTCGATTGTAAATCGTGTAGGTAGTGAAAGAAATAGAAAAACAGAAAAAACGGGCAGTAAAACGCCCACATCTGAATATAATAATACGTACACGGTCTGTAATAATAAACGATACCAACAATAGGTAGATATCGGATGGAATAGAGAATAAATTACAATGTCGCTAATGAAAATAGAACAGAAATCTACTTTTGAAATATATTCTAAAGAACAGCAGAATTTTTTTTCTCTCCAGGGGACAAAATAAATACAATATTAGAAATAAATTATCTTTACGGCGTCTTAATAAAACATAAATATGTGTAATGATGGTGTATTTTTTTTCTTTTAATTGATAATTTCTTTCTAAAACATGGATAATTCGATCGATAACCGAGGTAATGTACAGTAGGGCCTCTGTTATCCGAGGTAATCGGGGGTTTTGCCGACTCGGATAACGGAATCCGCGGCTAATAGAGAACTTAAGTTTCGTTCTTGAATTCGGGCAACAAACCATATTTAATATCCAATCGGTAGCAAAATAAGCCACGAAATTAAAAATTATTATTTAATATAATACAGTAAATAGTCACTAATCACTCTCGCATTGACTCGCATAAACTGTCTGATTTTTACTTCCTTGTTACGAAAAATTTCGGTTTGCACTCAACTACTCGGTGCACTCGGCGTTAAAGATTAAAAATTAGATTCATCGCCTATTAAGTACGTTAACCAAAAGTCGGCGTGGATCAGTGCAGACATTCTTGAGAATTGGTCTAACCACAGTTTCATTCCGCATGTGAAAAATTATCTACAAATAAAGAATATTACCGGAAAAAACAGTTCTGTCGTTGGATAATGCTCCGCGCCATTCATCTGAAAATGATCTATTTTCGTGAAACACTAAGACAATTTTTTTTCCCACCAAATGTGACATCCTTGTCAACCTATGGATCAGAGTGTCATAGCAGCCGTAAAAAAAAAAAAAAAAAAAACATTAAACGAATAAAGTTATCTCATATTCTAACATCACAGCTTCAAGTTACGCCCGTATTAAACGCACTGACCATCAAACATGCAATTTAGATGTTGATAGAATCGTGGAATTCAATCCATCAAACAACAATCAACAAATCATTTACAAAAATACGGCCAGAAATTCGACAGATTAACAATCAGAAAATTTTGGGTACTATGCCATCGAATGAGGAGTGCTGTGCTTTATTAGAAAATATATCGGGATGTGAAAACGTAAAGGAAAGTGAAGTGCAAGACCGGTTAGAATCAGATTCAAGGGAACCAACATTTAGAATTTATGATGATGACGAGATTGTGAAAGTTGTGGCAGAAGAGGTTAAGTATTCTTCAATTTTTATTTGTTCCTTTCCAATCGCCGACAGTTGTTTCTCCGACACCAAACGCATAAGCGATTTTTTTTATTCGATTCTCCGTCATTTAATCTTTTACGTTTTAATTTTTTGTCCGTTGACACTACCACCCGTTTACGATTTGCATTAGTGATATCTTCCCTACAACTTGTCATTATAACAATAACCACATTACAGTAAAAACAAGTGAACAACACAACACACTACAGCTTCTACACTGTATCAGTACACCACAAAATGTAGACCGATCTTTACGCGTACAGCAGATAACAGAAATAAAGAGAATTTATTGTCCTGATTTACTGTCACGGGCTGTAAATACTTGTTACTACGCAATGGTAATTACATACAACGAATAATCTTCAGTAATAAGGTATAATAAAATTCGTACATGGAGTAAACGGAACCTCGGTTAAACGTTTTATTAATTTTACTGTACTTCAGACTTTTTGTACCGGAGACTAATTATGATTTGTAGCGTAGTGAAAAGATGCCATGACTGAACGTTCACTAACTCGCAACCGCAGAATGAAAAGCCAAGATGCTAATCGTCCACGGCGGCCGGTCATCTCGGATAAGAGACACCTCGATTAAAAGGGGCTCACTTAAGGGAGGCCCCATTGTATTTAAATCGATTATCTATTTGATTCAGGGAATTTTAGGTTAGGTTAGATATCTGTTTCAGGGATTTTTGGCTATATATAATTAATAAGATATAAGTACTTTTTTCAGAAAAAATTTAACGTCAAAGCATTTCAACCTGTTATAAAATTATTCGTTAGCATCCCAAATTAATTACTGTGTAAATAAGAATTAAGATTACATATACCGGGTGATCGTTTGAAAAGTTACCACTTTTATCATTCAACTGCTATCAGTATCATTGTATTTCTGTTTGCAGCCGTACATACCAGTCCCGGGTTCAAACTTTTTTATCGGGTGAAACATTTTCAAAGGAGTGGAACCCACCATTTTAAAATACTATATCTGGTTTAGGTAGGTAGGTAGAGTTGCGGTAGGTGTAGAGCGGAATGGGTTTTCCACCTCTTTGAAAATAATTTTTAAAATGTTCCTCCCGAGAATGGTATCAAGGCTGCTAACAGAAATACGATGGGACTGATAAACGTTGAATAATAAACGTGGTAACTTTTCAAATGATCACCCGGTAGACATTTGTTTACATTTTCATAATTGTTTCGCTTTGAAGATATTGTTCTTAATTTATACGCAAAATAATTAAAATATTTCTTTCAATTTTTCTAAGCTTTTAATGCAATACACAAAAATATTTTACAGAAGAATATATATATGTGTGTGTGTATTTTTTTTTTAATGCACATCCTCCGACTTGGTTAGAGAAGTAATTTATTTTAATCTGAAAAATAAGAAATTTTAGGGTTGTTGACGGTTTTCTTATCAAAATACAGCGGATGTAGACGATAATTTTTAATGTGTATAAGTTATCAACAGTCATGACACCCTCTAATTTTAAACAAAAATTAATTAATTATTATGATACGGCATAAATTTAGATATCTAACGCGGCTTTCTTATTCGGAACTCGCAGACAGCTCCACGTTCCATGTTGATGTATTACATCTGTAGATTACTACATTCACGGATCGCTCGTCCAGGATGGACAATAATGTTAATTAGAACCCGACAACAGAATAGGATAATCTAGTTCTTAAAACAGAATTAACCGGTTTAATGCATCTTAGTCAGCAACGACAAACTGAAGGTCAAATCAAATTAAATTCGCAAAACGGATTAAATAAATGGTACGTACAAAATACTTATATCGGTGCGAGATGAGTAAAATAATGTATAAGATGTTTGTACAAGTAGAACTCGAGCGGTCGAGGCCGGTTTATTGCCTGCACATTTGAATATTGCCAGCCGTTTTTCGAACATCGGCTTTTGTAATCGTGTGTGGCTGTTTGTTAAAATGCGGTTAACTGCTGAAGAACATGTATTCGTGATGGAGACTTATTTAGAGACGAAATTTCACTTGCGTATCGGAGAAAGTTCACAGAGAAATTTGAAAAAGAAGCACCACTGAAACGAGTTATTCAGAAGTCCGTTAAAAACTTTCGTGCAGCAGGTTCGGTGTTAGACCAGAGACGTGCCAAACACACGGTCAGTTTCAACGACGCAGGTAGTACAGGACATTTAAAGCGGCTGGTACAAGATTTCTTCAGAAATCTTTGCCGAGACTAAACCGGGAAAAGAACATTTTACTAGGTTCACACACTACATTGAAGATTAATGCTGAAATTTTATCCGTATCGAATGCAAGTTAACTAATGTTAGCGAGCTAGCCCGTGCCGATTACGCTGAAAGAGTTCACTATCGTCAACGGTTCAAGAACTTCATTAGCGGCAACATTGGCGTTTTAGATCGAGTGTTTTTTCATATATGAAGCGCGGTTTAACCTCGGTGGGTATGTTAATAGTCGTACCGGACCTAGGCTACTGAAAATCAGCACATTTTCTTTGAATATTCCCTACACCCGCAAAAAAAAATAGGCGTATGTAGTGCGGTTTCAAGGCGACGAATAATAGGACCATTGTTTTACAAAAAGTTATGGATGCTGCCGTCTATCAAGAAATTACCCAACAGTTCATAGCCTTACTGCTAGAGGATGAGCGTGCTGCTGGTTGCAACAGGAGCCCCACTTTCCGCAGAGCTCGTTCTACTACAGAGATGCTACGAGATTTTTTCGGTGGAAGTTACGTCTAAAGGATTGCTACCAGATCCCCTGACTAGACCGTACTCTTTTCTACGGAGTTACTTAAAAGAAATTGATTATAGGAGCGATCCACAGATCCTGCAGGAATTGAAGAAAACACATTACCGATGATATTCAGGAAGTTCAGGAAAAAGAAACAAGGTACAGCTAACACGAGCATCCAAGAACTTGATCAAACGTGTTGACAAGTGCACAGTCGTGGACAGATATTATTTGAAATACCTTATGTAAATTATTATGTAAGTTTTTGTTAATAAACTATTATTTATATACTGAACTAAACGATGGAGTCTCTAAGTTAAACGCTATATATATATTATGATAATTATTATTAACCGTTTAATTTTTTCGCTAAAATGGTTCTTTAGCGGGTTAGGCATTGTACAAAGAAATCACTCTACCGATCGAGTTTGTTTTAGTCTTTTGGTTTGTTGCCGGAAAAATTCCAGACTAATTTAAGGTTTTTAAAGTAAGAAATTTTGTGGATAAGATAATTATTTTATACAAAAAGACGAATATTTAAGTTAAGATGACTAAGAGTATAGTCTGGGTTAATAAGTTAACCGTTTATGCGTAACTTCAAAAAGAAAAACCTACAGACAAATCAAGATAAAGGATTTCAGTTTCGTAAATAAAAATAAAATTAATGAAAATACTTTCAAATAATTTTATAAATGGATACTGAATTGGATTATCGATTAACATAATCGTTAAGAAACAGTTCTGTAATACAACGAACCGAGTTTAATTCCTTTTTCAAGGTATTATTATATCTTTCAAATGAATTTTCATGGACGTTTTACCGGTAAACGTTTTTTATATACAAAGAGTTTAATTAAGAACATTCTAAACAGAATGATCGGGTTCAGACTACATGTACAAATCTCAAAATTATTCTAACAACCGCTATCAAACATTATGAATCTGAAATAAATTAAAAAAAGATCAGAATAAGCATAACAACGGTATAATATATTAAATTATCGTTAAACAAGCTATTAGAAAAAGAAGAATTTCAGACTAACAGATCACTACGTGAAACTAATATTCAATCAATTAATTACTAGTTTATTGTGTAATAATAAAGTACGTAACTGACCCGCTTTCAAACATTAATATTCGTAACCAAATTATATTATATAGTTTGTATATGAATGACAGAAAAAAAACAGTCGCACCTAAATGTATGTATGAAATACGTGTAAAGGTAATAACAGACAAACCAAAAAAACTACTTTAAATTGTTTTAGAACAAATAATATATTCTATGTATAATATAATTCATATTCTATAATATTCGTATAATCAACTAAATAACATTCCTGTCTCCAACAATTACATATTGTGTTAATTAACCATTAATCCGACTTAAAATTAAATGACTTCTTTGGAAACTGTACGCACGATCGAATAAAACTAAAGAAACAAAAAGAACCTATATTAATGATGTAGTGTATGAAAAAAAGTTCAATATTTATAAGAAAAAGAGACCTTGCCTTAAGCCCTACATTATCGTAAATAAGAAATTAAAAAACCATCCGCGGCATCCGCTACAAAATTTATTAAAATCATTTTTTACACTATTCAAAAAATGAAATTAGTTATAAGAAAAATAATCAAATTCAAGTTTTTAAATACCAACCACTAGCTTACAAAAAAATAATAGTTATCAAAAATGACAGACTATAAAATCTTTATCTTTACTCGTAAAAAAAATATATAAACATTGCGTTTTATTTATTTAAAAATACTTAAGTCCAAAGTAATCATAAGATTAATAATTTAAAAAAAGTTTTAATAGCTTAACTCAGATTTTTTCATTGTTTTCCGCCATTAGGGCAGGTCTTGGTCATAGCCATTCTCTACTTTATCTTGAGCCAATCTCTTTCTTTTTTTTCGTATTTTCCGTTTTCCACGATCCCATCCACCATTTGATACCTTTTTCTTCTCTTTTTTCCATTTTCCAAGCCTCCATTGCATCCATCATTAAACATTTCATCTCACACAATGTCCCATTCAGTACATTTCCTGCTGTCAATTACACTTAACATTGTTCTGCTTTCTTTTATTATTTGTAATACCGTATAATTCTTTACACGATCTTGCAGTCTGACAATCATTCTACGCCACATCCGCATTCCAAATGTCTCACTTCGCCTTCTGTTCACCTACCTTATATCCAAGTTTCAGCTCCATACGAGTGTGGACTGATAAATTTCCGGCCTGACATAGAAATGGCGCCATCAGGTCTAATATCTTACTGGTATTCTATAGTACTATCCTTCACTAGCATATATATATATATACATACACAGACATGAACATTTTTAATTACGCGCCAATGGAGATATTTAGTAACGTGCGGTTGGCAGCATTGTGTTTTGCATAACCTCCTCTGTAACCACATGTTCTTGAATTGTTGATATCTAGTTTAGTTCTCGTATTATTTTTATTTGAGTGCAACGTGTTTAAGTGCTAGTGGCGATTTTTGTAATGTGCAGATTTCAGGAGCAACGATACAACGTACAATTTTGGGTGAAATTGGACAAAACTTCCACAGAACTGTTTCAACTTTTGAAACAAACTTACGGAGATGATGCTCCCGGTCGTATGCAATGTGGTCGTATGCACGATTTGAAAGTGGTTGTCAGAAAATTGAAGATGACCCTCGACCAGGAAGACCTTCGACTTCAACTGATGATAGGATTTGGTGCGTGAAAATCGCAAATTAACTGTCAGAGAACTTACAGAAGAGGTTAGCATCTTTATTGGATTCTTGTGTCTAGGCTTAGGATTTTTTTTAGCAAGGGAACAAAGACCCTTGGGGTGTTGTGTATAGAGTTCTTGGACTAAGTGTAGAAAAGATGTCCTACTGTCAGCCCTTTTGACTCAGGATGGTATTGTGATGGGCAAAGATCGTGTCCTCCATATTTTATTGAATAATTTACTAGATGAAGCTGAGGTTGGTGAGACTTTGTATCACCAACGTGTTCAGCGGGAAGTCAAAGGGTTACATACTGAGGAAAAATCTCTTGAGATTACGAGACAGAAGTTCATTAGGTGATTGTGGTATGGTACGGCATAAAGTCCTCGGGTATGATTGCATTAAGGTGGAGCTCCGTGTTCGCTCGTGATTCCCTGTCCCCTGACTGGAGTTTCTAATAGAATGCTTTCTTCTAAGTATTTCCCGGTCTGTTAGAAGTGTGGAGACTTGATATTGTTTTTTTAGACGTGGCGACAAGAATCCCACTATTAGTTCTTCTTACCGGCCTTTAAAGCACTTGCCTGCTATTGATAAGAATTTAAGAAAAAGTTTATCTACGTATTAATAGTAGGTTAACTTCTAAGCATTTGTTAATTGAAAACCAATATGGCTTCCGGCCTGGCAAGAGCACAGAGGGCGCTATACCGAGTGCCGTGACATTTTCACTGAATATTGAACATGCGTAGAGTTGCAGCAAAGCTTGTTCGTTGTTTGATGACCGAACAGCAGAACATCGAGTGGATGTTTGTCTGCAACTTCTTTAATAAGCCGATGACGATGAAACATTCATGCAAAGGGTCGTAACGGGAGACGAAAGCCGGGTTTACGGCTACGACATCCGAGACAAAAGTTCAATCATTATAATAGATCGGCAAAGGATCGTAACACGTCAGTCTCAATCCAATGTCCAAGTAATTCTCTCGGTTTTTTTTTCAATTTTAACAGAAACCTGCATTTTAAATTCTTGCCTTAAGGGAACCGTGCGTACTATAAAGGCATTTTACAACGGCTACGTGAAAAAATCCCCATAAAGAGACCACAGATGTGGCGAGAAAACTTACGGATAATTCACCACAACGATGCGCCCGGACACTCAGCTTTGTCAATTTGTCAGTTTTATGCCAAAATCAAATTAAAATTTTACACAAAAGTAATGGCTGCAGGTTGCTCCATTGATCCTTTCACGACAGAAGTTCAAAACATGCTGTTAAAGATTTGGTTATTACGAGCAGTTTGTGATGCCAACGCTGTTAAATTTAAAAAGGAAGGTAGTCGGAATACTACGCTAGTTAATTCACGCATCCGTTCACAGATCGCATTAGTAGTTACGCGATTATAAAATCAGTCAGTCACCTTTCCTGTGGGACGGACTGTGTAATTTCAAGCCAATGCTTGGTTAGTATAAGTTTGATAGCGTTTGCAGCGAGACGTCTTGGAAAATCGTGTGATTATAAAATACTACCATTTTAAAGGTTCAACGCCGTAACAATTCTAACAAGAAATGAACTAAATAATAACAGACTGTTCTCCATCATATTCAACGATAAAACAGTGGGTTTATGAATTTAAAAAAGGTCGTAAGAGCACCGAGGCCGAACTACGCTCCGGACGCCCCGCTGAGCTGAGTCCCGAAATTATAGAAACGATCCGTAAAACAGTCCTGGAAGACCGCAGATTAAAATGGTGCGATATAACCGAGACTGTAAAAATATCAAAAGAACATGTAGGTGCTGTTTTCTTATCAGGCCGGAAACTTACCAGCCCACCCTCGTATAGCATGACACTCCAAATATAACATCTTCCCAGTATCTATCTTAAGTCCCAACTCAACTTTACACACAACAGTTTTCTCCTCCTATTAAATGATTCCTTACTACCTAGCTATCGTTTTAACCTCTTGCGGTACAAGTCAGGTGTTCGGTTTTAATGCTGCCCAAGTACTTAAATTTCTCCACCTGCTCTAATACTTCAACTTTCACTCTGTCCTCAATCTTCTCCTCTTTCCGCCTGTTACTACGCATTTTGTTTTATTTTTATTTTTTCTCGTTCCTTGATTTTCGCACGACTCTTTTTTACTTCGTAACAAATCTTGAATTATTTTAAATAGATAATAAAAATTAAACGTTAATGATAATCTTACACGTCACGCGGATCACAGTAAGTTTTAATAATTTTTTATAAATGTTAACAGTATAAAAAAAACGTCATAATTATGGAATCCGATTATCAAAAACTTTCCCCGCAACAGACTACTACTTCGGGGCCGGGGAGGGTAGCCTCTCAGTGGAGGGGTGTAGTGGTCGTCCAGAAGGGAGGGCTACTGCACCTTGGTGAAACTGGGAGAACCCCGTTGGGAGGCCAATGAATGGCGAGACTTGGGGGCAGTCGACTGCCACGGCACTACGGGCTGACTGAGTTGCCCCGACAGAAGACCAGTTGCCACGGGGTGCTTAAGAAGGTTGACAAAAAAAGAAAAAAAAAAGACTACTACTTCGGAATAAAATCAAGCGGAACGATAAACTGAACAAGTAACGAATTATACAAAAAAATTATTCTACCCTAAGTAAAATTTTGAGTTACAGGATCTCTGGCGACCGTATCTTCCCGCTCTCTGGAAAAATTACGATGAAAATTAAATGAAAATAATATAGCAACATTAGAAAATATCTTAGCCACCTACGGGGCATTAAATTATGTGGAAAATTTTACTTTGCCTTACCAGAGAAATATGTAAAAAATATCCTAATCTCTGTCTGGTCCCTTAACCGGTTGTGATCGAACTTGAATGACATTACTGCCTCATTTACAGAAATCTTTGTACCAGATTTTGTCCAAATCGGTCCATCTGGTGCGGAGATATCAAGAAGCAAATATCAGGCCAACATACATACAAAGTAGGTGTATGTGAATATATATATATATATATATATATATATATATATATAAATATATGTGTATATATTAGATATATATATATATAGATATATACAATTTCTGGAGTTTTTGAAAGCTAAGTCTGGTTAGAGGTTACGAAAGTTCGTAAAGTTTTTTAAGAATCTTAAACAAACCTCCAAACGTGCCAAACTTGGCCCGATTAGCATGCTTTCCCTAAAAACTAACACTCCATAACTATGCAGAATATCTAAATACCCGGAAAACTAGAAAAAAATTGTGCAAACAAATTGAACAATTCCATGTCCTGAATTTACTTTAAAAAGTAAACAACGTTAACAAACTTACGGAAAAAGAATTTTTCGACGAACAAAATGTCACGTAAACAAAGTTAAATATAAAACGAAAATGAGAAGCATGCAGCTGTGTTAATTGTCGTTCTTATGACCACTTTTTTAATAAACATGTCACATTTTCACTGCCTGCATCCCGAAAATATAAATTACAAATAGTCAAAGAAATATTTTATTCATCTAAAATTCTATCGAACACAATACAGTTACAAACGTTAATATTTATAAATTTAATAAACAATTAAACGTCTTTCAATATACAGAATGTTCATAAAAGATTATTCTGATCGAGATTTATTCATCTTCAGCCATTAATCGAAATATTTTAATCTTATTGTCGCTTGTGAAAGCTTCAGATTTATATGAATGAATTACTGGCCGATTTAGCAACTAGCTGCGCTGTATTGTTTCTCTCTTTTTTCTGTTTAGCCTCTGGAACCGCCGTAAGGTATTATTTCAGAGGATGATATGTACGAACGTAAATGAAGTATAGCCTTACAGTCTCAGGTCGACCGTTCCCGAGACGTGTGGTTAATTGAAACCCAGCCACCAAAGAGCACCGGTATCGACGATCTAGAATTCAAATCTGTATAAAAGTAACTGCCTTTGCTACGATTTAAACCGAACTCTGAACTTAAAAATCAGCTGATTTGCGACGGCGAGTTAAGCGCTAGACCAACCCGGTGGGCTGCTATACTGTTTCGTTATTCTTTTAAATATTGAAAAACCGATAACGTATAACTCGTGCTTATACGAACTATTTTCTTTATTTTCACTTGTCGAACGCGCCTTGTAAATCTTTCTGGTTTCTTCCTGTAATCTCCAGTACAGTGTTACTTTGTTTCGGTGTGGTATTTTTTTTCATTTATTTACCGCATCAGTTTAACGTTATTTCCTAGTTACTAATATAGCACAAAGATTTCAGTGTAACACGCGTATAAATGAAGTTTAATCGGCTTTATAATGAATCTACCTAAGATTTCTTAACCCGTCTAATATTAAACGACGCGTGTGGTAATCAATAATCGTCAAGAAAACCGGCTGGACGGTACACGGTGGAGATACAGATATGTACGAGAGACGCACAAAGCTGTTACTCTATCAATCTATCTTTAATTCACAAGCATTAGTGCAATTTAATTTTAATCGGACTGTACGGTAGTAAATCGTGCTTCTTATTATTATTAATTAAAAACTTTAAATATAAAAATAATCGAATTTACTCAGATTCAAATAACGTAAATTAAAAGGCTTTCAGTATATATAAATATGAAATATTATTCCAAGTAATAATAAGTCTATAATACATTGTTACTATTTACGTTAAATAATTGATTTTTTTCAGATATTTTCATAAATCATGTTTTGATTTAAAATTAAAAACACCGTATTTTTCTGCCAGATTTCGGTCTGTTATGTTTTTAATAGTCAGATTTTTTTGACTTTTCATGTTCAGTCACCCTTACGTAATTATGTAAAATGTTATTTGTTTACCGGCAATTTAATCGAGTTATTCTACTTTCAAACCTAACTAACTTGTGTTTTACGACGCTAATCTACGGTCTTAAAATATTCTCTCTAAATTTAATAGAGAGATTAGGTCTAGAACCTATTTTATTCTATTTTTTGAAGTTTAAGAAAGTAAAACCAAATTTATCTTTAATTTAAATTAATAATTTCAGTGCGGTTTATTTAACCCTTACATCAGAAATCGGAGCTAAATTGTTCGCAAGCGCTAATAACTTGAAACGAAGCTTTTCCGAAATACGTTCAAAAATTCTTTTTGTTTGTTTGCGAGACATTTTGTAAAATAATTAAGTTTTCTTCCTCGTAATTTAGCGTAAATTATTGCAGATAAGTCGTAAATAACATCACCGGAAAATAAAAAATTATAAGATAATGTAACCGGTAATTTATTTAACTATAATAATTCTACTCCGGTTTTACTTTCTAGTACTGTATTAAATATTTTAGTCTGTTGATAAAATAACCATAGCCGTTTCACAACGACAAATTACCATCAGCAATCTATCTCGAATAACAATAGAGAAACAAATTTATACAACGTACAGCGTCTTGCATTTAATAGTAGAATGTAAAGAAATATACAACACAATAAAATACACATAATAAAGTACAAGAATAGAGAATAAGAAATATCCCAACGGTAGATTAAAATTTGCTATACACTGCAATAAATAATACGTATAATACAATAGTTAAGTAATGACCGAATATAATTACCTATAAATCAAGACATCTTGACTTGTTTAAAACAACAATAAATAGAATTAGATTATACAAAGATCGTACAGGAAAAAACACTGAACAAGTCGTAGTAAATTAAATCATTGTTAGCGCGTACGCATATATTAATGCGATCGCTAGGATCTGTATATCAATTTCTACGAAATAGATAACAAAAACAAAATCAGAAAAAAAGCTTCTTATGAAGATAAAACTATAACGTTCATTTTAGCATATAAAAGATTTTCACTAGCTTTTAAATATGCAATACGCTATACAGAAAATACGGATTATCACATTCTTATTCGCAAGTTTAATAAAAAAAAAAAAAATAATAATTAGTAAGAATCAACGTAATAAGAGGAAATTAATTACTTTTACGTAACGTACAAGTACGGGTAATAATTACACTCTTTTTACATTAAATTAGTTTTACCGTAACACGATTACACAATTCAAAAAGGATTCACTATAAATAATTACCAATATTATCTGATGAAGCATAATTATGAAGTTAAAAAAAAAATCATTCGAGTTTTTAACTTTCACCAATGTTTTTATATATAATCGAGGAAATGTATTTATACTGATCAAAACATAAAGCTTCCCTACCCGCACGTTTTTTCTTCGTTTTATTTCTTTAAGTTCTTAAAATTATTTCACTAGGGGAGTAGAATATGGCCAACGCGCGAACGTGGTTCGGAGAAAATTTGGGCTGCCCGGGGAAATTTTACGAAAATTTTTACCGCTCATGAAAAATAGAAATCACGACGTAAATAACAACCGATGAATAATTGATCTTTTAATAAGTTTTGAAAAGAGAAATTCATCCCATTGAGTATTAGGCGTAAAGAGAGCAAAGATAGCAACGTCATTCCTGGTGAGCAACGACTTGTAGACTCAAATCGCGACAGTCAAGGGACGCGTTGTGATCACCAGTGTGCGTGTCCGTCTAGCCTCCCTCTATTGCACTATCCGTTTAGCTGCTTTTGGGTAAGCAATAGTGTTTATTTAACCCACCGGGTTCGTCTACTGGTAAACGCGTCTTCACAGTTCAAATCCTAGTAAAGGATTTGAACTTTTATACGGATTTGAATATTTGAATACTAGAAAAAGGCAACAGTGTTTGTTTTTATTAATTAGCCGGCTGCAAGGGTATGTTTTCTTTTATTAGTGAAGTAGTTAAGTGACTTTTAATAGTGTTAAGTGACATACACAATACACAGTAGCGAGTATAAAATATCGTAATTGTACATTAATTAACTATGTCTACATTTAAATGTAAGCCGTAATTGTACATTAATTAACTATGTCTACATTTAAATGTAAGCCGTAATTGTACATTAATTAACTATGTCTACATTTAAATGTAAGCCGTAATTGTACATTAATTAACTATGTCTACATTTAAATGTAAGCGAGACGTAACCGATAATTTTTTTGAATAAATTAAGTGTCTGCAAACCACGTATTTTTATTACTTCTCTTTTTATAACTCATCACGTACAATAAATTGTTCGGTAAAAAGTAATAAACCCTCCCCTTAGTTTTGGGGAAATTTCTGACCGAGAAAATTGTTTGGGGAAAATTTTCTGCTCCATTGGGTTTTACCTATTATCATTAAATTTTATGCTGGAATATTATAGAAATTGAGTGTAATTTAAACAAACAAATCGCACGGGAAACAATGTACGGTGCAAGGATCAAAGGGATTTCACAATTTTGGTGGTCGTTGTTAATCAGTTAATATCGTTGCAAATATAACAGAAACGTTAAAACAAATCGTTATTTAAAAGAGCAACCGCCGTTAAAAATTTAAATTCTATAAATTGTATATTTTACTGCTATCTATCGACTTGAAAAGTTTTTCCTGGAATAAAATATATTTAGGCTAGGAATAGCTGAAAGGTTTACCAGAATTTGTTTTTTTTTTTTTTTTTTTTTTTAATTATATAATTTTCCAATCAATTACCCTTAAGTACTTAATATTTGCATTTTTGTTACAGCCGATATTACAAGAGTCCCTCAAGGTATCAGGTTAGCTCCAATATTATTCTCTCTACTTCTGATCTGTAGTAAATTCACGAAAAATACAACCTTTACAGATAACATTGCCAATATATCGAAATACGAAACAAAATAAATCTTATTTTAACACCGGCGCAAAAATATTTTTTTTTTTTTAGAAATAATCACAGTACACTCATTAAATTTTATCTCGGTCACGTTGACTATCCTACTATATTAACGATTTACAAATTCGACATGAAATCAACGCTAAATATCTTGGTTTACACCGGAATAAAAGACTTAAATGGAAAAAACATGTCACACATAAGCGCAGCTAACTACACGCAAAATTCAAACGATCCTTTTAGCTTCTCGGATCAAATTTTAAGTTACTGCTACAAAATAAAATCTATACTTATATTACTCCAAAAACCATTACAGACGTACGACGTCCAATTAAGAGACACAATCGAATTCAAAAATATAAGTAATTCAGCTTCGATAATCAAGGTTCTACCAAAACCTTTTCCGAACAACTCAAGAACCACGGTTAGTACATCACAAATAAAGTGAATCGCACAGATTTAAAAATCTCTGTAGTCAAAAAAGAAATTTCAGCAATAAATACGAGAAAAATCTTGAATCCTACGTTTTTTCACTTTACTACAAAGAAATTTTAAATTTAATTTTACTCACAAAAACGATCGCAATGTATTTGATAAAATTTTAAGTATTCGAAATCAGGTAGATTTACTTAGAGTTTCCTTCTAACATCGCTGTTCCCACAAATCTGCTGTTTCACTGTAGAATAGCTTGTAGATTACTAACAGTTAATAAAATATAGAAAGAAAACATAATTAAACACCGAGGTTATTTAAAAACATTTTCAAACTGTTTTAGCTAACATCTTAACAAAGGAATGGATTTATACTAATTTTTAAAACTTTTAACAGTTAAACAAAAAATTGTAAAATTTAAAAAAAGCATTTCATTTTGATAAGGAAATAAATAAACAAATCGTGAGGGTAATAACACTTCTAACCGATATCGCTACAGAATAGGTTCCACTTTAAATTCTATGTTATTTTCTATATATTTTAGCAACAACGTTGACAGCCTCCTTCTACAATTTCGGGATTACACACTACAGCGATCGGCTTGGTTGATCATATATTAATCTGAGCTTTCAAAAACATGCAAGTAATCGCTAACCTTCCTAATTTAAAAAGCCGAACGCAAAAAAGCTACAGGAGCAAATTTAACTGTAGCAGATTTTTTACGATAGCAGAATAAAATTTTGTCGAAGAATTTAACGCTAACGATGGATTTCTAAAGGAAGAAAGAATCAATAAATGACATTTTAATATAGAGTAAAATAATTAATTTTTGATACACTCGTATTTTTACAACCTGCATACAATTTTCATAAAATTATAGAAAAAAAGTTCATTTTTTGGCTAAATTTCTTTTTTAACAAATTAAATTTTAAGAAGCATCGACCGGTATGACAATATCAGCGTAAGGTGAACTGCAACCAACGTTATTTAACGTCGGTGATCTATTGAATAAAAAAAAAATTATTATAGAGTTCTTATTTCTAGGATGCTACTCCCAAACACGTCCAAATCGTCATATTGTAAGTAGATACAATTTCTTTAAAATTATACGCTAAAATTATTTTTCTACAAAGGGATATTTATTAAAAGAAAAAAAAATTAATAAAACGTATTGCACGAATTTTAAGGGGTTTTTTCATTTAATTTACACTTTTTAAGTTTAACCACTACATTAGTGGATATAAAACTTTTAAAAAATGAAACACTTAAACTGTATATATACAAACTCACAAAAGTACATTCATGCCCATAATATTTATACGACCTATCCATAAGGATAAAGAATTTCTAATAATGCACTAAATTTTTGCAACAAATTCTCATTTTTTGTGATGTTACAATCAGAACGCACTACGAACTTAGGCGAGGCAATGAGTGAATTGCAATAAATACATAACGAAATCGCTAAGTTACATTAATCGGATGGAAAATTATTTTTTACAAAATAAACCGTCGAAGAATCGCATAACTTTCCAAACTCCGTAGAAATTTTATAAATTAATTCTTATTATTACTAAAAATCTATCAAATCAATCGTAAAATATAAAATGGCAGAAGATTTTGAAAACAGATTTTAGATAACGAATTTAGTATACGATTTTAGACATTTATTTCTTCGAACCGTTTCTAAGTCTCAAGTGACATTTTACTTTGTAATACAGGACACCGAACGAACAAATGTTTATCCCGTTAAGAATGAATATCCCGTAATAAGATTCCCTAATAAGGAAAGATTTTAATTATATTACGCGCTTTAATAAAGGAAATGAAAAGAAAACACATTAATAAAATACGAAATTATTTAAAACCTTATCCGCTTATCTGTAGAGCTTAGAACTTAATTATCTCTTTCAAGGGAATACTTAGCCAAATTTAGTGCGTAAACGATAAGCCGGTTTAGAATAATTACGCAAAATCAAAATAACAATTACTTTGGTTTCCCCCGCATAAGTTCAAAACCAAAATTTAACAGAAGATTGAATTTATTTGGAGGAATTTTTTTATACATTTCATAAGGTTTCAGTAATCGGTTTTTTAATATATCACAAAAACCGTTAAAATAATTAAGCTAATTATACAGACACTCCAAAGTACGATCGACTTAAAATTTCAATACTGTGACAATCCATATAGCAGCAGCACATTACAAATTCAAATTTTTACAATGCCTCCTCAAAAATTTGAAATTTAAAAATTAAGGTATGTATCCTAACTCCTTTTGCGATTAATTACGATATTTGATGGTATCAAAGCCCTATAAAGAGAAATATTTGAGTCAAATTTCAAGCTTTAATGTTCAAACGGTCCGGAATTTATTTATCAAAATAGAGACGAACATATATACTTTCTGAATTTTTCTTTTTTTCGGTTAGAGGTGGTCATGAAACATCGATATATGCACAAAAAAGACTTCATTCAAATCTTTGACCGATCACCATACTTTCCATTCTAAGACAGCTGGTGCAGTAGCTAAATAGTTACTGCCGGGAAAGAAAAAAATCTGAAACTTAAATTAAATTCAAAGAATTTACAGATTAATATTTTGCATGCGGTTTTTTCAATCTTGTTAAGACCGTTCCACCCGTTATATTATAATAATAATATTTAAAACACGACTAGTTTATAACTAATTTAAAGGTTAAACCACAAATCTGACCGCTTCTTTTCACAAGGCTAAAATGAAAAAAAAAGACAAATATATACAATTATTCTGTATACGTGTATTTTTACATAATAATTTTCTCTCGGTCTAGATTATTTTTTTTCTAATTCAAAAACTTTTTGTTTATCTTTCAGATGGAAATCGTAGCAAATTGGTGATGTGAAACCTGATCCGGTCTACTGGTAATACATATTAACCGATTCAATCGGATTTACGTAATTTATGTTAACTGTAAAAACACGCACCGTAATGCAAGGTGATCATTTTTATTATTAATTCATTTTTATTAATTTACTATTATTTTTTATTAATAATTTTTATTACACGTACCGGAGGATATAAAAACAGGCAAAAAATGATCAGCTTGCATTACGGTGCGCAAGCGTATTGCCGGGTTAATTGTCTACAAATTTTTTACAAATGCGGTATCTGATTTTGTTCAAAATAAAATGCTTAATAAATTTTGTAAAATTAAAAATAGGATCGAACAAATAATTACAAAGATATTGATGATTGAAAAATTAAGATGGCCGCCATTTTGAAATTTTTGAAGGAGACGTTTTCAAAATTTTTGATTTTGTAGAATAAGACGCTATCTTAGATTTTCCAAATTTAATTTAATTAGGTTTAGCCGTACCTGAGAGATAATCTTTAGTAGAAAATCACAAAATGACGTCCAGAAGGAAAACAAAGCAAAATAGAACTAGGTCGATATGAACTTTTTTGCTCATTTTGGTGTCGTGAATCAGTTCCTAAAGTTCGGCAAATACTTCCGGGAAACACCTGTATGTATGTATGTATGTATGTATGTATGTACATATATATATATATATATATATATATATATATATATATATATATCATGTAGGATGTTCATTAGGTACAGCAACCCTTAAATAACTTTTAAAGCGTTAAACATAAAAAAGTAAAATTTAACAAACGCTCGTATCACGAAACGATCTACTTTTTCCGTATGAGACCACCACACTCCAAGTACCCAGGTAAGATCACGGTAGTAGGAAATTCCCATATATGTAGAACGGAAACTGTAGGACTGACAAATAATTTTTAAAGAGAATTAAAAAAACGATGATTTTTTCAGTAAAAACTTAGGGCTACAAGCTATCAAAACGGCGACCATCTAATTTTTTTTACAGTAGTTTCAAAAATGGATATGCCCCTTAAATTCTCAATATTGAAGCGCTGAAAGATTTGATTGACAAATTTTCCAATTTCAAGACTTTTTCGATACGAAATCACTACTTGAAGTGTACCGTAGGCCCTTTTGAAACTAACTGCGGCAAATATTAAGGGGATGGGGTTATCGTAGCCAGAGGTTTTTACGTCAAAACTTTTGTATTTCAATTCCTTTAAAATTATTCGACCGACCCTACTCTTTCATTTAAAAATGTTGAATTGCCCCCTCCTACGGCTTCTTGAGTGTGGTGGTCCCATACGAAAAACAGATCGTTTTGAGGTAAGAACATGTGCTAAATTTAATTTTTCTGTTTAACTGTCGAAAACGGAAATCATCATACTTTGTTAACATCCGGAATGTAAATACGTACATAATTTTCAATTTAAATACCGTCTGTGAAGTAGAATCGAGTATCGGGAATTAAAAGTAAAAGATTAATGTTTCTTAGAATAGAGGCGTAAAATTATATCGTACCAAAGTAAAGGCAAACGTGTAACACGTGCGTTTTCGGTTGTATAACGACACAACATTACACATAACCGTGTTGAATGCCCGGATACGTCCTACAAAATAACAATGTCCTCGCTTAAAACGCTCCCCTCCCTGTACTCGTAAAAAATGTAATCGTGATTTAACACTATTTTACCGTCGCAAAACAAAACACGGTCGTCGTACGATTTTATTTTACAATAAACTTTCACCGACTTTCCATTTTCCAGGACGTAACGAATCGCTCGACAAAGAATGTAGTTTTTCACGGATCGAATTATTTTTTACAGTCTTTTTCTCAGCATCACAGTCGATTAATAATGTTAACATTAAAAATACAAAACAGAAAAAAAAACTGGTGATGATTTGCGTTTATTCATGTAAAATAATAAAAACGTTAAACGCAAAATTTACCGTATATTAATAATTAATCTATCTGTAATCGCATTCAAATATTAGATAAAAATATTGACAAAGTCAAATGAATTCTTACGCTTTGTTAAATATTTTTAAGTTATCTACGAACGTAACTTAAATAATTAAGTTCACAGACAAACCGCTGAGAAGTAATTCGCCTGTGAACAATTTTTCGACGCATATCAAAATCCGTCGCACACGTTAACGTTCACCGATTTACGATTTTTAAATAGGAACATTAATTTTTCTATAAATAATTTGTCAACATAAGGGAGACAAAAATAAATATTTTTGGACGTTTAAAAATATCTTCCATAGTTGTAAATAAAAATACGTTTTAATTCTTTTCGGTTTGGCTAAATGAAAACGTGTTTCTGCTTTTATTTTACTTTATTGATGTTTTCTATTTCGCCAATACTTCTGACCGCTGGATCTTAATTCCTACAAATGAAAAACAACATTGTATATTATCATAATCTAGCATTGTATAGCATTGCCGCAGATGCGATATGTATATATATACATATATATATATATATATATATATATATATATATATACTGATAAACATGTAATATATCAGGTGAACAACTTAAAATCTAACCGAACCGGCTCGAACTGTAATTATTTGAATATCAGCTTTAACGCTGCTTCTATTAGCTTCGCTATTGGTTGCGTTATAACTCTCGTCTATTAAGTTAAATTTCGTTCAATGCAATAATTGTTTTCTTAAATGCTTTATTCGGACGAGGAATGGGTTGCTGTACCGGAAGCTTACGTGAGTTCTTCATCCTTACGAGAACGCGTCATTCGCTGAAATATTTCGGACCACTACCCCAATAAAGAATAGCGTAAGCGGTTCGGTGAAAGAAAGGCGTACTACGGGGTCGGTTTCAAATGAAAAACGAAATAGGCGACCTTCTGTTTGAACTCCAGGGCCGAACCCGAAATTCAAATAATTTCTGCCGGTTCCAAAAAAAAAATCTATACGTAAATTATCAAACAACGCGGTGTAAAAAAAAAACTTTTTTTAAGATTCTTCACGAATTTTAAACTAGCTTTAGGTCGTGTAACAACTGGACATAACTTAAGGAAACATAAAAACTGAATGAAACGTCTTAATAAGCGAGATTGACTTCATAAAAACATCGTCGATGGGCAGATAAACCCGATGATATATTTCACGTCAGGTGAGGAACGATTCCACATTTAACGGCGCATATTAATTCGCTCAACATCAGGTATCGGATGACTAAAAATTCTCACCGGATGATCGAGTGCCCACTTCACAATGAGAAAATCGGTTTACACAATGTTTTTTTCTGGTAATCGAAAAGCGAGGGACGTTATTTTTTGTCAATACAAAAATATACCGTACAATTTTCGAAAAATTCGCCGTATAGCTTTTTCCAACAAGAAGGAGAAAAGTGTCACACATCAAAAGATTAACTGGCACGCGACTTATAAAACAAACAAAAAACTGTCAATAAAAAAAGAGCGGTAACCTTCGTGTTCCCCAGATTTGTCTAGTTGCGAATTTTTCTTTCTGGAAAGTTGACGAATTAAATCCATATACTATCGATGAACTGAAGGTGAAGATTCGATAAGAAATCAACGGCAATGACAACAACCATTTGCGTCAAATTACTCTTAATACGATCACTCGCTTGGTTGTACGCTATTACTGTAATCTATTAAGTAAAATCTCATTCTATCCGATTACTGTTTTCGCATGGCGCTCACTCCAAATATTTTTTTTAAATATGGTAAATATGTAACTTCTGTTAATGTAAATGCGGAATTTAATTTACATTTTCATTTTTTTAAATTTCGCTCATTAAATGTCGCAACTGTGATCAGTCCGTAGCGGTTGGGTTTCGAGTCGCTCAACCGATAAAATAACATATTTATAACGCGAGCATATTTAATATTTTTGGAAACCTTTCGTCAGCTTTCATTTGATACTAGTTTCGTTGGGATTAGTAAACAAATTTCTTGAGTCCGACATTATGTCGACTGGTGTTCGCCAATTTGATTATTTCATGATCTCACTTATCCTACGTTACTCGCAATATCAAGACAATTCCGACGATGCCGTTTGTGAAAATCGGTTAAGCCGTTTCGGCTCTAGAGTGCGACAAACCATCATCGATAAGTACGTAAGACACGCGAAAAACAGTCTCATTATTTCGGGTTTGCCGCAGTCGGCTAAAAATACTTTTTAACTTCACTGAAATACACCGACTAATTTTTACATTTGAAGACGATCTAATCGATATTTTCCTTTTCAACAAAACTACTTTTACAACGCCAGTAAATCATAATCGGTTAATATTAAGTTACTCGCAGGTAGTCCGAGATAATAAATTAATAAATAAGTTATTTAATGCTTTTATAAGGAACAATAAATGCACCTATACAGTTCTACATAAAATAATACTTATAATATGGAAAATCCTGGTTATTTTGTTGTTTATTCAGTAATTACTCGCCACAAATAAGGAGGAAACACGTTGCGGTTTTAATAAAATAATATTATACTACTGAACAAACAGATTTCAGAGTAATAGGTAGCGAGTAGCATCTGGTAGCCGTTCTTAACCTTCTGGATGCATGCAACACAAACCTCTCTCTTTTTCTGTTTAGCCTGTGGAATCACCGTAAGATATTATTTCAGACGATGAACGAGGATGATATATATAAGTGTAAATTAAATATAGTCTTGTAACATCCTCAGTTCGACCGTTCCTGAGATGTGTGGTTAATTGAAACCAAACCGCCAAAAAACACCGGTATCCACGATCTAGTATTCAAATCCGTGTAAAAATAACTGACTTTACCGTGACTCCAACGCTGGAACTCTCGACTTCCAAAATCAGCTGATTTAGGAAGACACTGTCACCACTAGACTAACCCGGTGGATTAAAGAAACATAACCTTTTTTTCCCCTTTTTTAACCTCCGGGTCCACAGTTAAGTATTACTTCAGAGGATGAGATAAATGATTTGTTGCGTGTGTGTAAAGAAACATAACCTACACAGCGTCAACATCACGATGTTTTTTTTTCTTCTTTTTAAAGAAGAGATGTATATTTTCCTAATAAACACAAATAGATATACAGTAAATCATGTTCATTAATTTATTTTATTGTAAAAAGGATAAGAAAATAAATAAACAAATAGTTTATCAAATTTTCATCCTTGCAACAGAATAGAATTATAAAATTAATTTTTTTACTCCACAGTTTTCAGAAAGACCTTTGATTCATCAGATCGGTTAAAAAACAAAAACATCACTTAGCGTTAAAATTATAAATTCGTAAAAAAGGATAACGTTTTTTACGATTCCCTTTCATGTAATTATTATATATTTTTATTTGACCGACGGGCCTTTTAAAAATATAAATAGTGACGCCTTCATCGTAAAGTCGGACGAAGTATGTTTACCCGACGGAAGAAACTTGCGGGACAGATATCGCCGCAAGAATGGATTTTTAGCTGCGCAGTAATGTAACAAAAGAGGTAATCCTGAGGTTAGCGCCATATCGAATCTAAGCCTATAATCACCGACGCGATTAAAAATAACACTGAAAAAGGTTCCATCATGGTCTGTCGAGTGCCAACGGCGGGAATCGGCGAGATAATTCGTTTTCCAGCATGTTGCGCGATAATAAGGGTTTCTGGCCTTCGGCAATTCACCGATATCGTAAGTACGTTACGCTTATTTAATATGTACGATGATAAATTGTACAATATAATCGGAACGGGAACGACCCCGGTAATAGAAAAGTACCGGTTTTGTTTATCGTTCGTAATAGTTTTCACATTATGACGAATTGTTTCACGGTTGCAGCTACATATCCTCGACTTTACGTTTCGATTGTTGCAGTCACGATATTCATAGACATATTGTATTTTCAGATACCGAATTCATAAACGTACAAAATAGAATCCTATGAAAATGAAAAACGTTTATCGGAAACCGGTGAAAAGTACGCGTACAACGATCATTACGTAAATCGATTTTGAATAGCGGTTTTTCACTCGTACCTATTACATTACGGCATTCCTACGGAAAAAAAATTAGGTCATCCGCGCAATCGACTAAATAAGTAACCGGTGCGGCGTAGACGGCAAGTCAACTTTAAAACAAACCAGTAACCAGTAACCTTGCCCTAAAGATGTGCTCTCTCGCTCCCTCTGTCTCTATCTTTATACGCATGCGCGCGTACAAATAAAATGTACGCTCATAAACGATAAATATCTCATCGTCAACAAATAGAACGATGTTAACGTATCGCTCCGTTAAAGTAAACCCCGTTACTCAGCCGGTTGCAGCGTATATAATTATTATGGATGGCATCCGCTAAAAAAAAAACCTGTTAATTTTAATTACATTTTCTACTGTACATTATTATTTGTACATACCTAATACTAATAAAACGTCATAAAATACAAATATATCAAATTCAATATATTTTTTTTTCAAAAAAAATTTAAAAAATACAAATAAATAAATCCTTTTAAATAAAAAAATAGATTACAAAAATATACTAAACGTAAAAACTTGTTATTAAAATATTTCACGTGCACGTGTGTAACGCAAAAATATGCATAATAAACACTAGCAAATATAAAATGTTTAGAAACTACTATTTTAAATGAAACGTTTCATTAAAACTTAAATCCTTTTGTTTTACGTAAAGTTTTATTTAACACAAATCTTATTAGTAAATTAAAATACAATTAAACTTGTTTAATCAAAATGATAAAAAAATACCAGTCGATGTAACAATTTAATGATCCTGAATGTCAAAATTTATTCATTATATATACCGTGATATTTATTAAATCTACTTCACGTCAAGGAATTTATAATTTAAGTTTCAATTAAATAAAAACGTTCAACTATACAAAAGATAATACCAAATTCTTGTCTTGCAGAACGGAACGGCTGTAAATAAATAAACAAACTGAAACGAAAATAGAGAGAATTGAATAAGGGAACGCTTCGTCAATCAACTGAATAACAGAGAAAGAAAACAAGAAGTTAACGATCGATTAATCGATATCAATTGAAATAGTCAAGCGCTAAATATTTTGTGACGAGATCATCGATGGACCACAGTTCGGTCAATAAACTTCTAGATAAACAAATTTGCGGTTATGTACGGTTTCTTTATGGCATATAAACGCCAAAAAAAAACAACGATTCGCATTATTCCTAATTTAATAAGTAGAGGACGTATCAAGGTAGGCGGGATGATTTTTATACAGAATTTTTTTTGTGAATCAAAATTCATCGAACGGTAAAACTCATCTTAGTTGTAAGATATAAAAAAATTGAATTATTTCAATAATTCTTTTGAACGTAGGGAATTTTAGGCGATGTATCTTTTTGATCCGATCCTTTTTCAATGTAATCATATCCGAAATTAAAAAAAACAAGTTTTATTGTTTTTTTATTTCAAAGATGGGATTTTACATTTTATCAATTTAATAACGATTCTCAAAACAACAATCTGAATGTTAAACTAGAAATAAAATTACACATATTTCCGGAAATCGTAAAACGTAACAGATTTTAAAAACCATCCAGAAATATATGCATAGTAACAGTACGTATGTAGTAGGCCTACGCGACTGTTCTTTCACTTATACGAATCGTTTTGCATAACGGAAGAAAACAGGTTTTCTTTTTTTTTAATTAATTTGAAACACGGCCTATTCCCCTACTCCTGATTATAATTATGGCGTGATCTGCTATCTTTACACACTTCAACAGATGGCCAGATTCCAAGCGCTTCCATCTTTTACTAGTCTTTATCCTTAGAATTTTTGTTCGACCCCTAATAACCCTAATACAAATTGTTATCACACCCGGCTACTTCTTCCTTTCCTTTTTTCTTCACGCCTTGTAATGCGTGTGTCGAGTAAATAATTTCTTTACGGACAGCGGTTCAATACCTATTACTACCATTTTTAATTGTTTTTTTCTTTCTTAGACGGCGATTGGTATTTCTAATTTACAATATTTATCGTTTAAACCGTACTATTTTATAATATAAATAACATTAAAACTAATAAAAAATTTATTTAAAAGCTATCGTAATATTAAATACATAAATAACATATTTCCTGTTTACCTACATACATAAGAAAATCTAAATCCTGTAATAAAAAATAAATAAAAAAATTTAAATGCGAGTTATTTATACGTAACCTTAGAAACGATTTTACAATTATTAACTATGTAACAAAGTACAATTATTAATTTCAATAAAACAAGTAAGTAATTTATTTGTATTTTTTTATAATTAATTCACCGTATAACCTCGAAGCGTGTACAAGGGAAAAGCAAATGGAAACGTATAGCTTATGAAAAATGCCACGCCTGGCCAGGATTCGAGCTCGGGACCTCCAGATAAAAGGTTGAGGCACTACCGCTAAGCCACGGAGATCAATGCTTATTTAAAATGTGTGCTTGCCCGCTACACCGAAGGTCAGTTGTTCGATTCTCAATTAGAGTGGAATTTTTTATTTAGAATGTAAAAAATATTTAGATATTTCTTACATTCCCGTTAAACATAAATAGTAATAATCTTTAAAAATTTTAGAGTTTTTGCACGTCCTGAAGTTTCTTAACCCCTTCTAATAAACAGTAACGGCTAAAAATAATTAAGATACTTTTTAACGGTATTAAAACTTCCATGAACGGTCGGGGTAAAAAACATTTTTCCCCTTTTTACATTTCTGGACTCCGGTAACATTATTGTATTATTAATCGATGTTCCCGTCGATTTAGTTACATATTCAGGAGAATTGATTCAGTAGCGGGGGATAATAAGCCTATTTTACCAATCGGTAATGGTCTACACATTAAATGATTTTTATTACTTTTACGATGATTTCTGATGACAGCGGTTACAATTTGTCAGGGGGGTGGCGAGATACGGTCAACAAGGGTACCGTATATCAAAATTTTACTCGAAAAGAAGGGTTATTTTTTTATAAATCAATCCGTTCTTTTTATAAATCACTTATTTCTTAGAAGCCTTAGATGCGTTTCGTTCGTGTTGTATCTCATCGGAACCTAAATAAAAAAATTGAGAAAAAAGAAGCATTTTTCACTTTTTTTCTTGTATCGTATATCGGCTAAAATAGGTAAAACTATATTTTTTTTTAAATTCAAGCGATTATATTTTCTGAAGAAAATCGTTTACGGTGGGCGGAGGATAGTCTATTCTGCGTGCACATGAGAAACATATCGATAACAATTTATCGTACAATTTTTAAATAATCCACAGTAAATTAAACTGAAGTTAAGCTAATTTTTCTCTTAAAAAGTAATTACCGATAAACAAATTAAAATTAAATCGGTTCTCTTCAAGGTGGGAAACCCTCAGTAACCAGAGTCGCGTAACTTTCGTTACTTTTTTAAGAATGTTGCAAAAATAATCGTACGTTAATTATTACGCGGCTATCTTTTAATATAGTATTTAACTTTATTAAATATGTTAAGTAAATTTTTACATGTACACGTGCACAGTATTCACAATGAACAGCTTGCACATACACCTTCATAAAAGAGAAAGGTATACCGTACTTAAATCTGACGTCGTAACTTTTTAACGCGATAAAATACAATAATATAAATTATCCGAATGCTAAATATAATAAAATAATAGTTACCGATATTGCATGAACGTTTTAAAAATTAATGATGAAATACATTACAATAATTTATTGCTTACCGTTTACACATTTTTTCTAATCGCCAATCCGTTTATAATAAAACTAACGTGTAAAACAATAAATATACACTTAAATCACGTTTTACAATTTGTTGTTTTTTTAATACGATTTAAAATTTTATAATACGTAAGTTTACAACGAATATTTTCAAAATCTAACTGTAAGAAAAAATATTACCGAATAAATAAGGTTACGTAAAGAAAGGAAATAAGATTAAAATATTCAAGTGATACAGTAAAATATCAAAAATTCCCCGCGTTTAAATGTCTATAAAAATACCAAATTTAATTAATTATTATCGCTTGAAAATAATTAAAATAGAAATAAATACGATTCTAAATTTGCTGCGTAATAAAATTTAATCTACGCTTTAAATAGAATGAAACAGCAAAATAAAATAAAGAAGGAATGATTACATTGAAGTCGTATAAAACCCCTGCAAAATAACTAGCAAGAGACAAAAGAATTTTACGAAAGAAATTTACGACTCGCAAAACGAAACGAAACCTGGCGAATAAAAAACCAACTTGAAAATATACAACAAAAAATAAAAACTTTAAGATTCTATAAATAAGAAAGGAAAGATTAAAGTTTAAACTAAAAAAAGAAGATCGACAAAGAAAATATTAGAATTAAAAAAAAAAAAAAAATTAATAACTTTGTTCAGAAAGTCATCGCAAGAGTTAAAAGAAAAAAAAGAAAAGGATTACAAAAATTGATCGTAAGGCTTGCAAACTAAATTTAAAAAACTATATATCAAGATCTAGCAATCAAAAAGGAAAACAACAGAATAAGACGAAAAACGTTGCAGCCGCGGTACATAGTCGCTAAATCCAGAAAATACTTCAAAAAACTGACGTCACATTAAACAATAAACCCACATTTAATTTACGTTATTTCACTCCAAATATTGTGAGCTTCAAACGTCAACATTTCAAAACATCATAACTGATACGGTAATAACCGCAGATATATTTGACTATCAAATAAATAAGTTACTAAATATGTATAATTAAAGAAGAAATAGCGGTTTTTTATATTAACATTACATTTATTGCTGTACATTAGTTTTATTTACTTTTAACTAAAATAAATCTAATTAAATATAGTACTATTCAAGTTTTATTAACTTAATAAATATAGACATCGAGTACTAATGAGATTTTTTTTTTTAAATATAAAAACTCGCGGATAAAAATTCTTAAACATGAGGTATTACGTAAGACATCAAAATAATAATAATACTTGGCATCGCCGCTTTACGCTTATTTTTCAAATTAATATTAAAAAAAAATTTCCTATCCAGAGAACTCAGACGAGAAATCATTTCGTATCGGAATAGTCGAACAGATGGTACTTTAACAGACAGTTAACGTTAAGGGCGGCTAAAGCACGAAAGCAGTCGTCGGTGGGCGAAGCGGATCGCCTTGAGTCGACTTCCATCTAGACGACAGGCAGAGTAGGCGGCTGGGGATAATGAAGTAACCGGGTAATAACATTAACAGAAAGTCTGTTCACACCGATACTCTATAAAGCTCATACGCTTTAATGAATAAGGGGCGCGTACTGAAATAACAATATAATAGTCGGTCGGCCTAAGATATATTCGTTAAAAACTACCGGCTACTGCTGCCGACTAAATTATAATATCGAATTAACACCTGGATGAAATAATTACCGACCGACTGAAATAATAAATCTTAATTTTTAAAATCGTTTCGTTCAACGATAAGATCCGACAATACAGGCTGCTTATATGTTATGTCTTTTATTTAATAATACTTCGAAGTAGACGAATGCGTCGCTACAGTATTGATATCCCGACCGATTAACATTCAGTTCGTAATCTCCCCTGTGTAAAAAAAAAAAAAAATTATACTAATATACGTACACAAAACACGGTTAAAAGTTTCTAATAATCCGAGAGCTTCAAAACTATACGGCAATAATTTGGGAGATCTGCGACATTATAATAAATAAAAATATTCTATAAACATATACGAAAAATCTTCGATTTCGAGTTACAGTAAACGAAATATTTTGTCATTATCTGTTCCAAGAGTAAAATTAGTCCGGTTTACAACTAATATTGAAATTACGGGGAAAATTCGTGGTTTATATGTTTCTTAACTCGTAACGTTGAACGTAACAAGTCGTAGAACCGTATTTCTAGCAGTATCCCAGAAAAATGTAACAAACCTAAAAAAGATAAAGACGAAAAACAATCCCTTTGTTAGGTTTACCGCAAATAAGGTTTGTTAAATTGCCGATAAAAACATCAAAAATCTTAACAAAATTTGTAATACTTAATTCTGAGAAAATCTATATAAATACAGTAAATATAAAAGTCGGCTTTTAATATAATATAAAACAGACCGAAATGCGATGTTTCTGAACAGAATAGCAAACTTCTTTTTAATTTTAATGTTAATACACCAAAAAAATTACTTTATTTTCATCAATTTTCTCCGAATAAAATGCGCTACAAATTATATTAAAAATTGTTATTCGCTTAAAAGCAATTTAACGATGTTAATTTACACCAGAACTAAAAAAGTTTTTTTTGGAGTCCAATTCTTAGGTTTTATATTTATTTTGTCGGAACTTACTAATTAAGTTCTAAGATCTGTTTTATTCGATATTTCAGCTCAAATAAAACGACAAAATTTTCCCCTTAATTTGGGTCCTAAGAATTGCAGTATGGCTTCCTTCAATTTACCCTTGAAATAGAAAATCAGAAAAAATATTTTCCTACCCGAAACTCGAAAACAATCGTTTCCGTAAATATATTCCTAGGAATACTTTGCTAACCCAGCGGATCGGCCTAGTGGTAAACACGTCTTCCCAAATTAGCTGATTTGGAAGTGTAGAGTTCCAGCGTTTATATCCTAGTAAAGTCAATTATTTTTACACGGATTTGAATACTAAATCGTGGATACCGATGTTCTTTGGCAGTTGGGTTTCAATTAACCGCACATCTCAGGAACGGTCGAACTGAAACTGTACAAGACTACACTTCATTTACACCTCGTACATATCCTCTGAAGTATTATGCGAACGGTAATTACCGGCGGCTAAACAGGAAAAAGAAATACTTTTTTCTAAAAATGAATAACTCGAATCAAATCCCCAAATATTACCGTAATTCTGAATCGCTATTTAGAAGTCGATATGTAGATGATGTATCGCTCCGGCATTAAGTACGTTCATGTAATACGCACACACAAACTGCAGTATCAGAATTATAATTAACGCACTCGACACCTCGTACTCGTTAATAATTTTGGTAATACCAACGAACATATAAAGGACATTGTGTATACAGGTATATATTAACAGTTTTTAATGAGATTAACTGACAATACGTCTGAATTTATACCGGGTACAATTCAAACGCCATTTAAATATAATTCTATCGAAATAAATCTAGAGAAAAATATAATGAATGGCCAGTCATAACATTTATTCAAATTAGTATAACAACAGCATAAATAATAAAAGGTTATATACATAATAGTAATATCTACAATTACAAACAATGTATGATTCTACAATCGATATATATATTATATATATAAATTATAACTGTTTGTTTATATTATAAGAGAGCAGTAATATCTACTAATACAAAACAAATATGAACTCGTAAACATGGACAACAATCGATATAATGCGACTGAAGAAACACAAGAATATACAAAAACGGGTTGATTTAAATGGAATTATACTGCTAGATGTAATTCAAATCAACAAATGAATGACACTCGCTCGACCTCTTCTGTAAAATGTTATGTACAGTAGTTATTTACGCTTACTTTCCCCTATGGAAATTTAACATCTTATAGTACGAGCAGATATTTCAAATAAACATAATCCAATCTACTTTCTATAAACACATTAACAGTAATAATAATAAAAAGACGACGACATTGTACTGTCACTTTTAATCGACTATCTCATAATAATTATACAGGTAATAATATTGATGAAAAAATAAGAATAAATCTTAGTAACTGACATCTTTGAGCGGTCGAATAAGTACTATACTTATTAAACATGCAGAGTGTTAGCAAAGTTTAGTAAACGACTATTTTACCGCCGCTGTCACCAACGTTATCTGTGCTCTTTTTTAATACTCACAATATCCTTCTATTTCATCGATTATTTCGGGGAATATCAACAATAAAGAAGTAATGCGCCATATTTACGAAATATATCGGTTTATAGTTTTATAGAGAATGTCCAACAAATAAACAGAGAAACGTTCATGACTTGTTCTACTGGTGAAATTAACGAAAAATTTCATATAAACAAAGGTCTGGAAACTCTTTGTTGTCGAGTTACGTTTAGCGAAAGATTTCGACCTGATTTCAGGTCTTCTAATAAAAACAAACCCTACTGTAATTTCTGCTACAAGCTTAACCGCCGCGGGTAACTGTTAGCCAAAACGTTGAACCGTCTACAAGGAGAAACGATAAAAATTTATTTCTGTAAAATGTGCCACAATTTTGTTTTTCGACAAACCAACGCGTCATGAAATTCGTCTAGTACACGAGTGCCTGGGCTACTCTGAATACGCTGAATCACACGATGTTCATCATTAACACTAGATGATTTACTAGGCGTTCAACAGAAACGAACACGTTGGAAATAACCCTATCGTTCGTAAACGTTGGTACACCGAAGAATATCTATTAGGTATACAGAAAAAATAGTAGATTTTCTGTTTATTTTTCGTCTGTTTTTTGCTTCAATAAAAAACCGATTTATAAAGGTTTTTATTTACTTTTTATTGGCTCTACTTACATTAGTTTTCTCAGAATTAAATTCTCTACAAGTCTTGTTACTAAATCTTCCGCATTCATTAGTCATTTAACAATGCTATTGCACTACAACCCTAAAAAACCTTGTATTTCGACACCGAGTTTCGTGTTTTTCGTCGGATATCTTAAAAAATTACTGGAGTAACAGTTCTGGAACGTATTTTATCCTATTTCCCAGTTCAAATTACATAAGAAACCGCCAACTTTACTCCTTAATTTGGGTCCCAAAAATTACAGTAGCGGTTCTTTTTATTCGAAGAGCTGAAATTCCGGGTGAAATCTTTCTCTAGACGTAACTTGAAAACAAGGCGATTCCAGACCTATGTTTATACGAACGTTTTTCATTAATTTCGCAGTAGAAAATGTCCTGAACGTTTTTCAGTTTCTTCGTGGGACGCTATATTATTATTTGCTTTTTTCTACGGTATAGGATTTTTTCTTTTGTAAACGGTATAGCATGTTAAAAATTAAAATAAGGTGATAACCGTAAACACAGAACTAGTCGATAATTAATAAATTACGTTGTTACAGAACGGTAAATTTTCATTAAGAAATTCGTGATTTAGTTCTAATGGAACGATTCTCTAATCCAATAATCGCTACCGAAATTCCATAAACAGAAAATAATACGATTTTATTTTAATAGAATCTACTCTGCGTATTCTAAGACCTAAGGTCCGTTTCTGCTTGCCCCTATCACCGATCGGGCCCAAAGTTACAAGAAAAGAGGACGAAAAAAATGGAGGAAAGCTTATTACCTCTCACCGTCGAATAAAATCATCCGAATATATAATAAATGCGGCGTACTAATGTATCGCTATCATCTAATCGATAAAAGAATTTGCCTTGGAGATCGGAAACGACAAAAAGTATTTTAGCTACTTAAGAGGTATTAAATATGCGAAAAAATGTATTTACCGTTCGAGTAAAATTTCGAGATACGGATCTATACCTCCATCGCCCCTTGATTAATTGTAACCAAAATTAAACGGCATCTGTGTTTCAAATGCAGAAATTATCGTGACAAATTTCATTCATATCGGTCCATTTACTCTTGATATCGAGCAAAAAACAAGCCGATATACAAATCAGTACGTACTTACCAAAATTAACGAAATTTTAGAGGGGGAGGTCATGAAACGTCAAAGATCTGCTAAAACCCTGACACGTACATTTTAACCCGATTACTATACTTATCCTTATGTTGAATAACTATAAACCCGGAAAATTAAAGAATGCTGTCGTCTACTTATTTTTTCTGACATAAATTTTCGCACGATTCGAAACAGTTTGACGGGCTCATTTATTTTAGATTAAATATAAGATATTTAAGATATCTTACGCCAGATATTTTTACGTGGATTTGAATACTAGATCGTGGATACCGGTGTTCTTTGGTGGTTGGGTTTCAATTAACCACACATCTCAGGAACGGTCGAACTGAGAATGTTACAAGACTACATTTAATTTACACTTATATATATCATCCTCGTTCATCGTCTGAAATAATATCTTACGGTGGTTCCACAGGCTAAACAGAAAAAGAGAGGTTTGTGTTGCTTGCATCCAGAAGGTTAAGAACGGCTACCAGATGCTACTCGCTACCTATTACTCTGAAATCTGTTTGTTCAGTAGTATAATATTGAACTGAGAATGTATAAGAGTACACTTCATTTACACTCATACATATCATCCTCATTCATCCTCTGAAGAATAATCTAAATGGTACTTGCCGTAGGCTAAACAGGAAAAAGAAAATAGATTAAATATAAGACCGGGTGTAGAGGAGGGAATTTTAAATTCACTTTACGGTTTTCATACTATTTGTATGTTATAGCGATCTATATCAAAACCGGATTCGAGTCGATAACCCTGAGATTAGAAAACTATCTTTATCGTTAAATATAATTAATATTACAACAAATAAATAAATAAAACATAAATAACCGAACAATAATTTAAAATTGACTTAATTTTAAGCCGATAAATTCAAGGTCACAGTGTTTGAAAGCAAAAGAGAAAATAGTAAAAAATAAAAGGCAAGAGAAATAGAATAAATAATCAAATAAAACGTACATGGATAATAGTGTGGGGTATATATATTCACCGGAGTAGCTAACGTATGCTAATAATGTACTTAATAAAGTATCAATACGCTATTTTATTATCGATATAACAGACGAGTACCGTTTTCTTTGCCTTCACTCCATATTACATTTACAAATTTTATGACAGTAATAATATTACACACCACCGATATTTAAACATAATAAATATTTCAACAACAACGTACTAATATATCGTAGTGAAACAAGAGCGATAATAAAAAACGATGTAAAATATATCATCCGTCTCTTTTCTGACAATATATCGTGATTTAACTTATGAAATAACGTGTAACTACGAAAGAAAACTTTTACGATTCTTATCCTGAAAACTAAACGTGAACTCGGCATCGGTTAAGGGCAAGGTACCTTAAATATTTATATTATAAGAAACTTTTATAGTTATTCTGAATAATAAAATATTTATAAGAGCAGAACTCTGGAAACTAGACGGTGAACAATTCCTTTCCGAAAACTATAAAAATATTTCAAAAAAATCTGAAAGAAAAAGAAAATACTAAAAGACTGGAAATCCCTTCGCAAGAAAAACTCCAAAACATTTTTTTTTTTTCACGTTATCATCGCCCGGAACAAACATCATATCTATATAAAACTAAAACGTTAAAAATAGAAAGAAATCTTAAAATATTATCAAAAGCTAAATAAATATTATCACAAAAAAATTACCGAAAACTAATACCACAGTCGGAATGTTAAAAGTAAAATATACTTTATTTAAAAAGAAAACCAAGCAAAAAACAATATAAAATTTAAATAAACATAAATAAAATTTACCGAAGTTCCGAAGGACTGAAAAGACCCCCTTCTCGGATAACACGATCTAAGAATAAAACCATAAAAACAATAAAAAGAATGGTTGCACTAAGATATAAAACATACAACACGAGTAACAAAAACTGTCGGTGTCACAGGGCCGATAGTATTAAATTTTATGAAACGTATTTATACTCCGTAGGAATAACAATACCCGGTATAAAACTTTTTATCATCGCCTAGAATACGGCGAATGTTTTTCGATAATTAAAAATTTACGACGCAAAGCCGCATATCTTTTGCGATCCGAAAGGATACGGCGTACAGTCAAGCAGCAGTCACACCGTACACATAGTAGTGCGTTTTCTGACGACATCACAACCCGTGTTATTCTTGGAAAGTGCAGGCCAAAGAAGAATGAAGAGGTCTCCGGAAGAAGAAGAGGGAGAAGAAGAAGGAAGACCCACCACTCGTCTCAACATCACGGACTGGAGTCCGGAACACAGCCCAGCAGAGATGCGTCCTGAAGGGCAGCCATAGCAGAAGCGGATGAAGAGCTTCTACACAACCTCTTTTTTTAAAACTTAAAAGTAGAGTAAAATAAACCAGCAATTGCGACTCCTCCGGAGTAGGGGTCGCATTGCTCCCTCCTTATAGTTAGTGCCCCGTTGTGGCGTATTCCTGCTAGCCTATTAAGCGTTAGCACCGAAAGGACAACAGTGGACGGTCTGAAGGGGAATTACGTCGGGAGGACAGGCTTTATAAGCCCAGCCTTCCGCGGTCGGCCCATAAAATGGGTTCGATAACGCTGGTTCAACAACAGATTGGAATGCAATTAAATCCGTCTTAAAATCACTAAATAACAAACAAAACTTGAAAAATTAGACCCGCCATTTAAAAATAAATCTTGTAAAAACACGCCCGATTAGAATCATCCAGCAGCAAGGGACTATGTCCAGGTTCTGCGATAAGTAGGGAGAAATAAACTCCCGCCAACTTTGCATTCCATTCCATTCCACAACCCGTGAGTAGCTCTTGTTTGTCCTAACCCGATCGGCAGAGGACCGCTTCCTCTCGGCGAATTTTTCTCCATTAACAAGCCCACGGCAGCACATTATTCTTGATGCGTCGGAGTTTATTATCCGCTATAGCAGTGCAGTCACCATGTCGGTTCGCTCGAAGAGTACGTTTTACAGAATTAATAAAATCGGCAGTAGTAACACGAGTGGTGAAAGACGGTCGGCTACGTGCGTCTTTAGCGGCGGAAGCCAAACGTTCATTACACGAAATTCCCACGCGGCTAGGGATCCCGCAAGAAATCACTTGTTTGTTGGAACTCCAAAACAGATGTCAACGATTAGCGAAGTATCTCGCCTGAACCGATCACAATTTTTTTTACATTTCTGTTACACAGATTGGAATCCCAGACTACAAATCGGTGTATTCCAAGGATTTTAAAATGGCGCTCCTGCTCGGAACAAATGCAAAGTAAAAAGTTAATCCTTAAACATCGAGCATCAAGACGAAGGCCGATCTTTGTATACTTTGTAAACTTAAAAATATATCTACTTAAAAAGTCTATATCATCAACTTTACCGATCAGCGGAAAAGGAAATATTATTTACGCTAATAAGAAAATAAGGACTTAACCGGAAAACAATAAATTTAACCTTGTTAATGCTGGCAGACACGATGTCCAAGTAAAATTACGAGGGGAAATCAGCAAACCACCATTCCAATTTAAAACATATCTGAGACAAGAACACGGATCGTCTTTAATGCTATTCGATCTAGTTTAAAACAAAATTATGAAAACTTTCTGGGAAAAGAACGAATGACAAAAGCGTTAAAATCCGAACCAAAAACAGCCTTGCTTTCGCGGATGATCAGCGCTTTTAACGAATCAGAAAATGTAGAATTTGACTGGCCTCTAGAAACAAGACGTTCTACGATCCCAGAAAAACAAAAGAAAGTATAAATTAAAATCAAAAAGGAAATTTATAACACCTAAGGAAATTTGGAAAACGAAATTATAAAAATAAAATTAAAATTCCTCTGACAAACGATCAAAATGAATGAAAAAAAAGATTCGAAAAACTTTGGAAACTGAAAACCTAAGCGCGATGTATAAAGCAGATGAAAGGGAAATTCCAAAAAGTACCAAAACAACATTTTCCCAACGTTTCGCTGTACGTAATTAATTAATTTTAAACCGATTTTTACTGTACTAAAACCAAGATTGATAATACTGAAGCGTAGCGCACAACGCATTTTCAGTGAAGTCAAGAAAAGCGGCCTACCAATAAACGAGTGTAGAATTAGTTACATCGTTTCCAAACCTACGAGGAAAAGACTATTCTTCATTAACCGTGAAAAAACTTACATATGAAAAGTAAAATAATATTAACAGCTCTATTAAAAAAAAAAACAAACCATTAAACGTAGTAAGACATCGGCTTGTAAAATACCCGTTTTTTGTTTATTATAGTATAGAAACAAGTGTGACAGTTAAATATAAGGTACGTGCGTTTATACCTAAACGTAATATTGTTTGTTACATACATGATTTTGGATTAAAAAATTATATATTTATTAGAGCCATAATAACATTTTTTTAAATAAAAATGTCAAGCCTACTGACACAGAGTATCGCTAAAACTTTTTTATTTATTTCAACAACTGGTAAATCTTAATATTTGACCTTTGTTCTTAAACATATTTGGCCGATAAGTTTTTTTTTACAATATTTTAACGAAATTATGCAACATAATAACTTCACTACTCAGGAAAATATTGAAGAAACAGGGAAAAATTTTATTTTAACTTCGATCTCTTAACAATTTTATAAAAAAAAAAAACAAAGTTAGGCGTGATGATATAGACACTTATTTAGTTATCGTGCATACGTGTGCGCGCGCGAATATTAGTTGTAGTACCAAGATAAAACAGTACTTAATTTTTCCACTTTCACATAACGAACTCAAAATTTATTTCCTCTAGGACGTTATCACGCTTCGAGTACCATAACACACCGTTGTGGCACGCAGGGACTGTACAGTAATATTATCAATTTAGCGTATTAATAAAAAATAGAAATTTGAAAACAGATAAAATCAATCGCTAATTAGACAACATCTGTTATAGTTGTGATGTTATCAGTTTTACAATTAAGCCGTTATGTCTTCTCTAAACCAGTAATAACGTTAAATGAAGATAAGGTATCGGGAAGAGGTACATCAAACAAAAAAAAATTTCTGTTATCGTTACGATAAGAAAAAAGTCAACGACATATAAACAAACACTACGACGTAGTTTTGTAATATAATAAAACCACACCTCTAAACAAGGAATTTTTTTTTTATTACACGGTTCTAAATTTTTTTTACTACAAAATCGAACAGATAATTACAAGAGAAACGCTTACTACAAAAGCAGATCGGTATAGAGTTCGATAAGTTATAATTAATTACAAAATAATTAATGTCGCGTTACACCGAATTAGATTTCTAGTCGACATCAAAACGAACGTATATTTTGAGGTATCAGCCTACACAAACCTAACATTTTGTAATTTGTATATAATGTATTTGTTCCGTTTTATAATTGCGACGCACACAATTCAACGACGGCGATGAAGCAGTTGTCGTTACAAATAAATAATCTAAAAATTCTTTTTTTGATTCTCCCATTATAAATCGAATAAAATATTCAACCTAACCGATCAATATTCTCTAATTCTTTGAAGGTAATAATATCTTATCGAACGATTTTCAAAGAAGAAAGAAATAGATAGCGATCGAGCAGTAGTCCAGTGTTAAACGGTTTTTCGCTCAGAATTCTTTCGAACAAACCGATGACGTGAAATTTGTACAGTAATTAGGGAATAGCTCGAGGAACAAAAGTTATATAGTGCCGATGTGTGCTTTTACCCTGGATGTGGATGCCACCCGAGAATGGAAATAACCGCAGAAATCGATGGAGGAATAAATTCCAAGTAAAAAATGTTATATAAAAATCTTTTATTCAGTCGATACGTTTTGAGTTATTCGTGATTGAAAATGTTGATTTTTCATCCAATCATCGAACGATTTTTCACGAATAACTCAAAAACCTTACGTTTTATCGAAAAAATTATTATTAACACAAATGAAGCTTACAAACTAGCGAAGACTGTTTTTTCTTTTTTTTTCTTTTGTAGATGCAATACGAACCTAGTTATCCCTCGTTGAAGGTAACTTTTTTGTTCACCGAAAACTGAAGTCAAACCTTTCAACGTTAAATAACGGAAACATCTTTCGTTATTTATTTTAAGTACTTGAAAAGACCTATAAAATTAGCTTTGATAAAACTCATGCACATGAAAACTAACAGAGTTATGATGAAAATAAAATGGTTGTTTCGCTTTTTTAAAGAAAAAATCAGCAATGAAACAAATGTCTTTTCCACCAGAATTGAATCGAACTTAATTTATTTTATTCAAGTACCAACAATATGTTCTAGAAGTTTGACCGGATTGGAATGCCTAGATTTGAAAAAGAGATTGATTCAAATTAGAAAAATGTTTTGATTTTTTAATTTTTTTTCACAATAATTCAAAAACTAAAGAGAATACGTAAAAATTGAAAAAATTAAAATTTAAAACAAATTATTATTTTTTTTTTTTTACTAAAAATTTCATTTATTTTTTGTTTATTTCTTTTAGAATAAAAATTGACTAAGATATCACCATTAGAAGTTTGCATTTGTGTGCGAGGACCACCTTCCTTCCCCAAGCTCTTTAAACTCAAAAATTTCAAAACTCAAGGGTTCGAGGAACCTGAACTTTACATAGCTTGCAGCCCATGAAATTCCCTGAAAAATGGGTTTTTGAGCGATTGGATAGGTTAAAAATTAAGGAAGTTATCATTGAAAAACCAATCGCATTTTTTCGGTGAAATTTTCGGAACGTGTAAATTTTTATATTCTCGAGTTGCGATAAATTACAAACTACACTAACAACTGTAAAAAGTTTGTAATTCATTATAAATGCGCCATTAAAACATTTTAAGCTGTTGAAAACTTATTATTTTTTTTCGTCATTAGGGTGGATTCTAAGGATTGCAAGGTTGTAACTCATCATAAATTACCTTTCAGAATACGGAACAGTGTTTGTTCTACATATTTAAATGATTTTGAGCTACATCTATAATTTTAGCAATTTTTTCATAAGGGATGGTTATTAAGGGTTGAAACGTAGCAATAAATCATAAATTATATTATAAACAGTAACGGGATTTTAGTTCATTATAAATGCACCATTAAAATATTTCGAACTGTTGAAAACTAATTTTTGTTTTAATTTCATCATAAGGGGTGGTTTCTAAGGATTGATTGAAACGTGATAAAACATCATAGATTATATTCCATAACATAAAATTTATTCTACATATTTAAATCTGATTTTAATCTTTAAAACGTTTAAATCTAAGGTTTTTGAATTTTTTTAAGAAGGGGTATTTTTCACCTCCAAAAAACAAAAGCACACATCAAGAACCTATAACTTTTGAAGCAGAGGGTTAGATAAGCTTAATTACAAATTTTCATGAAAATCGATGTTGTCTGAAAGAATTCTGAGGTAATACTCTGTTTTTACCGTCATGCACTGGGAAATAGTTAAAACATAATTTAATTCAATTTACAGGACTAAACTCATTTGATACTCGATCGTAATTAAGCGATTACTATAAGAGACACATCGCAGAAAAATAATAAATAAAGGGTATAAAATTTAAGAACAAAGGATAAAGAATCGTAAAATTAGCATAGGTCAACAACCGAAGAACTAAACCGATAAATGTAAAGTAATTAAGTAATAACGGTCGGAAGATTATAAAGGAAAAAAATGATGAAATTTATCTCAAGCTAACAATAAACTTGTGACGAAGAGAAACTCTTTTAAAATTGTTTTGCGACATGAAAAAGGATAAAAAAATAAATAAATTTCTTGAAAAATGTATTTCAGTCGATTCGGTTTATTATAAGTCGTCTTAAAATAGCAAGAAACGTTTTCAAAATCCATCACATTTTTCGAATAGAACGGAAATAAAACTAACTTTTGTAAATTTATGGATAAATTAGTAAGAATTCTGCTCTAAATATATACGTCCTTCTTAGGTTTGTGACGTATACGAAAAACCCGAAGTACAAAAAAAGGATCGGTTACAGTCGTTGAATGTTCACAACAGAGCATCTCTGTTAAGAAGAGAATGAAGTTGTCACTTATAAAAGATGTAATATAACAAGCATTTCAACGGGTCGGCGATCTGCTATTTATATCCGACAGCTTAATAACCAATTACAGTTACACTACGATGAATATTTATCACGTACCGAAAATGCAAAGCACTCGTATAACCTTTTGAATAACAAGCAAAGACGATTCCGCCGGAATTTTACGCGAAACAGTAGAGCGTCTCCGCTTTTCATCAGATCAATGAATTAACGATAGACATATTCGGCTCAAAAATACAACGGGAAACCGCTTCATTAATTCATTTCCTATGAATTAAGGTATGACTCACGACTCACCTCACGTCGCCAACTGTTATTACAAGTACGGTACACGTACAAGAATGGTACACACGCGCGCGCTGCTAATAATAAAAATAAAATATTACGTTAGACACTGCAAGCAGACCGCTAATATAACTGAATTTTTTCCATCACGGCATGAAAGAATGGCAAAAAGTAAAAGATTCGTGGTTACTTAAAAAAAATTTCTCAGGAATTAAGAAATTTAAGGAAGGAAAAATAATAATTAGAAATACAAGACGTTATCTTGTATGTACACTAGGTAAGTATAAAAAATCTTAAATGACACAGCGAAGTTCTCTAACTTAAGTATTAACACGTGAAACGAACAAACACTTCAAAATGTAAAATATTATTTACGCCTGAATTATTTTTAGAAAAATAAATATAAATGAAGAAGCACGCACGATTCACGATTTGAATTTACTAGCAATACCGCACTGGAAGTACATTTCAACAGCCTTCAAATCAAGGTATGCGGTTTTAATTTCAATACTTTCAGTCTGTCGCTAAACGGGATACTATACACGCGTAGGTTAGGTTAAACCTCGGAATAATTATTGTCTATTCAAATCAAATGTGCTATTTTAGTATTTAAATCGGTTTAAATAAGAACAACAGAAAATAGCAGAATCTATCCTGTTAACGTTAATTTATACGGAGCATATATTTCTTTTAACCAAACATTAAATGACTCATACACCATCTTAAATAAAAGTGGCTCAGAAGACATAAACGAGCGAATTGAAACCGTGCCAAAATTAGTCATCCGACTTTAACGCAGACAGTATACGTAAAACGTCAATTACAAAGAGAATTTAAAAAAACGCAACATACTTCCGGTAACATTCAGCTGCAAAAAATACACATGTTAAAACATCATAAAAATACAAAAAAAATTATAGAAAACTTTAATTCCATTTCATGAAAATACCGCCTCAATAATTTTGTTTTACTCAATATTTGGGTTATGATACGCATTTATTACCGTCGCTCTCACTAAATCACAATTAAAGAAATTATTAAGCAGTGAAGAATTTTATTTTGGAAAAAAAATCCAAAGCTTCGAAAACATAAATATCATTTCTTGTTGTAGTTTTCACGATAAGACTTTTATTTAAAAACCACATCTTTTTTATGAGTTGAAAGGACATACCCGAAAAGCCTAGTAAAGTGAGATGTGGGAACAAGAGCCCCCTTCTTTATCTAAGTCTAATCTAATCGGCCCACCGGCCTGGTCTAGTGGTTAACTCGTCGTCGCAAATCAGCTGATTTTGAAGTCGAGAGTTCTAAGGTTCAAATCCTACAAAAGAAAGTTACTTTTAAACGGATTTGAACACTAGATCGTGGATACCGGTGTTCTTTGGCGGTCAGGTTTCAATTAACCACACTTCTCAGGTCGACCTGAGACTGTACAAGACAATACTTCATTCACATTCATACATATCAACCTCATTCATTCTCTGAAGTAATACCTTACGGTGGTTTCGTAGGCTAAACAGTAAAAAAAATTTAATCTTATCAAAAACTAAAAATTAAGAACGTTTAATAAGCTCGTACAAATCAAGAAATGGCGCTCTGACACTACACTGTTACGGTCATTCTTAGTTTTCTGTATTTCCGCTAAAAGCATTCGTTGTGAGAAATGGAAAAAGATAATTTCGTATTGCGATCGAAAGAAAACGACATTAATCAATAACTTAAATTGATTTCAATTTTTTTTCCTTTCCAGTCCGTTTCAAAAGATTGTAAAAAAAAATCAATTACTGATGCGATCTCATTGACGATTGCGTTACATCAAGAGGTCGGCGTTTCAAGTTTCAACGGAAATATTGATAAACGAATAGAATAATATCCATCTACGAGAATTAATTTAAGTATTCTCTGATTGCCAGCGCATCACGTCTGATATACAACACAAAACCTTATAAGGTTTAACAGGATTTACCCGTTTTCTAGTGTTTATTCTTGTAATGTATTTCAAGAGCTTTGAGTGTTAAACTTAAAGGTTTATTTTTTTTTTAAGAAAGGACTACAAGGAAAAAAGGATCAATTATTACTTAAAAACATGCACTATTACATATATTTCAGCAAGATCATTTTTAAAAAACCACACCCGAGTCGAATAATATTATGGAGAGTCAGCTCCATCGATTAAAATGATTTACAAGTAGTATGATTTTTTTTTTAAATTGTCCTAACAGCATAAACGACGCTGAAATTTTCGAACGGTCTCTTGATATTACAAATGCAGAGAATTTCGAGAAGTCCATGATATGCGATTCAGAGTATTAGACTGAAAGCGCATGACATCGCTAAGATAATAGAAATTTCAAACGAGCATTCGCATCATATTTACACAACTACTTACATATTCGAAAACCGTCCGCAAAATAAGTATGCCGCGTTTGCTCACAATCAATTAAACGCGAGTAAAAATGTAATAAGCCCGGTTTGGGGCTGTTACACAGCGATCGAAAAAAAATATTTGTATCGTTTGATAATAGTAGAAGTCGGATACATAACTACAAACTGAAAGAAGCAACAGTCAAAACAGCGGAATGAAATCGGGAAACTTGCTCCAAAATCATTCCGTGCGCAGGAAAGATAATGGCCGTTGGTACATGCTTCTTTCACTTTTTGAAGAAGGGTAAAACGAGAACCACGCAGTATTATACATCATTGCTGCATCATCTAAATAAGAAAAAAAAAATACATTTGAAGAGAAGGTTCCTTTAGTCGATTAATACAGCAAAATTGTTTGAATTACGCAATAATATTCTTCGGCATCTCTCCTACACGACACAGATCTTCGGCCTATTATTTGTTTCGAAATATGAAGAAATGGCTCGTTGAAAACAGATGTACCCAGAACGATGAAGTTATTGCCGAAACAAGATTTGAATAGATCATACTGCAATTATAAGATCGAAAAACTTGTACGTTGTTGGATCGATTCTACAGTCTGGAAAAGAGACTATATCGAGAAATAAAAAGTTATTTCCTCGAAAAATTAATCGTCTACTTTTTTTTTGCACTGGCATATTAAAAATATTAGGCAAGTTATAACGCTATGTTACAATAACACTGTAATATTAGAGGTCGCGTACAGTGTTGTGATCGTTATGAAGATGAAGTCGCAATTTTTATAAGAGTTTTTAGTGATACAAATACATACTATATTAAGAGTTCAAATTTACTATCGTTTAAATTCACATCCGTACAGTATGATGTTAAATTACCACTCGATTATGTATTTAAATAAATTCCAGAAAAAAGTAGTATACAACCTTAGCACTAAAAACAAAAATATTCTACGTAGCGCAAAATGATTACTAGTTTACTTAGGCACGTACGAGCATAATGATTTCTCAAACGAATTATTTAAAATTTCCAAGTTTTTTTTAACGTGCGATTGAATTCCAAAATAAATCGTTAAGAAAACAACCTTATATCGTCCGTCTAGTTTTACCGATTCGGCTTTTAAAACGGACGACATTATTCTTTCTTTGTTTTAACCTCATAGAATCGGAGAATAGTAGTAAGTAAGAAAACTGGTTGTAGTCGTTTCAATTATTCTACGTTTAACAAATAATTTATACACGCATTAACATACGTCGCCGCATACATACGTAAAAATAATGTCGAGACATGTAAAACAAGATTCTATTATACTCGTTGACACACACGTTCACTTAAAAAGAACGTTTCCAAAACAACTTACACTTTTATTTCTTATAAATTATGAATACATTAGGCGATAAAGAGTTATAGATATTAAAAGGTAAACTTTCTAATATTATAATTAAATATATTATTTATTACATATTTTATGAACGATTAACAAATAATATCGATACCCGGTAAGAGAATTATCAGGCAATTTCGATCTATATTACTTATTTGATGTACAGAAAACTGAACGCGTAAGCCAAAAACCGTAACAAAGTTTACAGTATAGAATAATATTATCGCTTATAAAAAATAAAATATAATACGTACGTACAACATCAAATCGGTAACAGAATTAAAACCGATCGCCCGCAACCGGTCGATTTTTTATTCACGAAGCGATTACAAAAAAAAAGTTACACTAACCGTGAACGTAAACAACTCCCGGGAAATATCATTACAATAAAAAACTAAAATTACTGAAAGAAATTATAAACCGATCTTACCAAACTTTCAAAACCTCCAACGATTAACGACTGCAACGGTAAAATTGGAACGAAATAATGCACGACCGTAGTGACCATTCATACGTACTTCAGATTAAAGTACGTAAGTAAGCAAGAAAAGCAATGACCGTACCTTTCCGTCATCTTGACCGACTGTAAACAAAATTAAACGGCATCGGTAAACCGCATTCAAAGTTTCATAAAAATCGGCTGATCCGATCTGAAGATAACGGTTGAACAAAGGGGAAAACAAAATTAGGAATATTATCCTTACCTCTGATTAGAGTGCCCGAATTCATAACCGAACTGATATACTAATGTAACGGAATCATCTAAATATTACAAGAATGCGACTTTAAGTCCAAAAATAAAAAAGATAAAAAAGGGACTTTTACCGCATCCCTTTACGGGGAAATTATTTACCCTTTATAGGGTAAAAATTTATCCAACCGTTTGAGTAAAAGTTTAAAATAAGGGAGGACTCCCAGGGTCAGTATCTCTTTGCTTCATTCACAGATTGTGACAAAAATGAAACGATACCTATATTCCGTACACTGAAATCATCGTGCCAAATTTCATCCAAATCGGTTCATTTAGTATGAAATCTTTCAAAACTAAATCTGTATTTTTTGGTCGGAGGTGACTGCCAAAGGTTAAATTATACATAAAAAAATAGTATCCCTTATATCGTAATACATTTAGCTACAAAGTAACTTTATACGCAGGAAAGAGAAAATTAAAATTAGAGAAATAAATTGTTATAAACTACAATTAAACAATTATAAACCATAAGACGCTTAAATTATCCTGAAAATACAAAGCCACTTTATTCGTTTTCAATAACGGTTATGAATTTTTATTTTTACTTTTGATACTTATAAAACTAATATCTTTAACGACGTTTTTTATTTTAATAAGTAAAATATAGGCGTTATCACAGCCGACTCTACTAGCAAGCGATAACTTTTACGCTTATTATCCAAAATATTCTGGGTTCGAATCCCGGTTACTGTAGATATTTTTCGTACGCTAAAATTTTAACGTATTAAATTCGCAAGCACAAGCATTTCGCGGCTTACTGTGGTAAATTAGTCAACTTAAACATAAATAAATAAATGTACGAATTGCGTTGAAGAATTTGCATGTGAAAATTCTTCAGTCGTTTATAAAATTATGAAATCGATCGATCCGTTTACCGATATAAAATCAGTAACATAAACGTAAATCAGTCGCGTAAAATTTTTTCATCCGGCAATGAAAATCTAAAATTACGTTATAAAGATAAAGTAAATGAATACGATGTCAAATCTACGCTTAATGTAGAACTTGTTATTTACAGCGGTAAGCTACTAAAAGATATCGACCTAATAATAATCGTAAATATAAAACCAATACGATATCACGTGCAATCATTTAACCCTTTCATGCAGCACTTCCCCTAATGAAAACTACCCCTAATATTAGTAATAATAATACAGTAAGGGAAAACCCTTTATTCAAAGATAAATTGGTGGTACCAGGTAACCTTGTCAAATCACTCCCGTCCCATACCGCCCATGTGTGTGTGTGTGTGTGTATATATATATATATATATATAAAATAAGCCTGTAACATTACTATCAGTCACTAAACAACTAACACCCGACGCATTTCCGCTTCGTCCTTTTCTTTAGACAGTTCGTCTTATAAGCTACATAGTTACAAACCATTTATTACCATCAAATCCAACACCATTATTCTGATTGATATTTATGTTTGACATCCTGTGGAATAAAAAATTACTACCGCAGTAATAAAATTATTAAAAAATAATGATATTAAATTTCGTTTACAGATAACGGTTATGTACTACATTAATGAATAAACTTAAACAGATATATATATATATATATATATATATATATATATATAATGTAATATAATTTGTGTGTGTGTGTGTGTGTGTGTGTACGCTATATATTAAAGTTCCATTTTTTCTTTTAATTAAGCGATTGAAAAATTAATCTACGCTATAAAAAATGGTACGCAAAAAATCAAATGATTTGTAATATATTAAATATTACTTTCTACTTAAAAAAAGTTTTATTCCTTTTTTTTCTCTTATCAGACAACAAAATTATATCTCTTTAAGATATCAATGACGTAAATGGATCGGAAACGCATAAACTTAAACGATTTTAATGGTAACACATCAGAAATACTATCACAAAATAAACTTCAATAATATTTAAGTAGGAAAAAATTATGCTACAAGCAAATATGGAGTCGGTCCAAAAGTCATCATCCCATTTTAAATTCGTATACAATTTTACAGTCGATTAATTTCAAAACGTTTTCTTTCAGATTACTGAAATGTAATTTTTGGAAATTATTTTTACACTGCGCAACGTGTTAAAATATTTGAATTTTACCTACAAAATCAACAATAAATTGTGCTAACGCAAGGAGCTTACATTTTGAGTGCAGACAAAAACCACCTAATTAAGCAATACTTAAATTATTCCGACCGCGGGGTCTGTAAGTCACTTACCATAATTTGGAAGACCGCGCTCAAGGAAGTCACAGGATAGCATTCGATGTGCACGACGAAGTATTGAGAAAGATCCTTCAACATCGACCCGAAGGCGGTCCCAGCAGCCGGGAATGTCCCGAGGCTCGCTACAGCAACATCAAAGGATGCTGAATATCTATCACCCGTATAAGGAACACCAAGTGCAGGAACTGAAACCGGCAGATTATCGGGGACGAGTACCATATCGCCCAGATCAAAGAAACGGGACGGCAAGAAGGTTCATTCTGAACCTCATTGCGGGTGATGAAGCCGGCTTCCATCTAAACCCGTTCGTTAACAGACAAAATATCCGAATTTGGAGGACGGAAAACCCAATAATGGTCCACCAAAGAAAATTACACCCCGTAAAAGTAAAGGTTAAAAAGCGTGAATTTTGTAAATGCGTCACAATTTTTGGTCCTTACATGTTTGAAGAAGAGACGGTAAACGCAATAACCGTTACCGGAGAAAGACATGCCGGTCAATTTCTTGCGTCCCGCAGTCGAAGACCCACCGGAGGTATGGTGGCGGCAAGATGGTGCTACTCCCCGTACAGCTCGTCCCACAATGGAACGCCTAAGACAACTTTTTGGACGGAAATATAATTTCGTAAAATTGAAATCGACCGGCCGTCGCGCTCACCTTACTTAACACCTCCAGACCTCTTTTTGTGGGGCTACTTAAGAGATATAATACACTGAAATAATTCTCGGAGGCCAAACTTCAGTTACGATAATAAGGAAAAAGCCAAGATACGTTACGACAGGTACTCGTCTTTATATTATCTGAAAGGTAATTGCCGGAGGCTAAACAGGAAAAAGAAACGAACTCGTCTTAGAAAGGCCGCGTCATTTTGATGAGTAAAATGGTGTATATTTAAAGGATGTAATTTTCAAAACTACATAAAATTTATTCTCATTATTATTATTAATATTGTTGTGTGTGTGTGTGTGTGTGTGTGTGTGTGTGTGTGTGTGTGTGTGGGTGTGTCGAGTGAGCAACTTAAAAATCGAATCCAGGCCGCCTGAACTGCAATTATTCGTATTTGAATGTCACCTTTAACTCTGCTACTACTAGCGCCATTATTGGTTGTGTATGTTACTCCTGTCGTCTACTGTTATCACTCGTAAACTGTTTATACGATTCGGTGAAGCATAGCTTCGTTCTTTGCGGTTGTGTTTATCCAAAATTCCTTATTCGATCTAGGAAAGGGCTGGAAAAGAAACGCGTCAAATATTCGAATCCCAATACCTCACCATCTAGTAGCACACACGATCCGGTTATAACACGATGTACAATAATAGGGTCCGTTACAAAACGAAATATCCGATCTTCCGTTAGGGCTCAAAAGGCCATATTCGATAGTTAAAGAACTTCTCCCGACATTAAATAATGTATAAATATCAAAACACAGATATACGTACATTTTTAAGTAATATTCTATACGAAAATATTTAACAACAAATGAAAATTTTACGAAAATATTTATAACAACGTAAAAAACAACACAAATCGAAACGTCATAATCACTGCGACTGGCTTCTAAAAATATTGTTGACGGATCGGTAGATCCGATGCTGCGTTTCATGTCAAACGATACACGGTTTCATTCATCAGAGCGTGTTAATTCGCAGAACACCAAATATCGGATGACATATTCCTCATCGGATGTTTTAGCGTCCGCTTCACGACACGAAAATCGGTGTGTGCTGTGCTATTTTTAATAATCGTAAGCGAGGCTGATATTTTTATGCATCGCTACGGAGGACGTTACTTCGGACATTTTTATTAAAAATACGGTAAATACGTAAAATTTTGCTAACGGGTAAGACAATTTAATTAATTTACGTTTTAATTGAATTAATAAAGTTTTACATGTCACGACTGTGTTTGGTCTGTAGCAGTTCGATTTTTAGTCGCTCACCTGTATATACTCGTACATATATAAACTATATTAAATTTTAGATTTTCGAACAAAAAATTAAAACGAGACCCGATCGACACTACAATTCTAACTGATGGAAGAAATATGCTTACTTCAAATTCCAACAGCAGTCTGTCAACGATGAATTAAAATAAAAATCGTACAACTCATTTTGTATTTTCAAATCTTGTTCTGGCTTTTTCGCGGAGCTCAAAGATATTACATTATACTTAAAAGGTAATACAAGTAAGATTAATACATATTCAATAAACTTTTTTAAGATGCTTCAAAGCGAAACGTACCTTTTGATTTTATCACAGACTACCCAAAGATATTTTGTCAACTAATAAAACGCCCAGAAATTTTGGATTATGGCAAAAATAATAAATTGAATTTTTAAAAATCGTAAATTACAACAAAATACGGATCATTTTTTTCAGTAAAACTAATAAGGAAGAATAGAAAGATAATCAATAATGACTTTTGGTTATTTATATTAAAAGAATAAATGCAAATAAAGTATACCTATAGACCGGTATCTCTCTTTCACGATCTTTTACGAGCACCTCAAGTTAATATTTGAAGTACTATGTCGCTAATAAAGAACATAGACAAAAACTTGTTTCATTCCGACATTCTACACAATATATATATATATATAAACATCCATATTCGCCGATGTAAGAATAAAACAGCAGAATACAATAAAACCTAACGAACTGGAATAACCTTAATCAAAATTAGGCTTATTTTATACATACATATATATAGAGATGGACTGAAAAATCTATTTAGTTAAATATAACTAAACCGTACGGACAAAGCGAGTGAATACTATTCAGTAATCATTTCCGGTAATCGAACGATAACACTGAACTAGGCGAAGTGCACCAAACCGATAAATGTCTTTCAAGGTCATTCCCCTCGACTAATTACAGTATGGTTCATTCTAACCTGTTCACTATTCAGGTTTAACACGGCGATAGTACTGTAAGGGTACATCAAATTCTGATGATCGAACGTCACCGGAATTTCCTTACTTTTACGTACCCTAATAAGAAGAAGACATTAATTTGATCGATTTTAACCAATATCTGTCCAAAATGGTCTAACAAGCCTGACTGAAGATAACTCCGATCGGCTAATTTCAGTTTTACATTAATATCCACGGTACAAAGCCAATCTCTATATATTATGAGTCATATTCCCGTGTTACTTTGCGTCAAAAAAAAATCGTGGAAAATATTTAAATATACCATCAGAATCGCCAATCTTTTCAACAACAAAACACCTGCGTTTTTTTCAGTTTTATTTTTATCGGGTGAAAACAGAAAAGAAACACGGTTTGTCAGATGGCTTTCAAAACAATAAAATCTAAACAATTATAAAAAAATAACAGATTGCGATACAAATTTGATCTACTAATACGTGTTTTATCGAATACGTATTTATCATTCTGTCGAGTACCGGTTGTATAAACAGATTTTTAAAATTACCACATTTTTTGAAAAGATCCTCACTTCGAGATCTGGACGGGCGTTTTTACTCGTTAGTTAGTACGGTAGGTTAGACGTGGAATTTTTTTTTATACGCTACAAATTTCCATTCGGACTAATGACCGTAGCAGTTGAGCTCGTAAACTCGTAAAATAATTTTTTTTTTTTTAAAATAAAAATCGATCACCACCGAATTGGTCTAGTGGTGAACGCGTCTTCCCAAATCAGCCGATTTGGAAGTCGAGAGTTCCAGCGTTCAAGTCCTAATAAAAGTCAGTTATTTTTACACGAGTTTGAATACTAGATCGTGGATACCGGTGTTCTGTGGGGTTGGGTTTCAATTAACTCAGGAACGGTCGGACTGTACAAGACTACACTTCATTTACACTCGTACATATCATCCTCATTAATTCTCTGAAATATTATCTGAAAGGTAATTACCGGAGGCTAAACAGGAAAAAGAAAAAAATAAATAAAAATAGATCGATTAATTTTTTATATTTCGCAAGGATGTATTATTTTTACTTTCCTGGCTCTCTCTATTGCTGCTGCAACGTTCATGACTGAAGAAAAAGAATACAAATCGACCAAAATTTTGGATATCGGAGGGTAACGTTTACAGAGCCCTTTGGATACAAAATAAATTATAGAAATTGCAGGAAGACGTATGTACTTACCGAGTATATCTATATTTTTATTAATATTATTAATATTAATTAATATTAAAAATAAATAATATTAAAATATTATTAATATTTATTAATATTATATTTGGCTCAACGTAAATCGTTCAAAAATGGCTCGAAAAATATCTATACACGGTACACTGACGGTATTATTAAATTTAAAAAAAACGAGAACTGTAGTTTTCGCCTTATTTATGTTTTTTTTTTTTTTGCGTAATCGTAGAAAATTGATCTTTAGTACGATGAAACTGCTTATTAAATTTTAACTAAATAGGACCGTCTTATTCAAGTAAATAATAACTCCAATATATCAACTTTTAAGCGCCCCCCCCCCCGAAAGAAAACAAGGGCTGAACGGGGAACGGTATATAATAAATCAATTTTTTAAGACTTAATTTCCAAGATTGAAAATCCAATTGTATCTAATGTTAACAACGAAAATATTTGGAAAAAATTATTTTATTGTCGAACTAAATTAACTTTATAAATACTAAACGATAAATAAATTCATAATTAACTTCTCTGTGGTAATTGTAAATTACGAACTGTCGTATGTTTGGTTATTAATGTAAAATATTTTAACATCGGCTGACAATGAAATGTAAATAAAATCATTAAATAAAGTTAGAATTGTCTAAATTTTCAAACTAACTCCGCGGCGGAGTGATGCGTTTCGTCCTTTCATCCGGAGGTACCGGGTTCGAATCCCGGCCAGGCATGCCATCGTTCATACGCTACAAATTCCCATTCCATATCCCACGCACAAGCTGCAAACTAATGTGACGATATCATCAAGAAAAATAAATAAAGAATATTCTTTAAATTCAGTTGTTTAAAGGACTAAATTTTTGGGTAATGAAAAAAAATAGGAGTTAAAAACCGCTGGAAAAACAAAAAAAAATTACTTTAAAAAAAAAAATAATTAAGGTTTGTTTTATTGTTTAATTACAATAAAACAGAAGTAGAATTACATCAAATCGGTTTAATAACTGACCACAGTAAAAAGATAAATAAATAAAAAAATTACAAGAAGCTGTTATTAATACGGTCGAAAAACTCCCATTTACATTATCTCTGACAACTTTTAAAAGTTTGTTAAAATCTTAATTACGCGTTATAAAACATTAATGAAAACGGTCGCTTGGGAAAAGAGAAAGGGCAAACACAAACCGTGTCGGTTACCTACCTTCTTGATATAAAAAAAATTTCCTAGTCCGACACTAGGATTCCTGCACTACTCAATATATTATGTTCATTAAATCTATACTTTAAAATATTACAAATTTAAACTCCTGAAAATTAAGACTGTATTGATTTAGAAGTAAGGGTGAAAGAAGTTTGTCTAGATTTGTTTTTATACATGTGGAAGTGTAAAATCCATCGGTTAAACGTTTTAATTCAGATTAATGTATATTGTTGAAAAAGTAGGTACCACACTGTTTATTTTAATTGGAATATAAAACGCAATTTTTTTTAAAAAGTAAAGCAAAAGGACCGCTTTTAAATAACAGAATTTTTGTATTCAAATGATAAAAATCTATGCGTAATTGACATTGATATTGTCAAGTTCTTTTTCTGCAACTTAGCTGTTTATATATAAGGAAATATTGCTTTTAATGCTGTCTGAAATTTACTATCAATAAATACTTTTAAGATTTGTTTAATTATTAATTTGGTAAACCTTACAACTTTCACATCTTTGAAAAAGAATAGTAAACTCAGTCGCTATATTCCAATGTTTTCGCACGTTATTTTTTCTTTAATTTAGAAATTTTCAGTATAATTTATTTTCGCTTTCATATTATCTTTATGGCGTTTACATATCAATAAAATTTTGTTATTGATTAATTTCATATCCTTTTTTGTTTTTTAGGTGTTATTTTTTTATTTATTTAACTACAATTATATTAATTAATTAATTTCACAAGAATGTAAGTGTTTTTACATAAGACTTCTTTTACAATGTTATACCTCTAACAAAAATGAAAAATCTCTAAAATCTCTAAAATGAAAAAAAAAGGCTGCTTCATTAGTTAGCCTAAAAATTTCCCCCACTATCACTCTCGCCATATACATATATATTTTTTTCCCCCGAAAGCTACAGATATTTTTGAAAAAAACAAACTTGTTTTCTCTAGCAAGTCTTGGCTATTTATTTTTTTTTTAAAGTCGGGCAAACGATTGCAAAACTTTCCCGGCAAATTATTACCGAAGTACTTTTTAAAAAGTTTAAAAGAATTTCTTTGAACAGTTCCTACGTCTCTACATTAAAATTTAACAACAATTTTTTTAAACACAAATATATCACTAAACGAAACCGGCAAACACTTAAGCAACTCCGCCTACTGAGGCGCCTTCTCCCTTGACAGACTACGTAATAATAGAATAAGGCAAATCATTAAAGCACCCGCCGGGTTGGTCTAGTGGTGAACGCGTCTTCCCAAATCAGCCGATTTGGAAGTCGAGAGTTCCAGCGTTCAAGTCCTAATAGTCAGTTATTTTTTCACGGATTTGAAAACTAGAACGTGGACACCGGTGTTCTTTGGCGGTTGGGTTTCAATTAACCACACATCTCAGGAACGGTCGAACTGAGACTACGCGAGACCACACTCGCACAAATCATCCTCATCATTCATCTTCTTAAGTAGTACCTGCACGACAACTCCCGGAGGTTAAACAGAAAAAAGAAATGGAAGATCATTAAAGCATAACCCACCCGGCAGGTCTAGCGGTTAATTCGTCATCGCAAATCAGCTCATTTCGAAGTCGAGAGTCCTACGGTTGAAATTCTAGTAAAGGTGTTACTTGATACGTACATACAATCGGAGATTTTCAACGCTTATGTTCCGTTTCTTAATTACAGGCGGTCGCGAAACATCAAGATCTGAAAAATCCCGACAAGAAAAATTTGATCGATTTTATTCTGTTTACCTCAGTATCACTGTATAGCCAGGAAAGTAAATATACGTTAGCTTCCTTTATACATCATACTTATATTAAACGAATAGAAATACATTTTACTGAACCTTATAATAATTTCACACAAATATATATATATATTTTTTTAAAGTAATAAATATTTTTTTTGGAATTTATTTTATAATTAACCTTCAAAGTATAACAAAAAGTGAGCCGTTAAAAAAGCTTTAAAAGAATATCATATCAAAGACGGGAAATTTACATCCAAGGAAACAGAAATAAATTATCAGTAAAAGGGTAATGAAGAGTTTTATTTTTCTTAATCTACCACCAGAATTTCAGAGGCACTTCTTTTCCAAAATAAACGATCTAATCGTAAATTGCAGTTCATAATTACACGGAACACAAATAATTTTCTAATAACCGAGTTCTTTAACAATAAACTGTTTTAAATCCTTTCAAATTATGTGATACTGAAACAAGTGTTGATTGCAGCCGATATATAAAAAATAGTTATCATATTGATAAAATAATCTGTTGTAATAAAAAAAAACTAATTTCTAAATAATAGGAAAAAATAATAATAAAGACGTATCGTTTTTTTTCTAACAATCTAGATTAGTAATTGTAAAACTAATAATATTTGAGGAACAGTAGATAATGCACTCATTTTTCTTTGAATTTAATAAATTGTAATAGGAATTAAATATGCAAGGTTTAACCGACGCCAAAAATAAACTTACTTATCAAATTGTAAGCAGCGTTTTCAGGGACAACAGACATCCTCGAGTGACAACTTCTGGAGGAACTGTCTGCATTTCAGAATCTATACGTTATTTTCTTTTAATAATGAGAAAGACAACATGCCAATTAAAAAAGGAGAAGATCATTAGAAGACAAACGATGGACTTGAATCGAGAAGAAGTAACACGCAAAGGTACACACAACGCTCCGGCCGCTGAGACCGACAAGAAATGTTTAGTGAATCCAAGAGTAAACGGAAAACCCCGATCGGATTGTTCATTTACGTAAAATAAAGTTCCACTACGCCTTTCCTGTTTAAGAAAATTAGCAGTCGCTTTTTTAAAACCGAAAATTTTATGAAAAATCGTCACAAATACATAGCATGAAAATCTAAAGCAAAATTTCTTGAAAAATTTGATAGCCGGTTTGGCCGTATTTTTGTCAAAATTACGTATTAAGCAGGTACACACTTACGCAATATCGATGAAAAACTAAAAATTGATAAAATTACGCCGTTTTAGAATTAAATAAGAAAAGAATTTTTTTAAACTTACAAAAAATACTTGAACCTAAACGTAAGACCCCGACTTTAACAATAACAATTTGAAAAACACAACTCAAGTTATATGGATGGCGCTTCCTCTACCACTGAAGTACACGCAAAGCGTTTATTAATTGTATTGTATAACTTTCCCACCATATACGACGTAAAATGTAAGATTTTTTTTTTTTTTTCACCGATCACAATAGGAAATTTATAATAATATAATATAATTAGAGTTACATTTTTTCATTTCATATTTTCATAACTGAAATACGAACGAGTTGTTTCAATTCAACAAAAAAAAAAAACACATCCTGAAAAATGATGAATTATTCATTCGTTATATGCAGACTACAAAATGTGGATTAATCAACACATAATTATATACAATAAAGCAGCAAAATATTCTATTTTAAAAAGATTGCAAGTTTTTTTTACGAAGCATTTATTTGTCAAAAAAACAAAACATTCGTATAATTAAGTTTTCAATTCATCGAGTAATTAATACCATTCAAAAATATATTTTTAAAAAAAATCAGTACAAAAAATACAAAATCTGGAAAATAGAAATTAAAAATAAATCAATTATTACCGCTATTGAGAAACGAAAATTTATTATTTGGAAATAGTTTTAAAAAAATTAAGAGATTTTTTATTTTTTAAGTTCCATCACAAATTTAAATTTGTGATGCGCAGTGCTTTCGTCACTTTCTAAAAATGATTTTTGTTTTCTAATGAAAAATATGTAGATATAATTTTTGTTTACGGGTATCGCATTGTCGATAAGCAAGCAGCTAATTAATTAATGTAGGGTATAAAAAATGTAAATAAAAAAAAAATCACTAACGCCTTTTTTATTCTTTTTTTTTAAAATTACGCCGAGAAGGGAAACGACTTGTTGACAACGAGAGACCTCTCTTAATTCGTTTATTTCTTAATATAAATGCTTATACGCGAATAAAAACCGGATCGCTAACTTTTAAAATAAAATAATTTTTATAACATTAATATGTACATGTGTGCATATATAGAATGTATATTAAACTCGAAGAAAACAAAAACCTTGAACTAAAAAACAAAATATTTTTTTATTACATTATAAACAAACGACAGGAGTTGAACTTCAGAAACGAAACTGAATTTATATCTGTTTACCTTATAGGGAAATATTTAATTGACGTAATACTTCTCAAGACGCGATAAAAACATTCTACATATTTTTTAATATTAAACAAATGTACACAGACTATGCGTGTCAGGAATATTACAGCCTCTAACTATAAAAACGTTGAATTTATTTTATTACAAAAATAAGTAATGGAAAACACGTTATTAATCATTATTAAATGTTACAATACGATATATATATGTATAATTTAATAAAACATTTTACTCTTAATTAGTAGACGTTAGTCATATCTAATCTACTGTTAACGGGAAAATAATTAAAGGAAAAAAAATTATATAATAGAATTATTATACATTATACACATTAACAAAGATGCATCACGTACATGCACGGCGCGGCTTTTAATATTTGATGAAAGGAAATTAATTTTTTTACAAATCAGTTAATTAGAACTAATTTAATAACTTCAATTAGCAAAATAATAATAAAAAAGAACACACGTATCCGAAACAGTCCGACGATTTTTACTTTTTAATACCTCAAGGCGTTAAAACGACATTTTAAAATTTAGGGAAAGATCTACAAACTAAAGTTTTGGAATTTTTTAACCGTTCCATCTCTTTGGAATATAATACTGCCATTCTCTCAGTACAAGCAACTTTACACTTACAAAACCTTATTCAGACTTATATGTCATAAATTTAAACCGTCTTTTACATTAAAGGTCTTAAAATTCTACACCTCTTAATAAAATCTAACGTCAGTCTTGAAAAAAATGGCTTTTAAGAACCGATGAAGCAAACAGTACACGCGTTATATTTACTCATCGTCACGATAACTGTCCTAATATATTCTTCAAGGATGTATAAATTATACACGCACACGTCGTGTAAACTAAATATCTTAGTTTAAACTCCGACCGAAACATTAACCGGAAGAAACATCCGACGTAAGAGATTAGACGCAAAATTCGATTGTAGTCAAATTCTTTTTACTTCTTGAAAAGACATTCTAAATGACGATTACACAATAGAAATCTTAATATATAAATCATTCCATAAAACCGATAAGGCTGTAAAGCTTTAAATTATCGAGCACTATGATACAATTCAAACGGAAATTCATCTTTAGCGATCAAAATTTATGCGAATAATGATCTCGAGCGCCACGGTTAATTATAAATAAAACTGGTTATCGATGAAATCACTTTTTCCTGTTTAGCCTCCGTGAATAACCGTTCAGGATTACTTCAGAGCATGAATGAGGATGATATGTATGAGGGTAAGTGAAGTGTAGTAGTACAGTCTCAGTTCGACCACTCCTGAGATGAGTGATTAATTGAAACCTAACCGCTAAAGAACACCGATATCCACGATCTAGTGTTCAAATCCGTGTAAAAATAACCGACTTTAGTAGGACTTGAACGCTGGAACTCTCGACTTCCAAATCGGCTGGCATAGGAAGACGCATTCGACAGTAGACTAACCCGGTGAGTTTATCGATGAAATCTATTAAGACTTTCCCGAACGAACCTTCTTATTATTATTATATTTCGTACGCGATTATACGACTTTCACTATAACTAATAATTTTTTCAGTAGTTTATAAGCTAACTACAGTATATTAAGCTTACCTAAGTCTTTTCAGGGATTATTTTTGTGTTCAGGGATTATTTTTGTGTAAAGGAAGTTAAGTTCCTTTAGGTCACGTTACCATTATATGGTGGCCGATTAAATCGATAATCGCATATTATGTTACAATTAAAAAAGTTACACGTTTTTCTAATTTTAAAGATTAAAAAAAAAACTGCAGGTGACGCAAACGAGTTTGTTAAGGTTTTAGAAATCTCTATCGCACTAAATTAAAATAATTTATTTTTCTCGTTTTTGGAGGTTTTATGGCATATTTTTTTCAATTATTAAAAAGATAATTTTTCCGCCGTTTTGGGTTCTTACACTTGATTTATAAAATTAATATTTATATAATTTATGCGGCTATATCAGCGCATTTAAACCAATTTGATAGTTTACACCGTTATTGCGTAATGATCGTTATAACATTTTAATTTTGGCGGCCATTTTGAGGTAAACCCGACGGCCGATCGTGGCCATTTTTGTAATCCTATAATGATGCTTAATCCGAATCCACAATCAAAATAAAAATCCGAGAAAAATGGTATTCACACACGTACATATTTAATTCAATAACGAACTGCCCTTTGTCGATCATTCGTACAAATCTAAAGACTGTTCTACCGTAAAAATATTTTTTAAATTCAGTTCAATAAACAGTAAAAAAGTGAATCCAACGAAAATCATTCGGCAATAGATTTATTAGAAAATGAAGAAACCGTACGAAAATTAAAAGTATTGAAAATACCTATGAAGATGATCACAGTATGTCTGATTAAATTTAAGCGCCTTTAATTGTAAAACAAACAATCCGTTACATTTCTCAAATTGAGATAGCTGTACTGCGAATTCCTTTAAATGTTCCAATTTACAAATTCGCTAAATGTTCCACTGTAGAATCCTCGAAAAAACTATTTTTTTTTTTTAATGTGCCAACAACAGTACAATTTTTCAAAACAGTCTAGGTACTATGAACTACATCAGAATTTAACCTGAACTACGGCTTTCAGCCAGCGACGCTATACAAGAGCGTCGCTGGTTTTGTCATTTTCTTTGTTTTATTTATAAACGTACAGAAAGAATTTACAAAAGAATCAGGTATCGGTAAACACCAGAAAAGGCAAGCTGCAACACAGAAAAGAATGAAAAAGATATAACTTCTTACTTACGCGCTTTTAAATTTATACTTGAAAACGATGCAGAACTAAAAAGAAATATTTTCACAGCAGTAGCAAAATATTAAAGACAGACATATTCGCTGTCGATATTATTACTTTGGATGAATGACCCTTAAAATTATTTACAAAATAATAACCGATAATATAAATTAGCTTATCGGAAAAGGAATACAATTTTAAAATAACTAGAACGAACGTAACACACGAACAATAAGAAAAATAAACGCATACTAAAAGTAAGTAAAAAAATGGTACAAAGAAAAAACATCAAAAGATAAGCGGCACAAGTAAAACCGTATTTCACGAATTCAAATACTGATCTAATAGAATTACCCACAAAAATATAGGCGATAAGTTAAAGAATAATACACGTGATGCAAAGAAAAATAAAAAAAATAAACGGGCAAATAAAAATCAATAAAAAATATTGAAATAAAATACACAACGAAACAACTATAAGCAAAATTTATAAATAAAGGCTCGATAAATGTGTACCGATGCATGCAGGATTAAGGACTATATTGACTCATTAAGAATACTATTAAAATACTTCACAGTAGAAAACAATTACAAAACTATGGAATCGATTAAATGATAAATTAATAATTTTCATCCTGGTTAACAGAAACAAGTTATGTAACAATGTTGGCTATGCCTAATTCTATATCGGAGAAAAATATTTATTTTTTATTTTTTTTCAATTCAGAACTTTAACGTTACTTATGTGGTATATGTAAAAAAATCGATCTTTGTTACTCGGAAAAGCTAAAGATCAAACTAAACCTGGCGAAAAGACAGGCGATTATAAAATTGATTTTGAAAATACGATTAACAACTCGGGACAAATAAACGAAACCAGAACAAAAAATTATTCGGCTAATATTAAATATAGTCGGCGGTAATCCGGTTTCGCCCGGAAACCGTCAACGATGTCGGTTTACTATTAGAAATTAGATTAGATAAGAGGGAAATTCAGTTTATCAATAACAAGGGGAAAAATTCATCAGCTAACCGTGTTATGATAAATGTTTTCTTATTCAATCCTAGGTAAGGGCATATCGTAACGGGAAGCCGTCTGAAACGATTACTTATAATTGCGTTTTTTACGGTAATAGAAATTCTCGTTTTATAATGTTTTTATAAAGTATTTTTTGTTTGTTAATTAAACCGTATCGTCGTTTCTTCAGTATCGTTAGATAATTGTTCGATAATCGAAAATGGCCATCTAATCTTTATATTTTAAGAATATAAATTTTTCTGAACTATAATTAAGAATTTCATTTTTTTCAAATTATAATTGAATAATTTAGCATCGTAATTAAACGACAGAAAAAAATAAAGTTAGCGTAAGGCATTTTCCACCGGAGAGAAATGTTTTACGAATAAGGTGCGTTAAATATACGGAATTTTATCATATTTTATAAATAACACTAATATTAACTTAAAGTAATTAATAAAAAAAAATTATAATTTTCTGTTACAGATTTCAACACTTGTGATAACTTAAAAAAAAACATGGATATTTATTATAATATATATATATATATATATATATATATATATATATATATATATATATATATGTGTGTGTGTGTGTGTGTGTGTGTGTGTGTGTGTGTGTGTGTGTGTGTGTGTGAGAGAGCCCAAACACAAAGAAAAGGGTATTCCAGTACCAAAACAAAATTTCAAAATAGCAGTATAACAAGTCAATATTACGACATAGAATGAGTGAGTCATTAAACGCCTGAAGCTAAAAAATAAAGAAAAAATACATTTATATTGTAAAAAAAGATACAATTAAGGAGGAGGAAAAAACGAACTACAGACTGAAGGTACGCCGTAAAGCTAACACAAAGGGATAAAGGTTGTTTTACATACATCACAGGTTTCATATTTACCAGCTGTTTTCACAAAACAACTTCCTTAAATAGATTTAATAACTTTATAAAAAAATATTAGAACTAAAAATGGAAGAAGAAAATTAAAAGAAACGATTCTTTCTTTAAAATTAAAAAAATCATTTACAAAAGTCTAAGAAAAGATTAACCGTATCGCTTTAAAATTTAAAACTCAAGAAATATTGTCATCATTAAAAACAAAGTAAGGTGAACGCGTTTGTATAAAACGGTGAAGTCACCTAAACCATATAAGCTAAGATATACATTTAATGACACGCCAACGTAATAATACTTAGCATACAAACAAAATACGGTATGAATTTTCCATAAATTAAAACTACAAACTAGACAAACGATAATAATTTAAATAATTCTTCGTCATCCAGGTAATGCGGTTAAAATAGGCCATCTGTATAATCCCGTGTAATTACACAAAAATGTAAATAAACATCCAGTTTCTAAAATAAAAACGAGAAATTGTCTGGTGAGATCGTGCGATCGGTTTCAAGAAATATATACAAATCGCCCGTTTTCCAATTTACCTTTTTTAAGAAACAAATTTAATAATCTATATTATCAGACTTCATTCCAATTTAAAAATCCAGTTTAAGATAATATATTTTTTAACCTTAAAATAAAAAAAGGGTAAATAAATAAAATGATTTTATTATAAAGGTAAGATGTAAGCGAGAAACGTATCAAATAAATAACATCATCTACAGCAAAATGTAATGATTACATGATTATAATGGTTTTATTAGTACTGAATTAACCAAATTTAGTTCGTTTCAATTTCTATTTTTTTTTTTTATTTCACAGCGGAGCAGTTATTAAGAGGTACTGTAAACCGCTTTTGAAATTAGCTGTGAAAATCACTTTCACCATCATTTTAGTTAGGGTTGTCGTATCCCGATGTTTTTTTACGTCAAAATGTTTGTTTTTAAAGACCTTTTAAAGATTTGTTACTCCAGTTCTATCCGTTTAAAATTATTGAGTTTCCGGATAGCGGCTCTCAGAACGCTTGGAATATTGTCGTTTTTAGGATATTATTAATATTTGTTGAATTTTATTTTTTCTACGCATAACTGTCGAAAAGTTATTTAAGGGTTATCTTATTGTGTTAACACCCGATTAACAATGAAGTATAAAGAAGTAGCCGTGTAAATTCAAGGCCAAATTTGATTTTGAAAGGCGTGACGCAACTGTAAAACGGACATAAAAGAAGGGAATAAAAAGCTACAGGACGATATACACAAGTACTGTCAGCACCATAATTGACTATATTAAAAAAAAATCTGTAAATAATAAAAATTTAAGTAAAACGAACAAAAAAAAATTATACACCAAATTAAACACTTATTTTTGTAAGTAATCTAGATCAGAATTATACGTATTATTTAAATACAGAAAGCAGTCTTACGGAGGAATAAGAAAAACACAAAGTTCGAATAAGTTCTTCCATTCTTGAAGCAGTAATTACGAACGGTTTAGAACACCGTTTAAGTAAATAATAAGCGTTTATTAACAAAATATTTAATACAAGCCTGATTAAATCTTAAATTTTTGCATTACATAATTATTATTATTATTATTATACCAACAATTTATTTTCGATCTCTCATTCATTTTTGCACGTTTCGAATAAAAAAAAAACTTTTCCTATAAACGGTTTCCATTTAAACAACAAAATAACCTCAACTTCAATAATATATTTTAAAGTTGAAATAAAAAGATAAACGCGTAGAAACAAAAGCCACACTAGTTATGTTTTTTCCAAATCAAAGATCTAAAATATATCACGATAACAATAACGATTATTTCTGGCCATCGAAAAATAATTTTACTTAAAATAAATATAATATTCAAAAATTTATTTCATTTAACGGCGTAAATGAAAGGTTTTCTTATCAACAATTTTCTTTTCGACTACAAAGGACAAAGGATAAATCGTTTGGAGTAGTTTAAAAATAGCTCGAAATACAGTTTAATAAGTTTTGCCTAGAGATGTAGACATATACTACTTAGTGCATGACGATATCATAAATCCGTAAATAGGTAGGATTTAGACTTGGTAATCGAATACCAAAACGTTTATCATTTCTTACGAAGGTAACTGCGAGAAATAAAACACAACGTTATAAAACATCTATTGTTACGACAGGAAAACATTTTACTTTATATCTTACAACGAATAGTACACGTAACGGTCGACTTAAAACCGTAATAATAAAAATACTTTACTCCCGATCAGGTAAATAACTTCCCTTACTTTAAAAAAGGATTTTTGGAAGAAGCATTTTTTTAACTTTTCCGTTTGTACTTACGGTATTCTGTGTACCTATACACTATACTGAATAAGTGAACGTAAGCTAAGGGGGTAAATTTCGTATATCGAATTTTTATAACCTCTTAGAAGAAAAAAAAATCCGGAAAAATGTATATTTGTTACGGGCTGTTTTTCCCCTTGATATCTCCATTCGGATAAAATTTGGCAAGATAATATCTGTATTTATGTATCTCAAAATTTTTTTCGAAGGGTATGTAAATTTTTTTATATAATTTAATGATTCTCCGGTAGCTATAATACTTTCTGATAGTGCTAGGCCTAATTCAAACCTCCATAGAGGAGCGGAGGCAGAGTAGCTCTTTTTTCTTTTCCGTCACTTCTCGACTTCGAGACACGCTCTTGTACGATTTCATTATTTAATGTGTCGCTTCGGTCATATATTTGGGCGATTTCATTCGACGGTGGGAGCGATTCCTGAATGAAATCAAAGGTAGGACAGGATGGCAAAAAGCAAACAATTAGGTTCAATTAATTTTACTTTTTAACATCATTTATCGGTTTTTCTTGATATCATCGAAGTTTGTACGATGCCGTTACGAAATTTTTAACACGGAACGTTGATGTCACTTAGCTAAGGTTACAATCGGATAGGATCACTGTGGGTCTTGCATCTTAAAATTTTATTCAAAGAGGAGAGTAATGTTTATAAAATAAGTTTTTACTCGACTATAACTAAATTATAGACGGAATACCTGTAGAATAACTGCGCAGTGCAGGTGAGGAAGCGATTGATAGATTATACAAACTGGTGTCTAATATTTATGAAAAAGGGGAATTTCCGTCAGACTTCAAAAAGAGTGTTATAGTCATGATACCAAAGAAAGCAGGGGCAGATAAATGTGAAGAATACAGAACAATTAGTTTAAAAAAAAAAATCTTAACTAGAATTCTATACAGAAGAATTGAGAGGAGAGTGGAGGAAGTGTTAGGAGAAGACCGATTTGGTTTCAGGAAAAGAATAGGGACAAGGGAAGCAATTTTAGGCCTCAGATTAATAGTAGAAGGAAGATTAAAGAAAAACAAACCGACATACTTGGCGTTTATAGACCTAGCAAAGGCATTCGATAACGTAGACTGGAATAAAATGTTCAGCATTTAAAAAAAATTAGGGTTCAAATACAGAGATAGAAGAACAATTGCTAACATGTACAGGAACCAAACAGCAACAGTAACAATTGAAGAACATAAGAAAGAAGCCCTAATAACAAAGAAAGGGAGTCCGACAAGGATGTTCCCTATCTCCGTTACTTTTTAATCTTTACATGGAACTAGCGGTTAATGATGTTAAAGAACAATTTAGATTCGGAGTAACAGTACAAGGTGAAAAGATAAAGATGCTACGATTTGCTGATGATATAGTAATTCTAGCCGAGAGTAAAAAAGATTTAGAAGAAACAATGAACGGCATAGATGAAGTCCTACGCAAGAACTATCGCGTGAAAATAAACAAGAACAAAACAAAAGTAATGAAATGTAGTAGAAATAACAAAGATGGACCACTGAATGTGAAAATAGGAGGAGAAAAGATTATGGAGGTAGAAGAATTTTGTTATTTGGGAAGTAGAATTACTGAAGATGGACAAAGCAGGAGCGATATAAAATGCCGAATAGCACAAGCTAAACGCGCCTTCAGTAAGAAATATAATTTGTTTACATCAAAAATTAATTTAAACGTCAGGAAAAGATTTTTGAAAGTGTATGTTTGGAGTGACGCTTTACATGGAAGTGAAACTTGGAGGATTGAAGTATCTGAGAAGAAAAGATTAGAAGCTTTTGAAATGCGGTGCTATAGGAGAATGTTAAAAATCAGACGGGAGGATAAAGTGACAAACGAAGAGGTATTGCGGCAAATAGATGAAGAAAGAAGCATTTGGAAAAATATAGTTAAAAGAAGAGACAGACTTATAGGCCACATACTAAGGCATCCTGGAATAGTCGCTTTAATATTGAAAGGACAGGTAGAAGGAAATAAATTGTGTAGGCAGGCCACGTTTGGAATATGTAAAACAAATTGTTAGGGATGTAGGATGTAGAGGGTATACTGAAATGAAACGACTAGCACTAGATAGGGAATCTTGGAGAGCTGCATCAAACCAGTCAAATGACTGAAGACATAAAAAAAAAAAATAATAACTAAATAATTTTACGTTCTATTTAATTTTTCTCTTAAACAGCAGTGTGCCGGGTGCGAAGCCCTTAACAGACTACTTTCCCTGTTCTGCTAGGAAAGCCGGATTTATAGAAAATTCATCCGAACCTGCACGGAATATTTTCATCGTTTTATACAAATATTTTTATATACATCCACGGAAAAATTATTTCAGGTGGTAATTTAACGTTTTAGAAACTTTTATCTCAAATCGATAATTATTCCGACCTGAAAATAAAACTCGTACTTTATTAAGCGGTCTCCTCATTTCATCGATGTCTTTCCCTCATCCATCGCGGTAAAGGCAAACTCTCATCTAAGTTGTACTCTAGATCCGACCGAAATGTCTCAAACATTTTGAAACGGATGAGAACAGTCAACATAAATATGTATATAACCGTCCGGGTATAATTTATCGAACGCAAACGGCCGGTTTTGTATTTCAAAATATTTTCGTTTTTCACAAATATCTTAAAATTAACTATCACTAGTATAAGATAATAATAAACAATAGCATTAATATAAGCGTACTTAATTAAAAACGACCTAAATAAATATGTTGATTAACGACATACTGAAAACTATCTAATTAAAATTATACGAAACGTTCACGTATTAAAATTTCACGTAAAAAAAAAACAAAACGTTTAACGTTTCGCACAGCAAAATATACAGGCTACACATACGGGAAGAAAAACGATTTAATTATTGAAATGCAAGATAATAAAATTTATTTTCCTTAATAGTTTGCAAATAACACGTAAATACAAATATTTTATCGTAGTATTATAAATAGGGCCGTAATTATTTATTTTATTAATTCGTAATTACGTACAGGACGGCAAACAAAAGATACAAAATTTCAAGCGATTAAATTACATCTTAAGTGAAATTGACCCAATAAAATTCAAATATATTTAGAAAGTTGAATTTTTAAAAAAATGATTGTTGATAACAGTAATTAATCGAAAACATAAATAAATAGAAATTAATACAAGGATTAAATTATGTAATATATAATTTTACCTAGCCCACACGTACAAGTACATTAATTATGTACTACTGCCGTAATCCGAAATTAATTAATTTTATCTTCGGGTTAAAGATTTTACTGATAAGCCTACATAATTTAATGCGAAGTGAAACCCGCAAATAAATACTTCTGGGTTAATCCATTTGAAGCGTCCCAAAAAACATAAGCCGGTTGCTTGACCGATTCAAAAACATTGAAACTTACCCGTTTGTTTCCTATGTTTCAGAAACTTAAAACTATTTTTTTTTATTTACGCGGTTGATGTGATTTGAGTCTGTTATATCGCAACACAAAACTCAGTGTGAACAGTTCATTTCTTCCATCGTTATAATTTATGTATTTTTGTATGCGCATGAGTTTTCGGTTTTTCAGAACCAAATTAACGAACCAGACGGTACCGTATTGCTCGAAATGAAACCCGGTTTAAGTCCCGTTTCTTCGAGCCACAAACGTTTAAACCACATACTGAACATGTGCCTTAATTAAGATTGGTCACAGTTAAGAACACTGTTTAGAGTTTCATAATTTTGCGGTTCGTTTTGTTTTTTGTTATGAAATCAAACGGTCTAAAAAAATACTGCCCCGTCATAAACAAGGGCTGGTACACGTTAAATTATGAAATATTAGCTCCCCGTCACAGCTTCGCCCGCGCTATACGGTTACTTGCGTTTCCGGTAGCGGTCAATCTTTTTTTATTTTATATTTTTTATTCGAGTAACTGCGACGGGTGATATATGAAGTAACAGTGGCAGTGGTTATGTTGATCGAGCCACAGTGCCGTATACCATCGCACCCCTTAAAAAAATCAAAATTCAAAATCAACCCGAAAATGGTTTTTAAATATTTATCCAAAGAGTATTTGCAAGCCCAAATCTACTGAATATCTCGTAGTATAATCGGCATTGGAAAATTTACAATTGTTCAAAATTGTTTTACCTTTCTTCACCGCTTTTTAAGGTCGAATTTAAAAAATCTAGAAATTAAATTATTCACATGATTATTACACTCACCAAAAATCGGGTTGATTTTTTTCAACTGTTACCGAGAAATTAAAAAAATAGAGGATTTAAAATAATTCAAAAATCCACTTTAACCCTTGAAACTGGGAATTTCAAAGAATCTAGAAATTGGTTTTTAGGTGTTCACGTGAAGATTACACGTACAAAAATCATGCTGATATCATCATTTGTTACAGAGAAGTTAAACAAAATAGTAAATTTCACTTTTACTCCATTTTAAGCCTTTAAACTCGGAATTTCAAAAAAAAAAAACTTTCTTAGTGTGCACGTACACCGTAAGAAGAATATTCATCAATTTATCTTTAGTTTTTGCTTGGCGTCGATTAAGAATCACTCACGATACTTTCTCTTTCATTTTAATAAGACCTTTATTGAAAATATTTGTACTGAAAAAATAATTTTGGAAGCGGCTCGCTGTAAAAAAGGAAAGTGAGAACTTAGCGGCCCGAATGAAAACTGCAGCACCGTAACGGATTATTTATTATTTACACGTTTAATAAATCATTTTTCATTTTTAGATAACATTTCCGAATAACCGTGATCTGTTAGATCGAGAGTGTACCTGATGCGTACAAAAATTAGCCTTCGACCTACAAACAAATACCACGTTCGAATTTTGAAAATCGGATGATTGTTTACAGAGCTATTATAAGAGCGCTCCCAGGAACACGACGTTTGTTACCAGTTGGTGATAATCCGTCTAACCTCCCACGAGGTGCTCGCATACCTCACCGCTCCTGCCTCACACGCAGTCCCAACGAGAATCCTATTATTGTTAAACAGAATTTTTTTAAATTTATTTACGTAAATTCAACTTATTTGAATCGTTCAGTTAAACCCGGCTCGTACAGCCGTAAGAGACACAGTTCACAATTCATTAAAGTTTCTACTTCAACCGGCAAATCTCCAATACTACATATAAATTTTTTTCGAGATAAAATATATCTAAAAACCTTCTTAATAATGCCAAGAAACACGGGTAAAAATTTGGTTGCCATTGTTCGAGTAGTATTATTGTTTATCATAAACAAACAGAAACCCTGTTCCTCTTTGTATAATAGTATAGATGTAGATTGTTCAGCAGTATTAAGTTTAGATTAACATGACTAATGTTAACCGCAATCGTGTACTAAAATAAGCAGAAAAGTATAGATACTTCGCTTATCCTTTCGTTACCTCAATCTAATTGACGTCCCGAATACCTTACTGTAATACAATGAATACTGAAATATAATATCTGGCCCGCTCAAAGGGAGAAACATCAACTGTTATCATCGAACTGAAATAGAAAAAAAATTTCTCTGATAATTTTATTAAATTAATATATAAATCTTCGCGTGGTTGAACGAGAGAATTCGGATTTGAGTAACTATTTTTAATGGCAAAATAATTCAATTTTCTACGAGCTGTAAACGTCTTTAAAAGTAATTTCATGGTTTAATTAATTATAAAATTAAAAATAACATATTTTTTTACGAATTTCTTTTTCATCTCGTAACTGTTCGATAATGAATTTAAAGATCTTTTGTACAATTATTATTTACTTACTGTTTAACAGAAAAAAACTATCGTTTCCAAATAGAAAAGTTTAAATACGTAACAAAAGAAATTTCTCTTATTGAAATTTATTGTGACATCAATCTAACCAGATGATGTCACGAGTCTCACACCGATTCTAAACAAGAGACCAATAAGAAAAATAGAGAATTCGTTACAGATGTTACAGTTTAAAATAACGATAAAAAAGATTACAGTACGGTACTCGACTGTCTATTGCAAAATACGTTTCGAGTGCAATCGGCTGTTCAAAAGTGCCGGTGAAAGATTCGCTGACCGTGACAATAAATTTAACTCGGTTACTTAAGCATGTTGTACTAACTGCGATCTCGATGAACTACAGACGAGAACCGAGGATTCTAAACAAATAACGATCCGATCCCGTGTTAAGTGTAAAGGTAAATCCGTACTGTTAAGTAATTATTAAGTTGAGAAACCGTTAAGTCTCATCCGATATTCTAGGTTGATAATCGGTGGTAACCGACTTATTGACATCTACTCTCCTGTCTTATCAGTTACAAAACGATTGGACTTGGCGTCTATTTCGACAAACTTACCTAACTAAAAATATACGAGGAGAAACCCAGCCGATTTCAGACCTAAGTAGCCAGAGTTGTCTTTTAATATAAATTATAATCTAGGTCCTGAGTAAGATAAACTACATCCGATTACAACCCTACGGTGAACATCTAAACGGAAGCAACCTATATAAACTGTTTACCGTAATCACCAGAATTACGCAATATTTAAGAAAGATTGGAAAATATTAGCAATCCTTATGAAACGTTTCATTTCAAAGACGTTTAAAAATTCTATTAGCTTTATTCAATGAGCCTCCCCCTATTTTTTAACCTTTAACTAAATTTATCCTTAGTGGATAAATCACAGATAACTATTTACCTCAGAGGAGTCTGACCGCCAGAAAAAATCTTGAAAAAATTGTTAATAAATTTAATGCGACAAAACGCAAATATTTGGGGGTAATTTTGTTATATTATTCAGCGATTTGGATCTTGGTGAAAATACGAATTTTTTATCAGTAAAGTACCGTTTACTGTACGTACCAAGGTTTCATAATTTCAATTAAAACGATCGGGAATCTCAACGGTACGTTAGGAAAAAGTACAGTCGTTTTACATAAAAGGAAATACATTGCAGGTATTGGACTGTACGTCCGAGAGAATTCCCGGTACCCCTCGACACAAATATACGTTGTAGACTTAATACGCATTTTCAAATTTATAAACATTTGTATTTTCAAAATTACTTTATCCGATGAATCTGGGTGTGCACAATCCTGTTGAACGCGCAGAGTTATGCGTCTCCACGTCCTCCTTGACGTAATGAAAAGCATCTCGGTGTAACGATTCGAAAAAGCCTTTTCCACATTTATGGAATTCTTCGATCGTTCTGCCAATCGACTTCGAGTCAGACAGGCTCTGATTAATTTTCTACAACGAGATGCGATAAGTTCGTCTTGTTATATTCAGGCACGTTCCACGATACCCTTCTCTTGAAGCCGAGGTATTAACAGATTTTCCAAAATCTTTTAATAAGCATTACAATTCGTATAATCTTAAAAAAAATACGGTTTGAACGAGTATGCGATGTCATCCTGGATACGAGACGCACGACAGGTTCCCTTCCTATACAAGTCCAAAATAATAGTTCTCCTCGGCTTAGAAATATGCATTACCGGCTCGTGAGTTTCGATACTTGTATATTCATCAAAAAACATCACTCGCACGGGATACCGCATTGTAAATCGCGACATGAAATCACGGCAGGCTTGCAAACACGTTGTTTCGTGACTAAATCTGATAATTCACTCACAAAAGTCGATCGGAAAGGTTTCGTAATGTTTTCGATCGACTTTTGGAAAATTACAAACGGATTTAACCCGCAATAAGTTGATTACAGGAAGGTGTCCGGCGAAGAAATCTGTGAAGTAAGTTACTTATTAGTACAGACCTTTCGCTGTGGCGCATTATATTCGTCTCTCTAGTTATCCAGTTCTATAGCACCGCCACAAGTTTTAATGTAACTTGTTTAAACATTATCGATAAAACTTGTATTGTGTTGATTTAGGTTTTAAATATAACATAGATATAGTAATTCGCATTAAATATTAAAAGAAAAACTTATATAAAAAAACAGAAAAGATTAGAAAGAATAAGAACGTTATCGGTTCAGGGCGTCTCTTTAATCATTTTCCCCGTCCCTTCTTTGTATTTTTTTCTTAAAACGATACGGTTTAAAATATAACAATCGCTATACCGCGATTAAACGCTTATCTATAGCGACAATTACAATCTTAAGGAAATAACATGAGATCTGAAAGGTTAACTACCGCCTACGCCCAGCTTAAGTCGCAACATGAGACCGTTTCCTTCCTGGCGTCTACCCTACTTACCCTAGTGCACGTTTATACTACTCGACTACAAAAGATTTGATATACATTTTACATTAACTGAATTACAGGATAATGAATTTCCATTTAAATAATAAACAACAGTTCACTAAAATTATTATTTTTTATAAATATATATCTTATTATATTATTTGTACATATATAATCATACAATTAAATAACAGTAGCGAGATTATCAGTAACCGATGATATAACACAAACAATACTTTAGTTAAGAATTAAAAGATACGAAAGATAATAAAGCATATATAAAAAATTATTTAGATATAAAAGAAAAACAAAGTAATATAGTACATATCAATTTATACGACTTTTATTATTATAATCGAGTATCGTATTGGGGTACAGTGGATGTATAATAAAAAGTGAAAAGAAACGGGTGAAAGTTTTTTCAGATTAATTTATTTAATAATGATCATTAATTTAATTAATATAAAGGTAGCAACGATAGATAATAACAGATAAAAATCAAAAATTAACGAGGCGGCAGACGGATACTGGACACGGATTAGTGGGCACAAAGTACACAAATAAAATACGTACTTCTTGACGCCAGATTAAAGTCTGATAACAGTGTAACAAGCGAATGAACTTATATTTATCTAAGTTCAAATATCTAAATGTAACATATAACAACAGTAACGATACTCTTTTATAACAACAAACAAGCTGGATTTTCCCTTCCGGTAGCAGAAGATTAAGGGAAAAATTATTAAATTTAAAAAAAAATCAATCTTAGGGTGACGGAATCAGAATTGAAAATGAATGCGTGTTTATTAAGCGATACTACATGAACGAGTCGATGCGGAAAAATATTTTTGTGAATACGGTAATACATAACGAGCATCGTTTTTAAATTAAGAATCGTCTACATATACAAACAATACAGGTTGACGCTTTAGGATTTGTGAGGAAAATGTCTTTTCGGCGAGCTGTCAGAAGTAATTTTTCGGCAGCACTTTATTAATTATGTCGAAAATCAATCCCCGATTTCCAGATACGATCAGCGATTCGTTTTTCTAAATGTAGAAAAAAGATTCATCCGGCTAAAATTGTCACGGATGTGACCGATCTGAAAAAAGGTGTCTGTTACTTTACGATGGCATAAAAACAAATAATGCAGCTAGATCTCGACGCTCGTACTTCATCATTATAGAAAAGAAAATTGCTGTTAATTCATACGTTCGGAAAAAAATAACGTTCAATATCGATGAGATTCAAGCTTTTTTCAGACTTTCCCTATTTTCTCTGGTCCCGCTGTAACGAAATTATCGGCGAATTTCTCACTACAAGAATTATTGCAAGGCGGGTCTTTAGAATTCCGATATCGAAACACGAGAGAAAATATCTGTCGCTTTCTCACCGTTATCGTACAGAAGGAAATGATTTCTTGGACGGTATAACGATTAGAAACGAGACATAGGTGTGTCGCTATACAGTCAAAAAATAAACGAGTCTCCTGAACGGCACCGCACGATTCTTCAACCGAAAATTTCAAACGCCACTTTCGACCACGATAATCTTGAAAACGTTTTTTTGGATCCGGAAAGCCGGTCTCCTGGTTATTTACTTCGAGGAGAAACCATCTATATAGAAAGATACTACGAAACTAAGGAACAATACGCTATAAAACCCGCCGCCGTGATCGACTCATGAAGAGGGTTGTATGTTCGACGATAATGCACTCCCTGGCTCATAACGCGGCAGAATAGTTCCAAAATATTCTAAGGGAGGTTTTAGACCGTCCAGAGTACCATCTGACTTTCATTTTTTCTTCCGATTAAAGTAATTTTAATGAGAAAAACGCATGCAGACCGATGACGACGTCCACTAAATTGTCACCGACCGGTTTAAGAAGCAGATGGCAGAGGTCGGTCTTTCACGACAGATCATCATCGAACTCATCTTCCAATCTCAAATATTTTCTGATATTAGCGGGGATTAAGGTGAAAAATAGTTTTAAAAAATAATTCTACTGTAATAATAGCGATTTAGAATTGCAATAAGTTATCAATTTATGAAAAAAATGGATTCTTGCTTATTTAAGAAATTACCTTCATATATATATATTTTATAACCAAAATGAATAAGGAAAATTCATCAAGCAGGTTTCATTAAAAACTGGTTTAGGAAGGTGTCCCGTATATTAATATAAAAATAAATAAATCGAGGGAATAAACAAAGTCGCTTCAATTTTGTAAGTACGGTAAAAGTAAAATGCAAAAAGTGTATCCAAACGTGTGCAGTGACCATCCAAATCTAAGAAACATAAATTAGCAGTCGTTCACAAAATTTTCTCTCGAACATCTAGTACTGCGAAATTGAAATTTTGAACTCTTTAACTTAATTACTAGGCATTTCAGAAGCGACCTTTTAATAATAATATAAAGCCAAAGATTTAGATAACATTTGAATTCGACAAAAATGTTAAATCTCTCAGATAGTATCAACCACTAAGTTTTACTCGATATTATATTTAATTTTAATTATTAAGTTGAAGTAAACCGATGAATATAAAAAAATCTGTGAGATTAAAGTATATTCTTACTTGAATAAATTTCCACGTTTCTGATTGACTGTAACAGATGAATTTTAATATCGTTAGAGGTTACTCGGTTAATCTATACGATTAGAAATCAAAGAATCAAACAGAGGTTCAAACGAAACTTTGTGTAGTATTAAATAAAACTTTTGAATACTTGAAGACATGAATACAAAAAAAAAATTAATATGAACATTAAATAAAAAGAAAAGGATAATGAACTTTAAATATGGCGTGACAACTCGTGAAATAGAACAGTCACGAGTACGAACGACAAATAGAAACCGCAGAAAACAACGTGCAAAATGTAAAATACACGAAAAGATTTAATTCAAGAATACCACTAATAATGTTATACAATTTTTTTTATCGATTAGCATTTTAAAAATTACATTATTTAAAATCGTTCTAAAAAATCCTACTGATCTACTTCGTAGTAATAACAAAAACAATAAAAAAAAGAAGAAAAAACTCGATCGTGGATGTAATTCATTTGTGAACGTAGGTATATTAATTCCTTAAACCGTTATATCTAATATAATCTAACACAAGGCACAGAGATAGGAACAATGCTATTTACTATAATACCGTTATATGATGAACGACTTAACCTCGACTATATTTTGTCACGTATAATATCATCTCGTAACGTCAAATGTATCTTGAAAACAACAATGTCACGTATCATTAATAATTAGGCTATATATATAATTACTACCGATAGAAAACAATTATATATAAGAAAAGTAAAAAATGAAATTGTAAAATTAAAAGTAGCAGTAAACTAATAACCTTTGTTTCCTCATCTGCGGCAAAAAAGTAAAAATAAAAAAACCATAAGCTACGGTAGGGAACGTAACGGTAAAGATACCAAACTTAAATCCGTCTCGGAGACGCAAAACCTGTAATCCACCAAAATTTAATGGTATATCGTCGATAGAACTAATCCATATTAACGGAACGAAAAGAATAAGCCATTTACTGCTATCTCGGTAGGAAAATATACACCGACCATTTTAGCGCACGGTACGCAAAAGGTCAAAATAAAATAAGACCTCGATTTGCTCGGCAAAAAGAGATCGGTCGCTTTTAACGAACGTATACGATTCAGTTGCATGTTAATTAATGTTATTCAGCGCATAAAAGAATACTAAAATTACTGCAATAAAGAAAATCTTTTACCGACAATAAATAAATTGCAACAAATTATTATTCGCAATAGTAACAGATCGACAAATGTGTTTCGAGATACTAAACCGGGTACATTAAACAACCTTCTGTGGTGTTTCTAAGAAAAAAAACCAATAAATATTATATAATAATGTATTACAAACGATCGAAAAAAATTGATACGTCGCGTACAAAAAATTACGTACCGATACATTTATAAAGAGAATATTGTTCTGTTAATATCGAGAGATTTAGATTAATTCAATTCAACTGAAAACCGGTTCGTCAATAATCGATTCGATGTTTTTACAAACACGTACACCTCGTAAAAGAAAGAGAAAAAAGATTATTCATCATCTTATTAACACTCACAAGTAACAACTCGTCCGAGCGCAGTAATGAACTAAACGGTCTTATCATAATGGAAATTTAATGTGTGTCACTCCGCAGAACATACAATTTATTCGTGACTTTACGTTTATTAAATTGAAAAGTGTTTTTTCCTCGGATTAATGATAAAAGCCTTTAGGAACGAAAAATAAGAACGTTAATGTTCAAAATCTATTCCGAATTATTCAACAGAGTTCCGCTCTTCAATTATTTAAACATTTTTATATTTCATATTAATGACGCGTCTACAATAAAAAAAAATTAATAACATGCAATTCGCAAACAATTTAGACGGCAGAGGTTGCGCCCGTATATTAATACAAAAAAGCCGCTTATTTACCGCTTAATTTTTTAATTCCGTAAATATTTGTAGGATCCAACACAATAAATTATATGAAACGCATTATTTTAAAAAATTCTTAACTTTTGGTAAAACACTTGAAATGGATTTTAATGTAATCCTCGTAATTTTTTTTAATCGTGATTTTACAATAAATTACGACTTTTGTAAATACAAAAGTTTGATATTTTCGACTCTTTAACAATTAATAAAAACACTTACACGGCTGATAACAGCAAAAAGACATTTCGTTTGTATTCTAATTTATCTTATCTCTTATATTGTACTATTTTAAATTACTAGAAAAATCAATTCAACGTTAAATAATACATAGGATGTTCTATTTTATGAACATCTGCCGTACTTCATCGGCAGATGTTAAATAACTTTTTTTAATACCAGTCCTCAAAATAATCTATTTTGAGGTGTGCAATCCATATAACCTCGAGCCCCCGTCGGGAGTAACCAACAAATTTTATTTAGTAAGAGTAAGGTTATAAAGGATAATGAAAAACAAAAACGATAACTCTAATCAAAATGACGTCCATTTAGTATTTTACACGCGTAGTTTTAGAAGTAGACTCCACACCGCTTAAATACAGGAACCCGCGCGACACTAAAACACAAACACAAACGCTCAACAGTAAAACACTAAAAAAGGTTAGTAAATCTTCCTGCGTTGCAAAATTATAATTTTTGGTACGAGGCCATTATTTGTGACGGGTACTGTAACGTCACCTTCGAAACAAGCTGTGAAAAATATTAAACGGTTGCCATTTTGGTAAGAATTGTAACCTATAGTTTTTTTTACGTAAAAACGTTTGTTTTTCGATGCTCTTTGGAATATCCTTTTCACCGTTTTTGAGTTGTCCTCCAAGATGATCCCTGGGCGTTTGGGGATCTGGTAGTCTTCTAAATTTCATTTTTAATGTTCGTCTGTCGGAAAGTTGTTTAATAAGGGTTCCCGAGCTTTAACACTCTGAATAATGTTTTAAAAAAGTTATACAAATTTCACTAAAGGAAAAACAGAAGAGTAATTTTTTCGCGTAATTGTATTACGTAATCTATTAGCAGGTTTTCATTAAAATTTTAAATTTAAATTTTAAAATTTAATTTTTAAAATTTTAAATTTTCATTTAAATTTTCTACCGTACAAAATAACAATGTTTAATAATATATTAAACTGAATATTTCCTTCTAGTGTCTTATAAAGTAAATAATTTCAAACACAATCCTTTTTTCGCGATTCATCTTAACATACCTCGAAGTGGCCTCGACTACTGGTCTCGTACTAAAAATAGATCGTTTTTAGGTAGGAACATTTCATATTTCTTTATTAATATTTTGCGTTATACTACTGAGCTGTTATTTTTAAGAGGTATTACAGACTTTTCCTGAAGCTAGCTATGAAAAATATTTAATGATCGCCATTTGTTTTGTTAGGGTTATCGTAGCCAGACGTATTCTAAGTCAAATTATTGTTTTCCAATGCCCTTCAAAATTATGTGTCGCACCCCTATCCTTTTCATTTAACATTTTTGAATTTGCCTCCACGGTTGCTCTGGTTGCTTAGGGTGTGATGGTCTTTACCGAAAAAAGTAATCGTTTCGAGATACGGATGTTTGTTAAATTTGTTTTTAAGATTAACCGTTAAAATAGTGCATTATGCGACGAGCCTATAATAACAGCCATCGATGCAAGAACGTATCAAAAAGTTACCTGTCGGTGAACTTTCAAATTAAGCTCTGCTTCCTAACTATCAGATCGGATTATAATAAAAGTAAAAGAACAGCCGATACATTAAACAATATCCGCTTTTTATCGGTCAGCGGTCGAAAGGAGTAGGCTGCTTTTGATCTACTGAACAGCTGTGTCGTAATGAAAATGTGTTTCACGATGACCCTCATTATGATACAATTTCCAGCCACGCCGCGTAATTCAAACTTGATAATACAGCAGTAGAAAAAAATTTAAGTGTTCCTATACTTTATAAACCTGTATAACCTAATACTAAAAAATAACATTAAATATTTAATATCGTTTATTTATCGACAAGAATTCAATGCAATTATATTTTTAACACCGTAAGATATTCAACGTGTACATATTGTTCTCATTTTCATATGTTGTAGTAAGTATAAAATATTAATTTACTACAGAATATTTTTAAAAAATCAGTTAAGAAAACTAAAGATAGCACTGAAAACATAATTTTAGTTTCCTAATATGCGATAGATGATTATAATCTGGTTTTTGATGCTGAAAAGGAATACGAACTCAGAATCTTTCTATCGCCCAACATTTTTGAAATATTTTTAAATTTTAATTAAAGGATATTTTTCGACGTATAGTTAGCATTTTAAGCTCCTATTGGTATTTTGTTAGATCATTTTTTATCGTTTAACTTTGTTAACATAATTTGTAAGCTATAAATAAAGCACTATTTGTTCTGTATATATAAGAGAGTGGCAAAGGTACACGGAAGGCTTTGCCATTTGGTGTACCTATGGTTTGGCGTGAACCAAAGGATCGTGTAACTGATAGTTACTTTTGTTAACAAGTGTATCTGGAATTTCTAAAAAAATCGACTCGCACTGTAACATATCCCTCATTGCAATCTGCAATCACGCCTGTACCTCACAGTGAAATTATTCTAGTTCCTGAGCTGCCTCCTGTGAATGTATGTATCGAAAGCAGCGATGAAGAATCAGGCAGTACTGAAGAAGAAAACCATGATTTGTTTTTTAATTATCTTCCGAAAAGCCACATCTTATATCACAAAGTGAATTAAATGACACGGTTAGGGAATTAAATTTATCAAAAATCAAGCTGAACTGTTAGAATCAAGACTGCAAGGTTGGAATTTACTTAAAAAAATACAAAACTTTCGGCTTTCGAAATCAACAAAAAGAACTTTCTCAGTACTTTATCGATGAAAATAATTTGGTTTATCGCACAAATATTGACGAGCTTATGTTGCACTTAGGACAAGTTCATAAATCTCAGGACTAACGCCGTTTCATAGATTCGTCCAAGTATAGTTAAAAAGTGGTTCGACAACACAGCGGTAACAAATATCCTTCGATACCGATCGCTTATGGTATAAATTTTAAAGAGACGTACGATGTGATGAAAGACGTTCTTGAAAAAATAAATTATAAAAAAAACAGCTGGAACATATGTGGTGATCTGAAAGTTATAGCCATTTTGTTAGGCACGTAGGCACGCTATACTAAGTACATGTGTTTTCTTTGCGAATGGGACAGGTGAGAAAGGGATAAACACTATGTTAACAGAGTGGAAGAAACGAGACAACTTAACTCCAAATGGGAAAAATATTATTCATCGACCCTTAGTTGAACAGAAAAAAAATATTTTTACCCCATCTCCATATCAAGCTAAGACTAATGAAAATTTTGTGAAAGCAATGAAGGATAGTTGCGGATTTTTGTACATCAGGCAGAAATTTCCAAATGTAAGCGAAGGAAAAAGTAAAGAAAGAATATTTGTTAGTCCTCAAATATAAGAGCCGGTCAAAGATGATGTATTTAACTCGATGTCAAATAATATAGAACGTCCAGTTTAGGCTTCATTTAAAGACGTTTACAAAAGTTTTCTCGGCAACAAAAATCCGACAATTACCACGATATCGTTGCTCAACTTCTTACTTCATACAGAGCTATGAAATACGATGTAATACGTCTTTGAAAATACATTTCCTCCACTCACAGCTGGATTTTTCTTGGACATCTTCGGAGACGTAAGTGACGAACACTGTGTACGTTTCCACCAAGATTTCGGTGATAGACAAGCTATAAAGGGAATACTAACATGCTAGACGATTACTGTTGACATTAATTCGGGATGTGCCTGAGACTAGGGATAAAAGAAAGGCATCAGCGAAATCATTCTAACACATCATGTACGGCCATGCAAAATTATAAGATTGACAGATTTTAACTATATTTTCCCTTATTTTTTTTTTGAAGCGTAATTTACTTAAAACTAAGCGTTATAGAAAAACTGTATTTTTCAGATCGGTAATGTACGCAAAAAAGCAATTCAAGAAATGATATCACACTTGAGAAACATTAATTTTTTTTTGTGTATCATTGCAATTATTTAAATAAATGACGTCATAATTTCGTCATTATGATATGTGAATTAGAACATAATTATGCTAATTAACGATAAAAGCATAACAATAAAAAGTAAAAACAGACATTATTAACATATAAATAGAAGCTATAAATTTATATAAAAAATAAATGGTACATTTATATAATGTATAATATATATCGTTCAAAAACACGCTACATTATCTGTAACTAATCAAACCGATTATTAACAATTAAATGACATTCAAGTCCTAATCTATTCATTTAAATATAGATTTAAACCTACAACCTTAAGAAGAAAAAACTAATCGTCCTATTCTGTACAATTAATCATTAATACAGGATACCAACGAACATTTTATGACGATTCGAAATCATTTAAGTAAATTTAATACTTTGAGAAATAAATTTTTATGAGATGCTATAAATTTTGTACAATAAAAGATATTAATTAATATTTTATTTATACTTCCAGAAAAAATTTTAAAATGGTATTTTTTACGATACTAGTTAGAATAATGCGACAAGCTAAGTAATTATAAATGGTCCTGTGGAAATAAAATAAAAAAAGACTTACCGATCGTGGCAAACAGATCTAACAATATGGAAATTGCATTTTATACGAACCTGAAAAAGAAAAAAAAAATGTTAAGCAGAGTACAGAAAAAATTAACTAATAAACCGGTAACAGTTGTACATGTACACACTTTATCCGAATCAAAGAAAACCTAATTCCGGCAGAAATAAAGATAAGAGAATTTCAACCGGAAAAAAATCTGTGAAATAATATAAGATTACACTTATACATATCAGAATTAAAATAGAGTTAAAAAAATCCAAATCATAAAATAAGATAAAACTTTTCTGTTTCGATGCAATGTCTACTAATCTAACGGCAGGCGGTCTCTTGAAATAATCCTTAAAAAATTCTCAAACCGCATAAATAATAAAAAAATATTTTGTCCCTCACGGAGACGACAGTATTCAACAACACGGAAAAAAATATTAAAAAATGATTCAAACACGAAGATATTTAAATCGTACTTGGTTTTGGATTACACGCTACAAACGACATAAAGGGTAGGTATAAAATTACTAGACTCGTATAATTCTATGAAGTTGTGACTTTCATATTTGTATTAGCAGAGGAATAGAAGGATAGGGGTTACTAGAGAAGCTCCAAGCTCGCTCCGGGTTGGATTTTCTCCAAAACTACCGAAAGGAAAATACAATTTCCAGACAACTCTATTTTAAGAGCGCCGACCTCACCACATAACGTAATAACAAATAAGTACGAAAGTATTTTACTCTAATCGGTACATAATATAATACCGATGTCAGCAACGGTTAGACATGTTATTCCAAACATAAGGAAAAGGAACTGCGCATTCGCCAGGACGGATCAAAGGAAACCGTGATAAAATCTTGATCAAGCCGGATCACAAAAAACATAAATGTAAATTATTTAATATATATAGCGTTTTGTTAAGGCGCTTCAAAAAGTAAAACAGTAATGTTTGATTTTATTACAAACTAAATCAATTTCATCATCTAAAGAGAATTTGTCATCTAATAAAACACCCACAAATCTCGTTTTACGAGCAACAAAAGTACCAACGTTACATTAACGGCATCTCAATCCATTCGACCACCAATCAGCAATATTAACTCTAATTGATAAGTACAGTGCAACAGATTTGTTCGCATTTAAATTTAGACGGCTTCAATCGACCCAGCGAATAATTTTCTGAACTAACGTAGAATTCTCAGCTCCTTTTAAAAACTTATCTTATTAGATAAGTTTAGTCACCTACGAAGCGGGTTCAGTCAAAGTATGTGAAGTTATACTAATGTAGCAGCCTCAAAAGAGCTTCCTGAAATTAACAAGGTTCCACTAAGCATCTAGGAAATCCACTGAGAAAGAAGGGATCACGGATAAGGGAAAATATGGATTCCAATAATAAATCTAGTAAGAAAAAATAAAGAATCGAGACAACTCTACCCAGGGACAAATAGGTTCTTTCCAGTCTTTGGAACTCATACGACGTAGATAATCACTAGTTTTTGCAATATATTTTTATTCAGGTTCGGGGAATAGCAGCACATTAACGACCGATGATTTCGGGTAATCTGTTTAAATGCATTTTACAACAAACTGTTTTTCTTCAGAATATTAAAGGGTACCTGGGACGAGGCTTAGGTTTTCTTAAGGAAAATCTCTCTCGTCCTTAATCAACCGAATCGCACGAACGTTCATTTATGCCCGCTAAAAGGTAATATTTTTTTCGATTACGATACAAATATATCATAATAAATCAGGTTTAAGGCGCGTACACGCATCTATCTGTATCACTTTCCTATTGCAAAAAGTCGAATTTATATTTATATTCCGAGTTTATAGTCAGTCAGTATGCGCATCACGATGCGAATACGCGTACTCAAATATCATGACATTCAACGGAAAGTAAATGGAGAAAAGAAAATTGAAGAACCTAACGGCGATCATTTTTTTCTCTCTTTTTTGAACTCGATAACCAAATTACACCATTTTTAAATAGTGCAACGGAAAAGAAAGAAAAGCGTTCTACCGAGTGGAAGCGGAGAACTTTACCAGACAATATACATACGTATTTGATGAATGACAAAAAAAAAGAAGCGTATTCTGATTGTTCAACTTTCCCGCCCACGATCGGTGACGGCGAAGAGTAAAGAAGTGAAACGGAATGTTCCTAGACTTTTCTTATGGATCCACCGGGTCGGTCTAGCGGTGAACACGTCTTTCCAAATCAGCTGATTTGGAAGTCGAGAATTCCAGCGATCAAGTCCTATAAAGTCAGTTATTTTTATACGGATATTAATACTAAATCGTGGATAGCAGGGTTCTTTGGCGGTTGGGTTATAATTAACCGCACATCTCAGGAACGGTCGAACCGAGACTGTACAAGAAGACTACACTTCATTTACACTCGTACATATCATCCTTATCCATCCTCTGAAGTAATACCTGAACGGTATTCCCGGAGACTAAACAGGAAAAAATACGTTTCTTATGGATGTCACTCCAGTAAACGCATCCACATACATTTCTTTTACGTTTGCCTAACAAAAGTAAATTTATTTCTTGGCGGATCAGTAAGGGACTTCAATTCACTGTTTACGAACCGCTTACAACATAATTGAGTAACACAGGATAAAAATTAGAATATTTAATATGAAAAACAAAAGAGTATAAATGTATCGAGTAACATATGAAACGATTACAAATGCGATCGTTAGAAAATATAATCATATATTTGTAAGTCACGTTTCAAAGACGTAATTACAAAAAAAGACACGTATTATGTCAATAATGATTTATTTGAGTTCACTAGTTTACTACAATGACCTATTATCACATAGTGCTATTAACAATTTTTAAGTTAAAATGCATTTAACAAATAAATCAACCAAATTGACACAAGGAATAAAACGGATAAAGTGGAAAAAGAATTTGCGTCAGGATTAATGAAGTATTTTTTCTAAACAAACATCAGTAAATTTAACTGATTTCTGAGTTAACACGATAAATAAAAATAATTTTTTCCATAATCATTTTAATTGTGTGAGCCTGCGTGGAAATAGGCGGATTGAAAAAAATTCAGGGCTCCTAAACAATTATTATCTTTATATATATATATATATATATATATATATGTGCGCACGCTTTTACAAAAATTGATTTATTCAATCAATAATTTTTACAGTAATTTTGTAGCTAAAGTAGAAAAACTTATTAAAAGATGATGGACGTTCGCTTTACTTACTACTTAAAGCTCTTAAGGTTACAAAACGTTTACTGGTTTAAAAAAAAAGGCACGCCTGATAAAAAACTAAAAGTAGATAGAAAAGGCCAAAATATAATTTAAAAGAAAATTTATTAAATAAATACACACGCATCAAATGTTTTAACAAATCGAGATTTGAAACTTTTAAGACAATTAAACGGTGAACTAAGTCATTCATTTTGGCGATAATAATTAAATGTTTCTCATTTTATGGGTTGGGGTGGGGAAAAATTTAAGATTTTAAAATAACAACACCCATTAAGCGGCATCACATTTTAAACTTAATATCCAAACGAGAATAACTCAATAAGAGGTTTTCTCAATCTACTGTTAACGATACGATATACGTTTACGGTATAGAAATACAAAATAGTGAAAGGGACAGAGTTCCGATTTTCAAATTAATCAAAAATCCCGATGAACTGGATTCTCAGTTTGGACTAAGCGTAGAAAAATTTAAAAAGAAATACTCCGCTTTTATGGAAACAGTTAAACAGGTTATTCAATTATTTATATAAGGTATATAGTAGTAATTGCAAAATTCACCAACATATAAAGTTTTCATTTAAAGAGCAACGGAAAGGTTTATAACGCACGCGCACGCGTGTGTATACAGATGTTGAATATAGTCAACAAAAATATGACGTGAAAAAATATGACAGGAGTCAATTTCTCCAAGACGTACACACAGAAAGAGTGATAGATTGGGGGAGGGGGGAGAGAGAATTTACTTTCCCTATTCTGTTTTTTTTCTTTTGAACAATGGTAGATAACAACATAATTATTCAGGATGTCCCGGGAGATTCTCATTAACCCTAAGGAACTAATTCAGGACACCAAAATAAAGAAAAAGGTTCATGTGGACAAATCCACTATCTCACTTCATTTTCTATTTTCCTCCATTTTGTTTGGTGTTTTTAATCTACATCTTAACAACAGATCGAAATATTTTAGTAAAATTTGGTTTATACGCATCCAATATCTTTATTTTATTTTCTTCTTTTTAACCTCCGGGTCTACGGTTAGGTATTGCTTCAGAGGATGAACGAATAATTTGTAGCGTGTGTGAAAATGCTATGCCTGACCGGAATTCGAACCGGGACTTCGGGATGAAAGGCCGAGACGCTACCACTCGCGCCAAGGAGGCCGGCCGGCTATCTGATCACATCTACAAAGTAAATAAGTTAGAAAATTAAAAATATGGCGGTCATTAGCATTTTTTAATCGTTAACGGCTCCGTAAATATTAGTTTTATGACGTAAAAATTTCATCCTGATCAAAACGACGATTAATTTGTTCAAATGGTTTTCACTTTCTTCGCTAATTGAATTAAAAATAATTAATAACGATAATATTTATTATTATTACTGATAACCGAAAAGGGGTAAAACTGTCGGACTGAATCATTTTTGCGATCTATTAAACAACTATATAACGCCGCTATTTACGAAACGATTTTAACATAAACAGCTTCATATAATTTACTTAATAAACTTACGTAGAATGAATATTTATTTTAAACTAATGTACAACTAAATAATATATTTACGTTCATTTTATGACAATTTGTAATACTTTTATTAATATCCTTAGCAAATATGAAACCGAAATGTACGAATGGAAAATCTTCAATACAGAGGTAAAAAAGAGCTGGCAGGTAGCACGACTATACGTGAAAGGATCGCCGTACAGATCGGATTAAGTAACCCACCGAGTTGGTCTAGTGATTAACGCGTCTTCCTAAACCAGCTGATTTGGAAGTCGAGAGTTACAGCGTTCAAGTCCTAGTAAAGCCAGTTATTTTTACACGGATTTGATACTAGATTGTGGATACCGGTGTTCTTTGGTGGTTGGGTTTCAATTAACCACACATCTAAGGAACGGTCGAACTGAGAATGTACAAGACTACACTTCATTTACACTCATACATATCATCCTCATTCATCCTCTGAAGAATTATCTAAACGATAGTTACCGGAGGCTAAACAGGAAAAAGAAAGATCCGATTAAGTGATTGACAACGACTTATTCGTTTATGATGTACTATATGTAGTAGTACGACTAAATTAGTTTTTTGCATCGTTACGAAATTTATGAGATCGAAAAAAGTAAACAATTTTATAGAATCAAAGAAAGCAGAAGTAAATAAACATGAGAACTGACCCATCTTAAGTTTAACGTAACGTACATCGAAAACACCCATTAGGATGGTCCGTGTACCGCATGACCGGCTTCAGTTCAGGAAATACAGCGGGTACAAGAACAGATATTTTAGTCCTCGCATTAATTCTGTAGCATATACTTAAAAAAAAGTAAAGCCATCTCCTACACGACAGAAATCTGGAAAAGCATTTGATAATGTAGTGTAGAATATAACTATAAAATTTTAAGAAACTTCTGTATTAAATGTAGATAAACAAAAATCCGGTAGCAGTTACGAGTAGATGGAGGTCGAGTTCCGATTCAGAAACGAATCTACATCGTCGCTTTTCAAATTCTATACAGAAAAAACACACGAATTAAACAAAAAATGTAGGAGCGGAAAAGTACGCGTGGAAAAAATATAATGATGGTAAGATTCGCCGATGAAATTGTTCTTTTGGAAGAAACAAAAATAAGAAGAAATACTAAACAGCATTCATTTACTTCTAAGAATAAGCTTCAACCTGAAAAGTAGCCGATATAATAGAAAGTAAGAGAAAAGTAGCCGATTGGCGTAAGCACGTAGATGTTTTCATTCAAAAGGTCTAAATCTTTAAATTATGTTTTCATGAAAAAAAAAATCTAAGAATTAGAAAGTAATCTTCGAAGCGCGTGAATGAAATGAAGCGCATTACTACAATGAAATACGTACAACCAAAGAACTTATTGGAAAAACATGTTTCCAATACAGTTTACGGCGTAATGTTGAAAATCAGATAGGTTAATGAAATTCCAAATGAAGATGACATTAGACGATCGATCAGCCACATATTAACACATACGGATTTAGTTAATCTGAAGTCCATAATTCGTGTAGAAGGTAAAAACTGTAAAGACGAAGTTCGGAATATATAAAGCGGATCGTTAAGAAGATGGGACTTCAGCGAACGCTGAAGTCGATAGACCGAAGACGGTTAGGTATCCGTCGTCGGTGACTGCCGCACGAGGGGAGTTCAAAAAGTTTGTTGCGGATAATGGTGAGCGGTTGGGACCGGTACGGCGAAGCGAACCGGTGGCAACCGCTATTGGTTCGCCAACGTAGTATTTTATTTCGTTCGAAACGCAGTAGCGGGTGGATAATGAGAAGTGTTCGACTCTCCCGTACAGCTCGAAAGAATAGGTGTGCGACTCGAAATTACTTATTATCCCTTTACATCGCTTCGAAAAGAAATATCAGGTGATTGAAGAAGTATCAGTTACAAAATTGTGTAGCCGTCTCCAGCGGCCAAAAATCTTAATGTACCGAAATAGTCTGTTTTTTTTTACATCGATCCACGAATTTAATAAATTAAAAGCAGTCTATCGTCAGCTAAAAATTTCTTATTGCACTTTCAATCGGTTAAATAGACTTTCAATAGTCTCTTCTTAGTTCTATTATGTGTGCGACGTCTACTGTAATTGTTGTCGAATGACAGACAAATAACCGGACGGCTTGTGTCGTCGAACTCTTTAAACCCCTGCGCTATGTGTGTGCCGGTGGGTAATTGATAATCCGCCTAAAAAAAAAGAGGTCAATACCGGCTCAGCAATGAAAGAATGGAAGGGTATAGGGAAACTCCTTCTCACTTTGTCTATTATGCCGGTCTCGGTAGTCTGATATTTTTGGGAATTTTTACGGAATATTTTGGGGTTCTTCATGTTACGGTGTCTTACATCACTTAGCTTACGATTGTTAGTGTGTTCTTAACGTAATAAAATAATAACATTATAAAAGACTAAAGAAAGCCTAGATATCACTGAAGAATGCTATTACTCTAAAAAAAAAATATATGCGATACGATCATTTCCTTTCCCTTTTATTGAAAACTATCATTAAACGCGTTAATTTATCGTAAACCTTTCTCCAATTTAACGTAATCAATCCGCTTATATTACAGTAAAAGAATGTTTAATAACTGAAATCTAAATTCATAAAAGAAAGAAAGAAACTGTTTGTTAAAAATTATTAAATACAACAAAAGAACTTAAAATATACACATATTTTCTATGTAACTTTATCAAGACGGATGAATTATGATTTTATCGTGATATAAGCGATTAACCTATATTTCATTCGTTTTACACATCACGAATTAAATCTATTACAACAGTAAACATAATAACACAACGGTTATGGAAAGTAAAAATGAAATGACAAGAAGAAAACGAAATGAAATGACCGAATAGAACACAAATTTATAAACGTTAAATCGTACACATCACGAACGTTTTTGAAAAAATAACGAACACCGTATACGTACCGAAATGAAAATATTATCGATGATAGATGAACGATCGTACTTTGATAATTTATAACTACAAAGCATTTATTTCTAAGTAAAAATAGATAAATTGTAGAAAGTTTTAAACAGACAGTTTATTTCATACAATAAACTAAACAGCTTTCCGTAAAATCACTTAAACTAGAGAATGTAATTCATCTTGATTCTGCAGAAGATTTGAACCGTAAAGACGCAGTCAAATGTCATTTCCGATATAATTTATAACTATTGAATTATTAATATTTGTACCGGAACAATAATAGCAACTAAAAAGAGATCGATTGTACTTCTTACAAAAAACAATAACTTTAAAACAGATTCGCTCATCGATAGCAATTCAAATAAATAGATATAAAAACGCTGATAATAAAGGAAAAAGTGTTCGATTTTTAGTCAAATTTTATCGGCACATCATTTTCTGAGATCGCACATCCAAACTATAACGTAACAAATTTTATTGGCAGGATATACTCTTGAACGTTACTCAAATATTACAAACTCTTTATATTATTCTAAATAAAAGTTCAAAGCTTGTAAACAAAAAGACGTTTACCAATTTTTAATCGCTTTTAAATGTTACGTCGCATACTTTATTTCATCCGCAACAATAACTACGTTAAGAGTTATGTCATACACATATCACAAAAGTAATAAGGTCCTAATATAATAAACCAATAACGACCTCCGAAGAGGTTTAAAGGCCGAATTATAAATATACCGGTAAGGTTCCGCTTTTTCACAGGACCATCTGCGGCGCAATTTATACAACATAGGGTGAGGTAAGTCTTTCAGGATCAAAATTGTCAGTACGAATTTTGATGTCGTTACGTTCACAATGAATTTCTCTACGGAAGATTTAGCTACAATGTTGCCTTTATAATTAAAAAGGCAAAATTACCACTTTATAATATTATAAATATATAACAATAAGCAAATCTAATATTAAGACGAACCAACTAATCGCAACTTAGCCACCTTGTACAAGAGGTACAACTCGCTGACGACGCCTACGGTATAACTTTTTAACACATACGGCCCGATACCACGACAGGCCGACGAGTCTGTGAGTTCAGTTATATCGGAACTGTCGATTCGCTACCGGGTATTTATCCAGCTCTAGTGTAACACGGTGGTAATACAAATTTTCTAATATAAAAATATCGGTTCCGGGACTGATATCGTACGATGCACGTAATCAAGCCTAACCGGCCTATCCTTATTTGGTAAATTTCATAGGAAAGCTACCTACTGTAATGGATAACATGATTCGACTTCGGAAAATTTCGACATATCTTCGCGTTTCAAATCCCCAGACCCCAAAACAACCGTCAATATATGTATTTCACTTCACTTTCTTGTGGACACGATAACTGCCGTAATTTTACGAAAATCACTTTCATATTGATACCTAAAGTACAACGACCCAAAACCTCCGTCGAGTTTTTTAATGAGAGTGGAAATGTGGAGGATATATAAAAAAAAAAATATCGGTATTACTTTTCAGAATATCGAATTCAATTAAGGTTGCTACTATTTTCTGAATAAGAGCCTAAAACTTATCAAAGTAAAGTTTTTTGATATCACCAACCATCGGCCCAGAGTGTGGAAAAAATGGGGTTTCGAAGACAAAAACAATCATACCTCCCTTAACAGGCACAGTATCGAATCGGTTTAAAGTGGTCGTCAGTCCTCTAAACATTACATAAAACTTTTTTCTGAAGTTCTGAAGAAGATGGAGCTTTTCGTATGCTGAACATGTGAAATATTTTTTACATGCAACATTTTCGAGTAAATTTGAAGTTTTTCTTAACTTTAAGGTGGAAATATTTTTTATCACCTACTTGGCACCGGTGAATCTACCTCCGCCTTTCGGCGTGCTGATAGGGATTTGTTTAAATCGGTTTGTAAAACTACAGATAGATATTCACATTTGACACCCACACCGGGTTCCATCGGATAGGACGCCAGAACGTTTAATAACCCGAGAGGGATAGAATACTTCCACAATTCATACGATTCAAGAGATGATCGGCGGGTTTCCTTTAAAAATGTTTTAATTTGTTTTTTAAGCGGCTCTTCTAGTTCGTGAAGATAAAAACTATTTGCAAAATAATTTCAGCCGGTCGATTAGAAATGCGTTGTTCCCACGCCCGATAAAGATAATCCGATAACCAGGAATTGCGAGTAGGTATGGTCACCCTCTCCCGGTAGAGTATTTAAGGTACTTGTTCGGATGGTACCTCTGCGGACAGATTCTCTTTTCTAGATGTTCTAGTTTCCCTTATCTTTGTTGGTTTCAGTGGGCTTTCACTTAATACTTACCGGAACCGTCTTAAATATTCGAGATATTTACGGGTACAGAATATCAGGTAGTTGTGTTGTAGGCGGATATATCTCCGGCTGTCGACCTGACTGAGGAATGGTTCCCGCACGCTGGATGTACAAAATACTTAACAGAAGGGTTGTCGTATAAAGCCGGGCCTTCAAATATACAACATAATGAAGAAAAAATCCTTTGGCTTTCAGTAATAATAATTTTTTGCTTGGCTTCTTTCTACCTTTACGTCAACGGAGGTCTATAGAGAATGCTCAGCTGCACAAAACAGTAATTTTCCCGTTCAGTATAATCAAATTTGTAATATAACGAAAAAATCGATCATGTGTAGTTAAACGTTTTCTTTAACGAATATTTTATTTTTGAATGAAAAACTTCTTTTTGTAACTTTAAAAAAATAACACATAAAAATTTTTTCAGATCTATTTAGAACCTGTAAAAATGTCATTTTGAACAACGTGTTAAAAAAGTTAATATTTCTACACCTACCCGTAAAGGTAAATCAACAAAAATAAATTATCAAGAAACTGCAATCAATAAAGAAACTGCGCCGTATTTATATTTATATATCTAAATCGTATCCCTTCATTCGCATGTAGGTCACTAACAGAGAATAGATTAATAAAATTTAAAACTATCTGTTAGGTAATAAAAAATCAAATTTAAAATCTATTTTATCAATAATTAAATAATAATAATGCAGCCTAACACAAATCGCTCTAGGAAAGATGCACGACAATTTATTTCTGTATAAACTGTTAGGAGATGATTCTTAATAAAAACAAATTTTGAAATATCGAGTTTAAAAACTAAATAAATGCAAGTAAGATTTTACAAGAAAAAAGATAGAAGTACCTGAACACAGAACAGGGGACTAACAGTTTATGAAATGCAATACAATACTTTTTAAAATACGCTTTCTAATCATACAATCCCGTTTACGAATCAAATTAAACCTCCATTAAAAACTAATTTTAAAATCATTATTATTTAAAAAAAAAAAAAAACACCCGTTACTTTAAAACATCTCATACATAAAAAATAAGAATCGAGTGGTGAAATATTTTATAAGTATTTCAAATATACTAAAATGTATTATTATTCGTAATACGGCATTAAAAAATGCTAATTAATAAAAATAAAATAACACTGGGGAACAAAAGATTTTTTCCCCAGAAAAAATATGCGATTCCGATAGTATTTTTTCTTTTGAATTCAAATATAATATCGGTTTTTCCCCATCACGCAAGGTTTCCGAGAGACAGACGTGTATGATTTCATACATTTTAATACTTTCTGCATTCTTAACTATACAATATTCAAACATTTGACTCACCAAGAAAGTAAGAAATTACGATTTTCTGCTATGCTGCCTGTGGAGCATCCCTTTTGATGGTCTAACAGTAATCGGCCAGCATATTCGGAATCCATCTGCGTTGATACCTCTTTTCCAGAGCTGAAATTCCTGATGAAAGTGATCTCCGTACTCATCGCTCAGTGCGCCAAGATTTTTGGGAAGAAATCTAGGTGCGAGTGCAGGAAGTGTACTTTTAAGGACATATTTTACCCAAAAACTTTATAAGATCGTTGACAACAACACAGTAATTTTCCGACTTTCGATATCTCAAAAAACTCTTGAGTAATATTTATGAATGCTTACCATGCCGCTTACTCTAGTGGATTCAACTGTTCATCAAACCTTTCATCATGTATTAGCGATCGAATTTTGGACCCACATATTCCTTCTTTAATTTTGCATCACTAATTTTAGGAAACTTCTGTTTTAAGTTAATGAAACCGGAAGTATTGTCCATGGCCTTGGCAAAATTCTTCATTAATCCAAGTTTGATATGTAACGGAGCTAAATAAACATTTTTAGAATTACACAATGGGTCATGTTTTACATTTTTCTGTTCAGTAATGAGCGATTCGCGTTTAGGGCATTCTTTTCGAATGAAATGGTTTTTTTGTCCCTATTATCAGATTCATGCTAAAAACAACAGTACTTTGTGTAACCAAGCTGGAGACCAAGAATAAGTGCAATATCCTCAAATCACCAAAAATACACTACATATTGAAGCTTTTCCGATATAAATTTAAGGTTTACATATGTTTCTTTAATACTAGCAGAGTGAGCCACTGGTACAGAAAGTTTAGAGGAATCAGTAAACAAGCGTCGTTCTGTCGGGTTGTGTTCATTACAGTGTGTCTACATAAGAGAAAAATGTCATTACAAAACACTAAACCATTTTCTTCAGAAAAATAGTCTTTAAATTCAGAATGACGATTACGATAAGTACATATCTTTGTATTCTTTTGGAGAAAATTCAATCCCTTTAATCGGGAAGCAAACATTTTTTTGGATAACTTTAAATATCGTATGAGATCGTAAAGATTTTCTTGAGTCAGTAAAAGAGGCTCAGATGAACTGCTTTGTTCAAAAGTTGTTTCGTTTTTTCCTTACTTCCATTAGACTCCGAGCTCTCTTCATCTAATGTCACATGTTCCGGAGGCTTTGGTACGGGCAATTCTTCGCAGTGTGGACCTGGTCTCATTGCAGATAGCAAGTTACGGTACACCACTATATATTTTGACTTTGAGGTAATCCCTTTAATGTTTGTTAAGCAGAAATAACAATCAGAAGAGTGATCTTTGGGTTCCCTCTAAATCATAGGGATAGTAAGTGGGATGTGCGTGTGCCATTTTTCCATGCAGTGAGAAGCCTAGAACACGATGAACACAGATATATGGGACCCAGGTCCTTGTCTGTTCCCCGACTTTACATCCAAAATAAAGTTCATAACACTTTTTTGCTAACAGAATAATGCTTCGCCTTTGGGACTTAAGCGTCAATTCACCACATACATAAAAAAAATTGTTAGGATGATTTGAACAAATTCTAAGCATTTTGTAAGCATTTTCATAACTATCTCTCAACTGTCATCGTTCTGATGAATGTGTGCTACACTAAATAACGTTTGTACACGTCTATACACGTCTGAACCTGCACAACAGTAGCAACGCTAACCTTTGAGTTAGTTCATTTGGTTCCATCATATTTACAATAATCTAGAAGCTTTTCCTTGACAGAGGACAAATAGACGAAAAACGTTTTAAAAAATTAAAATAACAAAAAACAACTGTGGGCGATGGAGAAATTCCGAATACATATTTGAAAACAGGATAAAAAACTGCATTAAGTACACCTACTGGTACTCGTGAGACAAAAATCACGTCGACCAGTGTAATTAATTACAATTTAAATTATAAATCGACATCAACGATTTTTATCCGAGAACAATAAACATGACCTATTTTGTATCTATTTAAGTATATTATTTACACAGAGAAAAAAATCTGATTACTAAATCGACCGTTGTGAAATTCTTTTAACGGTAAAATATCTTTATGAATTTCATGTAATTTAAATTCGTTTTTCAGTACAATAAATTAAAAACACAAGGTACATACGCTCCTTTTTGTTTTACGATTTAATTAGTCCTAAGCATCATATACGGTGATGCGTTGCAAAAACCATTCAACGATGTTACAGAACTCTGGTTTAAATTACCATAAACTATAATCCATGAGCGGAGGGGATGCGTAAAAGATTAATGAAAGAAAACAATAATTTTAGAAGATTTAATTTAAGGTACGAAATATATTTAAAAAAAATTATCTTAAGAAATAACACGATATAATTAACGCGGAAAACTTGCGTGTCGGTTAAATGTTCACAAACTGCAAATAAAATTTCAGCATCTGATTAAAAAAAAGTAAAGAATTTATGAAGAATTACCGGTAACAATAAAACTATTCGTTAAAAGACTGAAATAATCGGTCGTAACAAAATATAATTCTTTCATCGAGTACAAACTTCTAAGATGAAAAAAAAATTGTACACACAGGACGCGTTAGTGTCAATAAATTCACTAAAATGCCAGACAAAATATACCTCTAGAGTTACCTCTTCTAGCACTGATCATTCTATTACGAGTATATTAAAAGCTTAAAACAAATTATTAACGTAGTTACTGCAATGATTTCAGGATATCGGAAATATATTCAAACACATATAAATCGATTTTCAACCGAAATTAAAATTAATAAATTTAATTCGCCTATTACTGACCGAAAGATAATAATTAATTTAAACCGGTAAAACACCATTTAATTTGACATCTTTGCGAATATGAAATAAAATATTCAATTCAAAAACAGGAATTAATGTTACATTTTTAAATCAATCTAGGAAAATAAAATATATTTTTTGGTGAATAATTATACTTGTATTGTTAAATTAAAAAAAAAAATGGAATACAGGCTAACTATCGGATCAATAAAATATTTTATTCAATTACTAATTTTTTTGTTTACCCTCCGGGACTACCGTTAAGTATTGCTTCAAAGAATGAAATGAATAATTTGTAGTCTGTAGGAAAATTATATTCCTGAATGGGATTCGAACCCGGGACCTCCGGACGAAAGGCCGAGACGCTACCACTCGCACCGTGGCGGCCAATTACTAATTTACAGAAGTTTAACGCAACTTAAATGTTAAAATGATATAAATTTGGCTCGTAGTTAACTTTTTTTATTCGGTGAATGATTAAATCAAAGCTTGCACGCGGTAACACGGAATTGAAGTTTTATAGCGTATGAAAAATTCCGCGCTCGATCGGGATTCGAATCCAGAAACTTCCGGATGAACGGCTGAGACGCTACTATTTTGCCATGGAGTTCGGGAAAACAGTAACGAATAAATAATTCCGACATTCGTTCGGATAAAACTGAAACAAAGCGCTTAGAATTTCATCGGTTCTTACCGAAATCTTTTCGAGATTATGGCCGCCTCTCGACAGACAACAAGCCCAATTCTACTGGAACATTTGGTCGTGAATCGGACTACATTTGACAGAATATTAGTTAAGAGGAAAATTACGTGGAACATTAAAATATTTAAATATGCAAGTAAAGAATTATGTAAAAAAAAATATTCTACTCTTAAGAGTAAAGTTTTGAAAAACGGAATCCACAGTGACCGTATCTACTCATAAACTTGACTAATTGTTAATTACAAATATTAAGTAATCCAATTTTGCAACCAGTTCGACCGATTGTAACCAAAATTAAATGACACGCATTCTGAAGTCACCCACAAAATTTCATAAAAATCAATTAATCCAGCCTGAAGATTTCAAACAAAATGACAAATGACGAAAGAAAAAAAAATTTATTAATCCCAGACTCTGAATGCAATCGCCCAAACGCGCAGGATTATCATAAATTATTCAGCGCAATTTTTGTGTTAATAAAAAAAATAACAAAGTAATGTATTCAAAATTATACATAAAGAAAACTATTTAAGTTACTGTCCAGTTGTATGTATTTACTCGGATTGTCTGATCGCCAATATTCCTGTTCCTGTTGCTATTCGAACAATAATACATCGAAGTGAGAAGTTTTCCTTTTTTATTATTATTATTAACATCTTGTGTTTATAGCCGTATCGTTATTAATACCGTTGTTTTTTTTTATTTCGTTTTTCGCGGTTCTTTAATACTTTATCTTCAAATTTCCAGCTGTTTTATTTGCGTTCATGTACTTAATTCGCGTTAACAATAATTCGTGCATTTTAGATGTTCTGTTTAATCGTTTTTTAAACATTTTAAAGTTCATCTTCAAACATTTTACTTACATTTATAAGTACACATGAAAAGAAAATAAATTAATGAGATGGTTGCGTTTGTTTTCATTTAAAAGTATCTCCATACGGGAACTGTATTAGAAACACACAAAGAAAATTGTTTTCGAGCGATAAAAGACGATTCCTGTATTTAATTTTCAGCGCAAACATAGACAAAAACTTGTTTTAGTGAGGTAAGACGTAGCGAAAGGGATTAATATTTTTAATGCTTCTGTGATTAAGTTTACACATTAATATCTACGAACAAGCGAAAACATAGCTAAATCTTCAAATGTGAATTGTAGTTGTCACGTTTTATCGGCAAATATTTTCGATGAGCTGGCGGTGAATCTCAACCGGTAATTTAACAGCTGCAAAAGCGTTTTCAATAAATGAATTCAGTACCCGTCTCTTCGAAGAATAATTTTTATCTTCCGAGAAATACTCGGGTAAACTCAATTTTTAGCTTAGACATCTTCATGCTATCAAACTGTGGTGAAAAATAGTGTATTCTTCATCCAAATTTTTCAATATAATCAGAAGCGAGTAGAAAAAAATCAAAATATTTGCTTTAAGGCGAATAATCCAGATATCAAGCTTCTTAATGAGCCATTAAAAAAAAATTATCACGTCCTTTTAGCATTCAAGTTGTTTGAATGCGAAAATACATCAGCAGTATCAACAACATACAATCATTGTTTTGTAAAAATATTGAGAATGTCTTTGTTTAGTCTGGAAAAATATTATTAATTCATCTCGTAATTCAAATAACCAGGTTATCACTTTCTCCCCGATAACCGTCTGACTTTATTTTATACTTTTTAATAGCTTCATAAAAAACATCAAAAATACATTGTCCTGTTGCGTGACCAGGTACTTATTTAAAAAACAATATATTTTCCTTGATTGATCTCTTCCTATCGCATTCAAATCTTACAAAACGTAAGAATTGAAAATTGTTTGCCACATCTGTTGATTCATCAAACTGAATACTAAAACATTTACTCGAACTCGCTTGGTGAATTATCTGATCGCAAACATCGGCGGCTATGTCAACGATTTGCCTTGATACTGTCATCGGAAAGCGGAATTTTGTTTTTTTTTTAATTTTTTACTTCTTCCACGCCTATTAAAACACTGACCATAAATTCTAGGGTTTGCTTTTACGATTCGGATGTTTAGTTTCCAAGTGTCGAATTAATTTACGCACTGTGGCTTTCCATGAAATGAGGTAAAACAGTAATTTAAATAACCGTCACTGTACACTGTTGTCTTTTTACCGATCGATTAACTGGATGTAGACGGCACACTTCGTTTTTTACAAATTTATCCACTTTGCGTAAGAATTTAATTTAAAAAAAAAAAAAACAGTTGCACCGTTCGACCGTACAGTAAAAAAACCGTAACCTAAATTATTAATATTTTCAATAGAATTACGCTTTTAAAAACAAATAAAGGCAACCAGACGCACGCTTTGCATTCGAAACTGACGGTGCGCAATCCCTCACACCTCTTTTACACTGCTAAGAGCATGACGTGTTCAAATATGCCGTCTCACAGCGAATATTATGCAAGCACATCAAATTACAAGCAGCATGTACACTAAGTTGGAATCTGTAGATCGCTCATGTTTGTACAATTCATAGATGCGTGTTCATATCCGTCGGTATCAACGCAGCTAAATAGTTTTAACTAGGTTTCATTGGGTCGGGGCAAAAATATTTGATATAAATTTTTTAAATGCTTTGGGGATCGAGGACTTACAAAGATTGAGTATCACTGCTTTATATATAATATACTATACAACTTGTACAGTAGCCGGGTAAGTATAAACTAACGATAAACTTGTAAAAAACACGTTTTACATATTCACTAGGTAACAGTAACGGTTCATTTCTCATTTTTTAAATTAATGGCTATTACAAAAAATATTCTGGCTAAAATTTAATTCTTGCTAATATAAGATAAGAAATTATTTAAAAAAGTTTTCATAATTAAAGTCTATTTAAGAAACAACAAGTATTATTTAAAATACAAAAAAAAGACTTTTTTTTTCGACTTTATCGACGTTTTTAAAAGACGTTTTATCGACTATAAACAAATTTCTGTATCAATCTATAAAATAAAAATCCACCATCGGTTAAGTTCAATGATCAGTTTATTTGAAATTCATTTATTTTCCTCGACAACAACATACCGGTTCGTACTTCTATCCGTGTTGTTTCCAGTCGGTAAGTACAATGGAACTCAATTACTCGAGTTTCATTTGGCCGGTTTTAAAGCGCGATCCAGTTACATTTCTCATGATCGTTTTAATAGAAAGGTTTTATTTCATTTTACAAAGATATCGACCCGATTCTCCAGTCGTCAGACTTAACAGCTTAATGTCTATACTAGCCGCGTTCAGTTCAAAGCGCTATAGGAACGCGATGAAGTAACCGTTAATGCGGTTTTAAGTATACTCGATCTTTATTTATTTAAATTATTTACTAAGATTTCATTCAATCGTTCACAGGTCCAAGTAATTTTCTGGGAAGGAGGTCTGGGAAAAGCGTTAAAAAAGAAATTAAATATAAAAATTTTAGTTAAGACTAAATCGTAGATTTAAATAGCGTACGAAGCTACAGCGATATCTTCAATAGTTCTAAATAACGTAAACCTTCTTCCCAAATTTTACATTTATAAACTTAATTAAATTAAAGAAAAATTTACGCTACAAAATTTCTAAACTTTCCACCACGACATTATATAGATGTCTTACAAGATGTTGGTTCACCGAATAACTCTTTTTTTTAACTCGGCTTAATTTTAATTTGAACCTTTTTCTTTTGTCAATTTTCTAATAGTACTGCACGTTTTTCGACCATAGGCTTTCATATTCTAGAGATTCTGATGTAAAAGAGATTCGAGAGAGAGAGAGTACGCTTTTTAAGAAAAACGTATTCCGGAATCTGTTCTCTGGCATTTTGCAATAAATTTGTTTTCCTCGGAGCGGTAATAAAACCAAAAGTAGTTAATAATTTTAAATCGAAATTCATTTTTCTTAATTACATTGTTGGGGATAAATTTCCGTTCGTATGAAAAATTACTGAGGGTAGATCGTTTAAAAATGAATAAAATAATACGAATTGTCCCGATAATAAAAGTTTAGTAACATTTTTATAATTTTTCTGTATTTAACGGATTATTTTCGTATGAGTTTGCTTTAAGTATTAATATTCTGTTCTGATGTGTTCTCTCCAAGAAAATATCATCTCCATCTAACCTCTGAAATTCTCATCTTTGGATCTATTCGTCGCATACTTGAACTTCCCGATTAAATGTTCCGTTTATTTTATCTAGTAAGACATTGTTACTTTATCGATTATCAACTCGATCGATCTTATTTCTAACAGTTTATTTTTTATTTATATATTTTTTATGTACATTCAATATATATATATATATATATTTTAACACACTCTACACCGGACGGTAATTCCTTCTTCAACCCTTCTTGAATATCATGAATTTATCAGATTTTAGAGCTTTAAGTAAATAAAATCTGTGTAAAATTTCATAAACATTTATCTATAAATTTATTCCATTTTTCACTGTCGTAAAAATATCGAATTTTCTTTTTCTTATAATATTTTAAAAGACAATTGCTATTTGAATAAACTTTACCTTCTCAGTATTTCCGTTAATGTGAAAATCTGTAGAAAGTTAATGTTGTTTTTTTTTTTTGTTGTTTAGTTCACTTTCTTTTAACATTTAGGTTACTTATCGTACATTATTAGTCTTTGATTGTAATTAGTTATTATAATTTATTTGTAAAAGGGTACTTAAAAAACAATTTTTAATATTTTTACTTGAAATTTCTATATTATGTTTTTATATACATCTGTTTTTTCTTTTTAACCAAACAACTTACTTATATGGAATTATATTAATTTACATGATATACGTACAAGCCGTAACACTTGTTTTTAATAGAAAGTAAGAATAATGCAACATAATGTATAATTTACCATCTTATTAAGCAATAATCATTAACCTTTCTTTCGCTTTCAGTGTATTGTCGTCCTCTTGTTAATAGATTGGAGTGCGGGATAGAAGTACAATCCGTAATGAAATATGTATTTAAATTATTTTTTTTTTATGACGCGTAAAATATAATTTTTATTAATAACAATACAATAATGGTCGTTCACAGCTATATTTAGAATATAGCTGTGAACGACCATATATATAGCTGTGAATATATAACTATATATTGTAGTTTATACGTGCTGTATTTTGTTTTATTTTCTTAGATATCCGGAACTGCGGTTTAACCTTCAAAAGCGCAACTTCAGCTGTTATATTCAGCTGAGACAGATATCTCTGTAAATCGTATAATATACATCTTACACGTATTTGTATTTTACCGGGTACATTATAAATTAGCTAGTAAATTTTTACTTGCATCTGTTTCAAGGTAGTATTTAATAGTTAAAGGAACCGCTATTACAATTGGTTTAAAAGCATCAACGCACCCCGTACAATGTTTTATAATACAGAGTGATTTATTAGTTCTGTTACCCAATTTTAAATATAATTTAAGAAAGGGAAATTAGGGGAAATTTAACGCACGGATTCTTTTCAGCATATTAGCAGAAACCTTTTTAAGAGTCGCATTGGAAATATTCGTGATTAAGTCTGTAATATTGACTTTAAGTTCATCAATAGTGTGAGGATTGTTTTTGAAGGCCTCGGACTTAATATAGCCCCAAAAAAGTAGTCAGGAGATGTAAGGTCTGGGAACCCTGGAGGCTTAAGTCCTTGCTTATTATTCGATCATCAAAGAACTCTTGCAGAAAATCCACGTTTCTCAAGACGTGTAGCATGTAGCGCCGTCTTGCTGAAACCAGCAATACCGTTCTTGAGGTTCTAGGAGGGACACAAATTGGCGCACAATATACATGTATACTTCACCATTTACTGTCTGTTCGAAGAATATGCATCCGACTATACGATGACGAGATAACGCACACCACACATCAATTTTTCCAGATGCAAAGATTTGTCTTGTAAAGCGTTAATATATACAACCGCCCAAATTCGACGGTTTTGACTGTTCACATAACCGTCGAGATGGATCCAAGCTTCATCGCTAAAGAACACTGTGTTTAAAAATTCGATTCCGTTATCGTTTACGAGACCTAAACCAACGGCAATATTGCAATCGCTTGTTTAAATCTGCAGGCTGAAGCTATTGGACTATACGCGATACGGATACAATTTCAATTTTTTAGCGGCTTTCTGAAAACTCGAATATGACAAACCGACTTGCGTGGAAAGTTTTCGTAAACGTTTCCGTTGAGTATTGAGCGCTCTTGTTTACACAATCTCTAAAACGTCATCTGTCAAGCGAGTCGGTCGACCGCTACGTTTTCTGTCGCAAACACTACCTGCGGTTCGAAATCGGTTTGCTAACCCAGAGATTGACATTTTTTCTGGTCGGAGGAACACCAACAAATTTAATTTTAAATGATTTTTTTACACTCGTGTACGATTTCGTAGCAAAATATTGTTCAAGAATGAAAACTCGTTGTTCTATGGTAAAAGACAATCTGTTCGTAACACGGCGGGAAACGGCACAAAAGTTTACATAGCTAAAGGAGAATCACTATTTATGTGTGTTTACACAGCTAAACTCACACTGCCGTATCTATACCGGTTGAGTATCGCTACCAACTTTGTGTCACAAAACAAAATTTCCCTTTCTTAGAAAAAAATTACCAGACATTAACAATTGGGTAACAGGATTAAAAAATCACTCTGTATATACTAATCTATAACCCGTTCCAGAGATTTTAACCAAAATAAATTTTAAACACCGTACATATTACATACTTTTGTAGCGCCCTGACTTCTTTTCCTATATCTGGACTTTCCTTCCGGGACCATCGTTAGGTATCGCTTCAGAGGATGAGATGAAATGACAATTTTATAGCGCATGAAAATGCCACGCCTGACCGGGATTCAAACCCGGGACCTCTGGATGAAAGGTCGAGACGCTACCGCACGCGTCACGGAGGCCGGCTGTATATTTGGACTTAGGGGAAGACCAAGAAATGAAAAAAAAAAATAACTGGGCATAGAAATGTCTGACCGGTTTTCTATTAATATAATTGCTTTTCCTTAATATAATATTCTTCAAACAACGGCAGGTGGGTAAAATATTTAAAAAAAAAAGAAAGAATATTTAAAAGAAAGAGTGCGATAGAAAACGTGAGGTTTATCACGTAACCACCTAACTGTATCGTAGGCTGTCGTACCGACTCGAATAAAAGCACGAATTGGTAACTTTTTAATAAGTATTTATTTAATTAATTGTTCTGTAACTCGCTATAATATTTGATAAATGTAAAGTAAAATCGCGGTATTATTGCGTATGAGCAATAATTAAATGGGACTTTTGTAACAGAACTGAAATTCGATTACACTGCTTTAACGCAAATATCTTTTGTGTGATTTTTTCTCCAAACCGAAGATGTTCGTTTTTAGTTACTTTGTACATGGAATCTACGTGAACAGAAAGCTCATAAAAACAAAACGAAAATACGTCTCCACTAATGTATACATACGTCCGTGATATTTGCCTAAAAAATTCTACGAGCCTCATTAAATCTACCGTCGAAGTCCAAGCGGCATCGACGAAAAATATTAGAATAATTTCGCCAAAGGACAAAAAAAAAACAAAACGCATTCCTGACCGGATGAATTATAAAAAAAAATAGACGAATAAATGGATATGACTAACGTTTAATAGTTAACATTTCTATACAAAAAAAAAACCTCTTGAGCGACAAAAACAATCAGAACCGGATGTTTATTGCAGGCCATATTCTAGGTGTTAACGCCTTTGGACTGTGCATTAACGAAATAGGGTGAGAAATAGAAATTAAATAAAGAAGGTTCCGTTTAAATTAAGGTAGTTTACACTACTTATCTATCGAACGTTTTAACAATTTTCGGTTAAATATTCAGTCGACACAACAACGCATCACTTTAACGAATCGGCGGCTAGCTTCTGTTAGTACATCTTGATGTACGCCTTCCTGCAGCAACTACTTACTCCTTTTGTCTCTTTTATTTCTACCCTTCCGCTTTTATCTGTCATGTTTGTTTCACTATTAACACACTTCCTTTTAACTCCTCCTGTTTACACGATTCCTTTATCCTTCGATACCTTTTTCGACCGCTCCTTAAATTCTACACCGGTTATAATAGGAACTCTAATGCGGATAACAAATAGCTGTGTTATCATAGCCGTTACCTAAATTCAATTAACAAACGGACGTAAACAATTCGTTCTTTTGTCATGACCGGTAAAAGTAATGGAAAAAAAAAATAAATAGAGAAAACCTTAAAGTAAAAACATAATAACATAACACGTCTCTTCACTTCTAAGAAAAAGAAAAAAAATGTTTCTCGAATTTGACCGTATCGGTTTCAACCGAATATTTTTTTCCCGTTTAGCCTCCGGAACCGCGTAAGATATTACTTCAAAGGACGAACGAAGATGATATATATGTATGTAAATAAAGGATAGTCTTTTCCAATCTCAGATCGACTTCACCTGAGATGAATGGTTAATTGAAACCCGACCACCAAACAACACCGATATCCACAATCTAATATTTTAATCCGGTTAAATCCTAGTAAAACAGGTAGTAAATACTTTTACTAGGATTTAACCTTTAGAACTCTAGAGTTCCAAATCAGCTGATTTGCGATGACGAGTTTACCGCTAGACCATCCCAGTGGGTCATCAAACCGAATTTAAATACATTAAATACAACACAAAAAATGTATAAAAAAATTTAATTGCACAGTTTTTTAAAAAAATATTATCAACTGTATTTTAAAATATATTACGAGCATAAGCCCCGAAAATCGGATATTTTAAAAAAGTAATAAAGCTAAACGGTCACCGGAATAAAATTTGTTCACTGAAATAAAAGTAGATTCAAGAATAGTTTAAATTTAATTTTTGGTCCGTGTGACCCTTAAATGTTTGTTTTGTTAGGACTACCAAAAACAAAGTAAGTGTTTGATTTTTTCTTTTCATCTCATACATGGAGATGAATACAATTTTTAAAAAAAATTACAGTTTACCAATTTCGTTATAAAAGTAAATAAGTATGGTAAATTAAAATAAAAAAATATATTCAGGTTGACAAACGCACGAATGAAGTTTACACATCGACTATTAACAAGAATGTATATATGTTATTTTAAGAATATTTTAAATCGATTAAGATTCACAGTTATTTGAAGGGGGAAAAACATCGGACGGTATTGAAAATAATTCGTTAGATAAACGGTACATTACTAAAAAAAAATTAAAATTTGCATATCTAAGTACAGATAAATAAATAGAAGACAAAAATTCGATAACTAGTTAATTGACAGTTATTTAAATTCACAAGACCTAGTTATGTAAAACAGAAAGAAATATTTGCATTATTTTACATAATATCATCTTTACGTATAACAAGTAAACGTATTATTTTACCTCTAATAATATACATTTTTACTGAAGCGTATAATTTACTAATTCTATTTAAAATAATTTTACTCTGTATTCATGAATTCGTAAAACAAATCTGTCCTTAAATAAATTTCAAAATATAAATTTTTCAACTTTAATAATTTAAAATAAATTCCAAGTAACATCGGAGTTACCCGTGAAAACTATAATGTAATTTAATAACAAGTAAACGATAAAAAAATTACTTCAAAAAAAAATGTAAAGTTTTGGTCTCAGTTTGAACCGTTACAACCAAAATACCAAATCTAGTTTTAGTTATTTATTTTGTTTTTGCTTTATACTTCTTATTAACTTGTCGCTGATATATGGCTGATTTAGGGGAACCTGGGAACGGGGTACCGATCGATAAGGAGGGTATTTCTCCAGTTGCGGGTCGGAGATCCAGCAGACTGAGATTGTCGAAGGTCCCGATACAGAAAGTTATGTCCGATAGTAGTGGTGGTAACAGCATTGGAGAGATGGTTACAAAAGAGATTCGACGTGCTTACTTTCCAGAAATAATGTGAAGAAAACAGGAGAGTTTTCGGCTCGGCGCCAGAAGGTTGTCGGCTCGTCTGTTCCGTCCGGCAGAAGCTATGAAGTATACCTTCTCTCCCGGCAGGGTCGGATGGCAATGAGAATGATGGGCAGAGGCAGACTAAGCATGCAGGGAAGAATCGACTACGCGGTTTTCCTACGGCCTGTGAGGGGAAGAAGAAGTCCAGAGCCGGTTGGAGTTCCATGAATTCGGCTGAAGAAGCTTCCGACTTGGAGAGATACGAGTCGTTAGCGGACGTTTCCGGTATGAAGGAAAAGGGACTTGCAGAACAGCGGTGTTCTGCAAGTCTGAGACTCCGGATGGGGGATTGGGACGGGCCACGACTTGATCACTGGAGAAGCTTCAGCGGGCGGTCGAAGATGGTGTCACTGATGTTGACCTTGAGCGGCTGGTTCGAAGACATCTTTCAGTCCTCCGCTCTTGTGGAAGATACTGACGGATTGGACGAGGAAGTTGGATCCGGCTGGGTTGTTGACATGGCGGCACGGATTAAGCATTCTCAGCATATGACGGTACGCCAGAAAGTTCCGTGGCTTACGGACTTGGCTGCTACTCGTATACTGAATCCTGGCCAGATTCACCCTTAGCAGTCGGGACCTGTTCGAGGAGACAGCAGCAGCACGGTTGCGCTCGGTCGGACCGATAACGCTCTGGTCCTTGATTCATCAATGTGGGACCGTAAGGTGGCCTCTGCTACACCTTCATCCCTGCTACACGTCCATCCCGCGGGTGTTGGAGGATGAAAAGGATTGAAAAGTGTGCTTTTGTGATCCGCAAGGGCGGATCGGGCTAATTTTGCGACGGTCAGTGGAACATATGGGCAGGAAGATGGGGATGCTCCTTCTCGTCCATTTGATACTGGCGTCGCCGCCACCACCGAAGCCTGCAGGCAAGAAGCTACCCGCGAGTCCGCCGACTACCACAGTTGTGGTTAAGGCGGAGGGGCGAGTCTTCACAGATCTTCTCCATTTGGAGAAGGGGGGCTTCACCGGTGGAAGCTGGGGTTCTCTCTGTCCGGCAGGATAGTGGTGCGGCCGATCAACTGAGCAAAGATATCGCCGAAAAGGTGGAGGGTGCTACGACGGCCCTAGTTGGTAGAGGTAGTAGAAGGATCTATAGCTAGGAGGACCTAGCTGGTAGAGGTAGTAGTGAGGTTATCATGTCTCAGGACGGGTTTATTCGAGAGCTTCACAAATCAATATCACTATTGACGTCTTATCAATGCGGCCGGCTTACGGCTCCACAGGAGATCACGTTGGCAGTGCCGCCCTTCCTGGTGGACATACTATTATATGATGGGCGCGGCCGTATTAGGTGGATAGCCTGTCAAGTGATGCGGCATGCCTCCGATGAACTTTGCTTCCGGAGTTGGAATTCAGATCACAGAGCCAAATTTTATTCCGGAGTAGATAGGTACGTACAATAAAGCCGGCCATTTTCGTAAGGATTGCAAACAGGAACCTAGATGCTCGTCCTGCAAATCACACGATCATGCGCTTGGAGTTAGGGGAAGTAAAACGGCTTCATCTGTATCTGGAATTGTGTGTTCACAGGAACGCCATGGTATCTTTGAGGGACAGCTTCACTCGGGAGAGGTCGGAGGTTTCGCTCTCACCTACGATGATCAGGTGGGGACTCCCTTGAGATGCCATCGGGGAGGATAAAATAAGACCCGGTGGGGGGTCCTTCTGGGGGTTTCCCACTAGAGGTAAGGCATCAACACCGGACTCCGGGGTGAGAGATATGATTCAATGGAAAATTAAAAATAAGATCTTGCGATAGTCATTGGAAAGACCTAGAACGAACCGACTATAAAATTAAAAATAGTAAAAAAAGGTCAGATTACGATCGAATGACATTTTATAGACAATAATTCAAGAGGTTTAAAGGAGAGGGGGTAAATATTATCTAATAAAAGTAATACTTCAAATGAATTGATGGCTAAGATGTCAACGGCAATAATGTAGTAATTTAACTGAATTTATCTCGACCGATAATTCATCAGTGTATATTAAAAAGCTGCTGAAGTTAACTGCCATTCTGTATCTACATATACAGAGTTGAAAAACTTTCCAACAGTTAAACGTAGAAAAAAAAAATTAGCAAATGTTCCTAACTCGAAACTAAATTTTTCAGCGTCAGAACACCACAGCCCAAAGCTAACACGGATGGGCCGACCAAAAATTTTAGACGGAAAAGATATTATTGTAACAAACCGCTTTAAAAAGGGTATTAAAAAGCAAAAATCTTGATGAAAAAAAAACAGCGAGTTACATCTCTAATAAAAATGGCGGCCATTTAATACTTTTCATAGCTAGTTCAAAGTGGCCCTTCAGTAATCTCATACCAAAACCTGTACGCTTTTGAGCATTTACTAAATTTTATTTTTTTCTAGTGTTACATTGTTGAGCAATTATTAAAGAGGAACTGTAAATAATTTTTTAAACTAGCGATAAAAAATTAAAACTGGTTTTTTAAAATGTTTATTTTTGTTTTTCAATGCTCTTTAAAATGATTCTTCGCAATCCTATCATTTCCGTTAAAACATTTTGAGTTGCCTCTTACAGGAGCCCCCTTGGCGCTTGGGTATAGTGATCTAATATCGAGAAATATCGTTTCGTGGTAGGAGCGTTTGCAAAATGTCATTTTGTATATTTAGTTAATGAAAAGTTAATTAAGTAGCCCAAACTTTATTAACACCTCTACAGTAAAGTAATAAAAACGTTATCGTTTTCGAATAAGAAATAGTAGATAAAATTAGCCGATTGTAGAATTTTGAAAAAAATTGTCGTTAATTGCCTCCTAACAACGTGAAGTTCATACCCCTTCAATGTAATTTAAGTACGTTACATATGTTTTACTGAAAAAAAAATTAAAATAAGTATCCTTATTAAACTTTTACATTACTTTTCAGAAACATTATTTTTTTATTTTCCATATAAATGGAACATTATATCGGTTAAACTAACAAATTAATTACAATTTTTAGTACTGTTGAAAAAGTGTAATTTAGTTTAAAAATAACTACATTAAAAAATTAAAAAATGTTTAAACAATAAAAATTTGTGTCAAAACATAAATATAAAACAAAATAAGCTAACATAAAAAATTAAATAAGCTACTCATAAAAAATTTAAAATAATAAACAACAGGTTTTATCTTCTGTTTTGCAAACTAATAAAAGTAAATGAATATTTTATTTAAAGAACACGTTTAATTGCACGAAGGAATAAATTAACAAATCTAAAGAAAGTAAAAAGAGATAATAAAAATAAAACATTTACCGTAAAAAAATGAATAAAAATAAAACTTTCATTTCGGTTTTAAAACAAATTTCAATGTTAATTTGGCAAAGATAAAACGACAAAAACTACTCCTGTAAAAAATAATTATAAAAAGCATTGTTATAAATTCCCAGTAAAAAAACAACGCTAATGTAGGGTTATACAAAACCGAATGAATATTAGTGGCGAATTTTTTTCACTAAAAAAAAATAACGAATATGCCATTCTAGGAAAAAATGTGACGTTTGAATTTCTACATGAATTCCTATTGACAGAAAGAACAAAGCTATTAAAGTGAAATAAAAAGATGAATTGAATTCACAACATGGCATAAAACTGACAAATTCCAAGGAAAACTTTATTTTAAAACGTACTTCAATAGCCAACACAATTCTTTAACGTGAAATCGTAGTACATCTCAGCTGTAATAAAGAAAAAACAGTATTGCGTATTTTTTTTTAAGTTAAACATTCATCTATTGTTCATTATAAGTAAAAATGAATAAAAAAAAGTACTTATACTTCACCTATCGTTACGGTTCACCTATCTACGGTAACCGTACAAAATTGGGTAGGTGTATGTACAGACATCTATTTAAGTTAATAAATAATTCGGGATCAAATAGACGAAAACTTTTCAAAATTGGAATGATCAAATTCTATAGTACAACGGGGCAATAGTACATGATAATAAAGAATGGAATTGGTTTTCAAAAAACTGAACAGACAGAGAAGGATCAGGGATAATATATCTCGGGTCACCCGCCAAAGATTTTTTTTTTTTGTAACCTCCGCGACCACCGTTAAGTATTTTCTTCAGAGTATGAGATGAATGACAATTTTTGTAGCGTGTGAAAATGTCATGCCTGACCGGGATTCGAACCCGGGACCTCCGGATGAAAGGCCCAGACGCTACCACTCGCGCCACGGTGACCGGCTAGTAGCAAAAGGTTTAGCGACTTTTACATTCACGTAAATTAAATTCACCCGTTTTAATAAGGTACAACATAGTCGGATTATTAACCCGGATTTACGAAAACAAAAACAAATGCGATCCTATATTTTGGTCGTAAAAATAACTTCAGGCGCACTTGAATGTTTATCCAATAGTTATGGCTTAAATTCCGGGTGTCCGAAAAATAACTCCGGGGCATCGAGAACGAATACAGAATATATTTTGCAACACTAAACGGTGTTATACGCGTAATCTTGAAGCGACAATAATCAAGTTTTGGTTTGCACATTCTCAGTCCGATAGCCGCTGCGTTACCGTCGCACAAACTAAGCTGTTATGAGCCCGAATTTCAGTACTGTGGCACCGCCTCAAGAGAAAGCCCAGTGCGTGTACCGGTTCGCAGAAAAAAAATCGATGACTGTCGTACAAACAAATTATTGAGAGTTTACGTAGAAATTTTCCGAGTGACCAAAATCATACGTTAGAGGTGTAAACTGTTTTGAGAAACCACGAGCGTTTTGGAAGGCCACTCACCGAACAAGACTAAAACAAGAAACAAAAAAGAATTCAACTGTCTTTCCGACAGAGTCCAAAAAGTTCACGGGATATAGTCGTCGACTAAACATTTCTAAAAGCATTGTACGTAATGTTTTCGCATACGATTTAAACATCGTGCTTAAACGGTAGCTGCTCGATGGAATTAAACATTAAGTTAAGTAACGACCGTGTTACGACGACATTTCTGCTGATGAAAACTACTTGCAGCGCATTTTATTTTCCGATGAAGCGGTATTTCACGTTTACGGAGTCGTGAATCACCAAAATGCAATCGAACGTGTTGACAACTTTTTATTTCCGCAGATTGAAAATATGGAACCGGTCCACATCTTGTAGAGGCTGTGCAGACTGCGCGCTCAACGACATGTTGCCAGAAGGCTGGATAGGCAGAGAAGCTCCTATCGCTTGGCCAACGCTAAGACCCGATTTGAACCGCCGTATTTCTTTATTCTTTCGGGGCTACGTAAACGACATCAAGAAAATATCCGGTCGATCAGCCACTCGCACCAATGAATGATAGCAGTCGTGGAAGCGATTCCTACAGACATGTTCACCAGAATGTAGAATGCGGTGGATTATCATCTGCAGGGCTGTAGACGGTTTTCATATTAGGCGTTACATTAAAAAGTAAAAAAAATGTTAGTCTTTATACTTTCATGTAATAATTGTATGCACTGGTGTTTTTAAAACAACCTCCTATGAGGCTACTACCGTATTGGGAAAGGCTCTCCCAATCGATTTAGTGGTGAAAGTTCGAGCAGCCATGTGGAAGTTGCGAAGAGGTCGGGAAACCGAGGTATTTGGGATACGGTTTCGGGCCGGGCTAGAACCGGAACGGAACGGTGATCACAATGCACCGGGTCTAAATTTCGAACAGTTGCCCATTTCCCGCCTGCGGAAGAGGCTTTGGGGCCTCGCGATGGAGGCATGGCAGCATGAATGGCACACCACGTCTAAGGGAAGATCTCTGTATAGATTTATACAGGATCTGGGGGGAAGGTATGCCTCAAGTTCATTTTTAAGGGCGGCGGGTGCCCAAGTGCTCACCAACCACGTGAATTTGATGCAATATCTGTTCAGGTTTCGCCTAGCGGCTGATGAGTTGTGCGTCTGTGGGGAGGTCCAGTCGAACGAACACCTAATGTTCGACTGCCCTGCTCTTGGGGGGGCCAGAGACCGGGCCACCCTGGAACTTAGAGGTCAGGGGGAAAACTGGCCGCTCACAAACGGCGAGTCAATGTGGCGTGAGCCGCATTGTCGGACCGTGTGGGAGTTCCTCGATGAGGTTGCGATGTTCAACCGTCATCGGTAGTTTAAGTTTAATTTTAATGGGGATTTATTGATTCCTGTAGCGTGTCGGTGAAAACCTTCCTGGAAATAATGGCTGCCATCAGCCGATAAGCTCCAAGCGTTTTAATGGTGGACAGGCACTAGCTGGCAAACAGCGACCGAGGCGTGGCGGTTTAAATTGCCGTCTTTTTATTAAGGTAACCTATTTTTGTTTTTAATTGTAACAAGGGGTGCGCCTCCCCGATTTAGTTTCAATGTGACAAGTGAGCGGTAGGGACACATAGGCGGGTGCTGTACGGCGCCCAGCTTAACCGCTCACGCAAGATAGGAGCTCACTAGGAGCATTTAGGATAACGAGGTCGCTAATCTGTTTAGAGGCACAGTAGCCGTTTTTGGCACGGTACATTTGGTCTATGCTTTAGGGCGACCGAATGGGGTGGTGGCGGGAGAAATGCCAGTTAACCAACAATTCATGTAATAAAAACACATACATCTGTAATTCTAAACGTAATAAATTAGATTTAATTTGAAACCGCATTATATATATATAAATATGAGAAGAAGAAGAAATATATAGATAAATATAAAAAGAGAAAAGTCGAGAAACAGCAATGAAACAAAAATTTTTAATTAGAATAGAGGATTCGAAATAAAAAAAAACTCGGAAAAATAAACTAGCAGTTGAGACATCAGGAGTCGTTTTTAAATAATTACATGCTTGAATGAACAAGGGAATGGATCGGCTGCTGTAACGTTAGGGGATAACCCCTAGGCCTAGCGTCATAAATACTGCTGAAATCCAGCGATTCCCATTTAAAATAAAAATAGGCGAGCAATTGCCTCCAGCCACCTTATGCGATAAAGAGTGCGTCACATCCTCCAGAAAACTAGGGCCTCAGCAGGCGCATTCCTGGTAAGACGGAAAGACCATCAGAAAACGGACCGAAGGAAATCGCGCAGGAAGTAGGGCGCAAAATATTGCAAATCTCCCAAGTAATAAACTCAATTCTATAAAACTTACAATAAAAAAAAAAAAATATCGGAACGCAAAAGCAAACTACGGCCATCTTAAAAACGACATCATTATATAAAATTGTCGATAAAATAAATTACCTGTTAATTAATTAGAAATATCCAGCAGATATCCAGGATCTGTAATAAGCAAGGAGATAAAACATCCCCCGACACATTTGTGTTTCGTTCCGAATGGGACACCATGCGTACGAAAGTGTGACGTATGAGCTAAGAGTGAATCACGAAAGAATTCCGTAATCGCGTCGCGATAAAAGTGCAACAGTATTTTTTTCTGCCGTTAAATGCGAGAAACTGTTCGATGAATTTGTTTGTGAACAGGGGATGGATAAGGTTTCATTATTAATTAATAAAAGTACGTGGTAGTACGCTTTGTAAATAGTAAGAGTAAATAATTTTTGTGTAAGGTTTATTTTTTTGATTTCGTAATTGTAATTTCGCTTCAACAGTCATTTTCTTTATTCTGTATTACTTTTTATTACTTATTGTAAATTTCTTAAGATAATAAGAATTATTGTTTGCAACATATAATTTACTTATTTTATAAACAGTAGAACTAGAGTAAATAAGAATATTTTTAAGAATTTTAACTTGTGTAATTTTTCAACATTCTTTGTGAAACAAAAACACGCGGTAGTACTATCGCTTAATCTAAAAACCTAAAGAAAGTGGGAGCGGCAAAGAAGTAATATCCGATCGCATTACTTGAATATAAAACGCAACATTTCTAAAACCGCATATAAGTTTTTACGTATTCAGGGAGCACGGATTATCAACTACAGCCGCTTAATAAGAGTAAAGTTTTGCGAATTACTTAACCTATTCGGCCGATTATCTAATGATAAATTTAATCGTGAACGATGGGAGCATTAAGGGATGTGGTCTTGTTTTACCCATTTTTTGTGAAGAAAAAAAGAATAAAATTTTCTGTACAATTAACTTAATGGTGAATACAAATCGCCGATCCAAATTAAACCTGAGACAAAAAATAAGTTTCAAATATATAACGGGACAAAAATAAATTTGTATACATTCCGTCAGACTAAAAATAAATAAAAAGTAAAAGAATTCATCGAAAAAATTAATTAAAATAAAAAATTACGCAAAATTATGCCAAAACAGAAAAAACACTTGGCCTATTTTTGTTGACGTTAAGCTAACGTTAGCGACGTCTTTTCTTTTTCCCGTTTAGCCTCCGGTAGTTACCGTTCAGATAATACTTCACATGATAAATGAGCATGATATGTACGAGTGTAAATGAAGTGTAATCTTGTTCCACCATTACTGTATTACTCCTAAAAGTTAAAACACACCTAAATTAAAATTACACTTTAAATAGGGTACTGTAATTTGACCGTTACTGTAGTTCAGTTCGACCATTACTGAGATGTGTGGTTAATCAAAACCCAACCACCAAAGAACACCGTTATCCACGGTCTAGTATTCAAATCGTATAAAAATAACCGACTACTACGACTTGAACGCTGGAACCCTCGACTTCCAAATGAGTTGATTTGGGAAGACGCGTTCACCACTAGACCAACACGGTGGGTTTGACGTCTAGTACCGTATACGATGTTAACCCGCCCAAAACGTTTCGATTATATTTTATAATAAACCGAATTATATTATCATTTTGAATAAATTCTATAACAACGGCGTCTGAGAACGCCGGTTCTCAGACAACGGTTCTGAAACTACTAACGACCTGTAATATTCAACATTACTGAACGAAAACTCAGAATTTCCTTCACTTATTCGGGTGACCCTTCCTCGTTACTATAATGTAAGAATAAATTACGCCCACGGGTTTCGCATAAGCTAGTAATCGGGTACGATAAAAGATTTGTTATAAGTATCCAGAATAACTACGATCAGGAGGACAGAGACAAACAGTAGAATATAGTTCACAGAAAAGATAACAGTAAAAAAAATGTTCATTTCTTCTTCCACTTAGACGAATTTATTCGAGCTTCGGTTAATAAAATCGGTCGTTACGTACTTGAATTTTTTGTACACGAAAGCTTCCGGATACTAGTGCGGTTTTTAAAATTTATCATGAAATCTGGAATCTGACAATGGAACTGACTAAACGTTTTAATCGGTCCATACAATTCTGAGGAGGGAGAGGTCAATTACCAACAAGAACCGGTTAAAAACGCTTCCATGAAAATTAACAACGAAAAAAAAACACACAGAAAAAGAGCGATTGTTTCAATAAATAGTATGTAAGAAATTCCTTGAAATAACATATAATTTCTACTACTATCTCAGAAAAAATAAATACGCTTCATATTTAGTAAAATATAACTTTAATATATTATTTAATCATTAAAATCATATTTATCGCATAAATAACAGAAATACTATAAAATATACACGTAATAACAGAGGGAGTTAAAATTATTAAGCCTAATTTGAGATACACACAAAAAAGGGATACAAAATAAACAAATAAACAACATTAACTTTACGTAGATTATAAATAATTTTTTCAATTATTGTTTTCTAGAAGTTAACACATCGATCAATTATTCTAAATAAACAAATAACTTCCGAAAATAATAATAAATCGATGAGAATGAGAACGCGTTAGAAAGATCCTGGAGGGTAAATATAAAACACATTAATGTAATATATAATAGGTGGCAGGTCAGTATAAATAAATCATATATTTACGGTAACTTATATTCATGAATAAATTAAAAAGTTGCTGTATACGTAATTTCTTTATGTACGAGTAAAAGCTCGGCCTATATGTATACGTATAAACTAATTTTAATATCCTTCCTTTAAATAAATCACCTAAATATATTTTAGAAAGTCGTTTATACATTTTTAATTAATTACGAATTTTATGGAACGGATAATAAAAGAATAAATAAATAAATTTTTGCAGAATGTAATTCTGATTTTATTATTCATGAAAAGCCTCGCGTCTTTAGCTCAACGATACGGTCTGATGAATAGCGCTTCAAAAACGAACACCGTAGTAAACCCCAATAATTGTGCTTATTGACTGAATACATCTGAAGTTCATTTTTTGTCTGAAATAAAAAACAGGATCAGAGCTTTATTTCAATAGAAATCTAAAAGAGGATTCATATCTGGAGACGGTACAAGAGTTTGTTATTCCCGAGCTAAAACAACTACATATTTCACGTAACAGTTCCTACTTTCGGCTGCATATACTCGTATACCTTCTCGCTATGCATCTTAATTTAGACTTATTTCGTTCGATCTTCAAATTTTCCTCATTCGATAGAACGGCGAAAACGGCTACCGCGTTCATACGATTTCAATGAATCCTTACGATTTTTCGTTCACAATGGTATCTTCAATCATACGGCGTTTTCTTTAAATCGAAATTACCCGAATCGACTTAAGCTGTCAACTGAACACTCGGTTCCTTTTTTTAAATCGGAACGAAATTTATTGGGAAAAAATGCGTGCGATTCAGTGTCTTGAACGCACAACAGGAGAAGGACGACACTTCGAACAGTTCATCTGAAATGGGATGCATTTAGCAAATCGGATGAAAAATATCCTTAAAAAAGATACACGATATTAACCAAGAGTAAACAATATTTTCCCGTAGATTTTTTAACACACTTTTTTTATCTGGCATTTCTCCCACCACCACCCCAATCAGTCGCCCTAAAGCGTAACACCGAATGTCCGTACCACAAACGGCTACTGTACCGTAAAACGGTTTAGCGACCGATATCCTAATCAGCTCCTAGAGCTTACCTAACTGCGTGGGCGGAATAAGCGTGGTGCCCTACACCACTCGCTTACGTGTCTCACTGATCGCTTGTCGTATATCAGTAGAATAGGTAGGCGCACCCCGGCTATATACTAAAATATATGGCTTGTCAATAAATTAAAATTTATTCTGTCGAGGACAACAATTTGCTGCCACGGCTATGTCGCTGAATGCCAGCAAGTATCTGTCCACCATATTATAGCGCTTGGAGCTATATTTGACCGATGGCCATCCGTTTCTTGAGGGTAGCTTCCTACAGCAAGCGGTAGGCGTCTTACACGGCTTAAACTACTGATGCCGGTTCAACAAAACAACGACATCAAGGAACTCCCACACGGTCCGACAATGCGGCTAACGCCACGTTGATTCGCCGCTTACGAGTGACCAATTTTCCCCTTGACCTCTAAGTTCCAGGGTGGCCTGAGTTCTGGTCCCGAGCTGGGCAGTCGAACATCACGTGTTCGTTCCACTGGACCGCCCCGCCGACGTACAGCTCATCAGCCGCCAGATGGAACGGTAATAAATATAGGTTCAAATTCGCGTGGTTGGAAAGAGCCTTGGATTACCGTCGCCCTTAAAGACGAACTAGAGGCGTACCATCCCCCAAAGTCCTGTATAAATCTATACAAGGACCTACCCTTATTCGTGGCGTGCCATTCTTGCTTCCATCGCTACGCTGTAAAGCCTCCTTCGCAGGCGGAAGATGAGCAACTGTTCGAAATTTAGAACCGACGCATTGAGATCACCGTTCCGCTCCGGTGCAGGCACGGCTCGAAATAGCATCCCAAATACCTCGGCCTCCCTATCTCTTCGCAATTTCCAAATGGCCGTCCGAACTTTCACTACTAAATCGAATGGGAGAGCCTTTCCCAATACGGTGGTAGCCTCGTAGGAGGTTGTTTTAAACACAGCAGTGCAGACGATTAAGGCTCTGCGCTGGGCACTCGAATTTTGAATAAGTGCTCACACACATGCTTTGAAAAATCGCGTTTTTCGGGAAAATGGTTTAAAAATGTGTATTAAACAAATAGATCAGAAGAATAAAATTTAATTATCAAACTGAAACTATTTTTAAAAATAGTAATCATAGTTAATATAGATGTAGAAAAAATAATTAACAAAAAAATGCTTTTTTAAAATTTTATTTTCTAATTAAAGAAGTCTGCGCTGAATTAAGAGTTACTGAACTGTCGTTAATCTTATTACTATTTAACACCAACTTCTAAAAGTGATAAATAATTTAAAACATAATTTTTTTTTACTTTTTAACGGAATTTATTCTTTTCGGTATTATTTTTAAAAATGTTAAGTTATTACATTTTTTTTTTTACTTTTTTTCATTTGAATAATTTACGATCTTAAAACATTATATGCGATTTTCATCTTGTTAAAAAAAAAATTAAGTCAAGAAAAGACGCTACAGACCTGAGTAAGAGAATACATGACCGTAATCGAATAATTTTGTAAGATTTCAAATTTTCATAAATTTCAACGCGAAAATGAATGGAATATGAAAACGGCATCCGTTATATCTACCGTTGTACCTACCGAATATCACCATTATATTATACAAGTATCTGATACAAAATAACCCTAACGAAAAAAAAAATTATTTCCAATTATCTATTTTTCCACGATATAATTTTCGTTCAAAAAACTCCAAATTACGTGGGAAAAATTTTATAAGCGACTGCTAAAAGAATTTCTTCAATAAAATAATAAATAAGAATCATCGACATCCTGGACCTTTTGAAAAAGAGGAAGCCACGAACATTCGAGGGCAAATACCTGAAGGGATGAAGCGGAAGCGAGTATACTTTTTTCTAATAATGAAAAAGTAAAGAAATTTAACTGAAACTCTTGCGCGGTTCTGCGCAAAAACACCAACTTTTCGTTATTTTAATTTGTTTTCTTTTGAAAAAGTATCAACTCATTCTAAAATTAAAAAAAAATTTTACATATTAAAATTTTACAAAAAAAAATTTTTATCGTTAAAAAAATAGTCACATGTAAAAAACGCACTGCAATAAAAAATTAAAATTTCATTACTTGGAAAAGTATGTCTCGTTTAACTCGACAATAAATACCGCATATAAAAAAATGTAAACGTTCCAACTAGCAGCATTATATCGAACCACGCCTCTAAATTACCCCGTTCAAATTTCTTCGACGTAAAATCGATCCTAACACAAGAACGACTCTACCAATCTTCATTAAATTTTAACGTGCACAACATCAGATACATTACTACAGCATATCTGATTTCAAAATTGATTTAGCTGTTTAGGAGATTGTCGAGCCACAAAATTTTACTCTATGCCTATAAATAAATATTCATAAGAAACCAAAATTTAAGCGAATGGTATTTTCGTACTCATCATACCTCAAAACATAAAGAAATTCACTTCCCCCCTCCCACTCACACCATCCAACCGAAAGTAATACCGAAATTTTCTCGGTAAAACACAACCGGTAAAAAACAATTTAATTTACAAGAATAAGACACTTTAATACAGACAAAGCTTTCTTCGTTTTCCTTTGTTTTTTCTAATCTTCCGTTTCTTTATCTATGTACCCCAAACCCCTCGTTTTTTTTGGGATTTTTTTTGTACAAAACTATTATCAACTAACGGAAACTAAATTTTTTTTCTACTTTTACTCTTGTATATAGGTTATAAAGATATGAATTTCTCACTGTTTAAGACGCTATTTTTATGCTTATATATTTCATAAAAAAAAAGATTAAAAAATACGTTTTTTTTCTTATCTAGTAAAAAACAATACTTAACATGAGGTAAAAATTGTTAACTCGGCGAAACATGTACTACCGATACAAAAAGAAGGAAACCTACAATCGTATTATACTTAGATATTACATATGCGTGCAGGTTTATACGCATAAAAGTACAATTTTTAATAGCACAATGTATAAGTAGAACGAACACAGAAGGACTAGATAAACCAGAAGTTCAGGTTTAATATATATTTTTTAGTATTAATATAAGACATACAAAAACTCAACACGCAATATTTATGATTTTATACGCCATAATATGTTATTCCGTTTAGTTCATCTTATAAGATAAGCATGTATTTACTCTCAGGGTATAACCTCGATGAATACATTTAAAAAAAAATCTCTTTCCGCAAACCGGAAGTAGATTTCACGGATGCTAAGTAGGGGATAAAAATGTTTTCTATCTTAAAATTAAGAAAAACTTTACATTTACTCGATTCTACAATGGTTGCGTGCGAAAAAAAGTTTCACATGTTTACCATAGGACAACCGCATTTTCTTACAATTGTTTACAGGACTAACGACGACCACTTTAAACCGATTCGATACTGTACCTATTAACGAAGGTATGATGTTTTTTGTCATCAAAACCCCGTTTTTTCCACCCCCCGGGGCCGATGGTTGGTGATACCAAAAAGCTATACTTAGATAAGTTTTAGGCTCCTATACAAGGAATAGTAGGAACTTTAAACGAATTCGATATTTTACTAATAAGAAAACGTTATAGCGATATTTTGTTTTTCGAAAAGCCCCCCCACCATTACCATTCCCACGGTCCGATTTTGCCGTTAACAAACTCGACCGAGATTTTGGGACGAGTTATTTTTAAGGAAAAATTTGAAAGTGATTGGCGCAAAGTTACGGCGTTTACGAGTTCACAAGAAAGTAAAATATATATGTATATACAAACTTTTGAGCTAACGGTGACTTTGGAGTCTGGGGGATGTGAAACGGGAAGATATGTCGAAATTTTGTGGAAGTCGAATCATGATACCCGTTACATATAACCTTTTACTTAAACTTTCTGTTTAGCCTCCGGAACTACCGTAAGGTATTACTTCAGAGGATGAATATAAATGAAGTGTAGTCTTGTACAGTCTCAGGTCAATCATTCCTGACGTGCGTGGTTAACTGAATTCCAACCACCAAAGAACACCGGTATCCATCCGATGTCTAGAATTCAAATCCGTAAAAAAGTTATTCTTGTCTTTGCTAGTATTTGAAACCTAGAACTCTCGACCTCGAAATCAGCTGATTTGCGATGACGAGTTAACCGCTAGACCGATTCGGTGGGTTTACTAATTATGCCTGCTACTCTTCAAGATCTGCGAAATCGAATTGTTACAGCAATGAATTCAACAACCAGAGACCAATCACTAATAAAGATAATTTGGTGAATTCAACAACCAGAGACCAATCACTAATAAAGATAATTTGGGACGAATTAAAATAATTAACTGTTATTTATAAAACTCGATTTTTACATCCTTTTACAAAATATTGTAATCGCAAAAATTTCGGTTTTCAGATTTCAAAGAAAATTTCCATTTGACCATCCCTGAATCAATTTTGACTATTTTCGGTGTGACGGCTGTACATACGTGTGTACATCGCTCGCTTAACTCAAAAACGATTAGGTGTAGAATGTTGAAATTTTGGATTTAGGACTGTTGTAATATCTAACTGTGCACCTTCCATTTTGATTGCAATCGACTTACCAAGTGTCCAAAAAAAAACCCAAAATCTAAAACATTTCGATTTTGGAGTTTTTCTTAACTGCAGTAATAATCCCTCATCGAGAGCTTTTCAACGATATATCATAAGCGGTACTTATATTCATCGGTTCTTAAGTTATAGCCAAATAAAATTTTAATTAATGAAATATTTGGATCTTACAAGGAGGAATTCTAAACCTATAGTCGGATAACGTTTTCGTTTCCAGATGAAAAGCACTTTTTATTGCGTTTGTATTTAGGAAGATTAACGTAAAATCGTTCGGCAGTAATCTGTTGCTCCCATTTTATGTAAAAACACCTCTACCTTTCAAAAATTGTAGCTGGCCTGCCGCCTACACGGTAGACCCGTTGCCCGTTTTCGAATTCTTCCACGCTACTGAGGGCGGTTCTTTCTCGACATCCACGCTTTTCCCTATCCTTAACCCACTTTTCCCGATTTTTCTCTACGGATTTACAAACCCCCGGTAGGTGAAATGCGGGTATTCGAATATACGAGTAAAGCCGAACCCTACCTTACCGGTCAACCGATATCAGCATATATTAAAATTTTTGCAAAATTCTATACACTTCAAAGCCTACATTATGGTACTATTTTGAAACTTTTAGGATGGGTGTGGTCGTCAAACATTCACAGATTTATAAAGAGGATGACGTTTTTTTTTTTTTAGATACGTAAGGTATAAAGGTACGCATTTATTTTTAGTAGATATTCCCTTAACTATTTAACCCCCTTCTATTCGACAATATAACTTGCGTAACAATCTTTTTTCCTAACAACATGCTTAGTAAAATAAATTGTAAATATAAACTTAATTTCATACGCACCAACAAAAAACCGGAAATCATTTTTTTTTCAAAAACTCACCTGAAAAAAAAAGAAAAAATACATTCTAACATTTATCGCGTAAAGTTTTACAATTTTAATAAATATTACATAGTTACAATCTAAGAAAAAAATACACATATTTATTTTTCCATTACATACTACACAGAATATCTCGCAAAGAAACAGAGAATATTAAAACGAATTCTACAAGTGAAAAAATTAAAAAAAAAGGTGCCTTTTTTATTTTGCCCGACCAAGCTAATGAAACATTTCCTTTTACCAGTTATAGCTAGCGAAAAATTTCTTTTCCAAGGGTAAAATGAAGTGGTACTGAGAGATTCTTGGAATATAAATTAAGGAGTAAACTTAACGGTATTTTATCTGAAAAATTGAATAAAAGAGATCCCAAATTATATAGTGTTGGTGAAACTTATTCGAAAACTGGTGTGGCAAACGCATTTTTTTTTAGTTTGGAATTAAAATAGCTAGGTTACATTTTCGACAAACAAATAAATCTTAAAAAAATCTCTAGAGAATTCAATTTTAAGAAAATTTATCTAAGTAACCTCAACTGAACAAGAAAAATAATATTAAAACTAAAACAAGAAACCAAAAATTACTTTAGTTAAATTAATCGTTTACACTCGACCAGATTAATAAATATAATCTAAAAAAATAATACATTTTTAAAATTACACGGGAAATTCTAAGCTCGAAAATTAAAAACCTTAACTGTAATTGCAAAACAAAACAGCTTGAAAAGGGCACGCAAATAATAAAAATATTTATCATTTTAAGAAAATTATTTTACAATATTCTACTATATAATCTACTTAAATTAATAAAAGAGAATAGGATATGAATTCTACAAACAAAAAGTAAATTAAACAAATTCCAAATACTGTTAAGGTAAATGATAGTATAATTATTATTTACCGTAAACATAATTATTTAAAAATTAAAAAATACAACAAAGAATTTTTACCGCTCCGTTACACAAATTAATTTTAAAACGCCTATTTAATTAAATGCTAATAATAATCGAGGTGCTTCGTGTGTAACGTGAATTATAAAACAAATTAACCTACGCTATTTTATTACTAAAAGTAAATTAGGGTCATCAATTATTTTAAAATAATTTAACGTAAATGTTACAAAGGTTATGCAATAATATGAAGTAATGAACATGTACGACACTAACACATCATCGTCATCATCGTGATAATCTTTTACATAAATAACGATAAAGTACTTGTGTAATTTAATAAAACAGAATACGTACTCATTACACATCTTCAATCGCTGTACGCTGGCGACAAAAGAAAGCTACCGATTATCGCAAACGTATACTTCCGTACGAAAAATATTTTACGTTAGATATTACAATGTAACGGCGGCTTTAGGCGACCTATCACGAGAAACAGGCCGATCACGAAAACGAAATAGATATTCTCAAGAATAAAAACGATTTTGTTTCGCCAGGCTTACTACGACAAATAAGAAATGAATCGAATTCCCGTCGCTTTCTATAAAGAACCAAAAATACTCTTGCATAATTACAAGCCCTCTTAAATAGAAATTATGTTCTGTTCTAGAAGCGAATCCGTTCACTGTAGTAATTGACCGTACAATAGACATCATTACTTCCATAAAAACAATTCTTAATTCGGTCGCATATATTAATGTACTTTTTCCACAAAAAACACTATATTTATACAGAATCTTCACTTAACTGGGAAAATAATATCGTAAACGATCTCAACTAAAAGAGAAAATTAATAACAGATAGAGAGGAGAATTAATTAAAAATAAAGAAAAACTAGCTATAAAAATTAATGAAATTAACTTTTAGCGTTTAAAAGTTAATTTTATATTTTTACTGCGTTATAATACATACATATTATATAATACATATTTTTTAATGCGTTATTAAAAAATATGTACATTAGTAACACAAAGTTGCAACAGGATGTTTCAAATAAAATTAGTCATATGTAAACAAGCGCTTTAACTTTCTAAAGTTAATCTATCACAAATACTATACATTCGAAACAAAGCATTACAGTTCATAACACGAGTAAAATCGCGTACTTTATTTTGGAATTATTGAACTTCTAAAATTTTATCACTTGTACTTGATTCTGACGGGAAGAAACGCAATGTCTCTTGTTAGACATTTCGTCCGACTCATCTCGACTAGGATTTTTAACTCTGAAACCCCGCATAAATTCACACAAGTAACTGTAGGATAATCCCGTTACGCGCCATACATTTTCTTATTTTTCATCTTTCCCAAACATCACATCGTTCCGAAGAAGCCCTTGCATTTCCGGATCGATAAAGTTAAATTTACGGTTAACAATTAAGACGATTAAAATATTCAATCATCGGTGACCGTAATATACGCCTTCCATAACCTATGAGATAATTGTGAAACAGGGTTCCACGGTGGTAAAATTTCACAAGAGCAGTTTAGTACAGCGCTAGGAAAATACCCTTTGTTTCTACAAATCTCTCCGAATATTCATTTTTTAACGAAAATCCCCCGGATATTTTCGCCTCAGCTAAACAGACGTTAGTCAATTTCCAGTGTCATCCAGGGTTTTTTAACGAACTGGGACAAACGACTCCGATCGACTGCGGTACCGGCATCGATTTCTAACTCGCTTTCACAAAACGATACAAAAACATACCGTCAAGCTTCCACCGATAAATGAATTATAAAATCAACAAAAAATATAAAAGACAGTTACAGAACCATAGTTTCGAGTTAATTTACACTTATATCACCGAAAACATTGGCGGAAGAAAACTTCGTCATCACCCTGCCCGCAATCCGTTACCGGTATGAATGAACTGTGTCGGCAATAATTAATACCATTTTTTTTTTTTACAAAAACACAGAAATAAATCGATCCTAATTAAACGCAGTCAAAATAATTCGGGCGACCGATATGCAAACACGGATGAGTATACTAAAAAACGTACAATAGCCTACTATTCTACATTTTTCTACAACGTTACATAATTAATTTCTTATATATTAAATATTTATTTATCGTATTTAATGAATGAATATTCGTATCTTTTGAATGCAATTTACCAACCATACAGCAATCCCAAGAAATTAAATCCGCTAATCTATTCGAAATAAATCTGACGTAATTCTATCTAATACAACATTAAAATAATAATTATTCAAGTGTTCAGTCAATTTTAATCATTTTCTGGCGGGCACAATCTTACGAATATTCAAAATAGGATTTAGAGAATACACTACAAAATTAGTACATAATACAAGTCTTCTTCATATTGTAGGAATATCACGGTCGATTTGAAAACACATTGAATTCTCTCGCAACTTACCGGTTTAAACGAGTATTACCACATTTTTACATAGGGTTTATAAAAATAGCAAATCGTTAAAGATTATCGTGAATTTTTTTGTTTTGGAAAAATATGACTTAATTATTATTACGTACCCATGCGATAGGGAATTTCATACAATAGTGTGTAAATTGAAACGTGCCAAACTCTTAAGTCGACGTATTCACGGGTGGAAAGTGAAAAAAAAAAATCAGAACAATAAAGACATTTAAAACGAGCGACGGATCAAATTCTGCCATTACCATCGAAGCGATACACGATATAAAATACAGAATACATATTTCGTTTTATGCACTTTAAACGATTAGGATTCTAATCACGCTTGCGTACGATTTGAAATTTATTTAGATATTCATCTAACACAGTGGTAGCCAAAAGTTTTCGAATTTTATTTTCAATCAAATTACTAATTTCTAAATCATATTATTTCGAATAATTATGAGATTTTCTTAAACAACAAAAAGGTGCATATACATATTGTAAATATCCAAATGTATTAGAAATGTCATCTGGTAATAGTAAAGTTAAAAACAAGATTGTCATATCGGTAATTTAGTACACTATTTCCTTAATAACATTCCAACAATCATCGGTCAAGCAAAGCTCATCAACGGAGCGGGTTTTGTATAAACCGGTCCGTCATTAATGAGAATTAATTCTACCTGGAAGATGATAAATTGATATATATATATATATATATATATATATATATATACATGACAATTAGTCGTCACAAGACCCAAATTAAACGATGATCCTTCACTTGTAAGTTCGTTATCATAGGACTCCTGGCAAGGCAGATATTTTGCTAGGAGAGTAATACACAACATCAAAACGAATAGATCATGCGATTGGCGTCCCTCAATCTGTTTGGGTAGTTACGCCCTTATCAACACCTAGGCGTTCATTTATTGTAATCGATCGGTGTCGTTCTCGACGACAGAATGTTTTTACGGCTAATTTTGCGGAAAGTGCAGTACCAAATAATAGTTTTCATAGAATTTCTAGAATTCGTGAAATAAACAAGAAATCAATCCGATCGAAAGGTTAGCTGTCGTCCGTCAGAGTTACACGATCACAATACAACGCAATATTATCGCTCCTTTTTACGTTAAACAGAAATATTTACTCGGCAAACGTTTTTAACGGTTTGAAATTCGGTCGAAATTGTTTACAAGACTACAAAAACTCAAATTAGGTCCGTATCGAATTCGAGTAGCCCAAAAAATTAGACAACATGAAATTTAACAGACCTCATCAGTAATACGAAGAGTTCAAAAGTTTCATTCACGGCGGTGTGGATGTTTTGAAAATTTTTTTTTTATTCGGATGAAAATCGGTTTCAACGTTCCTGGATACATATTAACCGCTAAAAAGCAGTACACGATTGAACACTGAAAATCCTCCCGTTCATCAGGAAAGGGTCATTGCATTTTCAAACAGTTGACGTTCGAAATAAAAAGCGATCGACTCATTTTTTCACAAGAACATTAACTGAAGAACGTTATTAAAAAGTTATCGTAAATTCTTTTAGCGTCGCTTGAAAGCGAAGCTAAAATCTTTGTAATTTCTAACCGCTTATGACCTCCACGGTCCCCGGATCTCTTACCATCGGATTTTTATTTACGGGAGTTTTATTTATGGGAATTAAAAAAAAATCGAAGGTAGCATCTCTAAAAATCAGTACAACAATTATAGTTATATTGTACATGAAGAAACGCATGTATGAACACCCAGGGTGAACATTTTGAACATTTACCTGGAATATAATTAAAAATACAGAACGCTTAGTTTCTTGTATCGTGTAATTTAATTAAACTTATCGGTAAATAAACGTAGTTGTTTTGAACATCGGTTGCGTGTCTTTATGAATGAAAACTTTGTATATTAATGGAGAAGCGTATTTACTATTTCAGGAGTTAATAGGAAAGCAACAAACAGTTGTTTTGCTATTATAAATAGTGATTACATTAGCCGAATTATAAATATAAACTGAAAAAAAAACTTTTTTTAAACGTTTCTCTTTTCAATGAACTCCATCACTTAAGGTACTGACGTGTTTTTTTTGTTTTTTTTTTTATATACTGTGCCCTTCTTTTCTTGTAAACATAAGTTCGTCTTTCCTGAACTCGGAAAACTGATTCATATAAAACTTACTCGGTCGTTTCTTGTTTTTATGAATTTGCTGAATAAAATTAAACATCTCATTAAATAGAGACGCCGAAAAATATTTTATAAAAAAAAGAATGAAAATCTGCAACTGATAACGTATTTACTTTGAATTTTTAGATTTATTTACTAATTTTTTAAACATTTTTGAAGCCAAGACATTAATATATATATAAGTTGAATAAACAATTTAATTGGATTCAGCACCACGGTAGTTCACCTTCGTTCTCGATTCAACTACTGCATTCAGGACAGGCTGTCCGTCTAACCGTGCGATCCTGAATAAAACGAATAAAGAAAAGTCATAAAAATAACAAAAACGTTACATTATATTAAGATTAGATTATAATCGTGGCAGAATACCAAGATCCGTTAACTCATGAATCGGCTTTCACCATCAACAGTCGGACAGACTGTCGGGGTTGAGATCGTAGCGGCTATACGTTTAATTGATACGGTATTCCTAACCTGTTTTATCCATCGATTATAAAAGTAATAGCTCTAAAAATAATAATAAACGTAACACAAGCAAAAGCGGCTAAATGTTATATAAAACATAAACGGCCACCGTTGTTAAAAAAAAATAATTGAAAAGATCAAGCGAGGGACTTAAGTCCACATTTTAACTCGATCAGATCGATAGCTAAACCGTTATTAACCGTTCAACGACAACTACAAACGTCTATATAAAGTACAGTTTTATTTTATCATATTAAGTACACTTAGCGATGCAATAAACCATTACTAACCATCGGTATCGACTAGTCAACAAAAAGTTTTAAAAACATAAATTCCTTAAACGTTCTTAACTAAAAAATAATAAATTTATTTAAATTGTACATAAAAATTAATTTAATTATCGCAAAACTATTCAAATATAAGACATCAGTAGTTTAAATATGCATTTTTCATTCGAAAAAAGATTATAAATAATGATAATCCGTTAACATCTTTCAAAGATATGATAAAAACGTACGATCAACTCTACAAATAAAAAAGCTGGATTTTTGCAAATGTTCCTACTTTAAAACTACGTATTCCTTCGTTATGAAAGAATCTCCTCGCACACCAAGCCAAAGCGGACCTTTTAAAAAGGGCATTTGTTTTTTTAAAGGATATAAAAAAAAATAATTTAAAAAAGTTCTGTTTACGATAACTCAAAATTGTCAGTTATTTTCTTTATAGTTCGTTGTGAAAGTTGTGAAAACTGGCCCGATAGTAGGCTCCAAGTAACGGTCTAATACAGAAAAATAGATTGTCTTCACGTAGGAAATTTACAAAATTTTATTTATTTTTAGTGGTTTACTGTCACGCAGTTATTTAAGAGGTACTACTTTTAAAAGTAACAGAATACTTCTAATACTAGCTGTGAAAAATATTAAACGGTCCCATTTAGTTTCGGATTAGCGTAGCTTAAAGATTACGTCAAAGGTTTTGTTTACAATACCATTTAAAACTATATGTGTCAACCCTACTCAACTATTTATTTTTGAGTTGCCCTCAAATGTTTGGGGTATGGTTTTCTCTACCGAAAAATTGATTAATTTGAGATCGGAGAGCTATTAAATTTTTTATGTTCAACAAATGTAAATTATTAAAGGATTCTCATAATTTGTTAATATCCTCTAAAATAATATATTATATACAGATTTATTTATATACAAACACATACATCATCAATTTTTTTAACGCGATTGTTATTTGGAGGTATAATCTAAATATTAAATATTATACGCTTTTTTTTTGCTTTTTTTTAAATATAGAAAAAGAAAAGAAATATTCTCACACGTGTAAATTAAAAGTTCGATGTATATATATTAATTTCGTTTATGTAACTAATTAAATCGGTTAATAAAAAACAAAACACGTAAACTGCTAGACAGAATAAAATTAATATTCTTGACGCAACTCATTAATGGATATACTGACATGAAGTTCAACAACAACTTATAAATCGCATACACAGCTGCAGCGGAAGTGACAACTCTTCTCGAAAATTCAGAAACTTAGTAAAATATTTCCGGCCAAAAAAAAAACCAATAAAATTTTTTAAAAGATAAGCTTAAAAAATCTTTTAAAGGAAATAATGAGAATATATTACACTAGAAATAATAAGAAAACTATTTTCACAAATACTTCTAAAAATAATTTGGGAAAAACCAGTCGCAAGAAATTATGGAAAAAGGATATGAAAGAAAACACCTTAAATTTATTATTAAGTTTAAGGTGTTCTATTCTTTAGGAGGCGCTCGATCAAATATAAAGATATTTCGGATGACAGATTTGCTTACGAGACCTGAAAACCCTAACCGCAGTCGGTTATAGGTGAAATTGAATATCCACATCAAGCGACCGAACGTGGCTTCTTCTGAGCCATCACCTTCTGTAATCCTTAAAAGAATTCTTTGGTCCTTCGGTACGTAGGAATTTAGCGATTTTGATGTATTCTCATAGTACATTAAGGAGAACAAGTAAAGAGCGACGATAAACAAAATACTGGAATCGAAAATAAAATAGGAAATACGGATAAAACTAAAAAACCATTAACTAACAAAAATTTATTTAAAGTTTTAAAATTACGCGTCCAGTCGATAGTCAATCCGTCATCATCGGTAAACACCAGTTAGTAATATATAAAAAGACCGTTTAGGAAGTTCTCGGCCTGATAAATTAACAAGTTTTTTAGAAATTTATATTTTTTACCGTTATCAGCTTACAATTCGATACACCGACGACTTCTCAGCCTTTTAATACCCTCGGTATAATGAAATTTGTGCGGATCTGCAAAATAAGCTGTTATCGGCCATGAATTCAAAAAAATAATTTTCGACCGGCGAGCCATCTCTTCACGTTAAACAAGAAGTAATCGCCGGAAGCCAATCTGGTGCATGTAGAAGTACTTCTAAAAGTAGGTGATGGAATTTTCAACCACAAAAACCCGAGACGTACGTGCAGGCGCATTATCGTAGTGAAACAGCACTTTCTTTTTGGCCAGAGGTGGACGTTTAGCGTAAATGGCACCCTTCGACTGGAGCAATAGCGAAGCGTTATACACCTCGGTAATGGTCCTGCCTTTTTCCTCTTCTAGGTAGTCTATGAGAGACGCACCACGAGAATCCCAAAAAAGAGCGATTTCTTTTCCTACAAATGGAAACGATTTCGGTTTCTTTAGCGTACTTTTATCTAATCCCACCCGCCGTTTGGTGTGGCGTGTAACTCTGAACCCGTTTTTCACCTAATATTATTAAACGTCGAAGAAACTCAGCGGAATCAGGGTTAAATGTCTGTACACCTTCGAGAAATGTTCAGCCGAATACGTTTTCAGTCGACTGTTAAAAAAGGCGGCACTCGTAAAGCAGAAAACTAAACGTCGTGTAAAAGGTAGGGTACACGACTTATCGATATGTTTGCAATGTCAGAAAGCTCGTATACCTGGAGTCGGCGATAATTTAATACGGCCGTGTGAATTTTTGCGACGATTTTGTCGGTCGTAGCGGTTCTGAGGTGTCCTTAGTTTTTATCATTTTGCATTAATGTTCGACCGCGCTGTTTAAATCAGAAGCTCACATTTTTACCGTCGAAAACCAAGAAAAGAATCTTTTAAATTAGAATCCGACTAGTTTTTTTTGTACGTTCTTCGGGAGTAACGTTTTACAACGAAATACATTTTAACAGCTCGAATTTCAATTTTATCTATTTTTTAGAAATTTCAAAATCTGTTTGCATCGCTCGATCCTCACAAACAAGCGACTGAAACATATAAACCTGAAACCATATAAACTCGGGAACATTCCGAACGACCCTCGTATAAGAGCATAATTAAGATTCGAAGATATTAACTGGCAAATTCTCTGTATTTTTAGAATTTAATAATCCGCTCACCGGGCGGATTTTATCGGTTTAATTTCTGTTTTTATTGGATTTGCGTTTGTTATGTTATAAATCTCGAAAGTTATAATATAAGAGTAAACGTTTATAAAATTTTTTGTTTATTTTTATTTTGATAATATTAAAATTACCATTATGATTTTATCGTATTCATTATGTAATTTATCGTACCATTATTTATTGTGTTCATTAAGAGAATTAATTTTTTTCTATTCTATTGTAATTTAAAATAATAGTGTACAATAGTTAATTTAATATTTAAATAATGTAAAAAATAAAAATCTTATTTGACTGCGGTTGAATCATAAGATTCGTTTCTTCTAACAGCCGCATACTAAAAATATTTTTATTTACAACTAAAACTATGTATTTACCCCTTACGTATTTCGTTACCACAGATTAAAAAAATAATAAAAAAACAGTACTTCTGAAATATTGTAAAACAACGACGGTTTTAGAATAAGACTAATAAACAGACTGTTGTTTTCTTAAAAGACGCCACTTGTAAAGGTTAGCAAAGATTACTCATTTCAAGAAGAGATAGTATGAACCTTACAACAATCAAAGATGTCACCTCCCGTAAATAAAATTTAAGAGGTAACATTTTAATGTTCAAATAAGAAAACATTTTCATAATTTACAGAATTACACGATAAAGTATATTTTCCGACTACTTCCTGAATTCGAAGACACGATTACCCTAATCAAGTTTACGAACAGTTTAGCAACTGTCTTTTTGTAAAGAGTTTTTGAGCGTAATCTCGTCTTCCATTCGATAAATTTTAAGCGAACCTCTTTATTTGTATTATTCATAAAAAATTAGAAACCGTACTCATAGACGCGCAATAGTTTTACGAGCAATATCTGAAATAGTAACAACACTATTAAATATATAAATAGTATAATGGAGGAGAACGATGTACCGCGACAGAATGTCGTACGCAGCAAGAAGCCATCGTACGAACAGCACAACTCCTATCCTACCCGTCAATAAGCTTACTAAATCTCGAGTAATATCTATTTCTTCTTATTTAAGAAAATTTATTAAAAACTTAATTCATTGCGGTATCTGGAAAACGATAAATAAAAATTCACACACTTATTATAGCGCGACTAGAGTTGAGACAAATTGTTTAGCGATAAAGTTTTACCTAGAACTGTCAAACCAAAGGGAAAAATTAAGTAAATAGTCTTCTCAAACGCCGCTAATAATAAGCCGGACAGTTTTTTAAACATTTTGAAAGGTTAAGTTAGCGAGTAAAGTCTCCTTTCCTCAATTAAGTATTGTTCGGATCTAAATAGTGTACTTTTTAACGGTTATAAGTCGTTCGACGTAAGACGAAGCTCGAATAGAGAACTTTAGCCCACGCAGCGAGAGAGAATTAAACGGAGGAGAATAACAGCTTATAAGAAAATACTATATGCATCGACTCCTTACCTGTATTTCTTATAAAAGCGAAGCGGTGACTTACACAAAATATAAATAAACGATTCATATCCTGAACTGCTTATAATACGTAAAAAGAGTCGTCGTACATAGATATTTCTTAGCGTTGTAGAGCTGACGTTTATTTACATCGACTAGCGAAACAACAACGAAGACTGTCTTAATGAGAGTAAGCATTATAAACCGCAAATTTCAAGGTCAAGCTTCACGCCGTAGCAAAAGACACCTTTTTACAACATAATCGGTAAAATGAAGTTATTTCTCTTTAGAATAAGAAGAAATATATCAAAACCATTTCGCAAATCTTAAGAAATTACACGCTATATGTGTTACTTAAACCCGGTTGTTATTTAATCTTTTAAAATCTCTTTCGATGAATTTTAATTTAATAAAGCGTATCGTGAACAAAAAGAAAGAAAACAAAGGATTCACACTTCTTATTACAGCTTATAAAGAGATCCTTTGAGAAAAATTAAGAAAGCATAAGCCGGCGTTTCTTTTGTATATTATGAAACGTGTAAGACGCTGAAAAGTTAGCTATGGTAAAAAAGAATCGCGATGCCAGCCAGCAGTACGAAGCAACCGACGTCACGCTCCACTACCTATTAATAAAGTCACGCTGTTCGCTACCGAACAGAAACGCGTGGGAATTTACTACCTACTGTATATTACAAAACACACACTTGCAGAAGAAGGGAGAACGCGAGAAAGATAACTAATAATAAACAGTAAAAAATTCATACGAAAAGGATACAGAATACGTTATTACAAAGATCCCACTTTAAATAAATTCAAATCTTTTCCAAACACATCTTACGCAACTTAATCGCAAAGCGTTCGCTTACACCGCTTAAAATTAGAAATGACATTTTTTAATTTTTGGTATGAGTATGATCTGACAGCCCATTTTTGTATTTTGAGAGAGCGCCAAGAAACGACATACTTCAAACGGGAATATAAGTATTGGTATAAGTAAATATAATTATTTAATATATTGTAATTAAAATAAATTTTATTTATGTAGATTACACCTGCAAAAAATTATAGACAAAATACATTCTCAAATCATTTTTTGAACTGCTGACGTAAAATTTGAATTCCATTTTCGTATTCAAAAAGATCGAATGAAAAATAATTTAAAATGAAAAAAATCTTGTAAGGTAAAACTTTTAGTGTCTAAATGTGGTTATTAAGTAAAATAAAACGACTTTAAATTTCAAAATATTCTTCAGAAATAATATTTTTTTTATCATCGAGGATGAGAGATACTAGGATTTGAGTTTACTAAAAGAAACAAAATTAAGTTTGAAAAGACTACAGAGTAAGTGGGAATAGCACATCAAAGGAAAAAATGACAGAAATAACAACAATAAATTATTTTGTGTCAGAATAATTAATTGAATTCGATCGCAAATAAATAGAAAATATTTATTTGGATTATATTTTAAGAAGAATAATATCAACATAATATACGCACTCATTTTTTACAGATGCCTCGACAAATAAGAGACTTGTTCCCTTGTACCTTAGAGATCAAAAGTCATTCGCTATCGACCGGAAAGAGGCAAAGAGATAAGTAAAGCTAAACGAAACTCATTTTTTTTATAATTATTAAGGAACATTTTATTTTAATAAATTTCATAAAAGGAACCGTGAAAGAGGGAAACCGAGATATTACGTTTACGGAAGGTACGCAAAACATTTACTTCTAAAAGATCAGAAAATGAATTCTTCATATAAAAACCGTTTTACAATTATATAATATAACAGACATAAATCAGGTGTTATAATTATTCGTAAATAATAAATAAGGATTACAAATTATTAGTAAACAAAAGTGAAAAACATATATTTATATAACCATTAAGCATAAATATTTCGGACTTTATACGGACTCGAACATATACTCGTATTTATTTAATACATAAAACGACCGTACTATCGTACTAAATCAAACGTTAATAACATTATAGACACGTGTACGACTGAAAGACCGGCAACAGTTGCACTCCAATAAGAACGCGTTATGCGTATCTAAACGAGTGCGTGTTTTTTGATGCGAACCGTTGCGTGTTCACTGGAACATAATCATTGAAAATGAAGGGGAGAGGAAACCAGGAATTCCCCCCCTCCGACTTGCTACCCTACACTTCCTCATTAACTAATCTTCCGGTATAATAAAATCTGTGACGGGGTTGGTGGGTGGAAGTATGCAATCGTAATTTGTACCTGAAAAGTTTCGAATTTAAGATGTAATTCACTTATAGATAATAAAAAAAAGAAATTATTATACTTTAACATGATAGAATCTTATACACAAATTGTTTAAATGACAGACATAACGGGGAGAATAAAAAAAATATATATAATAAGAATTAAATAAATTTCTGTGGAAATTAAAACAAAAAATTGTCAAGCGATAAAAACAGTTCGATACAATAAATATATTTTTATTTTTAATTAACAATTAAAAACGGATGTAAATAAACTAACTAACTGTTGAGTTGTTTTAGATATTTTCATTCCTTTTAAAATCACAAAAAGTATAACAGAAGAATTATAAGGGAAAAGCGTATCGATTACAATTTTAGACATTCTTTATCGTCCTGCTGTGAATGTTTAGTCATACGACATGCGACATTTTATCGCTCCATCACAATGTAGGCTGTTCTACTGCGCTTTGTGTACTGCAGTTGGAGTTTTGCCCAACCTTTGCGAAACGATACGATAAAATTCCATCTCAAAGAATTTCTTTCTTAATTTATAACAGTAAAACAACAGCGTTTATTCATCGATCACTTTAAATACCAGAATATTTTATAAACTTTTAAAAAGATATCCAGGTTATTCAACCGGGTAACTAATTAAAAATTTCTAACTATTCCTTTTTCTAAACTATAAAAAACAATTGATTTGCAAAAATGTTATTTTTTCAACAGTTCATTTATGTTTTTACCTGTCATCTGATAACCCGATGTTATATAAACTGATATTTACGTTTTCTTTCCTAAAACCTGTTGATGTCCGATGTCTTGCTTTAGTTGGATTTTTTTTTTTTATGTATTATTTTAACTAAAAAAGTGTGTATATATATATACAACATACATTTTGATGTATGCTTATATATAAAAAAACCGGGTATCTGATAATTTCTTTAAAATTATAATAAATAAATAAAACAACGTACTTCACTATCTGTGGAAAAATATGGTGCGTGGGTTTTTTTTCTGTATGTGGTCACATTTTTATTTTTGCTGCTATTGTCTCAAAGCGGACCAATGGTGGTGCGCCGGGCGGCTGCGCACTGTAACTCTCTCAGACTGTCAGCCGACTTCCCACTAGAAGCAGCCCGTTGTAATTAATTTACAGATTATTTAATTTAATTTCCTAGCGTGGATTATTTTAATTTATATTTTAAATTTGTATTTTTATTTACTTACTATTACTTGTTAATTTTGTTAATAAAGAAAGGGTGTGTTAGTTAATATTTAGCAGTAAAAAAATGATTCTTATTTAGAGGGAGAAAGCTGTAGTTAATTAATTCTTAGATAGCGCCACTGAAACGCTATATTGAAATAAGAAAGTAAATAAATAAAATTAACAATTTAATCTATCCAAACTTAACTAAAATGTTCGGAAAAATATTCTTAATGTACTAATATTTCTTTCTTAAAATATTTCTGTAAAACACTTAATATTCTCACAAGCATGAGGATACAAACGCGTCGAGGGTCCAGGAGGCAGAGCCCCCTGGTATACGGTCCAACATGCGAAGCGAGCCCTGACCGGCTAGTTTCCCATAAAAAAATATGGTGCGTGAATTTGTTTGTTTGATGTATGTGCTCACATTTTTAATTTAGCTGCTACTGACGCAGAGCGGAACCCATTGTGCGCAGTTCACCAACGATTCATTCGTTCGAACGATTTATACATCTTTATACGAAAAGTTTTCTAAAATTAATTTACGTTTTGGGGACAAAAACGGGAAAAAATTGGGGTTAGAGCTGTGTTAAAAAATCATAACTCAAGAAACGTTGTAAAAATTTTTGTTGTTGTTAGTACGCTAAATTCATGAACGTTATTGAGTTACAGTTGACAAAAACATTTAAATAAAACATGTGTAATGAAACATAAACTATGTAACAGTTTCGGGGCGGGCCTTAGGCCCGCCTTATTTCAAGTAACAGATTACCCAATGAAACGACTACTGTAAGCATTGTTTCTTTACGATAAAATTTGGGCATTTTGAGTTGTAAATTTTTTTTTTAAACATTTAGTTATGATGAAGCATTGGAGGGTAATTAGCGTAAGCTTGCGATTAAATTATTCTGGTTTTACGACTGCGTATCAGTCGTTTCGAAACCACTTTTAATATACACGGGACCTATGTGGGATGCCATCAGCTTTAATTCGAGTCTAGGTAAGGAATTTTGAACAGCGTTGAACAAGCCTTCTTGTAAAAAAAAAATTACGAACATTTGAAAACAGATGATGTAAGAGCTGCAACATTCTCGAACGGTCCGTTCGACGTCTTTCAATTTCATTTGACCAGTGTTCCTGGGATCTTCGAAGAATATACATAGTTATCCGTGTAAATCTAGAGCAGTACTATCAAAATAACGCCGAACGAGTTAATCAAATGACTTTTCCCCGCCAACTTTTGAAACTTATAAAACGTTAACAAACAAGTTATTCATAATATGCTATAGATACGTGACAATTTACATTTCCATTCACATTAACACGCGATTAAACAAAACTTCCGGTATCCGGCGACAAACGACTAAAATGAAACGATCAAGAAGCATTTCACGTTACTAGTCACCGTACGATATGCAAACCATCCTCTGGAATAACAAACCCGTATTTCTTTGAGAAAAATTATGGAAATCTGTTAACATCACGCCGAACGATGGAAAAAAAATGGTGTTTCGTTCCAGAACGGAAAATCTGAGAATAGTCCAGATAAGACTAACCGATCGGTGAACATAGTTGAACGATTAATTTTAGACCACGTTATCGCCAGATACGATGATATACCTTGGCCGGCGAAGTCAACGGATCTCACTGAATACGATTTTTTTTATAAATCTGTTAAAAAGTAACGTATATTTAGTGCGCCTTCACGAAACGTTGAAAAATTAACACAACAAAAAATTTGTCACGCAATTCCTGTTGATAATGCTAACTAATATTATGGAAATTATAAGGACTCGACCTGAAGACTGAGAAGAATAGAATGCTAGTTACTTTTTAAAATTGTGTTAAGAACTTGACTGTTTTAAAGGTACAATTAAACGCTATTTAAGAAGATGACAACCAATTTATGGTAAAAGTCTTTTTAAAACGTACAAAAAAGATAAATTATTACAAAGATTGCCTGTTTTACTAGCATAAAAGCGCGGGTACAGTTGTTTTTTATGAAAACGCAATTAACAGATAATGACCTAACACAGAGTAATACTCGGACGAAAAAAAATTAACTGATATATTTTTAGAAATGTAATGATGCAACTAATGGTCCTTAGACCTAAATTACCGAAATCAACCCGACGTGTTTTTTTTTAATAAAAAAAGAGAAGGCTTCTTGTGATTAATACCATTTAAATTTTATATTAACCGAACTAATATCAATAAATAATTAGTACTGGCAATAACACACGTTTCTTAAAAAAGTAAAACACAAACTAAATTGCACATAGACCACTCAGGTAAAAAAATAACACTTTTACAAATCGTACAGAATATCTGCATGGTTACGAGGATTTACTTTCTCACGTGTACATAAAATAACAATAGAGGAGTGTGGGTCTGCCGGCCTCTGTGGCGCGAGTGGTGGCGTCTCGGCCTTTCATCCGGAGGTCCCGGGTTCGAATCCCGCTTAGGCATGGCATTTTCACACACGCTACAAACCACTCATCTTGTCTTTTAAAGCAACACCTAAGGGTGGTCCCGTTAAACAAAAAGGTTAAACAAAAAAAAAAAAGAGGGGGTGGTCTGCACATCTGTTCTCCCGATCAGTAAAATAAAATTCATCGCGTAAAAAAATAAAACATATTTATCAATTTTAATTACTTACGACAACAGACAGATGTGTTTTATATGTACATATAAAAACTAGTACAAAAAAATTATTAATGAGCGAGCCTACCATAGCAAAAATAATAAATTACAAAACAAATGTTAACGTGCGACGTAAAAATGTAATTTATAATAATTAACGTTTCATTAAATTACCTTCATTAGAACCGACTAGTTGATATACCCTTACATCGGAAGGACAAATACGGTACTAGATTTTGCGATTACTTTTTCAATCCTTACGGCCGCTTAACAAATTCATTTTCATTTATTTTTCCTAAGACCTCTTCAGCAATAACTTTGCAAAACATTAGCTTTTTAACAAATCAAAAAATAGATTAGTAGGGAATAAATGAACGGGTTTACTATTTATTTAATTAATAAATAAACGAAAGTAGAACGTAACGATTCACAAGTCGACTTGATTTAAAAGTTCTCAAAATTTCTTTAAAACAAACCGGAAATATGCAACTCTTTGTCCAGTCCCACCTTCTTAAAAATCGTATTAAAGGAAATTTCGCAAATATAAGATACCCCTATTAAATAACAAGAGACTGTTTCTTATTCTAGGGGAAAACAGTGAAACGTGATTGCGTGTTCTTTGAAAGAGACCTTGAACTTACACGATAACATCATTTGCTAGCGATTCATCGTTTAGCGCAATTGTTTTCTGTAATGTTCTGGAATAATGTTAAATTTAATAGTCGAGCAGTCGAACAAAACATCGACGGAACATTTTCAAACGTTTAGGTGTAGGGTTAAGGGGAAGACTGCGCGTCTCGTGCACGAGGGTTTGTGTGGCACTAAAAAAATCAACGAAGGTCAGACCGTAGAAGATGATCTTCCGTTTCAAGATCGAAGCAAATTTACAAAAAGTAGATTACCCGAGAAGACGGTCACTCGATTCCGAATGACAGCTGTGAACACGAAATACGTGGAACATTTTACACGAGTATCTCAATATGAAAAACATTGTGCCGAAACGGTCCCGAAAAACGTAACATCTGAGCAAAATGAACGCCGCAAGAATATGTACGCTGATTTGCCGCAACAATTTGATAAAACCTTCGACTTTAAAAAAATTCGCTCTTGATGAAATCGGATCTTCCACTTCGGATGAAATCGGATCTTCAAAACACGCGGGTGTTTTGAAGTCTATACAATGAAAAACACTAGAAAATAAAAAAGGTTGTAAAAGCGAGTTATAATTCAAACATTTCGTTGCGATTTTTGATGTCAAGGGTGTAATTTTGGAAGAGTGGGTTACAAAAGGCCTAACAGTGAACGAAGTTTTGACAAAACTGAAAGAAAGTCATAAAAAACGATCAGAACCGTGGAAAAATAGTTTTCAGTCTTCGTCAGTACAATCCGACCGCACACACAGCACTTTCTGTAAAGGAGAAAGTTTTTTTTTGCTGACAAATACATTACTTACAGTGGAAAATCTTCCGTATTCATCAGATTTGCCAGGTGTGACTTTTCTTTTCCTCAAAATAAAATCTGTGATTAGAGGCACACTTTTTTTTTGTAAGTAAATGCAGTAAAAAAGAAAACGGGGATGGAGTTAAAACAGTGACAGAAACTGATTTGTTCCATTTCTTCAACTGGTGGAAGACAACACTGCATCGCTGGGTAAATACGAATGGAAACTATTAAAGGGACAATCATTACAATTTTAATATAAGAGTAATAATAATAATAATAATATATATATATATAAATAAAATATACATAATACACATAGAGGTGAGTTATTCTGCAGTCTGCTTATTTAATAAACGCGCCTTGTACGTTTTTCGTAGAATTTCCTAATTAATTAGTTCATTCAGTGAATTTTTAGTTTTTAGTTTTTTAGTTGTGTAAGAAATATTCATGAAAATTAGAATATCCGTGCCATTTTGGTGAATATTTTACCATTTTATAACGATGTAAAGAGAAAACTGGAGATACCTTTCCACACGCTTTTAAGAACTCATCATTTATTTTTACTTATGCTATAGCTTTAGAAGAAAAAGTATTGTAATCGGTCGAATCTGGACACACGCGGTTTTCATCGTATCTTGACGTTCTGACACATAAGGAACTGAAAAAAGGATGGAAATTTTAGCGTTCGTATATACGTGTGTGTGTTCGGGGTGTTGGCCTCTAAATCACCTTTTATTTCCAGAACTACAGGACCGATTTTGACCAAACTTCGTCAGATTACTTCTATATATCGGGCATAATGCCATTGAATTTTCAACTTAAAAGGTCAAGGTGGCGAAAGCGTACAGCAAGGTTATCATCTCGAGATTTTGCCTAATTAAGGTTTGACTTTTCTTAGGCGCATTTGTTAACGATTAAAAAAATAATAATATTAAAAGATTATTATTATATTTGCAAATTGTTTTGCAAAATCGCAACTCCATCCCAAAAAATGCTCTACATAAAATAGCGGGTTAGTGGATACACTGCGTCAACAGCACCCCGTCTTACCGCAAGGAGCGCTAGTATAACAATGATGTAGAGCTGCTGTAGTCGTCTATGTTTTGACGTCACAGGTGAGCGGTGGAATTAAATAAATTAATAATATTTAAAGCGTAAAAAAGTACTTACAGCGGCCGCTAGTAGCGCTACACCCGCGCGAATTAAATACGGTAGCGCTTTGGTTAGAATCGTTGAATTAAATAAACCGAAAATATTATATTTAAATAGCACGATAAATGTTTTAAATTGCGTGTGTATCCGTGCATCAAAAGAAGCCGCGTGACGAGATGTTCTACAAATGTGTTATCGGCTTTTGTTTTTAATTAAAAAATAAACGTAATTTTTCAATTAATTTTAAAAGATCGAACGATTTTCTCAGAATATGTAATAATTCCAAAAATTGAAATAGTTTCGAAAAAAAAAACATTAACAATATAATAATTAAACAGAGAATTTGTAAAGAATTGTAATTGATTGGGGAGGGGAGTGAAAATAAAAACAAGATTCATAACATTACATTATCGGGTCAATTTATCATAAAATAACTAAACTAACGATTATTATTATCATTATCGTCACGTAATTAAGGAAACTATAAAATAGACGATATCAATATAATAACTATACGATCGGCTAACAATTTCATTAAGAAATGTTATAGATGACCGGTTACGGTAGCCGATTATAATTAAATAATGAAATAAATAAATAAATAAGAGAGTCATTATTAGAGATCAGAAAATATATACGTAACAGAGAACAGAAATGAAAATAAAAATAAACAGTTACAATAAACGTAAGGCGAAAGGATAGCGACATAAACTAATTTTATAAATAAAATTTCCTTAAGACGTATTAAATAAAACAGTGTATTTATTTAACATAATAAGAAATACAATTCTATTGAAAAAACCCAATCGATCGATTTTATATATCCGTATCCGTTACAACGTGCATGATTTTGCACTTTGCGATTTGTTCATTAGCTATTTGTACATCGATCTATTTATTTAAATATTAATAAACTACAATAATTCTACCGCTTTTAAAAAGGTTACATCGTAAATTTAAACGTTGACTATACTAGATTAACAGTCCGGTTAAGACGGCGTTAACATGAAACAGGACAGTTAAGAGGACTGAAACCGCTTCATTACTATTCATACTACATCAACGCTATTATAACATCCTATACCGGTATAATGTAACAGTACATCTATTTATAACAGACTAAATTAATTAAAAAGTGTTCTTATACGATCTTTAATCGATTTACATACAATATAGCCTGCAGTGCTACGTAACAGTCGTTTATTTACCGTGTTATTCGTTCGAATAAATCTTATTAACAGACCTCCAGATATCTGGTTATAACAACCAAATGAATTTTTAATCGGCATGCGCGTGTGATATTTTAGTTTTAAAAACATCGTGTTGAAGCATCTAATAATAAAATTATTTAGAATAAACGAAACATATCGCTAAACGGGTCACAAATTAACAAAGAATGCAGAGTACTTTAAAAGAATATCATAAAACGTGAAACGTCTACCCGACATGCTACAAAACTATAAGTTAGTAAAACAAAAAACTGCTCTTTGCAAAGGTTAAAGGTTAAAGCTTAAAGCTTAACAGATCTCAAAATAGAAAAAACATTTAACTTCTTACATCGTATGGGATATAACTGACAAAATTTTAAAAAAACCCTGGATTTTCAGCACCCGTTTAACGTGAAGGTAAATAACAAAACGTTCCATATTTGAATATCAAAAATAATTTAAAAATTACCTCATCACTCGTCTCCATTATTTCATTTAAATTCCGAATTGTATAATCGAGTTAGTGTGCACCGACGATTCTAACTACATTATCAAATTTATCGCCGCACACCAGTCAGATTCCGGAATACGCTTTCGTAAAAGAAAGAAAAAAACAAAAACAAACAATGTAGATGTTTTGAAATTTAATTTAATTAAAAATTTAATTTAATACAAAGATAGAAGAACAATTGCTAACATGTACAGAAACCAAACAGCAACAATAACAATTGAAGAACATAAGAAAGAAGCCCTAATAAGAAAGGGAGTCCGACAAGGATGTTCCCTATCTCCGTTACTTTTTAATCTTTACATGGAACTAGCAGTTAATGATGTTAAAGAACAATTTAGATTCGGAGTAACAGTACAAGGTGAAAAGATAAAGATGCTACGATTTGCTGATGATATAGTAATTCTAGCCGAGAGTAAAAAGGATTTAGAAGAAACAATGAACGGCATAGATGAAGTCCTACGCAAGAACTATCGCATGAAAATAAACAAGAACAAAACAAAAGTAATGAAATGTAGTAGAAATAACAAAGATGGACCGCTGAATGTGAAAATAGGAGGAGAAAAGATTATGGAGGTAGAAGAATTTTGTTATTTGGGAAGTAAAATTACTAAAGATGGACGAAGCAGGAGCGATATAAAATGCCGAATAGCACAAGCTAAACGAGCCTTCAGTAAGAAATATAATTTGTTTACATCAAAAATTAATTTAAATCTGAGGAAAAGATTTTTGAAAGTATATGTTTGGAGTGTCGCTTTATATGGAAGTGAAACTTGGACGATCGGAGTATCTGAGAAGAAAAGATTAGAAGCTTTTGAAATGTGGTGCTATAGGAGAATGTTAAAAATCAGATGGGTGCATAAAGTGACAAATGAAGAGGTATTGCGGCAAATAGATGAAGAAAGAAGCATTTGGAAAAATATAGTTAAAAGAAGAGACAGACTTATAGGCCACATACTAAGGCATCCTGAAATAGTAGCTTTAATATTGGAAGGACAGGTAGAAGGGAAAAATTGTGTAGGCAGGCCACGTTTGGAGTATGTAAAACAAATTGTTGGGGATGTAGGATGTAGAGGGTATACTGAAATGAAACGACTAGCACTAGATAGGGAATCTTGGAGAGCTGCATCAAACCAGTCAAATGACTGAAGACAAAAAAAAAAAAAAAAAAAAGTTTTGAAATTGTTTAATCGAACTGGTACACGGCAAAGTGATAAAAAATGGCCGGTTGAGCAAAATGTTAAAATATACAAATTTTTTAACTCAATTTTTTTTTAAAGCTATATACATTTATTTTTCAAAAGATTTCCTGAAAAAATCACGGTTTTTTTTTTTACTTTCCATGACAAAAAAAAGGGGGAAAACCGGGAAAAGTCACGCAAACGTTGTTTTATATACTTTAAAAAAAGATTGACGATTTCAACTGTGCAATTAAATTGATTTTTCTTTTACGGTTTTTTTTTAAGCAAAATCACCGGCAAAATTACATGTCGCTTATTATACGGTAGTATATCCTAAACCGATTAAAATTTGAATAACACTGATTGTTTGAAAGATTTCATTAATTTAGAATTGTTATTTCGTACGAAGCGACTATTTAACGATTAATTCAAAAGTGTGATATTAGGGGCGTTTGGTTTCATCGGTGATGGTGTATCGATCGAAAATTACTAATTCCATTTTATTGAACACTGTTATATCGTTAATTGTAATAAGTTAATAAAATGTTAATCGTTTTCTTTCTTTTTGTAGATCGAATAAGATATTAATTGTTATATACAGGGAGACTACGCGGCTGATGTAAATAAATGTAAGTAAAAAGGAGGCTAGATCGTTCAGTCGAATGCCAATGAAAGTACCGCTCAAAAATCAAAAATAATTATAGTATTATTCCCCTAATTTAGGCCTCCACCCTACTCCCCTTATAAGTTTCTTTATTTTATTAAATCCAAAGAAAAAAATATTTCCGAATCAGAAGGGGGCACGAGCGAATAATCACAAAAAAGAGTTTTGTTTACCGCTCTAAACTAAAATAGCAAACAGAAAAAATTAAAATAAAACTTACATTCTAACAAAGAAAGAAAGAAATCGGTGAATCAAATCCACAGAAGTTAAATAAAAAGAAAAGGAACACCATTTATGTCTACCATTCTGTCAAGATCACCAGCATTCCACTTTCGGTAGCACAGTCCAAACCAGGATAGTCCGCTAATATCCACCAGACATAAAAAAAAAAAATATTTGCTACTAAACCCAAATAGATATCGAAGTAATAAAAAGTATTATACTTAATCCACATAAAACTTCAACTAGGACAGAAAATATAAATTTAGAATTCAAACGATAATTACTATCCAAATTAAGTTAAAATTCGAATTAAATAGTTACAAATATTATTCTTAAAAAATTAATACAACAAATTTGTAAAGCAAAATTCTCTAGAAGATATCAGGCTACATCATTTACATAAAAATGTTTTCTCAATAAAAAACTAACGTCATCGTTTCGAAACGCCGTTTATGTAGTATAATTTAAATACTTCTATAAACATCAGAAGTATAAATGGACAAAAACCGAAGCGACAAACACGACATAGCATCTTGAAATAGCGTACTAATACTTACTTCATAATACTCGAATTACGGTATAATAAATCGATTTACAAATGTAACGTACGGATAATTATTTCTGAAAAATATGTAACTGAAAAAAATAGTTACGCCTATTGTACGAAAAACACGAGCACAATAACACCAAGCAACTACTAGTTTAAAATAAATTTAACATCAACCGACCTCGTCAGCACTTTCTATAAAAAAAAATTCTTTTCCTGAATCTAATACAGGGAACACTTTTAAGTGCAACTGTTTTAAACGAAGATTACACAACATAATATGGACTACAATAATTTCAAGAAAAAAAAACATGTCATAAATATATATATATATAAAACAATAATAAAAACTAAAACTAGAATCTTTAAATACTTTATTGAACAAAGGAATTCCACTTGCAGGGAAAAAAACATTACAAAATGTGAATACCAAGTAACGGTGCTGCGTAAAATGAATAAATAACACCGAGCGTAAAAAGGAAAACAGCGGACGCTGTTATTTTTTTTTTTTTTAAATAAAACAACCGCGACACATTAGGAGTTATCATCACGTGTTTAGAGTGTAAGATAACTAGAATATGAAGACATTTAAAGTACACCTAAGATGTAAAAATATGTAAGCATATTTGCTGGTATGTCATCTTATATAAATAGTTAAGGCGATCTTCCACGTACCATTGCTTTCTTACGGATGCGTCGGGGGAGCGCACGTAACGTAATCTCCTGCTACGTGTAACTTACTATTTACGTGTTAACAAACAAAACGAAGCGACCGAGATGCGAATATGATATTTTCTAATAATTCTCTTTACCGGACAAATCATTCTTTACCGGACAATTCGTAACTATTTAGTCGAAGTATTTCTTATTATAAGGGTAACTAATAACTAATTATATATTAAACTCTATTTCAACGGGAGAAAAATTCTTTGAACAAATTCTGAACGAAGTTACAGATTTCCAGTGAAGATATTAAATCAAAAGTTCAAAACACTTCTTTGTTTTGATATATCTACACGACGAAAGTCGATCTTTGTTATCTGTTTAGGCTTATTTCAATTAAACAGTAAATGTTACCTTAAAAATTACCAAAAATCACGAGTTAGTGGTGGGCCCGTGAAATTCAGGGTAGAAAAGATAGAAATTTAAACTCAGAAGCCGGAGTCTGCTCTGCATAAGTCGTAATTCAACCAGAATTTGTGAACGGTGGCATCTGTATTGCGCCTCTACAAGCCAGAACACGAACCCCGCGCAAAATATCACGAGGCGATCGTTCGTCGGAGATCGAGATTCGTCCTCGCACGGCGAGTCGGTGACCGCGTCCGGGCACGATAAAAATCCGTAGCTACCACATCGTGCATCGATTAAACCGAGGAGAGTAACTTATACGAATCCCTATACGTATCTTCAATAACTACCGGAATCCCGGTAGATGCACCTAAACCTAGACACATCTAAACCTTTCGCTACACACAGTGACATGCGGATTTTAGAAGAACAACCCGCGGCGAGTATACGACGGTTCGCGCTGCATTCGTTAGTTGTGAGCAGCGATAATACTCATAGGCACGTAAGCGATAGCTGCGGCCTCCGTGGCGCGAGTGGTAGCGTCTCAGTCTTTCATCCGCAGGTCCCGGGTTCGAATCCCGGTTAGGCATAGCATTTTCACACGCGCTACAAATCATTCATCTCATCCTCTGAAGCGATACCTTACGGTCGTTCCAGAGGCTAAACAAAAAAAGTATGCGATAGGTAGATGTAATCCAAATGAATGATGTAGACATGTGACCGTAATGTAGCCCTAGAGTACGGTTGAAGTGGGCTCATTCTTTCGTTTGTCTGCTGTTCTCTCATGTAACGAAGAAGTCTGCAATTCTTTCTCGTTCGGCTTTTCCGTACGTGCAAAGTAATCTATTGCAGCATGCACTAGAGCCCGTCTGTGAAAAATAATTTATCGGCAAGATCATTTATTATTCCAAACCGGAATAGAAGTACCTCAATTTCCAAGGAATCGGCGATGTACGGCGAATACCGGAAGGGAGGCTCCTGATCGCTCTTCTAAACCCATATTCTATGAATTTATCTCTACGTCTACTGAATCTCTGTGCTACGATTAGACGTACTCGTTTGAATTACCACAACTCTGGAACTCAAGGTATTTGAAGGAGGATGAAATCATTCGACCTATCTGGGATCCTCGTTTTACTTATCGTGAGTGTATACAAGGGTCGAACTGGATTCCATTACTTAAGAAGAAATATCTTAATATCTTCGTCCAATACAAAAAACGACAACGATTAAATCAGATTATACTACGGAAGGAACTTTTACGTACTTACTAATTGAAATAAATGTTTAAAAATCTAACAGAAAGACTTTAAAGTCATAACTCGTACATACTTTGTAAAAAAAAAAGGAATCCCGTATAATCCGTAAGAAAACAATTTCTTACAACCTGCAGGATCAACATTAGAAAAATCTCAAGAAATTGTAGGATATTAGGAAATATATACTATTTTTAAAGTAATGCTAAATAAATGTTAACAGCCAAAATAATGTTTAATTTCCACAGTTCAATAAAGTTAAACTTAAGGCTTTGACTGCCCTTGACAGGAAATTCAATGCCGTCGACATTTATTCATTACCACTATTTCCCGTGCCTTTTAGTAACAAAGAAGTAATAATACTAGTAAAGATATTAAGTTCAAGCGACTAAGTGAAAAAAAAGAAGAAATACATAAGATACAGGGGGAAAACTGGCAAATGAAAATAACAACTAGACAAAACCTAATAATTTTATAATTAACGTACAGTAACGATTACCAAGAACTATAGCGAAGATTAAGTCCTTTTAAAGAAAGAAAACGACTCAAACAGAGAAAGGTATACGGAAACGAGTTCATTTCTGAACTCGTTTTGTGCAAGAAAATTAATCATATTCGAAGAAATTTTATTTCAAACAAGAAAATTCGGCTATGCCGAACAAAAAGATTGAAATAATGTCTTTAAAATAAAAAAGGAGGTGCATCTAAATAATTCAAGGTTAACATCTTCATTTCTATAATTAAAAGTCAAGAAGCTGTACGAGTGGCTGAATGGAGAAAAAAAATTGACTTTATTTAGTCTTCAATAACATTAGTAAAAGTAATATAAACGGTGTAAGATTATTATTCAGAAACAAGTAATTAGATTTAATTAACGCGCTACCCGTATTAAAAAAGGATGAAGAATAAAAAGAACGACACAAAAGAGAAATCGAGAAAACACTACGATTTAGCTCAAAGTATAAAAAAAATAATAGAATTATTTCAATAGAATAAAAATTGTCCCCGTTCGAACGGTTAATTTAAAATAACTACAAAGTAATAATTACAAAAATAACACAAAAGGGAATGCGCGCACACGTCTGTCCTACTACATTACGAAATAAATCAAACAATACACAATTAACTTAAATAATTCCCGACCGCTTTCTATTATTCGTCTCATGTTAAGTAAATATACGCAAACTAGCATCAGTGACGAATTGATTATTAAAAACAAAATACATCGTGAATAAAATAAATCTATATTAAAAACTACGCTGTTATGTGTTTAATCTTACCAATTCGATAACGTTTATCGGTCAGTCAATATCTGTATCACCATCACAACGCTAGAGTTCTAGAATCTATCAAGATAATCAGCGATCCTTTTAATTTTCTCAGAGAAGGCTGTTGGCACGTTTATTACTCTCATTGTAAAAATCAAATCGGTTGTTTTGAAACAAAGTTATTCGTAAACCTTCATAAAAGCCTGTCTTTCTTAATAATTTATCGATTTACAATATTCTCTGTAAAAAATAATGGAAAATTTTACTCTTCTTATCAATCTTCACAAAATTTAAAACGTTATACAGAATGTTTCGCGAAGAAAGAGCAAGAATTTCACGAACGTTTTGCGTATTAAAACAAAGGCAAAGAAGTTCATACAAACGCGGGTCCGGAAAACGGTTCGTACATAACTTTTCAATATTTGAAATGATCCTTGTTTCGATTTAAAGTTATAATATGTTTTACGGCCGAGTTTCGGTTTTTATTTGCTTTTAATAAAACTCAATTTTCTTCAACTTTAATTCTTGTTCAGTTGACGTTATTTACATTGAATTTCTCAGAATTAAATTCTCTAAAAATTTTGTTGCAAATTTAATCATGATATTATACGTACACCTAATAATAACTATGTTATGCGATATTAAATGTTTTATATGTTACTTATAAATAAATATAAAAAAAAGTGTATATATATATATATATACGATTTTGATACATATATTACTCAACCTGTCAATTCATAAACCATCAAAGTTTTCAAAGTTTAATTTAAAAGTTCCAAGCATTATTTTAGTACGTATTCACTTTCCCTCGGAACAGAAATGGGCGACATTTTTCGTTAAGTTGTAACATAATAAACGAAGCGTTATTGGGCCGACTTTTATATGAACATTTTTCTTTATTTTCGCTTTAAGAATATGTCCTGAAATTCTTCCTTTTTTATGAGAAATCCTGTACATATGAAATTATTGTGAATGAGAACTAATCAACGGTACGTGAAAAGCCATATTTCATCTTTCGTCACATGTCTTATAGTATTGCAAGATCAAATCTGATAACCGCATTTCACCCGATTCAATTTATATATATATATATATATATATATTAAATAAGGAACAGATTAGCCACAACGGAAAAAGCTAAGTGAAAGTTACATCAGAGTAATTTTATTTTCTACATTTTCTTTTAACTTTTGAGATAAATCAAACGACGTTTAATTCATAAATCAGGAGCCTAAAACGAAACGTACAACGTAAGTTAATCTAGATTCATATTTAAAGTACATATATGGACAAATACATTATAACCTTAATTTTAACTAAACGTAAAAGTAATTTTATACCTTAACCGTGCTCTTTTAATGTTAATTAAATCAAACACTTTACTTCTTTTAAAGCCATTGAAATACATTCTGGTGGGTAAATAAAATAATATTAGATAACAATGAAACTAACATATAAGGTTTTATTAAAAAGGTACAGCGTGGTATCTCGTAGTGAAAAATTATGCGTTAAACAAATTTAATTCAGATCAAAAATAAAAACTAAAAACAAAGCTTTATCCGTTCATTCATAATTTTCTTACCGATATTCACATCTTCAGTAGATCGGTAATAGTACATACATCTAACAGGAATTTTTATAACTTTTTGTGTTTTTTGGACTAAAGGAGTCTTGAAAAATGACATTTGCCTTCATAACAGAGTCGTTCGGAAAATTCTCAGCCGGACAAACAGATGGCACAATACGACCGAATGACTATAACATTTGTCAAGTATGATACTTCAGGTGGTGTGCTGCGAAGTTTGAGACCCGAGTGTTTATTAGCTTTTTGTGGCAATCAAGTTTTGAGATTTTCTGAGAAACGGTTAAAACTGAAATCTGTGCTATTGTAAAGAACTTAGTTTTAAAGGATCTCCAACGGTCAAACAAAAAGTTATAATTCCACTTTAAAGAAGTGGAATTCCCCTCAGTATTTGACGATACAAAACGGGCTGCTGAATTTAAGTGCGGTCCTTCATCCGTTCAAGATGATAAAAGTTCGGGACGTCCAAAAACCACTACGAACGACGAAATTACCACAAAATCCACATTGCAATATTAAATGACCGCCGACTGAAGCTACACGAGCTCGCCGACATCGGAAACATCTCAATATTCAGTGTACAACTAACTACATTTTATACGATGTTTCGGATGTAAAAAGTTTTCGCTCGAGGATACCGCGTTTATTATCAAGTAACCGTTCGACTTAACACTTCTCAAGGGTGATTAGACTTATTTAAACGCGATTCCGCTGAGTTTTTTCGTAGTATTATAAATGGAGATTAAACATGTACATGTACCCAAACAGCGGTCTGGGTGGGAGCAGAAAGTACACAAAAACGGTTCTATCTAAAAAAGAAATCATGGCTACGGTTTTTTGAGATTCTTGTGAAACGGCGCTCATAGACTACTACTACAAAAAACCCTGTCGTAACCGAGCGGGGAGTATTACACGCTTTAATAGTCGACCAGTCAAAGAGGATTATTTAGGCTAAACGTCCACATCTAGCCAAAAAAAAGTGCTGTTTCACCTAGACACACGTTTCGGGTTGTTGCTGCAAAACTCTACGATCTACGTTTCGAAAGCTTCCATGTATTCGGTATTAACCGGATTTAGCTCCCAGCGATTATTTCCTTTTCCCAAACGGCTCGCTGGATGAAGACTCATTTTAAATAATGAAATTGAAACAGAGACGGTCGCTTATTACATTTGGACAAATCGCAGTTCAGTAACTGTATTAAGATATTTCAAAGACGTCTGTCTAAATGGAACGAATTGTAAGGCGACTACGATTAAAAATATAAAACAAATTCTGAAATTTTTATTTTCTTTGCTAGCATGAGAACTTTCCGAACGGCCCTCGCTGCTATCTCCAAGCATAGAGTTCTATCCGGGAAAGTAAAAAATTCCAGTCCATTCATGTTTCCGCGTTCAGAATTAACGAATAAAAAAAATAATAAAATCTTAAGGCAGATGAAGAGTAATAGCTTTCTTTACATTACTTTATTTTCAACAAACCTGTAACAACAAAAAACACAAGACAGGTGCAAATTAAGACTCCAGATTACCACGACCGAACCCACCGAGTTGGTCTAGCGGTTAACGCATCTTCCCAAATCAGCTGATTTGGAAGTCGAGAGTTCCAGCGTTCAAGTCCTAGTATAGGTTACTTTTATACCGATTTGAATACTAGATGGTGGATACCGGTGTTCTTTGGTGGTTGGGTTTCAATTAACCACACATCTCAGGAACGGTCGAACTGAGAATGTACAAGACTACACTTCATTTACACTCATACATATCATCCTCTGAAGAATTATCTAAACGGTAGTTACCGGAGGCTAAACAGGAAAAAGAAAGAAAGATTACCACGACCGACCGGAGCCCGACAAACAACAAGAAGAAGTTTGGCAACATCTGCGGTCATTCTGTCCTTAAAGATCAAATTCAAAAGCTAAGAGCAACTACTATACGTGTGGCACGGCGTGGTAGGACATATGAAACGTGTATTACTCCGCCTCTTTTTACAACGCCAAAAGGGAAGAGATTAGTTGATATGCTATTCAGTATTACTATTATAAAAAATAATAATAAAACTATTAATACAACTATATAGCTAGTTCAGAGGTCAGATGTTGGAGTAATTGGATAACGTCAAACGGTTAACGCCTGAATGCAAAAAAAGTTGAAAAATTCTTATAAGAATCCAAGTACAGTAGTAAGAAATATACGAAGAACAACTACAGCTACTTATAATTTAATTACTTCTTTTTTTTTGTTCAATCTATTAACTCACGATTCGTGTGTTACTCCACCTCTTTACTACCGGCAATTGGTGCACGTAAACCGAAAATTCCAAGAGAATAAAGGTAACAACAAAAGTAACAAGCACTTTGTTTTCTTCTTTCTTTCTGTTTATAAATTTACATAATCTTTTCTTTTATTTATATTATTCTAATCTCATAGAGATTAGAATTCAACGGAAAAACTAGTAAAACCATCCTAAAAAATAAATACAGAACAAATATACTGTTAACCTATCAAATATGTAGATATAGCAAAACCGTACACGATTCACGACTAGTTTTATACTACACTTGCAAAAGTTTTTCTGTTTAATTCTTGCGGGTTTATTTAATGTTCATTATAGCAGACATTTATCTTATACAATATTTAAGGAGATAATTCTGTAATAAAAACATAAATAAATTATTAACGATATTTTTTTTTCTATTTTACCCGTTTGATAATTAAGTTTATATCTTTTTTTAAAAAAAGTCGGCAAGTTGTATAACTACAGCCCTCAAAAGGGAGGAAAAATTAGGTGTAACTTTAAATATTTTCTTATATAAGAAAAAAATTATCTAAAAGATTTAATCTACTCCTAGAGTACAATTTAGAAATAGAAAATCTACGGTGACATACGTCCCTATCAACTCAACCGATTGCAATCGACACATACAAAAGAAATATCATCAAACAGCTTATATTCATTAGCTGTACAAAATTCGGTTAATCCAGTCTCAAGCAAAACTATAACCGACGAAAAGGTTAAGCTTATCTCCCACCCGTGAATAGATAACCGAAGTGACGTATGAAATCATTTTATTGCGACAGATAAAAACGACAAAAAAAAGAAGGGTTTTTGCCTTCTGATCGTCTGAATAAGTTCAAACACCATCAAGCAATACCTACATTTTGAGTAAAATTTTAAGATGCCGGAGTACGGAGACACGCTGTCCGTACCTCCCTGGGTCCTTGACCGATTAAATGTCATCACTATCTCGTATACAGAAATCATCCAGCCTAATTTCATTCAAATCGGTCCATCTAGTGAGGAGATTTGAATAAAAAAAAAAAACAGGACAATATACACATGTAAGTAAGTACATCCTTCCGGAAATTTTCACTGTTAAAACTGTGAGCTTTGAAAAGACCGGTCATGAAACTTCAATATCTGTGAAAAACTTAACGAGAGAAATTTGACCCGATTAGAATACTTTCCTTTGTACAGTACACCGTACGGCTAGCTATACAGTGGGAAAGTACAAATATGCACTCTTCGTTTAAAAAAAAGAAAAAAATCTAATATACGAAACCAGAAATTATAACTATTAACGTGCTACCCAGAGGCCTACTAATACTTTGGTCTACGAGAAAAATCCTTCTTACGCTTCAGTTTCCATTTTTTATTAAAAAAAAAGTAATAAATATATCAAACTCATACCCATCAATTTATTTAGAACCGATCGAAAAGATTTTCTTTTAAAGAAACGAATTACATCGTTACATTTTTAACTGGTTTTAATAATCGGAGAAAATTGAATTTACTCCACTCATTTAATATGTTCTATAGTACTTAAATTCGTAAACATTAACGCCTACAGAATTATTACCTTCCACACCGATATTATTTATTCACTATAACAAACAACCATTATTTTGTATAATTATAATTTTTATGTTTTATCGCGGAATTTTAATTCTTATTTTTTTAAAATAAATAATTGTTCACTTTGTAATAACGCTGCTTCGGTCAATTTTTTAGCGCGGTGTCAACAGATCCTGCCAGGAAAATACTTTCTTCTAGTTATCCGTGGAATAGCACATCTTATCTTAAGGAAACCGATATGCAATGTAAACGTAGTTTACTTGCTTTATCGTCTAAAAAGAAATATTTATTTAACTACGAAATAGTTTAATTTCAATTACAAAATTAATTATTTCATCCGCAAGAAGTTGTTTAAACTGAAGCGTACGGACAAAAAGACAGTTCTAACTAACTCGCTTTGGAACGTTTATTATGAACTATATAATAACATAAAGTCGAGAGGGCATAAAATGTTTATAAACAAGCATATATTCTAACGATGTTTACTAAAGATGAATTTCAAGCGATCCTATCTCCTGGATAGGAAAAGATAAAAATAGTACTCTTATAATCCCATCCCACACACACAACGCACGCACGGATATGTTAAAAAAAAGAAGAGGCCGGTTTAAAATCGTGGCCGTGACACGTGTTCTTTTGCTCAGCGGGACAAAGCGAGCGCACAGTAGCTCGAGCGACTTGACACGCACGTATGATACGACAGCATACCGGTCGAGTCGGTCGTCGTAAAAATATACGGAAACAAACCATTCAGTCGTTCACACTAGACGCACATTTTTTGGCTCCGATGTAAAAACCTATTTTCCACCTATACAACTATTCATGTTTTTTTTTTTGTTACAGCCAGTCGCTGTATTTTTATTTTTACAAAAATTCCAGACGAAAATAATATCCCGTTCATATATTATAGAAAAACACGACGTGAAACGATTTAAAATACGTAGCGTTTAATTTACATCGAATTAAAACTTTTGTATCTATTTTTAAATGTTAAACTGTCTTTTAACATTAAATCCAGTAATATCGACTGATAAGTTCATTACGTAATCAGAAATGTAAAACGAATTTCACTTTACCGAGTTATATCGAAACAGAATTTTGCGAATGATTTTAATTTATTATAAATCGGGAAATGCTTTCGAATAACGACAAATCCGTCATAAGAATAATAACCACTCCGTACCAGGTTTTGGAGGGAAAGCGAGGAATGAAATGCTATTCTGACGCCCTCTTCTCCCGACTGAATATACGATTGCATATCGGCACGGTGAGTCCGACGAAATATAGATGAAATTCAATCTATACTAATATTATAAAGAGGAAAGATTTTTTGTTTGTTTGTATTGAATAGGCTCCGAAACTACTGGACCGATTTGAAAAATTATTTTTCCATTAGAAGTCGACATTATCCCTGATGAACATAGGCTACTTTTTACCGCCTTATTTAAACAACATATTTTAATTTTTCTATCTTTGTAATTCAGTGACTAGCAACTGTCCGTCGTCGTCGTCGTGTCTCTCTTGACGCTTGCGTCCCCACCACCGCCTGCCAATGATCCCTCTCCCCGCCCACCTTCGGTCGGCTAGCTAGGCAGCAGCATGTGACCTAAGCGTCATTGCGGTGCGGGAGGGGAGTCAGTGTCACAAAATAAAGTGCCGCGCGGCTCAATCGCGCGGTCGGCTTCCTACGCAGCTGTTGTGTGCGATATCGAATATTTTTCCTTGTAAATGTTTTGAATTTTTTATAATTTTTTAATCACCACTTCATATACAGGCTAATTCCTGTTCAACATGTAAGCAAATAATTTAGTATTAGTTGATGTAGTATTTAGTTTTTTTATCGTTTCAAAATGCCTAAAAGATTAAGATCTCAACTTACTAGAAATAGTTTACAGGCTAGGGCAATAATAAAAATACGTCGTGATAAGGAATCTCCATCAGAAACTGAAAATTAATGAATTTAATCAATATTAAAAATACCTAATTGAAATAGTAACAAAAAAGATTTTAATATCCTAGCTTTTATTTAGGTATCTCTTTTTTAGTAACCTCCTATGCAAAATAAGGGTGTATATATGTATATGTATCTAAATAAAAAATGTGAAAATAAACATAAATCAACAAAAAAACATAAAAATACGTAAAACAATAAAAAAATAAAATAATAATACAAATAATAAAATAATCATCAAATTTATTAAATCCAAACCTTCTAATATACTCTTTTGTAACCTCCTGTGCAAAAAGAAGGGTGTATGTATTATGTAAATAATTGTTAAAAAAACCAAATAATACATAAAAAACAAAAAAAAAAAAAAAAAAAAAAAAAAAAATAGAAAATATACTGAGAGAATGAAAATAGGTGTAAGTATATAATAGTAGCCATAGGTAAACACAAAAAAATTACAAATATAACAAAAATATTTGTACTGTAGATACGCGCATAACTCTGAACGACTGCAACAAATATCTTATTTTTTTAAACGGGTACACCAACCGTGCGAAGCCGGGCCGGGCAGCTATATTGAATAAATTAAGTGATTCCGACGCGGACGAAGTCGCGGGTTTCAGTTATGTATCATATATAGTCGTTAATTTTTGCGAATCAATTTTCACAATGAAGTACTATTTGTAACGATTGAATAAATCCCACGCGGACGAAGTCGCGGGCCACGGCTATTATTTATATTTTTGAATTTCGATTTTTAAGGGGTGCGACAGTGTACGGCGCGGCGGCTCAACCAACACAACCACTGTTACTGTATGTGCGACACGACTGGCTACACCCGCATCCGGTTACTTGACTAAAAACCATAAAAGAAAAGTGATTAAAAACTTTTTAAAAAAAATGGAAAACGAAGTACGGTCACCTCTAAGTGGTGTTTGTTGAGTAACCCTAAGGACCGGGAAAAAATATTTTTATCCGTACGAACTACAGGTAAGCAGTTATAACTAATATTTTTAAGATGGAGGCCGACTGTTTTGAAACCAACATTCTTGGATCACTCAAAGTTTCTGGTCCTGTACTGACCGAACTGTTGCTCTAAAGGAATTACAATACACTGATATATTTTTATAAATCGAACAGACTTCAATTTTTATTTATTATTATGATTCTACAAGCACGAATTTAATGAACACAGCGGAGTCCAAGGGGTAGAGCCCTCTCGCTATAATGGTAGGGAAGGGAGAGCGAAACGAGCCATGACCGGCTAAATATCCCCTGACCGCGACGAGATACCCAAGTAACCATATAGCGCGGGCGAAGCCGCAACGGGAATGCTAGTCCTATATATGACATCTTTACTCTTTTTCACCCGACGGATTGACCGCACATACAACATCGTCACTCAAGGAAAAGCTATTGCGACCGGTTACTTTTATACCTCAAAACTTTTAATTGCGTACAGCCACAAGAAAGACCAAACTGATTGATGTGAAGAAAAACAACGAATGAATCTCTCTGTTGTGAAAACGACGGAGCTATTATACACACCTTTTAACTCGGTAGGAAAAAATGGAATTTTTAGAACAAAGAAACTTTTATTACAAGATTAATAAAAAATATTAACTCTCGTTAAATACCCTTTCATTATCTTCAATATTAAAAGAAAATATTAAAGAAAAGAGTTTTTAAAAAATTACCGTATAAAATAACCAAATGCTTGGAAGCAAAAAAAGAACTACTAAATACAATTGGCCCTCAAACAAATTAGTCAACATCAAACAAAATATATGTGAACATGTAAACATATTGTGCAGTAGTTATCAACTAACGTGCTAATAAACACGATAATCGATAAAGAATTAGAAAACAACAAAAACAAATAAATAAAAGTAATCTTTCAAACAAAAAACTAAACAGTAAATAACTTTTGGTTATAAATAAAGAATAACTTCCTCAGTGGTACGGCCGAATTCGGCTTACAAAACATTGTTACTAAAAGCAATTCTATTAATTTCACGATTTTAACACGTTAATAACAGCCGTAAAAAATAATATATAGGGGGAGTGAATACAACTTTGAATATTAAACAAATAAAAATCGTGGCAAACGTTCAACAATATTCACAGGTATATTTCAAGAGTTTTATGTGACAGATAGGTCACGGTTTGACTTACCGAGACTAAACCGTATTAAAAAGAAAATATAACTAATAAAATAGACGAGACAGAAGCTAGCGAAATGTTAGCAAGTAACTTAAGACGGAAGCGGAAGTAAAAAAAAAGAAAACGACTGCACATGACCGATAAAAAAGATCTATGTTATGCTCTTTTTTAAATTAATATTGGACGCCGTCACGTCATCACGTTTTAAGCGTCGTAACTGTATCGTGACATGACGTTTTACAGCCACGAATTATCTGTCAATCTACGACGTCATAAGTACCATCAATCTTCGTGATTCATTCATTAAAACATCAATCGTATTTTTTAAGTACCAAAGAATAACTTACAGATTTAGAGAACATCTGCAAGATGATTTTCTGTAAAATAAATCATCGTCAATTTTAAAAATACAATCGAATACGTTAATTATTTTTATTCGAACTGTAATTTAACGCTTTAGAAATTAAATAGACCCACAAAAATCTATTTATAAGTCACGCGCAACAATAAAAACAAATCACGAGTAATTTTTGTACGTCAGTAATAGTTAAGAAACCGTTTCACGGCGCTCAATAAATAAAATGATTACGTCAGTCGCCAGACGTTCTTAAAAATAATGTTTAATGTAAAATAAATTGTACTGTTTTATTAATAAATCTCTATCGATACAGGTTATAACTTTACTTTCTTAATAGCAATTTTAAAATTTAACAAGCTCGTAAAAAAAAAACAACATATATTACCGTATAATATAGAAAGATAATCGGGAACGGACTGTTACAAGGAATTGCGGCTTCTTGGTACCCGAGCAAGCTTTTTTTCGTGTTCTGACGGTACAAAGATGCTCGTTCATCGAAGAGTAAAGAAAAGGTGTCGGATAGGAGTAAGATTTTAGACCTTTCTTTCTTTTTCCTGTTTAGCCTCCGGTAACTACCGTTTAGATAATTCTTCAGAGGATGAATGAGGATGATATGTATGAGTGTAAATGAAGTGTAGTCTTGTACATTCTCAGTTCGACCATTCCTGAGATGTGTGGTTAATTGAAACCCAACCACCAAAGAACACCGGTATCCACGATCTAGTATTCAAATCCATGTAAAAATATCTGGCTTTACTAGGACTTGAACGCTGTAACTCTCGACTTCCAAATCAGCTGATTTGGGAAGACGCGTTAACCACTAGACCAACCCGGTGGGTTAAGATTTTAGACCTACAATAAGCGAATATCACGGCTCTTTAAAATCAACTATCGATGAGATTCCTGCAGAGAAACGAAAGAATCGATGTCAAACGATCCCTTCCCCGAAGTTTCTGATATAGCACTTCATCTAACCGCTCCCCATATCTACGCAATAGACGTGTTCTCATTCGATTACAAACGGGTTTGCCCGGCAGAAGAAGTTCTTTTCTCCGCCCTTCGACAAGATATCATCAAAGTAAATAATTTTTTAATATTAAGGTACGATTTTTCTGTTTCTTTGTCCAATCAAGCCTAGCCGGTTTAGCGGTTAACTTGTCATCGCAATCAGCACATCTAAGAAACGGTCGATCTGAGACTGTACAAGGCTGCAATTCATATTCATTCATACATATCATCTTCTGAAGTAATACCTTACAGTGTTTCCGGAGACTAAACAGAAAAAGAGAGATCATCACTATCAAGATATGATTCGACGCGATCTAAAATTTAAAAAAATTGGAAAATACAAACGCCTTCCACCTTAAAATAGTTGCCCCACCGAAAGCAAATAGGTTCACGGCATTTTCTAAGTTGAAAGGGTAAAACTATTTAATATATATAAATTAATTACAACGAGAACGGATAGAAGTCCCTCGGATTGTAGCTAATTCAGAAATTGATATACAATAAACTCTTTTCTTCCTAAAAAAATTCTTAATTTTTTTGTTGAAAAACAACAAAATTGAAAAAATCCTCTAAACATTGAAATCGTTTGAAAAATGAACAATCGGATTTTATTAGGAATTTGAAGAACAGAGACTTTATTAAACAGTCTTTTCATCTAAATTTTCGAAGTAGAAATAATATCGTACAGATGATAAAAAAAATGTCTAAACATTAAATTAAATTATCGGACGAAATATTAAAATAAAAGAGCAACGTAAACCGTTAGGAAGAAAGGAATAAAAATCAACGAGATATTTACGTAACGACCGAATCAATTAAAGTTAAAATTTATTAGAGGAAAATGCATACAGATCGGGAATACAAACACGCTGTAGACAATCGGATATAATGTGTGCGTGATAGAATTAAATTGAAGATGTACGGCAAGACGAGGGGAAGTTTAATACAATCGACATGAGACACTGAATACAACTGTTAAGACAATAGCTAATTCACGAACGCAAACTTAACTCGTTTATCTATTATGTAATTGCCGAGATTTTTTTTTCTTTTAGCGATTACCAGATAAATTAAATAATAAAGTAATTTATTTCAACATCACGAATAAGGTGAATTCACCGATTTAGCTTATAAACGAGTCATTCATCGATTTATTAATATGTTCTAAAGAATACAATTTTCGGCCGGTTGACAATGAAATCCAATTAAGTAGAAAAGATTTAAACCCGAATCCGTATTAGTTACATACACGTAACCTTAATTCCAAAATTTAGATTGCAGTTATTTTCGAAGTAGCTAACGGGAAAAATAATTAAAGCTCAGTAAAATCACATTTAATTTTACTCTTTCCATCTACAAAATAAATTATTCTAACTGTAAATAAATAAACGTAGTAATAGAAGAAGCAGAACTACATATATCTTTTGAGAAAATAGAATTCATAGTGAAACAGAATTGAAACAAAATGCGGAAAAATAAAATACGTGGAAAAATTCGATTTTCAGACGAAGTCGTACGACAGAATGGTTCAAAGAAGCGAATAAAGTAAGATTAAAAAAATGAACAAACAAATCGGTTAACTTAACCCTACAACTACATCAAAAACTAATGCTATCTCAAAATAATTCAAAATTCTCCATCACAACACTTTGATTACACATGAACGCTCTAAGCGACTTAATGTCTGACTTTGAATAGGATAAATGAATGGGATGGAAAAATTGAAGTTAAAAAGGATACTCAGTAAAAACAAGGAAACAAACAAACTCTATACGGAAACAGACTTGCTTTTTTTGGGGGGGGAGACCGAAAAACGCTTTTGCGTTATCATCGCCCGGACACTGCGCGCTCATTACCTGAAATTCCGATGTGGCTGGGGATCCAGCAGAAGCTTATTGCTGTATTACGTCGAGTCATTTCCGAAATAGCAGACTGAGTATCACACACAACAGGGTGTCTGGCGTATAGATCACTAATCGTCTGTAAGGTACTCGTGGAATCCAAACGAACAAATACAAATCGAAATGTTGGACTAATTACTTAAAGGTCTTATTAACAGCAAAAAGCACTGACTTCCAAATCATTTGATGTGGGAAGACGAGTTCACCACTAAACCAAGCCGGTGGTTGGGTTGAGCCTGATGCCTAGCGAAGAAGAACATCTTGGCTGTTCCTGGTATCGTTTAACATGTTTGATGGAGAATACCGCATGCTGGTTTAACGCGAGCCACTTCTTTAGCGCGGTGGCCCGTACCGTCGAATAAGCGACTCAGCCATAGTCTAAGCGGGAAAGGGCCAGAGTTAGGTAGAAGGGCAACATACATACACGATCGGCTCCCCAACGGGTATTAGAAAAAACTCTCAGTATGTCTAACATTTTTAGACGTTTTACCTTCAGTTCCTTCAAATGAGCTACCCATTTTAGTCGTTGATAAAAACAAATACCTCGAAATTTAACCCGCGCGCAGGCTTCAACTGGTTCACTACGTACATACAGTTGAGGTTCAACATATTCCCTCAACCGGGAAAAATTTAGATTTTTCCCGGTTGAGGGAATATAAGGGTTGAGGGAAAAATTTAGATTTTTAGATCTCCAAGAAAATGTACTTGGTTTTTTCGGGGGGGAAAAGGAATCTGGTAGATTTACACCACGATTCTAACCGTGTGATTGTGTTTTAAAGCAGCCTCTCACCTGTAGCTAAAGTCCTATATGCTACGTAATACTAAAATCATCTACAAATAAAGAACACATAAAAGGTTTCTGCGCGGTTTGTTATACTATTTATGGTTACGGCAAACAAAATAACACTAAGGACACTTCCTTCAGATACTCGGTTTTCCAGTGTAAAACTTTCAGATACCGTCGTTTCAATTTGAACTTTGAAGGACCGAATACTGAGGAAACCCGAGACAAAGGCGTGATTACTGTGATCACCGCATTCATGAAGTATACTTAGGATCTTCTCCTCCATGTCGTGTCATACGACACGAATTGGCTGTAAAAAATACTAGTTCTTGTACTTTTTGATTTAAAAATATCACTTTTCACACCGTTCCGGGCAAGAAAATAGGGAGATAACTTGTCGGGAGTGATTTATCCTTATCAGCTTTCAGTACAGGGATCACCAGTGCCAGGAAATTATCAGATATGATGAAGATAAGAAGTTCTGTTTCAACGGATACTTTGTGCGAATGAGTCCGAAAAAACTTATAAAATGAATTTTTGATTTATTTAAAAAGAAAAAAACATAACGAGGGTAAATAATATCTCGTAGAAATGAAATCAATATCAATGAAAAACCTTCCTGTTTTTTTTTTAAAAAGTAACAAAATTTGAAGGCTTCAAAGAAAAGACCTGAAATAAATTAGGATTCACCCGGACAGAAAAAAGAAATACAATATTAATTATCGAATTCCGGAAGAAAATGAAAAAAAAAAACGAACCAAAGAGTTACTTTACTCGCGGTCCATGGTCGGCGGGAAAGGCAATACAGTAAATATCCGCTCTAAATTCCTGAGAAAGGATTCCGCGGTTAGATTGGATTTATATTAAAAAAAAAAAGGTAATTTGAATCGAAAGACGGTATCAACAACAGGCACCCTGCAACAATTCTTACGGCTTGTGAATTGTAGCTCGGTTTAAGTATTCAAGAAGTTTCATCGATGAGATCGTTCTTTTGGTAGAAAACGAAAATGAGGGACAAAATTCTGAACGGCAAGGATCGATTACTAAGAAAGAAATTTATTTTGAAATAAATAAAAGTAAAACAAAGGCGATTTAATGCGACAGAAAAGAGAATGAGAAGGTAAGGTATGTAAATATACTAGAATTTACAAAATTTTGCTATTTAAGGAAGAAAATTATAAAGGACGGACCGATTAATACAGACATCAAAAGTCGATTGGCACGAACAAGAGCTTTCTTGCAAAACGAAATACTACTATCAAACGTAGATATAAGAATTATTAAGAAATTCTTAAACAAACTGTGGAGTGTATCGCTTTACGGTAGCGAAACGTCAACGAAAGGAAAACGGAGGTTTTTAAAATTTGGTGTTAGAGAAGGAGGATGTTGACAAATAGACGGGTCGATAAAATTGTAAATAAAGAGGTCGTCTTATGACGAACAGAAATTAGAAGGTAATTGTGAGAATCTTTTAAAAGACGAACTGGCGGGACTTTTGTGATAAGAGGGACGTACAGAAAAAAACAAACTGTAACGAAAGACAAAACGAACCGTAAAGGAAGGTGAGAGATTTTTATATACAAAACTAATAATTGAAGATATAGGATGTAGAAAATATCTTGAAGTTACAAGATCAGCGCAGTACGGAATGGAAGGGAATAGCTAAGGACTTGTCAAAGAGATGAAACAAAAATACTTAGAAAGTTAATTCTTTAAATACAAAAAAAGAGATAAATATTAAAATAATGAAGTTCATAAAATTGAAAAATCTTCTGACTATCTGTAGTGAAATGACAATAATTTAATGTACATCGAATTGAAAGAAAGAAAAAGGTCGTTCAATTAAGAACAGCTGGAACAAACATCATGCGTGTTTTATGTAATACCGCATTCGTTATAAAACAACCACAAGGTCCCTTCACCCTTCGTGAACGTACACAACACATACGATTTAACAATGTTAAACAGTCAAACAGCCGGTCGCAGAGCCATTCGAGAAAAAGGCCTATAACTACCAACATAAACATTCAATTTATCCCTATCTGAGGATAAATCTCAACGTAAAACCGGTCGGGTTGTTATATTGAAATGCCTTTGGCGCAGTGCAGTTATAGATACATCGATGTTCTTTATGATTTAAAACGCTTAATTTAAACAGTATTATATTAGTGTAATATAGTACATTAGTTTTTAACTACGAAAGTTAAATAAGATTACACCGATTACAGTACTATAGAAGAAATATCGGCTACAAAAAATTTCACGAATGAAAAAACTTGTATTTGAAAAGTTAAATCTTACGAATTATTAAATATTTTTCTTTCCTATACTATGAGTTGCGATTAATTTAAAGAAAGCTTAAAGGAGTTACCGATAATTATGCTTTAAAAAAATCCTACATTATCGCCTTAGTGTTTAGAAAAAGAAGACTATTCGTGCGACGAATCGTAGTTATAATTATGAAATATTATATAAATTACTGTCGTTTGTTACCGATAGAATAAAAAAAAGAATACGCTTCTGCAGATCGACAATCCCTTTCTGATACACAAAAAAATAAATTCAGCATGGATATATAAAAGCAAAAAAAATAGTATAGAAAAAGACTAACGTACACAACTTTTTAAAGCGACATTTTTAATAATCGTACTTTCCCCATAAAAACGTTGATAAGGCAGGGCGTAGCACTCTCACTGTTTTACAAAAAACTCTATCCACGATTAGAGAGATTATATATGAAAATCAAAATCGTACTCTCTTCGTATCGGTTAGGAAGACTCCTTCGCAAATGATTTAGAAACAAATAAACATAATTTTAGAAGCGACAGAAAAAAAGAAGTCATCTTTTCAAAAACACAGTATACGACAAAAATCAAGAATGTTTTTTTTTTTTTTCAAAACAAAGTTAGGAAAAACAGAAAAAATGATACGGTTAAGTACCTTTATTTTCTTTTTCCTGTTTAGCCTCCGGTAATTACCTTTCAGATAATACTTCACAGGATGAATGAAGATATCTATGAGAGTAAATGGAGTGTAGTCTTGTACAGATCTGAGTTCGACCGTTCCTGAGATGTGTGGTTAATTGAAACCCGACCGCCAAAGAACACCGTTATCCACGGTCTAGTATTCAAATCCGTATAAAAATAATTGCCTTTAGTTGGACTTGAACGCTGGAACTCTCGACTTCCAAATCAGCTGATTTGGGAAGACGCGTTCACCGCTACACCAAACCGTTGGGTTACGGTTTGAGTACCTACCAAAAACATAATGGAACAGGCAAGAAAACATATACTTAAAAAAAATCGAGCGAACAAAATAAAATTTGTTTATAGTCTAACGTAAAACATACACAAAATCTAATTCTATAAAAGCAAAATTAAAGCGTTTGAATACAACGATTCCTCCAGAAGGGTTGAAGACGCGGACACTTTGACGACTATCAACGCAGGCCCTTTTAAAAGAAATTCAAATGAAAGAAAAAGATCTTTAATAAATATATTTGGTCCTGTTAAGGGCCGATTTGGTCCTATAAATACTAATTTAATTGTACCAAAACGGCATGTTACTGTCTTCAAAAAAAAAAAATCGTACAGAAAGTGTTAATTATATTATTAACATCTACAATATTTTCTTCTTAAAATTTATAAAACAACAATTGGGTACCATTTTCTGTTTTGTTTTCAACGATCTGAAAACAGAAGACGTAGATCGAACTGTACAACTATAACATCCTGACAAAACAACTCAATAATTCTTTAGTTCTCAATTAAAAGGAAATAATTAAATAATACTACTCGTACATATTTATATATTTCTACGTTAACCGTTAACAATTTTCTTATATACCCGAGAAAATTGATAAAAACGTTTCTATAGTGATAAAAGAAAAGAAAATCCTTTACTTATTGATTATATAACGGATTACATACAGCCTAAAATAAAAATACTGGAGCATTATTTTTAGACGATTATGAATCTTCTATACCCATGTAATACCAGATTAAAACTTCCGGATAGCGATTTAAAATTTTCTTGATAAATAACCGCGAGTCGAGTTACCATCTCACTTATTTCTCTTTCTCCCACCATCTTTGTGTTTTTTATTTATTTTCTCTTGCTCTACAAAACTCTTTTATAATCCCTCCCGGATAAAAAAAAATCCTTTCTAATTGTTTCAACTTATTACTTCACTTTCTTTTACCTTCTCCCTTGTATTATGTAAAAAAAATTAACTAAATAAATTATAACTGCAGGCTTACTCACCAAATCAAATAAAATTCAAATCATTACAGTATTAAGTGAAAGTGATATTTATATTACTATTATCTGTCATTAATATACTGTATTTATAAACTAGTTCAATAACTCAATTTCCACCCCCCACCCCATAAGTAAATTCATACAGTATCTACGCAGTATAGATAACCAAAATTATATTAATTTTAGTATTAAAATAATAGATACAAAATCTCCTTATAATGTCGTATATTATCTATACACAATTTTCATATCCTGACCACCGTAGGGGAAGACACCCGGGATCGTGTGACGATCCCGGTCGCCACACCACCCTAGCCCTGATGGGCTTTACCGGAGGTCGTCTTTTAGACCCTCTAAACCTGATAACACATCACAGTCATCGGTTTTGCCTCTTTTAAGATGCCACCGATGTAAATGCCTCGGCCGACATTTATCATCGCTTTCGTACGGCTACTTCTAACCGAGATCACCTGCCGTGGCTTACAACCCTCAACTATCAAATTAACCTATTCGCGGAAGCGCAATCACGTTCCTCTAACACCTAAGGTTTCGCTCAAAATTTATCTTCATATCTAACTTCAATTAGACTATGCGCTCAGATTATTCGAGTCTTTTAAAACCAAAAATAGTTCCTCATACCGACAAAACAAGTGTTGATCGCACGACAATTTTCCCCTACGATTGAATTTACTTAAAAGTCCTTTTGATTTACTTAATCAAAAAACCGATCGGCAAATTTATTAAGCCTCCAATGAAAATACACCCTATCTCTCTCTGCTCCGGTCCGCTTTCGGGAACGAGATCGATGCCTACACCCTCCAGCACCGCAACACCGTCATAGAGTTCTCCACACATCCGTTCTCATCCTAACAACGAATATCTCGGCTAACCGGGGCCCGATGCCAAAACGCCTATCTTAGCGCAGTAAACACCCAAACGGGCCAGTAACCACCGGGTTCTTATTCTGAACATCTATAATGGCATCAGAGTCCTTCATATATCCTTCGCAGCGGTAAGAATCTAAGAAAGTTAGCGGCTTATATTTCCTTTCCGCTTTCAATAAACTTGCACATCAAAGCCCGAATTGATCCTTGCAGGCCCTCTGGCTACTTTGGTAAGTTCATATACTACTTATACGTCTGCCACATCATCGATGGCCATATACTCCAGACACAATTTTCAGATTCTAACCTTAATTTTTTCAACAAATATTTTCGGCTCTTAACTGCCAAACCGATCTTAATGAAAATTCTGGGTAATTCCACCAAAATGCTAAATAAAACAAAAATCTTAAATCCATAAAATTTAAAACTTCAGTCCGGTATGTAATTCTTTTCAAATCTTATTTTAAATTTATATGTACTAGCCGCCACATAAGTTTTAGCGGATGACAGCCGTGTTAAAAAAAATCATAGAAAAAATTTTATTACACCATTACAATCGCTCAATCTTCTCTATGTAAAATGTATAAAACGGAATTCGATTGTCGTTTTTATTTTATTGGAATAAATATTAGAAAAAACTTTTTTTACGAAATTTTCAAAAAAGTAAATATAGACTGCCGATAAGAAAAGCAATAACCGACAACGATAAAACGCCCGTGACGTTTTACAAAAGAAGCACGTTCTTAGATATGATGGGCATTTTGCGGTAAATTTGGTATCCTAAGAATCGTTAATGCTACATGAAATCGACTGTTATAACTTGAAATCAAAATATATTGGTGGAGACGCATCGTGGACGTAACTGATTTCAAACTATTTTATGAATTCAAGTACAGTCTGGTCTCAATGTGTTACGTAGCTACAATTTGTTTACTTGTTTACAAATTTCTCACGATGTTATAGTACTATATATTTGTAATATATATTTGATAATACTCACCTTAATATTTAAACAAATAAATTGAAGTATATCGATAAAAAACTAAGAAAACAAACATCTAAGAACTTGAAATAAATTTATAAATATAGCCCCTTCATTTATATGTTTACATAAGTAACTTTTCCATTGAATTCGTTTATACGCATATGCGCTCTCAAACCCTGAAAACTGTGCGATGAAAATGCATATATTTAGTCAATAAATAAAAAATATAATATACAAAACCTTGCTTAGAGCTTAATCAAGACGGTAAAAATGGTAATAACCTGCAACAGAGAAAATTAAAAACCGCATTAATAATTAAGATAAGATAAAAATTCAGAATAATTAACAAAATAAAAGGTTATAATTTTTTTTCTTAAATCTAATTATTTCTTTCTCTCGTATAAACTTATCTATTGGATAACAATATTATAAGGTAAGAATTTTTTTTGAAACAATAAACGGGTTCCAGAACCGTTTCTCAGTAGTCATAAAATGAATCGTTCAAATTCTCAAGACCGAAGTCGAAAAAACCTTTTAGTTTTCCGTAAATTATATTTTGTTGAATTGCAAATACACAAGAAATTTTAACAAAATTTGTACAGGTTTTTTCTGAGAAAATCGATGTACATAATAAAATCGATAAAAAAATAAACGCAACGTTAATTAAAAATAAAACCTACCAAAATTTGCCAAAAAATGTTCATAATTTAAAATAAATAATTTAATCAAACTAAAAAAAATGACTTCATTTTTTTCATCGATTTACACAAAATTAAATTTCTTACAAATTTTTATTTATTTATCGGAAATTTAACGACGATAATTTAGGGCAAATAGAAAACAGGTGTTTTTTTTTCAATTCCAATCTTTTGTTTTTAAATAAGTTTCTAGGAAACTACCAGGGATATAACTCTACGACTTGATTTGTTCAGTTCCAAGATCGATAAACCAGATATCCTTTTTATTCGGGTCCCAAAACTTTAGTACGACTTCATTTTACCCTTGGAGCAGAAATCAGGCCGAAATATTTCGTTACACAAAACTAAAATTAAAGCGTTTCAGGACAGGAGTTTACAGAATTTTACTCATATCAATATCTCAAATCAACTCTGTACGATGTTGAATCCTTATACACAACTATACACAAAAAAAAAGCTTCCGTTATAAGTTTTAACGAATAAACGAATACCTATTTCGTGGAAAAAATTTCGTAATTTCTTACTGGCAAATATAAACTAAAACTTGACTACACCGAATAACCTGGACTTTAATGAAATCGATAAATAAGCATAAGTCGTATTACAATCGGCTATCAACAGAAATCTCAATCGTTTCAAAACTCAAAACCGTTTGATTCTAACTTTAACTAATTAAAATTCTAAGGAGGTCACGTTATATTATGTATTAGTTAATAACAAAACAATCGCGTCATCGCTCGCGTACGTTCTGGGATATTATGTATGACGGTGAGCACTGGCTAAATACTACACTAGGCGGTACAATAACATTTGGAAAGAATTGAATTAAGATTAAGGCGATTCTGAACCGATCGGTGCTTAAAATGAATGAAAAATGGTACGGATGCAAGTAGAAAATACCTTTTTTTTTTCAATGAAGATTAATTGCTAGGCCGTATTACGCGTTAAAAAATCAGTGAAATTTTAGAAATGTTTGTATACAAGGCGATATTAATAAATAGGCAGGATTACATTTTTTTATTTGATACAGATGCACACGATGATGAACGCCTGCCAAAAAATAAACGGTAAAAGAGAATAAAGAGGGACGGGTCAATCGTGTAAGGCGTCCTCGTACTCCTAGACAAATATACGCTAAGGACGTAGTACGCTTGAACATTTATGTACATTTGTACATATACGTTATTTATCCAGCGGATCTGCTTGTGCACAGTCATCCTGAATCCACAGAGCTATGTATCACCACCTCCTCCTAGACATGTTAAAAAGAATCTCCGAAGTTTTGATTTGAAAGGCTTCCTTCACAGTGTTGCGCCGTTCTGCATTTGCTGCGTATTGATGATGAGGTACATAGGACTTGATCGTTCCACACAACAAGTTTTAGGTCGGAGTTTCGTAGTGACCGTCTCCGCTGACACTTGTGAATCACTGCCGATCCAGCCGCCTGGAAATCGTGCACTTCAGGAGCAAAATGAGGCGAAGCCCCCCCCCCCTTTATATCCTATTATAGGTTATATCGATTAGGATATCCTATATCCTAATGGATATAATGCATCCATTATATCCCAGTATAATGGATGCATTATACTGCATCCAGATACTTGCACGACAACTTTTCGTGAAACTGAAATATTAACATTTCCCCCGACATTTGAAAATAATATCGATGGACGGAAGGCGAACATTCAACACGAAATCTACCGCATCGAAAACAATGTTTTGCGTCGGGTGATTCTCTGTATAATCACTCGATCAACATAGAGTTCGATTAGAAAATAATCGATAAGGGTCTTTTAAAAAATTGAAATTTTCATTTCGGTAATGATTTGAAACGAATACGTAAATCATTCGGACGTAAATATTATAATCATCCTCGATTCCGATTCTTAATTCTTACTCTCATTACTCAACGGCAACTCTTAAGATACAAAACGTCGACTGTAATCCTTGACAACACAAAAAAATAAAATAAATTAAATATTCCATACAAACAAAACCCTATAATATTTCTAATTTAAATATTAATGTAATTTAAAGCAAATTTAATAAAATAATTATAAATACCGAATTACATAAATAAATGACTTCGTTTCCTCTATTACATTATTAAAAATAATTATCCACATCAGACCTTGAAAAATTATTACGTAAATAATTTCGATTGATTGCCGCTGTCAAATAATAAGGTAATTGTAAACGCACAAAAAACTACTACCTAGTGACCTAATTGAAATCTTTCAAACGGTAAAAAATTAAAAAAATAGCTTATACGCACGATATCTTACTATACGAATCGGGTAAAATTATCTGTCATTATCAAAACAACGTCCACCGATTCAAACGTATAACAAATTTTTATAGCCGAGCACACAATATAATCTACGAACAAATTAGGCCGACTATTATAACTACTGTACTGACGACAGCTACTATTACATCCGAATCAAATTTTATACTTTCTCAAAACCGGTTAAATATTATAAATATTAACGATAAACAATAATTCTAAAGCGCCTATCAGCACAAAATATTTTCTTTAAATTACAGACTGTAAAAACCACAAGAATTACAAACCTAACAACTTAACGTATGTCGATAAAAAAAAAAACTGTACGCAATTTAAGAAAAATAAATATTACAATGCATGTTTTCATAAACCAATAGATCTTCAACGAGCGCTAGTCGAATTATCATTGCTGGATTCAGCTTATAATAACCCCGGAGCAACAGAAGTAGGTGATGACCTTTTAGAGGCGATGCTCAACAAGATAAAAAACTATATAGTAAATTGACTAAAATTAAAACTCTATTTTAAAGCGAAAACCGATTTTAGTTTGTTTTTATTTCCGATAATTTTTTTATTCGATTAAATTAAAATTTAAAACATATAAAGTCCAATTTAATATATTTAGGATTAAATAAGTTTATAACAACTTAACGTAACAAAACAAGAAGTACTGTAAATTTTCACACGCATTACTAATGTTCTCCCGCTCACACAAAGGTATAAGAAATTCTATCCTTACTAGATGTTACAACGTTGCTAAACAGTATTAACGTTGAGCGGACTGCAGTATATTTCAATTACGACAAATTACCTTTAGTTCACACTCCATAAAACTTCATTTTAAAGGTCGATACTAATCAACCTTTCGCAATACGTAAATAGATCACCGAATAATTAAAAATTGTAACATATTCTTTAGTTGATTTTTACGAGTATACAATCTGCAATCTTTAAAAAAATGAATGATCGTTTATGTTTAAAAAATATACCGACATAAACTTCGGTCAGAAGAGCTCTTTTCGTATAACAACTTAGTGCAGGAACCAAACAGCAACGATAATAATTGAAGAACATAAGAAAGAAGCCGTAATAAGAAAGTGAGTCGGACAAAGATGTTCCCTATCACCGTTACTTTTAAATCTTTACATAGACATAGCGGTTAATGATGTTAAAGAACAATTTAGATCCGGAGTAACAGTACAAGGCGAAAAGATAAAGACGCTTCGATTTGCTGACGATATAGTAATTCTAGCCGAGAGTAAAAAGGATTTAGAAGAAACAATGAACGGCATGGATGATGAAGTGCTACCCAAGAACTACCGCATGAAAATAAACAAGAACAAAATTAAAATAATGAAATGTAGTAGAAATAATGAAGATGGACTACTGAATGTGAAAATAGGAGGAGAAAGATTATAGAGGTAGAAGAATTTTGTTATTTGGAAAACAGAATTACTGAAGATGGACGAAGCAGGAGCGATATAAAATGCCGAATGGCACAGAGGAAAGAGCTTTTAGTCAGAAATATAATTTGTTTACATCAGAAATTAATTTAAATATCAGGAAAAGATTTTTGAAAGTATACGTTTGGAGTGTCGCTTTATATGCAAGTAAAACTTCGACGATCGGAGTATCTGAGAAGAAAAGATTAGAAGCTTTTGAAATCGGGTGCTATAGGAGAATGTAAAAATCAAATGGGTGGATAAAGTGACAAATGGAGAGGTGTTGCGGTAAATAGATGAAGAAAGATGCACTTGGATAAATATAGGTAAAAGAAGAGATAGACTTATAGGCCACATATTAAGGCATCCTGGAATAGTCACTTTACTACTGGAGGGACAGGTAGAAGGAAAAAATTGTGCAAGCAGGCAACGTTTGGAGGATGTAAAACAAATTGTTAGGGATGCAGAATGTAGGGGGTATACCGAAATGAATCGACTAGCACTAGATAGGGAATCTTGGAGAGCTGCATCAAACCAGTGAAATGACTGAATACAAAAAAAAAACGCAATACTTTGACTTACGAGATGAGATTATAATGCTTCTGTTACACTTTTTTAACGAATAACCTAACTATTTCAAAAATCTTCATACAAATTAATTTAAAACAAAAAAAACCCTAAATTTTCAGTATCCCGTTTAATGTGTACAAAAATATGCTTTCTGAATTAATTATCTTGTAGTTATTTATTACATTTAATACCTTCATATTACTTAGCGTGTTTATAATTTAAATAATTAATCGTGTATTTTGTAACGCTCTGATGGAGGATTTTACCATGGTTTCCCTTGATCCACCCAAGAAAACGATGAGGCAAGTTCTTTTTTTTTTACGGTGGAGTAACATATCTACCCGTTACCGAAACGATCCACATTACTACGTACGGTACAGAATACAATTTTTAGCTATTTAATACTGTAAAGCTACCGCATTATTTATTATTAATTTTTACTTAAAATTATGATTTAGCTGTTAATTTTATTCATTTATCACTATTTTAACTATCTTGCCTGCATAATTCCACGAATAATATCACTTCCTCGTATTTATCAAAGAGATTAAAATACCGAATGATGACTAATAATTCATAATTTATCAACGGATAAGGAATAAACTATAATATAAAGAGCTTATCTAACGTAGAACCAATTAACTTATTTTTTCGTAATTAGAATTAAATTTTATTACTAGCATAAAAAAATTATATATATATTGGAATTCAACTAAAGTGAATAACGTACCACAATAAAAGGTAAATGTCAGGCGTCGGCAACCTACGACCCGCGGGTCGCCGAGTGACCCACTTGAGTTCCGAAAATAAAGTATAATATATAAAAATAAATTATAAAACATAATATGGAATGAACCCTTAAAGAAAAGAGATTAAAAAAAACCGACAATAAAGAATAACATTAACATTTTTGTTTGATTACAGTTGTAGTAATGAACATGCATTTTTATTTTTTTAAATAAAAATTGTAACATAATTTCAAGGAGAAATCGCTAAGTTTGGCAACGCCGATCCGTAATTCCATGACAGACATCTGGTAACAGACGTGTCGTTCTCTCAGTTCACTCTCCGTTGTAACACTCATTAAGTAGCGTAAGAGTGAAATAATTATTATTTAAAACAAATCATTACCGTGGGAAAACAAAAATAAAAAAGAGATTCTTTCAAAATCTGTGGAATGAAAGTACGAACGTATCGAAAACTGTGACAAATTCGTATGTACTTAGTGCACAGATGTAATTATCGCCAGAACTTACAACATTCAGCGACACTGTTCTTCAAAACATAAAAACGTTAGTGAAATGCCAAATGAAGAAAAATCTGAGTACATTGTTAAACGTGTATTAAATTTGTGTAAGAGAAATTGTTAAAGATTTTTTTTACCAGCCCACAATCACGCTACATCTGCCAGTTTTCTTGCGGCTCTTAGCATCGGTACCGACGGAAAATCGTTTACAGACGACGAATTTTCGAAAAACGCATACATAAATTGTTCCGAACACTTATTTAATGACTTCGCAAATAATAAACAAGTCATCGAGAAAATTAAAGAAATGCTACAGTCATCTAGAACAGTTCAGCGTCGCATTGAAGATACGGCCGGAAAATATTACTGAACAGCTCAAAAATGATGTTATCTAGTGAAGTAATTAACGTTATACTCGATGAAAGTACCGATGTAAGTTAAACGGATAGGCTTGCAATAGTTAATAGATATGCATCAATAAATAGTTCAAAAGTCAATGAAGAACTTTGCGATCCTGCTTTTATGAATGACACGACCAAAGGCGCTGGACATTTTTCGTCAAATAGAAGAGTTTACTAAATTTAAAAAAGGGAACGTATTGAATTTAAAAAGTAAATTGTTTTCCGTCCAAAGGTTCGAATCCCGGTCAGGCATGGCATATTTTCACACGCTACAAAATCATTCATCTCATCCTCTAAAACACCTAGACGGGTCCCCGGTGGTTTAAAAAAAAAAAAAATTATTTTCAATAACAACTGACGGTGCTCCAGTTATTAGAGGAAAAGCTGTTGTATTAGTGAAACTAATGGAAAATGAACTTGGCCGCTCGGTTTTATCGTTTAATTGTATCGTACATGAAGAAAATTTATCGGCAAAGGCATCTACGACACAACTTAAAGATGTAATGGAAAAAGTTATGATCGTAAACATGATAGTAGCACGATCGGCGTTAGTACACAGGCGCTTCAAAGCGTTTTTAACGGAAATCGAAACGAAATATGGAAAATTACTGATACATTCGAAAACAGTTAAGTCGACGCAAATTTCTAAATAAATTTGTAGTTTTAGAGTTAGAAATATTTCTTTACAAAATCGGTGAAGATGATCTCGGACTCGATTATAAAGAATGATTTTTAAAACTTTGTCTTAACAGACATAATGAACAATTATTATAATGATTTCAACCTACGATTTCAAGGAAATAACCACACAATTTTGAAAATGTACGAGGAATGGAAGAGTTTTTCTTCGAAATTAATATTACTTGAAACAGACATCAAAAATAAAGAATTTCGTTTGTTTCCCTTGTTAAAAGGGCAACATGAAAAGAAAATATTGACGAGAGAAATCTTAATACGTTCGAAAGTTGGATTTTGTGCATTAAAAGTGAATTTGAAAATCGATTTCAAACATTTAAAAAGCACGGCAAATGTTTAATTTTATAATAAAGCCCCATGAAATAGAAGAAAATTTGAAGATCTGCAGTATTTTCAATATGTTAAAGCGGTCAACTTAAGTTTAGAAACGAATGATTTTAAACGTTCAGCGTTACGGAGGGATTCAAGACACAGCGGAATAATTTGAAAAAATCAGAATATTATGGTCTTTTCATGATATCAACGTGTTGGGGGCATCACTTCCTACGAAGTTTTCATCTCTGAATAAAATCGGCTTTGCCATTTTGTCCGCACTCGGTTCAATTTATAAATGTGAGCAAATATTTTCACACATGAAATCTATTTTAAGTAAGAAAAAGAGCAGCTTAACCACCGGAAATTCAGATGCTTGTATTCGTCCTAAGTTGACTAACTAACTATATGCAAGACCTGACTAAATTGACGTTCAAAGTTCAGCATCACGGAAGCCGTTGATATCGATGAGAAAATAAAGTTCATTCAGTTTGAATGAACTTTAATTTTTAATTAGCTAATTTTTATGTTCACAGTTTAACGCGTTTTGTAATTATTTTCTCGATAAAATCTAATTATTCACCACAAAAGACTTTTGAAATGAAAATACTACTGATCCAAAACGTCTTCTCAATACAAACATTTTGTTTGATACTGACCAGCAGCCAAAAAAGGTTGCCGACAACTGGTATATGTGATACAAGAGATAATATATTACAATATTGTGGTATAATACAATATTCCACTATAAATATATACATATACAGGGTGTCCCATATAAAACGCAACACAACCTTATATCGGTAGGTATTGAAATATTAAAAACGCATGTGTAAATGTAAATGTAATTTTTATTATTACCATCCATTACCTTACATTTAGAGTAAATGTTAACCCACCGGGTTGGTCTAGTGGTTAACGCGTCTTCCCAAATCAGCTGATTTGGAAGTCGAGAGTTACAGCGTTCAAGTCCTAGTAAAGCCAGATATTTTTACATGGATTTGAATACTAGATCGTGGATACCGGTGTTCTTTGGTGGTTGGGTTTCAATTAACCACACATCTCAGGAACGGCCGAACTGAGAATGTACAAGACTACACTTCATTTACACTCATACATATCATCCTCATTCATCCTCTGAAGAATTATCTAAACGGTAGTTACCGGAGGCTAAACAGGAAAAAGAAAGAGTAAATGTTGGAAGTGGCCGCCCTTCTTGAATACAAGCTTCAATTCTTTTTACAGCGTTTCTTGCAACTTTTTTCAAAGTTTGTGGCTGGATATTTAATACAGCTTGTTCAATACTGACTTACAATCGTTCATGTGTTCGTGGTTTGTGGCTGTAGGCTTTTTCTTTGAGGTAACCCCGTAGAAAAAAATGCACCGCAGTCAAATCTGGAGATCTTGGTGGCCACAAGCCTCGACCGATAACAAGATTAGCAAAGAATTCCTCAACGAAATCAGAAGTTGAACCTGCTTAGTGCAATGTCGCACCGTCATGTTGTAGCCAGCAGTTCTGTCTTCCTCTTCTGAGAGTGCGATGAACTGAAATAAAATATCCTGGTATCGTTCTGCATTAATGGTGTACTCGAAAAAAATAGGACCGATTATTTTCTTACGCGATATCGCGCACCACACGCCCAACTTCTGCGGTGTAATTGTTTTTTGTGATAAACGTGGGGATTTTCAGCACTCCAAATTCTACTGTTTTGGCTGGAAACAGACTTCATTTGGATCCAAATGAAACCATGCTTCATCTGTGAAAAATAACGAATCCATAACATTAATTCCTTCACGCAGAAATCGACGGAACCGTTGACAATATTGTAGCCGTTTTTCTTTGTCGGGCTCAAGAAGTCGATGAACCGTTTGAATGCGATAAGGTCGTAATTGTAATTGTTTGGTCGCCCCATGAACAATCGATTTAGACAAATTAATTTCAGCAGACAAAAGTCTGATCGATTTATTTGGCGAGGCGAGTAATCGGTCTTTGATTTCAGTGACTGTATCTGTATTCAACACTGACGTAGATATATATTTTTTTATGTTCCTTGTTTTTAACAGAACCGATTTCTCTAAATTTTAACATCAGTATTAAGGTACTCTCCAAGTACCTTAATACTGATGTTTAGTTAGAAGCCTGTTTATCTGGGTATTTATGGCGAAACAAATCATGCACTGCAACCGCTGATTTCGTACTGAAGTACGACTCGACAATGAAAACACGTTCATCTAGCGAAAACACCACCTTGTCTCTAGCAATACACTGAACGTTATGATTGCATTGCTGTTACTATCGGTAGTGTTCTACTGCGTCGCCGCGATGTTCAGATGTTGGACGAGTCCATTTCAGTAACGAGTAGAGAGGAGTAAGCTTGACTTTTGAAATTTCATGGATGATCGGTTGCGTTTTATAAGGGACACCTGTATATAAAGTGGGTGTAGTACAGAGTAACCGTACTACACCCTTCACTTTTGTTTTGATATCTTTTTAGACAATCCCTAATAATAATTTAAAATAGAACAATAAACATACGATATCGTTAGTGTAAATATAAATATATGTTTAAGACAAAACAAAGCTCTGCAAATGTATAATTAAGAACTTTTTAATAATCTTTAAAATTATATTGAGAAAACTTCGATTTGATTTGTTGCAACATAACGCGACATATAACTACATAATTAAATAATGATGTAATAAAATATCTTTCTTTATCACTCACTCACTCCCTCTTTCCCTCTCGCTCTCTCTCTCTCTCTCTCTAACCCGCTAAAACAAAAAAATTGTTAACAAAGGTATCCTGAATAGATAGATTTTAATCTGATGGAGTATAATTAATGGTGTTAAAACAATATATAACGTAGCTGATTAAATCAGGGAAGATATTTGAAACCCCAGCAGATTTAAATCTTATTCGGCAAAAACTTAACGTTTTTTAAAACCTCTGAATCAAAATAAATCTTTCATAATAACAGCGAATATAAAATCTTACGCCAGTTTTAAAAATATTTTAATAAAGAAAAAAATAATCAATAATTTACCGATCGCCAAATTCATCGCCTGTAGACAGAACGATCCATTTAGTTACTCACTCGGCTTTATACATTGTCGTATTTCCACGACAATAAAACAAACTAATAATCTAAATGCGATAATGCTGTGTATATCTAAAAATAAATATTTGTCGAAATATTTGTATTATATCGGTAACAAAGTTATATCCTTGTTGCGATTGATGATAGATTTATTCTTCAACCGGTTAAACGGCAGAAAATAAATACGGATAATAAAACGTACAGTACACAGTTGCACACAACGCAAGGAAAATAAACATAGCGATACGGATGTAACACAGTTACGAGTGTGGTGCAGCGTGTTTTATGGGAAATAAATCACGTACTTCTCGCTTTTGAGTTAACGAGATAATACTGTATTTGTAAAGTAATAATATCGTTGTTGCACCGGAAGTTACAATGATTGTTGTTATAGATAAGACGAGAGGAAGCTGATGTATACCGGGTAAAATCGCACGCGTATAATAATTTATAAAATACGAATCTCTCGACAAAAGGCTTGAAATTGAAAACCTTTTAGCTAAAGCACTGTTTGTTTACGCGGTAATACCGATGAGTCAGGGTTTTTAAAAAAAATATTTAATCTGTCAGAGAGAGACAGATCATAAACTATCTTCCTTCTACTCTCATTTAACCTTTCCAAGAACGACAAAGTACACATTTTCCCGTATCAAGTTATAAAGAAAAAAAATCTATATCTAATTTAGTAGTCCAAGGATAAGTTTCTGGACCGTATCGATCAAAGTAATTGGAAAATGACGCGTACAAGGTACAGCATCAGCGTCCGACGATCCGGCTAATAACGCAGACTCTAATAGCTTTGTTTGTTTGAGTACATAAAATATTAACGCAAATCAACGGTTTTAATACAACTCGTTATAATCAGACGCATCTGATCGGGAATGAATTTGACTTCAAGCTGGTAACGTCGTTTAAGAAATCAAATCCTATGTACGCATTCGTAAAGAAATATCTTTGAATTCGTAGAATTTCTTCTTCAATGATCCTATTCAACTCTTCATTAGCGTTAAGAGTATTGGAATAGACGCGTTTCTTTAAATAACCTCACAAGAAAACGTCACAGACAATAAGGTCTGGCGACCTTTGTGACCGGTCAAAAGATTCACTTCCACGACCGATCCGACGACCCTGAATGTGAGTATTTAGCAGCGAACTCGGTTTGCAAAATGAGGTGCGGCTCCATTTTGATGAAAAATAGCGTATCTCATTTATGGAACGGTAAAATGAGGCATTATGTGTTGCTTTAACACTTGTAGGTATCTGCAGTCATTTTGTTGCCTGATTTGTTGTAGGATAATACACTATCGACAGTAAACAGCCGACGGACAGTAATACCTTTTGATTTAAGTTAGTTATGTTAAAGAATATGAGGGTTTTCGGTGTCGTGGTAATTACGGTTACGCCTGCTTGTAGTATCGTTAAGGTAGAAAGTAGATTCATCTGAGAATAAAATACTTTCGCGCAGGTCTGTATCGACATCATGATGCTCAATAATACGCGAACAAAATTCAACTCTCCTATCCGGATCGTCTTCCAAAAGATAATGGATGGCTTTTAAAAAAATTTACTTTACTCCATTTTGCTACGCTTTGGACAATCTTTGTGGTTGGGTTCCATTTAATCACAATCTCAGACGTGTGGTTAATTGAAACCCAACCACCAAAGAACACCGGTATCCACGATCTAGTATTCAAATCCGTGTAAAAATAACTGCCTTTACTAGGACTTGAACGCTGGAACTCTCGACTTCCAAATCAGCTGATTTGGGAAGACGTGTTCACCACTAGACCAACCCGGTGGGTAACAATTCATCAGCTGGTTTTAATGATTTTTACTAGCTATTTTGAAACGAATAAAACATGCGTTTTACCTGAAATCGATAAAAATCCATTTGAGTTTTTAAAATTTGAAAGCCCCATTTTGTTTCTATATAACCTAGAAGGTTGAAATTTTAAGATAACGTTTGTAGAACCTTCGTTAAACGGTCTGTAAAGTTTCAATAAAACAGGTGGGGGAACGGGCGAATGACACTACATCAAAAGCGTATATAGGGTAGACCGTACGCGGTCATTTCAATATTGTACAATATTCAAGGTTAATGATGTGGAAAAGAAAACATAACTCACACTAAATGAACGGGTCAATAAAACATCAATATTAGCTTTCGCATCGATTCTTCTTTTCTTTCTCTTTCCTGTTTAACTTCCGGGAATTACCGTTCAGGTATTACTTCAGAGGATGAATGAGAATGATATCTACGAGTGTAAATGAAGTGCAGTCTTGTACAGTCTCAGTTCGACCATTCCTAAGATGTGTGGTTAATTGAAACCCAACCACCAAAGAACACCTTTATCCACCATCTAGTATTCAAATCCGTATAAAAGTAACTGCCGTAACTAGGACTTGAACGCTGGAACTCTCGACTTCCAAATCAGCCGATTAGGGAAGACGCGTTCACCAGTAGACCGACCCGGTGGGTCAACGATTCTTATTTGAAGGATTTCAAACTCACGCCACCAGTTTGACACAAAAGTTAATCGTCGGCTGAAATAAATTCCAAGAAAAAAATTATTTTACATCCGATACATTTTAAAACATACAGACCGTCGACAAACTGATTAAAAACAACTTACTATTATCAATAGATATCAGTTCATTCGAATATCGGTGACAAATTTATTTAAAACAGGGATTTTGCCGAGAAGCATTTCTGTCTGAAGAGGGGTTTAAATCGGTCGTCGTTTTGTAATTTTGTGTCACCTCAGTAGCGTGAAAACAAGAAATCATATGAAAATTAAAAGCGATCGACGATTCAGTTTTTAAACTTTTTAACGAATTTGCATAAAACTATTTTTACACGTGCAAATACAGAATGTTCGTGGAGAAGGTGAAAGAGTTTCAAGACGTAACGTACAAGTAAAAATAAACGAAAAAGTTTATATAAACGTAAACCAGAAAACCTTTCGTTTTTTGATAGATATAACGATATTTTTAGTCCGATCATTTTAACATCGGAAAATATATAGAAAGAAAATCGACAATTAAAAATAGATTTTAAAAACTTTTACAAACGAGATGAGAGCATCTGCTAAATTTTCAATCGTCTGCTTTTGACATAAAAGTTATTTACGACTTCCGATATATTATGAACACTTTATATATAAAATTCTATTATTCAATTAAAGAATAAGATTTAAAAATTCCTATTTAAGTTAATGCAAACCGTAACATTATCCCCACCTTCCTAAATTCCATAAACAAAAAAAAAAACCTTTCGGTAATCTTAGGAAAGAAGTAATTGTGACTTTAAAAAAGAAGAAAGAATGATCGCAATAAATATTACAAGTGTATTCTATAAATGAAATTAACTGACGAAAAAGAAATAAATAAAAAATTTAACCGCATCATTAACAAATATTTCAACCGTGAAATCACCGGTCGAATAGGGCTTACTTTTTTTAACCGTACAATGATATTTTACGATGACGAAATCATTTATTTTTTAAAAATTACGTCACAATAATTAATAACACGAACGAAAAAAAAATTACATAAAATTATTATTATCCTATTATATAAAATAATGTTATTAAATAATGAAACAAACATTATAAAAAATAGCAAAACATTTATTTTATTTATACGTAAATAATTAAGCCGTATACGCGAATAGGTTTTAGCTAAACTATAAAAAAAAGAAACGACATCGCAAAATTATAACTACCGCTCGTTAAATAACAGGAAAATTACTGACCATATATGTTTACATTAGACGGAGCCAATAAGATGGACCAAAGTCGTGCCAATAAGGTAGTAATAAATCATTTTAATATCATTATAGCACCACGTTTATATAATATTAGCCCTTTAATCCCCCCCCCCCCGAACCAACACCACCACCACGTCTATAAAATAACGACTACCTATTATACTTAAATTTAAAAATGATTTTGTTCTTAAAAAACTAAATAAAGTAAACATTATTTTACATAATTATAACATCGTCATATATATATATATATATGGAAATTTCAGTATAATTTCATAATAAAACAAAAATTATTACTTAAATTTAACAGCTTAGTTATTGTAATGGGAGATTTAGAAATCGTTGAACAATTCTGTAAATTCGAAACCTACAGAAAGGAAGTACGCACCAACGGTAAATTATAAAATGGGAATTTCCGTTTATGGTATACTTTTGTTTATTTATTTTTTTTATTTAAATAAAACAAAAATATTTATAAAAACTGCCCGGTCGTCTAATTTAATATCCAATCAAAAGAACAAACAAAACAATACTCATTGTAATACGTAATTATGAAAAAAATTAAATAAATACGCGTAAATATTGATGTTTTTTTTTTTTTCACTTGCATCAACACACGACTGGAACTGCGAAAAAAAACGTTTATATAGAATGCCTACATATGTTAAGCGTGATTTGTAATTTTATTTTTGGTTAAACAGTAAAATCGACTTTCATCGACGAACATAAAAATCTGATGTGGACACCACACGACTTCCTTGTACGCCTATTAAATAACAAAAACACATCTTTTTTTTAAATGAAAAGCACTTAAAATTTTATTTCATTAATAACTTCTTATATTTTTTTTATCGTTATTATTGACAATTATTTATCGCAATTTTTTTTTTACAGAGTTTAATAATTATTAATTAATAAATCAATATATTTAAATTAAAAAAAAGAAAGAAAAAAAGGAGATGAAGTCGAACCGATGCGCCTTCATCTTATAAGATCAAATTATTTCATTAATTAAATTTTTATTTGGCTATAACTCTGAAACCGATGAAAATAAATACCGCTTATGATATATCGTTGAAAAGCTCTCAATGAGGGTTTATTACTGCAGTTAATAGAACACCAAAATCCAAATTGTTGGGTTTTTTGGACACTTTTGGTGCAGTCGATTGTCATCAGAATGGAAGGTGCACAACTAGATGTTACAACAGTCCTAAATCCGAAATTTCAACATCCTACGGCTAATGGTTTTTGAGTTATGCGAGATACATACGTACGTACAAAAGTCGCGACAAAACTAGTCAAAATAAATTCAGGAATGGTCAAAATGGATATTTCCGTTGAAATCTGAAAATCGAAATTTTTCCCCATCACAAAATTTCCTTTACTTCGAACAAAGAAGTAAATATAGATTTTTTCTTTACGATTAAACACAGACGGTTTTCAGAAAGGCAATTTGATGGTTAATTGTCAATCACATCGATTGATATATGGAAATCGATGAAGATAAATACATAATTTTTTAAAAGCCGGAAGAGTCGGATAACTTTGAAGAGAATAACTGCTGTTAAAATAAAATCATCACGTAAAATTAAAGTGCGATAGATTTTATAATTTTTTATAACCTTTTGAACTTACGGACCGAAAAGATACAACACGAATCAAAACCGTATAGGCTAGGTAAGATTATTTTAAGTTTTGAGACCCGTTAAAACTGTATCTCCCCACCTCTTTAAAAATTAAACGTCATCAATGGATCTTAATGCAGGAGTATAAAATTTAATAAAAATTTGTGATATCAAGAAAAAACTACAGGAAAAATAGAAATTAGTATTATTATTAGTAATATTAACCGAAGTGAGAAACCAGACGAAATCTAATTAGTAAAAATACGACTAAGAATTTTTGTGCCTATCCTTTTATAGGGGGAGAGTAGGATAAGAGCAAACCCTGTCGTGTCTTAGCTACGTTTTTCTACCCTTCGAGTAAAATTTTGAGATACAAAACTAATAAGATACAAATCTTCATCCCCCTTGACCGACCTCATCAAAATTAAACGACATCCGACGCCTCGTACAAAAAAAAGTAATCGTGCCAAATTTCATCCGAATCGGTCCAACCGGTCTAAATTTCAAGCAAAAGACAAAAGGGCTATCATATAGACATACATCGTTCCAGGGTGCTAAAATGGTTACAAGCAGCCACGAATCGTGAAAATCTGTAAAACCACTACATAGTTTTGACCCGTTTAAAATATTTACCACAGCGATTTTATGTTATACCGATGTAGGTTAAAGGTAAAGTTCCAGAATAAGTTGCTGGAATGAATAACAGCTACACAAAAGATCAATAAAATTAAAAGTCAAACTAAAATCATAAATTTTCTCTGAAAATCATTTATTAGTAATTTTTAAAAAAACCCTTTCTTTGATGAAACGATGACCACACACCTATTTTAGCGATTTAAAAAATTTACCGCACACCGATTTTACATAAATTTTAAGACGCGTAACGTAAGTAACAAACAATTCAATTTGGATTGGTAATTATGGTAAATTAAGTATAAATATACCATATACCCTAAATTAGAGGATTTTTTCCAGAGGGAGTTGTTTTGGAACCCTTTTTATTTTTTATTGGAATATCTCCTAATATTTTTTTATAAAATGGACGTGAAAAATAAATTGAAAAATGTAAGAACTAAATTCAGTTTACGTTCGAATAAACAAACATTTTATGACTGAAAATCAATCGCGTTCGAATTACTCGTATGTTATATATCATCGTTAGCAGAAAAACACATTTTGATATCTCGGCGTATAATCGCTTAGCTAAAAGACAAAAATAAAAATGATACAAATCAATGAACTTTAAAATAATCACAATAACATTAAATAAAACCGCTGAATGCATTGAAAAAGATATGGGAAGTGTAAGCTAACATCACATGTAGCAAAATCTCTAATAATAATAATTATACGTTGTGTCTGTATCAGTTCTTTCAAATACAGATGGTTTATACAAAAAAATTTACGTAACCTTACAAATCCAAGTTTAAAAAATAATAAATTAACAAAATTAATTAAAATGAAATATATGTATATTTTAAAAAGGATAATAACAAATTATAGATAAAAAATGAGTTTTTTAATAATAAATATAATTAAGTGCACGGCACGACGTGGAATGCCTATTTAAATTATTTTATTATACCGAGATTACATCACAACTTCACAGAAAAAAAATGCGTGTGCGGGCCCATACTATGAGGGGGATTATAAGAACGGGATAGCAATAGCAGCCGTTGTACATCCGACGCCTACATAAGTAACAAAAAGAGAAGATAATTCCTTTTTAAATTTACCTGTATCCCGAACGTAAAGATGCAAAGCGCGCAACAGTACCCGTAATGCGACTCAAGTAATCCACTTAAACGAGAGACTATTAAAAAAGAGAAAATTTGAAATAACCGATAAAGTAATACTGATAAATAGCCTGGCAAGTTTTCATAAAGCTCCATTATTTTCGCGACATTTGGTAAATCTTTTATTTACTGTTAACGAATAAAAAAACCAAAAAACCCAACACGTAAACGCGTAATAAAATTTAGCGTATAGAAAACAAGGCGTAATTATTAAAGGGAAGGGCGACGGAAGAAAGGGAGAGACGCATAAATCGAGTTTCACATTCAAAATACAAGAATTCCTCTATTTAATAACGGTACAGAACGATATTCGGATTTCCGGAAAAGTCCAACACTCGGTACAGAAGTTTTACAGCGCAATAGTATTAACAGATATAAATTAATTAATTAATATAATTATTTGTTTTTCAGAATAAAAATCTAACGAGACGAGTGTTTTCAAATTACGTTCCGGCAATTTATTTCTGTCGTGAAAAAATTAACAACGTTTTTATTTTACTTCGCAACTATAAGATATAGAGTAGCGTAGTAGGATATGGAGCAAGTTTGCTAATCGTGTCAAATTTTGCCGGTCGTTGTTTTTGCAGACCTTGACGTTTCATAACCTTGTTAAAAAACCAAGAAATGCAATGTTAGCGTTAAAAAATCCCTAAGGATATCGGTGTTCTTACGTACGTATATCGGACTGGTTTTTTCTTGATATCTCCGATTCGGAGGAAATTTGGCACGATGATTTTTGTATACGAGTATATTTACCTACCGTTAAATAAAACTTTGAGGTACGGGATCCGCCTTAAGATCCGAATCTCCCCGCCCTCTCGAACGATTACGACTAAACTTAAACGGAATCCACGCATCATCTAAAGAAATCAATTTGACAAATTTCATCCGAATCGATCCATCCGGATCGGAGACACCGAGCGATAAAACAGGCCGACGCATCGTTCTGGAATCTTTTAAAAATTTTTCTTAAACTTTTTTTAAAAGATCCTTTATTACTGATAAATAAAACGGTAAACTTTAGACATCTAACAATTTATTTTTTATAATTAAAGGGAATCGGAAGACGCTGATTTTAACAAAATACCTACGATAGCCGTATCGCAAGAGTTATAGTCGTTTGACATCAAAAGAATGCCCAGATTTCAACAACTTATACCGGTATATTTTTTTCGGGTTTATATATATATAAATGTTCAGTTTTTACCTGAAAACTAGAAATTAATTTAGAAGGTAAGATTTCAGTTATTAATAAACAAACATTACGAAAAGCGGTTGAAACGGCTTAAATCACCATCCGGGTCGGAGGAATTCACTTTACACATTTATATTTTATTTTTTAAATACGATTAAAAAGAAGCGTATTTTTTAAATATTTTTATCGATTTCAATTTTTAACGTTTCGAAAAAATAATTTATAAAACGGCGTTTTCTGAAATCACGATTTCATTAATGCCGGTCTAAAGGCATCAAGAAATGACGACTGACGAAAATACGGCGAACAAAAAAAAAAATTTATAACCCCCTCACCACCCACCCCCGTAAATTACCGGAGATATACCAGAAGAAAAATTACATATGTAATGGAATCATCGTATTAGTTCAGAAATCTCACTTTCCGTTCACAAACGATAAAAAAGAAAAAAAGGAAACCGAATGGATTCATTCAGTTAGAAGGTAGAAAACAAAAACGCAAGCAAATTTTTTTTAATAGAAGGTCGGTAAATAACGGCGACGTAAAGCATTCCCTTACGTAGAGTACAGAATAGCTACACAATACTATACGTTAAATATCTACGTACTTTATTATTCAACAGTAAAATAAAAATTAGGCCGGCATATTTGTATAAAAATACAAATCGCTGTTATCCAATTTGAATATCACATATTAGGCAAGAACGATAAAATAACCTTCAACAAAACGCCTTCTTTTACTGTAATCTAGAATCGAACCGAGATATTCTTACGAATTTCAATAGCGAAATGTTTTTAAAACGATCAGTATTTACATTAAAGAAGATATTAAGATGAAATTTGAATGAACTAAATTTTCGGTGTAATCTACTTGAAATTTTTTTCGATCGACGTCGCTGCCTACTATCAACCCGGTGCAAAATCCGCTACGTTCAAAAATTATTTCTAAAAACAAATAAACAAAAACTTGATGTAATTACAAGATAATAAATACTGTCGCACCGGTTATAAAATAATGCCGAACAAGGTCGATGTTTTACGCGTGGAATATTTAACGTTTAAAACTCGACCTAACCTTACCATATGTAGAGAATACGTAAAGGAGCGACCTTATAAGACGACGAAACAACATGTAACAGAAAACACGACATCGGAACAGGTACTATTCGTGATCCAGTATACGTGTGGGTGACTGCATTTAATTTAATAATTCACGAATAATAATTATATATTCTCGCGATTTAGTACAATTATAATATTAAAGTAATTCTGATTCGTCCGTATAACTATTGTTACATGTTACCGCGAACAATAACAAAAGAACGACCGTAGAAATCCCTTTATATTACGCCTACATCGTATACATAATTTTACCGACCGGTACGTGACCGTATGCTAATATATATTAAAACGACTGTAACGTAATTATTTTGCGTAAGATTTAATGCAAATATTGTAAATGCAATGTAAACAAAATTTTAATTTTTTGTATTACCGACTCTTAAAACATTAAAAATCAAAACTTACACGTATAATCTACTTCTAATAATAATACTACGAGTAATAAAAACAATCTACGTTTAAATTTAAAATAAATAAAATCGGATGTATTAAATAATAATAACTGCCTAAAACAAGATGAAGATCAAAACTTAAATTACAAATCCTGTTTTCATATTAAATTGTAACTATTTATATGTTATTCGTAAAACGTAAATGAAATCGTTAATACTAACATAAATAGTTCATTAAATAGAAAAGGTATAACTAAAGAAACTTCAGTTACGAGTAACAATTTTAAACAAATTTGTAGCTCAACCCGTTACTTTTTTTTTTTGTCTTGTCATTTGACTGGTTTGATGCAGCTCTCCAAGATTCCCTATCTAGTGCTAGTCGTTTCATTTCAGTATACCCTCTGCATCCTACATCCCCAACAATTTGTTTTACATACTCCAAACGTGGCCTGCCTACACAATTTTTCCCTGCTACCTGTCCTTCCAATATTAAAGCGACTATTCCAGGATGCCTTAGTATGTGGCCTATAAGTCTGTCTCTTCTTTTAACTATATTTTTCCAAATGCTTCTTTCTTCATCTATTTGCCGCAATACCTCTTCATTTGTCACTTTATCCACCCGTCTGATTTTTAACATTCTCCTATAGCACCGCATTTCAAAAGCTTCTAATCTTTTCTTCTCAGATACTCCGATCGTCCAAGTTTCACTTCCATATAAAGCGACACTCCAAACATACACTTTCAAAAATCTTTTCCTGATATTTAAATTAATTTTTGATGTAAACAAATTATATTTCTTACTGAAGGATCGTTTAGCTTGTGCTATTCGGCATTTTATATCGCTCCTGCTTCGTCCATCTTTAGTAAGTTTACTTCCCAAATAACAAAATTCTTCTACCTCCATAATCTTTTCTCCTCCTATTTTCACATTCAGCGGTCCATCTTTGTTATTTCTACTACATTTCATTACTTTTGTTTTGTTCTTGTTTATTTTCATGCGATAGTTCTTGCGTAGGACTTCATCTATGCCGTTCATTGTTTCTTCTAAATCCTTTTTACTCTCGGCTAGAATTACTATATCGTCAGCAAATCGTAGCATCTTTATCTTTTCACCTTGTACTGTTACTCCGAATCTAAATTGTTCTTTAACATCATTAACTGCTAGTTCCATGTAAAGATTAAAAAGTAACGGAGATAGGGAACATCCTTGTCGGACTCCCCTTTCTTATTAGGGCTTCTTTCTTATGTTCTTCAATTGTTATTGTTGCTGTTTGGTTCCTGTACATGTTAGCAATTGTTCTTCTATCTCTGTATTTGAACCCTAATTTTTTTTAAATGCTGAACATTTTATTCCAATCTACGTTATCGAATGCCTTTTCTAGGTTTATAAACGCCAATTATGTCGATTTGTTTTTCTTTAATCTTCCTTCTACTATTAATCTGAGGCCTAAAATTGCTTCCCTTGTCCCTATACTTTTCCTGAAACCAAATTGGTCTTCTCCTAACACTTCATCCACTCTCCTATCAATTCTTCTGTATAAAATTCTAGTTAAGATTTTTGATGCATGACTAGTTAAACTAATTGTTCTATATTCTTCACATTTATCTGCCCCTGCTTTCTTTGGTATCATAACTATAACACTTTTTTTGAAGTCTGACGGAAATTCCCCTTTTTCATAAATATTACACACCAGTTTGTATAATCTATCAATCGCTTCCTCACCTGCACTGCGCAGTAATTCTACAGGTATTCCGTCTATTCCAGGAGCCTTTCTGCCATTTAAATCTTTTAATGCTCTCTTAAATTCAGATCTCAGTATTGTTTCTTCCATTTCATCCTCCTCAACTTCCTCTTCTTCCTCTATAAAACCATTTTCTAATTCATTTCCTCCGTATAACTCTTCAATATATTCCACCCATCTATCGACTTTACCTTTCGTATTATATATTGGTGTACCATCTTTGTTTAACACATTATGAGATTTTAATTTATGTACCCCAAAATTTTCCTTACCTTTCCTGTATGCTCAGTCTATTTTACCAATGTTCATTTCTCTTTCCACTTCTGAACACTTTTCTTTAATCCACTCTTCTTTCGCCAGTTTGTACTTCCTATTTATAGCATTTCTTAATTGCCGATAGTTCCTTTTACTTTCTTCATCATTAGCATTCTTATATTTTCTACGTTCATCCATCAGCTGCAATATATCGTCTGAAACCCAAGGTTTTCTACCAACCCGTTACACTGTTACATAAAAAAAGGGAGATTTACCATAAATAAAAGAGATTTTTTCTACTTTCTTCATATCTAACCGCTTTGAAACACGTTTTTCGTTCGTAATAGCGGTTTAATTACATCATCACAGTATATAATTATACCAAAACTCGCCGATATCAAAATTCATTATCATTTATAATTTAAACAGTTGTTTTGTGTTAACGTTAACAGATTACCATCGATGTCTTTCGAACAACAAAGCTGCCGGATGCAACGCTGTAGTATTAAATTACGTATTCATGAACATAGCGAATTACATAGGGAATATTTTCCCGGTTTTTCATTTCGGAGTGTTGAAGTATCGGTCAAATCTTCCTTCCTCGGTGCGAACGCGTTTGCAATTGCTTTTTCTGCCTGAGCCACCGGGACGAAAGGAAAATAGAGGTAGTATTTTGGAAGAGAAAATATAAATAAGTCATCTTTAGTTATTAAAACACGACAACGCTGTTTCGTAAAAGAGTTGTCGTGTTTAAACGAATTCGATATTTTACTTAATAAGACAGTTATAGCGATATTTTGTTTTTCCGAAAAAGCTCCCCCATATCCATTCTCATGGTCCGATTTTGGCCGTTAACAAATTCGACCGGGATTTTTGGACGAATTATTTTTAAGGAACAATATGAAACCGACTTTCACTTTTAAGTTAAGAAAAACTTTATATTTGGTCATCCCTTGCCGTAACGGTTGGTTATATCAAAAATTGTTACAGACAAAAGTATTAGGTAATGTTTGGAGGACTAACGACCACTTTAAACCGATGCGATACTATGCCTATTCAAGGAGATATGTTTTTTTGTCTTCAAACCCCATTCTTTCCACCCCCTGGGCGAATGGTTGGTGACATCAAAAACCTTTTGTTACATAAGTTTTAGGCTCTTGTCCAAAAAATAGTAGGAACTTTAAACGGATTCGATATTTTACTTAATAAAAAGGATATAGCGATATTTTGTGTTTTTTTTTTTTTAAAAAGCCACCCCATTTCCACGACGATGGTCCGATTTTGATATTTAACAAACTCGACCGAGATTTTGGGTCGAGCTTTTTTAGGGAACAATGTGAAAGTGATTGGCGCAAAACTACGGCAGTTATTGTGTCCACAAGAAAGTGAAATATATATATATATATATATATATATACATGTAGATATATATATAAATTTTTGAGCTGTCCGTGCTTTTCGGATCTGGGGGACTGTGAAACGTGAAGATATGTGGAAATGTTCCGGAAGTCGAATCATGGTACCCATTATAATAGGTAGCTTCTTACTATGAAATCTACCTTAAAGGTAGAAAAAAATTTAATTACAACTTTAGAATCATCAATATTTTCTGTATGAAATGTGTAAAAACCAGCACTAGCGTGATTTACCGTCTTCCTTTTACTGGTGTGAAAATAGAAAAAAAAGCCTTCAGATGTTCGGTAAATAAAAATTTAGATAAGTATAAAACAAAAATAAATATGTAGATAAAGTTCATATTCCTGCATATTCATCTAACTCTTATTTATCAATTTGCCGAGAACCGGTTCATTTAATTATTTTTTAACAGGTTTATTTCACACGAAGGAAAATTTGTTTCAGAACAAAGAAGCAAATTTCGGGCTCTGACGGGCGTTTTGAGATAAATTTGATATCTTACAATAATCAGTTAACCACGAATTCGAGTGAATAATTTGAAACGGAATTAAATCGACAAGTGACGTGTACTGGGCGTAAATCTAAACCTATTTTACGAATTAAAAAGGAGCTTGTAGAACCGTAGTTCTTTCGTTTATGCACGATCTGGTAGCGATGCATTATGTAAGCAGCTTGAATATATTATTATTATTAACTTGTTTACAAATTTATCACAAAGTTATAGGATTAAACAGTCAAAATGTATGTAGCTTATCTTTTATAGCCGAGTACATTTTACTTCTCTGAAAATTTCATCCGTTTTTCTATTTTCAGAACGAAAAAAGAATATGGAAAACGACATACAATTGACGTTTTATACAATTTACGCGGAAAGGACTAAAGGCGAAATAAATTTTTTTCTACGTATTTTTTGACGACACATTAAAACGGCAGTCATCCTCCATTTTATATGGCGATTGATACAGTTACACAGTACGATAAAATTGTAACCCTACTAATAATAAAAAAAAAACGGTATTTCATATTCTTTATCGCGATGAATATAATTTGTCACGTCGAGGAAATTTAATTGTAAATATTAATAGGACCCCTCCAACATCAGAGACCGCCAGAGGAGAAGGGATTCACACAACAGAAATCAATGTAATAAACATCACCGGCGTCGTTTCTCTTCGCTTAGAAATTAAAAAAGATATAACAGCTAAAATATTTTATCTTTGACGTCTTTCTTATGGTTTTCAGTTTTACCGAGTAAATTCACTAAATGATATCAATCTGTGGAGAACGAATTACATTCCGGCACGATCCGTACGATTAGGTCCCCTCTTTCTTCATCAAGGCGATGTGCGTAATAACCTTACAACTTTAACACGAAATAACGATCAATCTGTAGATTGTATGCAAAGTGTAATCGAAAAAAATTATTCCGTTTTCCGTTAATACACTCGAATCTCATCGGGTCATATAATTTATAATTATCCACTGGGAAAATAACTTGCCTCTAGTAATATAAATAAATACGGATTTTGTTCGCGTTTATATTACACATTACTCTTTACGCCCGATTAAAAGTATATTTTTTCGTACTTGGAATCAAAATAGATCGATATCTTATATTAGTCCCGCCATCTTTTGCCGAAAGGATTGAAGATTGTAAATTCCCCTTCGTAACAGTAAAAAACTAAATTATTTTATTTCTTCGCTACATCTCAATTAAGTTTATTTTATTATTGACATTTTAATTTAAAAACCACTTTTCTAATAATTTTTAATCTAGTCCAGATTTTTAACTTGTGTGAACCCAGTAAAGTAATTCTAAAATTACGCTTTTATTAATCATTAACGGATAATCTTTATTCATTATAAATCCCAATTTGGACGTTTTCAGATCGAACGTTTTACCGGTTAACCGCCACTTTTTCCCTGAAAACGTTTTTCGATTCAGAATGTCTATTTTTTAAAAAAGTAAAATAAAAAATATATTAGTTTTCATAATCTAGTAAGATTATAAAGTAAGTATATATAAATAACCTGTTTTATTTTTTTTGGATTACCTAACAAAGATTTGCGATCGGAGCGATTAAAAATTATCCTTGTCAACAAGATAGTACTTTTAGTCACGCGTGTGATTTCGGCAAACTTCTCTTTTATCAACGGTTTCCTCTAAAACGAGGTATTCAAGGGACGGTAATGAATCGGGCAATAACAGGGTCGTTCGGAAAGTACCCGGTCTGGCAAGTAATTTGCTTTAAAAAGTTTCACCCGGATGGACGTACAAAAAGTGTTACAAGTCCTCTTTAAAGGATTCATTCGACGGTAAAAAAAAGGATTGCTGAATTTAAATGCGGTCATACGGATGTATGACCGCATCCTATGAATCTTGAATGGATATTAAAGACGACCGGATGCTTGGGACGTCCAAAAACAGCTAGGATAGAGGAAATCGCCACAAAAATCCGCAACGCCGTATTAGAGGCTCTGAAAGTTTGTGAGGTCGTCAAATATCCCAAACATCTCGATAGACGTGTCCACTACATTTTATACGATGTTTTCATTAAATATATTCGTTTTACGTTATAAAAAAAAAGTTGAGTCTTCTTTGTAAGAGCGAGAACTTACCCAACGGCGTAGGATATAAAAATAAAAAGTTTTTTATTAAGAAGTAATGAAAACCAGACGGAGAAAAAATACCGATAAGAAAAATAACTGAAGAACAGGAGATCTGAACGGATCAAATAATATTACGTTGAAGACGGTCGATTTTTCTTACTGTAGAAAGATAAGTCGTGAGGAGTAAGATACGAAATAAGGGACAGATTAGGAGAACAATTTAGAATTAATCGTTATTTTTTAGCATGCATCCGAAATTTAGAGCTCGTACCACGGAAGACATCTACGGAACAACGCAAACTACAAATTTCCTCTGTAGAAAGAGAAATAGAAGAGTAAATTCCACCAGCTTTTTATATAACTCTAAAAATCATATTCGTGGGAAAACCCCATTATACATTTCTATAAAACAAAGGAACTTAGTCGTAACATTTTAAACGTTATGCAAATTGTTGATATAATACATTTAATTGGAACATCAGTATATTTTTAAAGTTATTCGTTAAAAAAGATCAAGAATTAGAATCGGGTTATTAAATATAAACTTATTCAAAGTGAAATACAAGCGCTTCAGAATATGATTATATGCGAATAAATTTTAAGTGTTTTACACTTCAGAATCAAAAAGACCTGTAGATAAGCTCGGCCACGCCTGTTAAATTAATTATTTCGTTAACAATAAAAAAAATAATAAATAAATAAATCGACTATTTTTTACAAAAAAAAAAGCATTTCGACTCGTAGAAACAGTAATTATTATTTTTTTATTTCATACAATAGATGAATCATAAGAAGGCGTAACGTTTAATTATAAAATAATAGTTATTTGATAACAAAGGATTATAACAAAAAAAGGAATTACGTCACGAGGCAAACACAATAAAACTATGTTATTTTTTTATTACTGTGACCGCTTAAAATCATTAAGATATGAAAAGTTATAAAATTACATTTTTATTAGGTATACTTAATTTTCTTGTAATTTTTCATAAATTCTACACCGAACAAATAATAATTAAACAAATATTAATTTTTATAAAATTTCACTTCCCTTTTTTTTTATAAATTTTAATGAAATAAAAATACGCCTAACACACCGGATTGGTCTAACGGTAAACTCGTCGTCGTAAATCGGCTGATTTCGAAGTCGAAGTTCTGAGGTTCAAATCCTAATACAGGTAGTCGTCGCTTTTATTCGGATTTGAGTACTAGATCGTGGATACCGTTGTTTTTTGCGGTCGGGTTTCAATTAACTACACTTCTCAGGAACGGTCGGCCTAAGTTTGTCCAAGACTACACATATATAGGTACAGTCACATTACACTGACAAGTAGCTAATATCTTCAACTGTTGATGCCGACTACAAATAAAAATATTTAAAAAACCACGTGTTTTTATTTAAACTTTTTATACGGTTTCAATAAAAAGAGGTAAAAAATAATAAATAGACAACAAAACCTTAATAAATATCGTTAAATTTATAGTTCATCAACACAAAGATATATATGCTTATTATTTTTAAATAAATATTTATATCCAAACGAATTTAATATTAAACAAAATATTTACAGAAAAACTTTTGTATACATACCATTTTATCGGTGTGAATTTTCGCCGATTATCATCAACGACAGAAAGGTTAACCTTCATCATAAAATATGCGATTATTAAAGAAAATATCTCGAAACGGTGCAACATTGTAGTTTATTTTGCGCATTAACATAATAAAACTGACAATGAGTAGTATAACTTACCCCGCTTTACTTTTTTTATTTAGATACCGATGAGACTCGACACGAACAATTAATGTACATAAGCTTCCTAAGAGATATTAAATTACGTCAAAGATTACTCTACTCTGAAATACGCCTCCTCGCCTTTCACCACGTAAATTAAATACCATCAACGATCCGAATTGAGATATAATCGTACAAGTGATAAAAAATCTGAAGGTTTCAAACAAAAGGATAAAAAAATAAATACGCTTGCCGTCTTCAATCCCAGAATGAAATCACCCGAATACATAACCAAAGTTACATACTAATGTAACTTTGTTTTCGCGGCGTGTTTGTGTGAGACAGCACAATGAGACGGAGAATCTTGTGTAACAATAATAGTAATAATAATAATAATCAGCATCAAGAAACTATATAATCATAAAGCGGGAACTATGTAATAATACGAATATAATAATTTTATGTACAATAAGTACCCGACGCTATATCTTAGAAGAAAATATTAAACACAATATTAGTTTTACTAGAATATCCGATTAAAGGCAATTATACGTAACAAAAACAAAAAAATAAGCACCTGCAATTGAAAAAAAAATGTATGAACAAAAATCCAAGTCGTACTTAATATATTATTAACAAAGAACGTCACTCTTCCTGTCAACAGATACGACGGCCTTTGAAGGGATAGTAAGACTGGATTCAAAGGAAATATTTCCAGGTTGTTGATTACGAACAGGATACATCTGAAAATTCTATTAAATCGTTCTATAATTTGTAATCATTTTACTGTACTTTTTGATTACCATTGTAAATGAAAACAAAAATGACGTAACAGTGAGGTTGTTCTTGATGTACAAAAATTTTAATCTAATTTATTTTTTGTTTAAATAAATCTTTTCCTCCCGTTCTTTTTTGTAAAAAAAAAAACAAAAAAACATTATTTTTTAACAATTTTACATGTTTTGCACAAATTTAGGATGAAAAAATCCATTAAAAAATGTAAATCTAAGCGAAGTAAATCAACCGTAACAACGTTCTCAGAGTGAAATTCAAGAAAAAGACAAGATATTACTTCAATTTAAGTACGATCGAGGAATCGATTGTTAAGAATATACCTGAGAAAACTTTCCAGTTATTCGTATATACGTAAAACTATACAGTTATAAATAATTCAGTCGATAATTGTTATGATTATTAGTTTATTAACACGCTCTTTTACTGTAGTATTTTCTGTTTCACTTATGTGACTCTTATGTTAATTTTTTTTTAAATTATTATAAATTTACTGTACGTAGCGAAAATTGTTTAAAAATTAAAGCGCGACTATAACTTCAGATTATTTTTGTAAACGGGTTTTAAGCTGTAATAGTCGTTTAACGAGCTCATTACGTTCACGTGGAACGATTAAACAACAGAAAATGTTAACTTATTCTTGTATTTACAAATGTGCAATTTAAAAAAAAAATAATAATAATAACCACTTATTCCTAAAAATAATATCAATTACTATCAAACCACACGACTGTTTGATAATAATAAACCAGGTCTGTTTTCGCCGTAATTAAAAAATTACATTTTCTCTGGGATTTTTAATAACTTTTATACTGAAAAAATATAAAAAATCTTACACAATTTATTTAAAAGAATTTATTTTACAGATACAATACTATCATGATGATGAATTTTTATATAATAGTATGTTGAGATCTGAATTTAAGAGAGCATTAAAAGATTTAAATGGCAGAAAGGCTCCTGGAATGTCCGGAATACCTGTAGAATTACTGCGCAGTGCAGGTGAGGAAGCGATTGATAGATTATACAAACTGGTGTGTAATATTTATGAAAAAGGGGAAGTTCCGTCAGACTTCAAAAAAAGTGTTATAGTGATGATACCAAAGAAAGCAGGGGCAGATAAATGTGAAGAATACAGAACAATTAGTTTAACTAGTCATGCATCAAAAATCTTAATTAGAATTCTATACAGAAGAATTGAGAGGAGAGTGGAAGAAGTGTTAGGAGAAGACCGATTTGGTTTCAGGAAAAGTATAGGGACAAAGGAAGCAATTTTAGGCCTCAGATTAATAGTAGAAGGAAGATTAAATAAAAACAAATCGACATAATTGGCGTTTATAGACCTAGAAAAGGCATTCGATAACGTAGATTGGAATAAAATGTTCAGCATTTAAAAAAAATTAGGGTTCAAATACAGAGATAGAAGAACAATTGCTAACATGTACAGGAACCAAACAGCAACAATAACAATTGAAGAACATAAGAAAGAAGCCCTAATAAGAAAGGGAGTCCGACAAGGATGTTCCCTATCTCCGTTACTTTTTAATCTTTACATGGAACTAGCAGTTAATGATGTTAAAGAACAATTTAGATTCGGAGTAACAGTACAAGGTGAAAAGATAAAGATGCTACGATTTGCTGACGATATAGTAATTCTAGCCGAGAGTAAAAAGGATTTAGAAGAAACAATGAAAGGCATAGATGAAGTCCTACGCAAGAACTATCGCATGAAAATAAACAAGAACAAAACAAAAGTAATGAAATGTAGTAGAAATAACAAAGATGGACCGCTGAATGTGAAAATAGGAGGAGAAAAGATTATGGAGGTAGAAGAATTTTGTTATTTGGGAAGTAAACTTACTAAAGATGGACGGAGCAGGAGCGATATAAAATGCCGAATAGCACAAGCTAAACGATCCTTCAGTAAGAAATATAATTTGTTTACATCAAAAATTAATTTAAACATCAGGAAAAGATTTTTGAAAGTGTATGTTTGGAGTGCCGCTTTATATGGAAGTGAAACTTGGACGATCGGAGTATCTGAGAAGAAAAGATTAGAAGCTTTTGAAATGCGGTGCTATAGGAGAATGTTAAAAATCAGATGGGTGGATAAAGTGACAAATGAAGAGGTATTGCGGCAAATAGATGAAGTAAGAAGCATTTGGAAAAATATAGTTAAAAGAAGAGACAGACTTATAAGCCACATACTAAGGCACCCTGGAATAGTCGCTTTAATATTGGAAGGACAGGTAGAAGGAAAAAATTATGTAGGCAGGCCACGTTTGGAATATGTAAAACAAATTGTTAGGGATGTAGGATGTAGAGGGTATACTGAAATGAAACGACTAGCACTAGATAGGGAATCTTGGAGAGCTGCATCAAACCAGTCAAATGACTGAAGACAAAAAAAAATAAATAAATAATAGTATGTATTAAAAAAAATGATTTTTTTTTTTTTTACTTAATGTTCAATTATACATAAATAAGTGCTCATGATATTACCAATAACACCTGAATTATTTCGTAACTAAAATAGTTAAATAATTCATATCGACTTTACATCTTTTTATGTAGATTTCATAACAAAGCTACCTCTTGCAATGAGTTCCACGATTCCACTTCAGGAAAATTTCGACATATCTTCGCATTTCACATCCCCAAGGCCCCAAAGCCACCGTCAGCTCAAACGTTTATATATATTTAAAATATACAAGAAAGTGAAATCTTTATATATATATATATATATATATATATATATATATATATTTCTAGTGTGCGTGTGTATGAAAGTGAACTCCACCTAAACGGCTGGACTGATTTTCATGAAATTTTGTGTGTGTGAACAAGGGGATTCGAGAACGATTTACATTTCTCAATTGGGTCCATTGTAAAATGTTTTTTAATTAATTTTTTATTTATAAGTAGTTGTTGATTTTGGAATGTTTTACATTGGATCCGGCAGACTGCACTACCATCGCAGTATCGAATATTCAATAATATTCTATTTTAATTTTAGTTTGTCCCGACAGTTGGTGCTGCGATCAAATTGAGAAAAATATTTTGTAATTTTGTGTTATTATTGTTACAAAAAATCGCGAGAAAGCAGTTTTTTTAATAAATAAGAGGCTAATAAATCAGATGGAAATGTAAACAAAGGAAAACCAATCAGATCAATGCAAGATGGCCGCTGTCAAACACAACGACCAATCACAAAGAGCCCGTATGGCCTTTGCCAATGTAAACAAAATCACAACTGATTAAGTAAGAAGTAGGCAGCACTGCGATCGCGTTTAGAATTGTAAGCGTATTGAGAAATATTATATTATTATTTATTGAAATAACGTTTTAAAGTGTAATTAAAAAATATACATTGTGCAAATTTGTAAGGTACAGTGTTGTTGATCTTTTAACTTTTGGTTTACTCTTTTAACGACTGGTCTAGTCGTTTACTCCTTCGTTTACAACGTTTTGTACAACTTCAGCGCCACTTAGTATTTCAATTTCAAATTATACGGCATAACTTCAACGACATTAATTGTAGAGGATAATGTCCTGTACATTTTTTGTTTGAAAAACATTTCTCTAAAATGCATAGATTCAGAGAAAAACGCATTTCAAAAACTTTTTGAGTTTTTCAAAAATCTATGGGAGGGATGATGTTAAAAGTCTGTAGTTAAGCTTACCTCATCGCCCCTAACGCATGAACAATAGATCAATCGGTAGGTAAGGATTTTCAAATACAGCCTATTTTGATGACAAATTGCCTGTACTATATCCAGTCGGTTTAAAGTGGTCGTTAGTCGTCTAAACACTACCTAAAACTTTTATCTGAAACAATTTTTGATATGACCAACCCTTTGACAACGGATGACAAAAATGTTGCCGGAATTGTAAGAAGATGGGGCTTGTTGTTTTGAGTAAATTTGAAGTTTTTCTTAACTTTAAGGTGGAAATCTTTTTATCCCCTACTTACCACCGGTGAAATCTACCTCCGCCTTCCGGCGTGCCGAAAGGGATTTTTTATTTTATTTTGCAATGCTTCTCCGATTAAGGTTTTAGCACGGTTTCCTTGATCCATCGAGGCTAATGTTGGAGCTGTTCCTTTTTTAGCCGTGAAATAGTACATCTGTCCACTGCTGCTGTGATTTCTATAATATATTGTTTATTACACATACCGATCGCAATAAAAAATTTATTTATTTTTTTAAAGTTTCAGATTAACTCTTTTTTAATGTAAAAATATTCAGCATAATTACACGACAAAAATAATTTTATTCGTAACAATATTGTACGATTTTTTTTTATTTATAAATAATTTGTAAATAAAATAGAGAATCGGATCAATTTAAGTTTTCTGAGATTAATTCAGGAAAGTCGAAATACGATAAAAGAAAGATATATGACAGAAACGTGATAGAGGGCTTCTCTAATCAAAGATCGATCAATTTACCTATTTCGTATTTAAACTGCTTCATAAATAAATTTTCGGGTGGTTAAACTAATAATGTTCCCCCTTTCAGTTATTTGCAAGCATCGTAATCGTTCTTTTTTTGTTTATCAATTTAGATTGTATAAACGTTATTGAACGACGGAATATCGATTAATGGAATAAATAACTTATTTAATAACATTAAAGATGTGAAACCAAACATTAGATTAGAAAGTCTGTAAGTATTCATAAATTATTTTTTACTATGCGTGTGGTATTCTAACTCCGTCGGATGATGTCATCACAGTCATTCTACAAGTATAGATGTAAACTATGAGAAAGATTTCGTATATTTTAATTTAATAAAAAGTAAGATGAATAGAAAATCGTGTTTTAATAAATATAAATCGGCTGCACACAGAACAAAAATACTCGAGAGGAAATCTAAAAGTAATGAATACACGCAAGAAATAATAAAAAAACTTTTATACCATCAACCGATATAGGAAAAAAGTTAATTAAATATTTAGATATTACAAACGAAAGGCTAATGCGCTTAAAGAACAAAACCGGCGAGTAGCTGTATTATTTTCTCGGCTTGGTACGACTCAAAAATTAAACGACGGTTACTATGTTCTTTACACACGATTAACTGTGCGAAATTTAAAAAACGGTACACGATATTTAGTTAATCCTATGTATAAACTACCGCACCCTCCTTTAACCGATCGACTTTAAAATAAAAGTAATCTTTTTTTAAAAAAATTTGACCTATTTCGACCAATAGATAAGGACATTTTTACGATAGGTAAAAAAAAGAAGTGCTTTACCCACATCCTTTAAATTTAGTGTCCGACGGGACACACCACGAACCTAACGCGCATACCCTCCTCCTAAGAGATAATGAATTGTGTAAAAAAGATTATTCTACATTTTCAGAAAAATTTTGAGATAAGAGACCCTCTCTCGGCCACTCGACCGATTGTAAACAAATTTAAAGGCATATTCAGAGGTCATAGAGAAAAATTTCGGTTAACTAAACATCGGTTAATCTAGCGTAAAGATATACGGATAACGTTTGAAGAAAAATGCGACAAAAAATTAGGCTTATTACCTCCCGATCCTGAATGAAATTACCCGAACGCATACTAAAGACACTTAGCGCCAATGGAATCGTCTAAATGATATAAGAATGATTCTGAGCCCCGAAACGATTAACATCGTCAGGGTCAGTTCACACGATACCGGTTTCGGTAGTTTTAACGAATCCGTTTATTCGCCGTCTCTAGCAGCGGCGCATGTATTTAGCATGTGCTCGTTAAAATAATGTATACGGCAGCGGTTGCCAAACTTTTCCGAGTCACGGCACCCTTTTCCAATTAAAGTTTTTCCGTGGCGCCCTATCCTAAATAAAAAGATGACTACTCGTAAGCAAAAGATAAAAATAAATAAAACGCGTGTATCTTCGTTATATTTTTACTTTATTAACATTAAATTAATAATTATAAACGTCTCGGTTCAATCAATTATGAAGCTTTTACAATATTTCGCGACGCCATGTGAAGAGGCCGCGGCGCACAGTTTGGGATCACTGATATACGGTGAAATCAATATTCGGTTTTGCCGACAGAAACCGTATTCACCGAATAGGTGTAAAAACCGAAACGGTTGACAGTAGCGCTTGTATAGTAACGGAGCCGTTCAGACGATTCAGTTTTTGTACTGAACGGACCGGTGTACGCGATGACAGCAGTCTGTATTTGCATCAAATCGATCACTCTCGACGTGTTGCTCGAATGCAGTTTTGAATAAAATCCATTATAGGTTGCCGCAGATATTAATAATATAAAAACAGATCGACTATAAACTAATATAAACTAAACTAATATAAACTTTTGATCGACTCGGTACTAGAACAACCTGCAATACGGATAAGTCTTTAGAATCCTATAAAGACAAACGTATTAAAGAATTAACGCAGAGGGAAATACGTATTACATTAATGGATTCCAGAATCTACAGCAACAACGAGTTGCTTAACAGGTAATCAAATGAAGCCCGAGACGTTCGGAAATACTTAAAAAAATTCCTACTCGTCGTTTCCAAGTCTACACATTAACGTTCGGAAAGCGCCAAAACTATACCTTTCCTTCAAAATACGATGTATCCAGTATCTTTTATTGAAGTTTTGGCGCGTTAGGAGAAACCGATCGGAGTGTATTTTCAGCAAGTTAAGGAAGTTGCGCGCGCCGATGCAACACACCATGAAGATTTGCTCAGGCCTAAGCGGATCACTTTGTACACACATGCGTGTAGTGTCTAATTCAATTTGTCGTCCGATGTAATTAAGTGATTACCACGTGTTGTAAACATAATAAATATTGAGTCGAAATGAAATATATTTTTATATACACGGATTTCTGAGGACGGATATTTTAAACTGTGAATATTATTGTTCTTCTTATTCATAAAACTTAATTTATATTGCGGCGTATGATTATTTATTTTTTTTTTTGAGAAAATTTTATATCAAGATTTGAGGTTATATTTATATAAGTATTATTTTTTATGAGTAATATTACATTTTTTAATGATAGAAAATAGCCACCAATCAGATAAATTTTTCATTTTACATAGATAATTTTCAATTTAACAAAAACAAACTTTTTGATAAAATACACTATTGTACAATAAAACTATTTGTATCATATATTTCATATCATAACACTAGTGCCTATTCAATCGTCATCCGAAGAATTAATGGAATTAAACTAATCGAAATATATTTGATGAACTTTGTTTTAAATGACAACCAATACTTCAGTACATTTTAAACTTTATAAAATAAATTTAATTTAATTTAAGCGTTGTTTATTCAAACTTTTATTCGTGACATTTAATGTCCTCTATCGATCGCTTGACTCGGTTCAAATTTGTTTGAATGCGTAAAAAAATCTTTTTTTTTATTCACGCCAAAGAAGTATAACTTCTTATGTGCGTACATAAGTACAGAGTGCTTTTTAATTTTTTATTTCATTTTTTTTTTTGACGTCGGCCATAGCCAATACAAAGAAAAAAGTCAAAGAATTAACATCCACCTTCCACGATCTCACAACCACGGGCGATGAGGAACGCGTGAAGGAAAACCGATCTGCGGGTGAACACAGCGTTCAATTCTGTAAAATAGACGATACGGCAAGAAACCCGATAAACAGGTCCGTATCCTACTTCACAGATTGCGATCTAAATTAAACGACGTCGATGCCCCGTGTACAAAAATCGACGCTAATTTTATCTGAATCTGTCTATGCGCTATGAGATCTCGAGCAGAAACTTGGCCGTCATACGCTGATCCTTCCGGAAATTTTCAACGCTTAAGTTACAGTTTCTGATCACAGGAGAATCGTGAAACATCAAGAACTAAAAAAGTTGGAACCGTTTAGTATAATTTTATTTATATAGTATAGTATGTAGCCCGGAAAGTAAAATCTATGAAAAATTATCAACAAAAAAAAATACCTATCTTATCAGTAATATAAGGCGTTCCGACAAAGTCTCTTTGTATTTCAACAGATAAACAAGTTCATTTTAACGAATAATTTTTTAATCGGTATCGCTACTTCACAAAACAAGTAAACCAAAAAAAAGGTTCGTTTCATCACAAATCATGTAACCGTAACTGCTTTTAAGCAGGTACTAAAACTGTCACGTTAAAACAGAAATTAAGATTTTTCAAAGACGAATAAACATCTTCTATAGATATGAATTACAATAAAAAAGAAAAATGATAAATATTAAACCCGTTTACCTCTCAAATTAGGAATTAAAAAGGAATTTAAGCCTTAAGGAAAACGTTGTAAATTCTTTACCGTTACCGCGAATATATTATTTTCATCAGATAAACACGAATAAATACGGAATAGAAAAAATAATAGTAATAATAATATCATAGGTTATAACAAAAAAATGACTCCTCCAGGAAAACATTTTGCTAACCAAACTAAAACGCCGATCTCATAACATGCCTGAAACATAAACTACGAAATTATAGGTCGCCAAACTAAAAACCGTACACATAAAATTGTACGTTTTATTTTACAGAAAAAAAAATTATTGACTTTTTCCTGTAATAATAGACGTTATTTACTTTAATCGCATGAGATTATAGTAAAATTTCGGATAGAAAAGGAACAAACGGGTTACGTTTGGAGATTACATCACAATATAAAAATATTATTACGATTACATCATCTATACGTTTCCATTTACATATCGCAAACGTTGTCGGAATAAATTTATTAAAATAGGTTAATACAACGAGCTACTATTAAAAACTGATCTTAAAAAAAATAATAAATAAATAAAACCGCATCTCGGAAAACCATCGTTTGGAACAATCAGAACAACAAGATGCGATATAGAGCAGGAAAGAATATTATTTATTTATAGCTAGCGGACTAAGTGCACCTGCCTTTTGCAAACAATGAATACAACGCCCTACGTTTAGACACCTGGATCAGGTCGGATATCAGGCATGTGCCCCGTAGCTATACGTACGTAACAAAAAAAAATCCTTTCGTAATACAATGAAATCATTTTAATGACAGCACTGACACTTCCTGCTTCTTTTATTTTTATTTAAAAAAAATAATACTAACTCAAATAGCTATAATGCAAATCAGAACGTTCAGAAAGGCCACAATTATTACAGTCATACAGATCTAAATTCGAAATTTACATACGGCCTAAAAAATGTACCCTAACATTCAAATGAGTAGTAAATAAACGTACGCTTTATATAGGAAGAAAATATTTATATTATCCGATAATCCAGCGCATTTAAAAGATTAATCATCTCTATCCAAAGAATCTTAAGAATGTATAGAGGTGGCAACAAAGAATGGAATGCTTAAGTAACATTTTAACCGGTAATAGAAAAATTAAACGGAACGAACACTTTTAATTCGAAACTATCTACGTTTCGGTATGAAACCACCACATCCTCAAAAGCTCCCGAGGCGGTGAAAGCAAATCAAACATTTTAAACGATAAGGGTAGGATTGTGACACGCCATTTTAAAAGACGTTAAAAAACAAAAGTTTTGAAGTAAAACACTTCAGACTTTTCGACAACTCTAACGAAAATGTCAACCATTTAATTTCAAAAGTGACCTACTCTACATCCCGGAGTTGTGGACTCCATACTGAAAAATAGATTGCTTTTAGGTAGGATTTGCAAAATTTCATTTTTTACTAGCGATTCACTGTTGAAGAGTTTTTTAAGAGATACTGACGATCATTAAGAGGAATCCCTCATTATTAAGAACGTGTAAATAATAGTTTTTGTTTTGTGTGTGTGTGTTATAAAATACGAACATTTCGTACGGACAGCCTCATACACATCATAACCTTACGGTAGTAGGACGCCAACCAAGACGCAAGCCACTTTCTAAAAATTACGTTCTGAAATATTTCATTGCAAACTTCGAAGAGAAATTAAGAAGCGAAATGGTTTCTCGTTGTCTTTTTAGGTACGCCGAATATATTTAAAAAAGACTTTACCGACCGATACGGATGTGAATAAAGGTATACTTGATCGAAGGAAAAAATAGTATATCGCGTTAATTTTACTTAAAACAACCCTATGACCTTTTTATTAAGGGTAAAAATTAAACTAAATTTGACTTAGCAAAACTATTTGCAGCTGTATCAATCCATTGTGGACTCACCCCAATTCGGTCTTTCATGTTAACTATTCTCTCTTGACACACTCCGCCTTCAGACCCCTCCTCACTTCTCTCTTAAGCCCAACTCTCCAGTCGTCTCCGGCAGTTCCCTTGATTTATTTATCCTATCGATCTGCGAGTCCTCCTCTTGGCCGAGATAGATATCTCGAAGAACAGTCTGGCACCAAAGCTGTCCAGCGGTCGTCCTCTCTACTTGCAACGTGATCTGCTCGCTGCGACTTTAGATGTTTACATACTCCAGCGCGTCGTATATTTTTATAATACACCTAATACTGATTGTTGTCTTTGCGTCTAGTTTAGTCGGTCCCAGAGTACGTCTTTCCATTCCTCGCTGTGCTGATCTTAATCTTACATCGCTTAATGTCCAAGTTCGGCAGCCGTAACTAAGTACCGGCAGGACAAATCGATCAAATACTTGTTTCTTTAGTAGCAAGCATTCTGGATTTTACACGGTCGAGTTACTTCCATATGCTTTCCGATCCGGTTTATACGTCGGAACACTTCTGGAAGTAGAGTTATTCAAATCGATGAGTCGTCCCAAGTACGTATAACTTTCAACACTTTCCGATTCGTTGTCCTCCACCGCAATTCATTCATACGATACCCTTCGATTACATATTATCTTTGCTTTTAAAGAGTTAATCCGCAGGCCGACTTCTTTACGGACTAAAAGACCGTTCTTGACCGATTGCAACTTCGTCAAATCCTTAGCAAACAGCACAAAGTCGTCGGCGAAACTTTGGTCCGTCATTTATTCTACATTAATCTTCATCCCTGCACGCTTCTCACCCCGGTTGAGTATTTTAAATTTTATTTCTAGTCTCGTAGCAAATATCATCGGGGATATCAAGTCATCTTGTTTCACCGCTCTTTCAATTATAAACGAGTAGGTTATTTTCTTATCCGGGGCTAATGAGTGCTGAGACCCTTTACTCAGTATTTCTACGTAGTTCGCTCGTCTACTGCCAAGGTTAGTAGAGCTGTTGTAACCGTTGAGCGGTTGACAGAGTCGAATCCTTTTCAAAATCGACAAATGCTAGGTAGTACCTTTTCGCCTAGCGTACGTTAGTTCAGTAAACTATTTAATTATCGATTGTATAAAATCGTCAATAAGGTTACCCCATCGGGTAATGTGTTCTGATACGAATATATTGCTGTAATCGCCATATCAAACCCCACTGAGAAATAGAAGTTCAGCTCTAGAAGCAGATATTAATTCTGTTCACCGCTGTGACTGTTCTTGTAGTAAATATTACTTTCAAGACAATTCTCACTAGGACGCTTGTACACATTATCACCAATATATACAATATACCAATATTACCGCCTTAAAAATTAATGTAAAGCGAAAAAAATTGTCCTACTTTTCAGTCAAGATACATTTGGTTATATATTACACGTTACCACTATTCTCTATGGATCTAATTTTACATACATTAGATGAACAACACATAAATTATATACTTCTACAATATATATATAATATATAAAATGTAATATATGTCATATATGATGATTATTTAACAAACAAATAAAAGTGCTTGGATACAAACTCAATTTCATTTACATTAATCTTTATTAAAAAGAAAAGACAATATCGCACTTTCTTGTAATATTTTATTTGATCAACGGTGACGTGACTTGATTTGACAGTGGACATCAGGGTTAAACATCGAGTTAAAAAAGACGAATGACCATGTCGATATCATAAGTAGGTATAATTATTTTTGACGAAGACATAATCGATTACAAAATGATTAACATTAAAATCCCGTTATTAAATTTCAAGTTTCTAAAAAATGACCACGGTTAATTGCTTATACACGAAGTTTGGAAGATTCCATTTCAGCCGATGAATTAAACTTTTTTCACAATTATAGTTAACGGTACGTAAAAATTGCATCTCTTTCTGCAATAAAACACGATTTAATAATCAACAGAATATTTTTGTTTTTTATTTTTTTTTAATAAGATCTGAAATTATAGAGTTTAAATTTAATAGAAAATGTGATAAGCGTTATAAAAAATATCAGTCCTACATTCTTCTTTTTTTTTCTAAAAAGGTCAAATAAAGCAAGCAAAAATTGTACATCACAGTATCTAGTAATCAATCCACCCTTAAAAAAATTAGAAAAATAATATGTTTAAAAGAATTCACAATTGTTAAACGAATAACACTAAATATTCCCTCAAATCTCTTTTTTTACTAATCCTACGTATTTAAGATAAAAGGAAAAATTTTTAACTTTTATTATAAAATTAAATTGGGAAAATATACAATCCTTTCCCATTAAACAAGCCAGGGTAAAACAAAATCACGGGTTTTACCGATACTTTTCATTGCGTCTTAGAAAAGGTCATCCGCGATTGGAGAAACAAGTGTTACGAGGAAAACTGTTCAAAACTGGCTTAAGAAGACGCCACTTAGTAATCGATTGTCATTTTGGATACGTTTAAGCTATTATCTGGAAAGATTCCGAAAAAATAACAGAAAAAAACATATTACAAAAAAAAAACAAGTAGAAATAGTCGACCTGAGACTGTACAAGACTACACTTCACTTACGCTCATACATACGAGGTGTGTGAGAAAAGTAATGAAATTGGTAACACTGCGAGCGATCTGTCAACAGTCTATGCTAAACCGGTTTGTTCATCCCTTCCACATGCTCAGTACCAGTTTCAACTCCGTTCAGCCAACACATTATTTTTGACAGCGCCATCACTAAAGTTGTGCGTTACGAAAATGGAGGATCGGAATTTAGAGCGACGTTGTGCGATCAAGTTTTGTTTTAAAATTGGGGAATCCACGAGTGTGACCTTTGAAAAGTTGAAACAGGTTTACGGGAAACATTGCTTATCGAGAGCACAAGTTTTCCGCCGGCATAAATCAATTTTGGAAGGCTGAGAACATGTTGAAGATCAACCTCGCTCAGGGAGACCTTCAACTTCAAAATCTGACGAAAACGTTGAGCGTGTGAGGGTTCTTATGAGAACAGACCGTCGTTTAACAATAAGGATGATGAGTGAACAGTTAAATTTAAACGCTTTCACCGTACATAACATTTTGACAGACGATTTGGACATGCAAAAAGGTTTGTGCGAAAAAACTCACAACGGAACAGAAGGACAATCGAAGAAACGTGTACGTTGATCTTCTTGAAAGGATTGACAATGACGAAGGATTCTTCAATCGTGTGATCACAGGTGATGAATCCTGGATAATGCTAGTAGGTCCTACTAGCATTCCAATTATTATTTTTTATTTTATTTTTAAATGCGGACATCTTATGATAACGGTTTACCAGTTATCTGAATTTTCCAAAAAAAACCTATTTTTAAATTGTTAGGAAAAAATTCTCTATATACGTTCGTTTAATAAACAGAGAAGAAAATATGTAGAGCAATTATACAGCAACATTATTATTATTACTACGGTTAGGCAGCTATTAATATTTTAACAATTCTGTTTAATACTGAAAAATATTGGAGTGCAATCTATGCAGATAACAACCTGACTACTAAGTGTATTCAATTTAATTATACATATTACCGAATGAAATTAAACTTTTTATCGTTTTTGAGTTAAAAAGATATTTTTTAATTTTGTAAATAATAATTAATTATGTAAAATAAACGTATTTAAATTGACTAAAATAATTCAATTATGAGCCTACGAATGAAGTTTTCTCAGTAATATTTCAGTTCATCCGTTTTAATATTATAATAATTTTACAAATATTATATGGAAAATATTATAGAATATAAATTTTAAATAAAAATATAAGTCATTAGGTTAGATAAGGTAGACACATTAAAAAGAATGAATTTTTCAAAAGAGAATAATAATAATAAACAGCCTTAATACTTACGAACTCAAGGACTTTAAATGAAGGTTAAATACATAGCATGATATATGTGCGACTAGAAAATATTCGTGAGAGCTACAGACTAGAGCTACGATTCAAGAGTACTGAACGCTGAACAATCTGCTAAGCAATCAAAAGAGAAAAAAAATCCGTAATAAGAAATTAACAAGTGATGTAATGGTCGTAGAAATTAAAAATCGGTTATCAAAATTAAAACGAATGAAACATAGCCTGGAAGTAACTGAATTACGCTTACAATTCCTATCAATATTTAGTTTCACGTACGTCAACAGACTTGAAGTTAAGGTTTTTATTCAACGAACAGATTATTTTGTCGTTTTCCTGTTTAGCCTCCGGGAATTTCCGTTCAGGTATTATTTCAGAGGATGAATGAGGATTATTTCTACGAGTGTAAATGCAGTATAGTCTTGTACAGGCTCAATTCGACCACTCCTGAGATGTGTGGTTAACTGAAACCCAACCACCAAAGAACAACGGTATCCACGATCTAATATTCAAATCCGTATAAAAGTAAATACCTTTACTAGGACTTGCACGCTAGAACTCTCGACTTCCAAATCAGCCGATTTGGGAAGACGCGTTCACCACTAGACCAACTCGATGAGTTTGTCTAACCTGTCTACATTGTTCTCACCATTACGTCGGCTGCCGCCGCATACGTTCGGATACTCTTGGAGTAAGTTGTGAGTTCCGATTCGCCTTTTGCCTTTGTTTCCTCTCTAATATTTCTTGATACGCTCTGCAGCTTCGATAGTTTGCCGAATGGTTGGAGTGACATACAGTACATCTGGCAGGAGTGCTCCTGTTCTTCTTGGAAAAACCAGCTGTTCCGTGGCCTTTCCCACACTTTAAACAATTGAAGGGCCTCATAAATTATTTTTGGTGTGGCCAGAACTCAGGCCACCCTGGAACTTAGAGGTAAAGGGGAAAATTGGCCACTCACAAGCTGCGAGAGCCGCACTGTCGGACCGTGTAGGAGTACTTTGATGCGGCTGCTTTGTTCAACCGACATGAGTAGTTGCCTAAGGGAAAAGACTCCGCGCTGCTGCAGGGAAGCTACCCGAGAAATATGGCTGGCTATCAGCCAGATTAAGGCTCCAAGCGCTTTAATGGTGGACAGGACTTGCTGGCATTCAGCGGCCTAGGCCTGGCAGCGAATTGCTGTCTTTGACGAGATAAATTTAATTATTGATAGTCATATATGTTTTAGTAGTTGACAGGGTGCGCCCACCCATTTTAGTGATAAATGACAAGTGGGCGGTGGGACACGCAAGCGAGTAGTGTATGATACCACGCTTATTCCGCTCACGCTTATAGGTTAACTCTAGGAGCCAATTAGGACAGTAATCCCTAAACTGTTTCGAGGCTCAGTAGCCGTTTCTGGCACAGACATTCGGTCTCATGCTTTAGGGCGACCGAATGGGGCGGTGTGGGGAGAAATTCAAGCAAACTAATGTGCCCGCGCTGTTGGCACCTCGTACACTACACGAGGCCTGTTGGTTTTCGCGGCGTTTCGAGCGACACGCTGCAATTTGCAATGGATTTTAATTCAAATATAGTTTTATTCTTCTCCCGCGGCTATAAGGTCCGAAAAATGTTGATGCAGGCTCTTTAGTTACTCTATGGCGTGCATTTATTAAGTCCTTCACCCTACGCCCGTAGCCTTCGATTACTTCCTTGATCATCTCCAGCGGGATCGAGAGGTGCAGGTTTCTAATCACAACACGAAAGGCTGGTTGATCCTTTCTAGTGAAGGATTGTGTTAGTGAAGGACGATGTTAATGGACCACGTTTTCTTGATGTTATCTGGTAATTTCAACAATCAAGACAGCCTATCGTTTATCACATTAGCCGGTACAGAATACATCATAACCTCGAGGTTAGTCGGACCGAAGTCTGAATATAATTAGAAAAAACCTTAAATATAATAATTAATTATACCTTTTAAATCGTTGTTAGTTCTTTCAATAACAGCTGTTTAAATGACTTTTTTTTTAAAGAAATTTGACTTTAATTAAAAACAAAAGAAACCGAACGTGGAAGACAAATGTATCATAAAATTTAACCGAACAAGAATCATATAGATATCGTAAAGTAACTAGAATCAAAATCAATTATTAAACATAAATAAATAATAGAAGTATGTTAATGTTATTATTATATTACAATATTGTTCAAAATGTTCTTCCGCTCAATTTAAATATCCTTTAAATTATCCTATTCTTAACGTATCAAGATTTTTTGAAATTTATCATAGAACTTTTTAACAATCGATGTAAAAGTAAGTTAATAATTCGTATTTATCTATTTTTAATAACTGGTCTTTCTGTTGATATCTTCCAGTACTGAAACGATTATAGTTCCGGTTTAAAATTATATTACGTATTTTTTTGTCACGTTTCGTTCTGTTTTTTTTTTATAATAAACCTCAAATTTCATAAACTCCATTTCCTATTTAGTCGAAGTTAATCGCATAGATTTTGTCAGATTAAATTTCCTACAATTTTTTTTTGTGATGTTTTATTTATTTAATAACAATTTAAGGAATACGTCTAATGTAACAAAAATTATGTTTTGCGCAGCAGTTTTTTGATTTATATTAATTTAAAAAAGCAGATAAAAAAACCAAGAAAAACCGTCAAACTTATACGTTAAATTAAGTCCTAAGAATTTCAGTAAGGCTTCATTTCAGTCTTGCAGTAAAAATAAAGGTGAAATTTCTCGGAAGGTATAAAATGTAAACGAAGCGTTTCCGGACTCACGTTTGTATAAACTTTTATTTTCATTTGCGGAACATGCTCGGAAATTTTTTCCGTTTCTTCCAGACGTTCCGAATAAAAAAATTACGTAAGAAATTCCGATTATTTTTTTTCGTTAGCAGTAATAAAGAATATTACAAGGTCTTCTCCCACAATTATATATTAAAGAACTTTCAAGGATAACGAGGTCATTTAGATTAAACTCGAAAGAAAATTTGCCGAGAGCTCAGATAAAAACAAAAAATATGATTCACTAAACCAGATCGACAAAAAATACATATTTTAAGTCATACGACCAAACAAAAGCAATTTTATCGGCCGTGGAAAACACGAAACTATAATTATTATTAACACGCGTTATTTCACCCGTTTGGACAAGATGACGTTTCTAAAAATTAATTTTTAAGCGAACTCAAATATATTATCGTGTTAGACATCCCGATCAGGCATGACATTTTTCATACGCTACCATTTCCATATCCTACGCACAAGTTTCAAACTTACGTGGCGATACCATCAAGCAAAAAAAAAAATGTACCAATCACAAGGAACTTTGTAATAACATTATAAACAAAATAGAGAAACGGTAAAATTGATCGCGATGGTTTAGAAAGAGTTTACCATCATTTTTACTCTTTAAAATTAATATTTAAACTACACGTATAATATTTAGAACGTTAAAGATAACAACCCGGCCGTAATAGACAGCCCGGTTATCTTTATCGCGTAAATTAAAGGGTCACAATAGATCGTACGCGGTCAAATCACAAATCATTTCTTTTAATGTAATAACGAAAATACTTATCCCGGTCGAGCTGCAATCGATCTGAAAGGATTAATAAAAGCGGTAAAAATGAACGCAGTGAAGAGATGAAAATCGGCGTAATGTTCATTCGAAAGAAGAAAATATATTTTTTGAAAATACTTTGAAAGTAAAGGTTTCATTAAGAAACGTGAAATTTTTCTTTTATTCTGTTCCCGGCTAAACAGTTATACCGTTTAGCTTATAGGTATAATACATATAGAACGCTACATAAGTGTGTTAATGGGGCCAAATTTTGCGTGTCAGTGTTTTCCCCTCCCCAAAAAAAAAAAAAAACATTTACGTATAACCGTACCTCCCATCCTTGCGGAGAGGTACGGTTAGTAAAACCGATACGATAATAGTTGCTAAGAATCCCGTGATTTCACACAATTTACTTAGAGATTATATAGTTAAATGTTCGTCTTAATCAGCTCGGAAGCCATTGTTGCCGGCATACAGGTTTTTTGGTTTGCAGTAACAAATTTTATTATTATCCTTTCTAAAATTTAGAATAAACTGATTCCCGCTCTACTATAGCGAATTATTGGAAAACATTCTTACTATTTAAATATTGTTCGTAATAATAATAATAATAATAACATAATTCTAATTATATAAGTTACTGAACGAAAGGGAAACCAAATTTTTAAGGAAATCTTTTCATAACCAAAAAAAAAAAATATATGTATTACATTCTACACTATCTTAATATAAAGGCGATGTCGATCGCGAAATAGGCTCATCGATTCCTGAACATGTAATTAAAAATGAATATCTTTACCGACTTTCATCGCTTCTCTACTTCATTAGAAAATTTAACTAATTTTTTTTTAGCGGACGTGACGAAGAAAGGAGAATTTAATGGACCTTAACAACGAAGATTTATTTAACTTAACCCGTAATAATACGAAACGTAACAAAATTATAATTCCTATCGATTAGATAAAAACCTAATTAAAGGCGATCAATTAATAATTAACATATTACGGTTAAACCGATTCATTAAAATCGTTTTCTATACAGGTATAAATACTACTGCGTATCACAAATTATTTACCAAACGATAAACAAATTAACACTGTAAATCTAATTTTCACCATTTTTATGTAGTAAAAAAAATAAATAAGCCCATTATAAAATGGAATAAAATAAATTAACTAAGTTCTATTTTGCAATAACATTAACGGGAGTAAAGAAAAAAAAAAACAGAAACTGTAGAAACGTTTACATGAACAAAACAGTAAGAACAGAATCCAACCTACGCAGAAAAATATCAATCGATGAAATTATTTGGCCAGCACAAATAATTATCAAAATACTTACACAGAGTGATTTTATATATATACACAATAAATTGGTATAAATTATACTAGTCGACTAATTGTTGAGACAATGAATGCGTTACGTAAAATTAAATTTAGCAATAACAACATTATTTAGCGATACAATTGATCATTATTCAGCAAAGTAAGCAAAAATTACACCTACTCTATAACTATCGAGCATTAAAGCGCGCCTTTTTTTTATACCTACATTTTATCCGATAGGTAATGATAGAGTTTTATTCTAATATAAAACAGGGCCAAAGATAAAAACCACATAAAATTAAATCTTACAAAATTTATTAAAACGGATTATATTATTTATTTAAACGTAATATTATATTATATTTATTAATAAAACAGAATTACTAGTAGTCATAAATAGTATACGTAATAAACGGAATTACAAAACAATGTATAAACAACAATGTAGACTAGAACAACATATAAACGAAAATTTTATGATTGTAATTACACTGACACACATTATTATATAATGGAAAAATAATTATAATGAAAATAGTTACCCAAGACTTATTTTTTAGAGTGGAGGTAATTTATGATTTTTTGTAAAATTATCAATATATTTTTCAACAGTTCAGAAAGATTAATAAAATATATACCTTTAAACTTTATCGGTTCCTCAAATATTTGACGCCCCCCCCCCCGTATTTCTTGGGATCACTTGTACTATTACTATGCCTTGGAATATATTTTTAAAATGTCTATTCAAAATTATGCGATAAATCAAAAGATACGATTTTAGTTTTTTGGGGAATAAGGAATATTGGGGCAAATCTTTTTTTAAAAATGATAAGATAAGCGTGCAAGCCATCTAGTAAATTTCCAAGTGCTTATAGTATGTTAGCACAACTTTGAGAAAATTGACCCACCTTAACCTCCTGGAGACGCAATTTGTTGGTAACACCCTAAAGTTTACCGACAAACTGTCCCGTATGCAAGTCTTTAAAAAATTTCATCGAAATCGGTACCCGGTCAAAAGTTATTAAGCTTCAAATAGGCCAATGAAATTGCAAACATTACCCCTACTATTTATTTTTGGGGGATCCCTGTGTCATGAAACGTCGAGAAGTCAAAAAAAAGGTTCATACCCCATTTTTTGACCGATTACCATATTTTCCTACTTGCAGCATAACTCCAAAGCTATAATGCCAGGAAAATAAAGATGCTAATTATCCAAACTGACATTTTTTAAAACAAAAATAATTTTCGTAAACAATAATGTTTTATTTAGACAAAACAATAAATTAAATTAAAGCGATCTTTAAACAAAATAATAAAACTGACCTAATAAAATGCGGTAAAAATTTCAGCAGAAAACATCATAAAATTTAAAAAAAGTAACAAAAAAAAACCGAATAGGGATCATTAAATAAAATAGCGACAACACTGTTGAAGCAGGGACGCAGTGGCTATTATTAGCGATTAACACAAGCCACGCTGTACAGAGAATTGCAACGCTCTTGTCGTGACGCTGTTTCTACGAGCGAGAAAGAAATAGGACGTCTGCAGGAAAGGCAAAGAGAGTTGAGCAAACCTAAGCGAGGCGAGGCGAGAAGGAGTGTCTTGTCGGAGATACAGCCGGAATACAACGTTGACCTTGGTTCGAGCGAGTATATCTCGCGCGCGCAGTGTCTGTGTCTGGTCCTTAAGGATTTAATGATCCTTATAAACACGGTTGCCACTACACTCCATTTATATCTAGAATAAACAATATTTAAAAATTTTTGTATTTAATTAACGCAAACTTAATTTCAGAACTGTAAAAATATTTTTTTTCCTCTCACACTCTCGACGCGACAACATAAAGATTCTATCATTAAATAGAACACTCTAAACAGCATTTACTCGTGTTTAGCTAAATACTTGTGTGTTCCACACACAATGATGATTTTATTAAGTATAATTTACTTACAATTAACAAAAAAATACACTCCAATTTAGTTAAAAACGACAACGTAAAATAATAAAGGATATAATAAAAAAAATTAAAAACTGCCTGAAAACCGATTCGGACAGTTATCTTCTCCACCCAATAAGTCGGTTAGGTGATACTCACAGCTGTAACCCACCGGGTCGGTCTAGCGGTGAACTCGTCATCGCAAATCAGGTGATTTCGAAGTCGAGTTCTAAGGTTCAAATCCTAATAAAGGCTTTTATAAGATTTGAATACTAGATCGTGGATACCAGTGTTCTTTGGTGGTAGGGTTTTAATTAACTATAAATCTCAGAAATGGTCGACCTGAGACTGTAAAAGGCTACTACACTTCATTTACATTCATACACACCATCCTCTTTCATCCTCTGAAGTAATACCTTACGGTGGTTCCGGAGGCTGAACAGGAAAAGAAAGAAAAGATACTCACAGCTGTGTCATGGCGAAACGGTTTGGTAGTAGTATTGATGAACAACTGAATGATGTATCGACGCGATTATCAATTTTATAAACGCTTCGACCAAAACAACTGCGTGCGCGCGCGTGTTTGTGTGATTACCCTAACGTAATGTAGGTTTTTTATACTTGAAAAATTATTTGAAACACTTATGCAAGAAGCGCACAATAGAGAAGGAAACCGGATAGGATAGGGCATGTGATTAGAGGTAGTAGAATCTTGACAATTGCATCGGAAGGGTCAGTAGAAGGGGAGAAAGGAGGGAAGAAAAAAGGCAAAATTAACAATGAGGTGAAGATCGGTAACTACAAGGGGCCGAAGGAGAAGGCTTCGGACAGAAACGGGTGAACTGCTATCAGGTAGTATACCAGAAGATGACGATGAAGCGCTTTATATAAGGTCTCTCTCGTTCTTTCCTTTAGCCTCTGGAACCACAGTAAAGCATGTTACTTCAGAGGATGAATGAGGATGATATGTATGAATGTAAATGAAGTGTAGTCTTGTAAAGTTTCAGGTCAACCGTTCAGGAACGGTCGATCTCAGGACACCTCAGGAGGTGTGCGGTTAATTGATACAATGTTCATCAAAGAACACCGGTATCCACGATTTAAACTGCCTTTACTAGGATTTGAACCTTAGAACTCTCTCGACTTCGAAATCACCTGATTTGCGATGACGAGTTGGCCACTTGACCGGTTCGGTGGGCCGATCGATTAATATAAGGTCTGCAATACATTTACATAATATTTATGTTGTCGATTAGTGTAGTGGCGAAATATAAACTCAAATTTTGAAGCGGAAGGTCACGCATTCGAACAGTGGTCAGGCTAAAAAAAGAGCTACCCAAGGAATTTCAAATCGAGAAGAGTAATGTGTAAACAGTGAAGACAATCCGAACAATTATTGTAACAGTTAAGTTTGTAATAAATTTTTACTGATTAATTTTTAATAATCGATTTTGTATACCAAAATTGATATGATTCTCGTTTCGGTTTAAAATTATAAATAATATAGAAATTTTTTACGGCGTTTGGTTTATTTCTGTTTAATAAAAGCTAAATTTCTTTACGTTCGGTCGACGTTACTTACATTCTCTACAAATTTTGTTGCACAATTTTATTTGTTAACTGAAAATTTAACAAAAGTATCGTATGTCAAATCTAAAACATTGAATTTCGGGATACTAATTTATGTTTTACAATAATTTTCTCAAAAATTACGATAGTACTGGGATTTGTATATAATTTTTCACGTTAAAAACCATATGAAACCATCAAATATACTCGATCTAAGAATTTCAGTACGGCTTCATTCTTAGAGCAGAAATCAGGGAGAAATTTTTTGCAAACTATAACTGGAAAACAAATCGTTTCCGGATTCACCATGACCATTTTTGTTTATTTTCACTTGCATATTATGTCCTTAAAGTGGCGGCTCGCGTATAGGCACGTGTAACTGCAGCACGCCCTATTTCGATGTGATATTATCGATAATATTTTATATGAGTCCTCCTTATTTCTTTAATTCGTTCCTTATACTTGTATAATATATAATCCTTACGTATAATGTCAGTCGCCAACCCACGGTTTACGAAAAAGACACAAAAACCTTTGTACGGAACTGTGCGTTTCACAGTTCCAGGGGCGTGGTGTTTGGCTGTTGTGCGCATGTGCACATCCACGTTACCAACGAGGCTGCGAGGGAAAGAAAGAGAGAGAGCACTGCTACTCCCGCAGTACCCACCCTGGCATGCTGGTGGAAGGTAGTTTATTTTTTACTCCGCGTGTGTACGGAACGTTCCTTGTTCGTTCCCTTTTCTAGTTTAGTCGGTGGAAGGAATATGATAACGGTTTAGTTGTTTTTTTCAAAAACGATCAAAAGATGGCAGAAAGCAAGGGCTCTTTGATTGCCAATCTGTCCAAAAATACGATGGAAGGGCGAAAGAGAAGGTAATTAGTAAAAACTAATTATTAGGAGTTGTTACTGTGCACATAGAACTTTAGAATTAGAACGTTTAAATTAAGCACCAGTGTTTTTAAGTTTATTATTATAGTATAGTAGTATTATACTACTATACAATCTAGTAGTAGTGTTATTATAGTAGTTTATTGTTATTAACAATAAACTAAAGTAGTTATTAACAATAGCAGTAGTAGTAGTAGTAGTAGTAGTAGTATTATATTATATTATGTGTTATATAGTATTATAGTGTTTTTAAGCGGACATTTTATTACATTATTATCTAATAATACTAGAAAATATTATCTGTATTGATATTTTATTATCTAGTCGGTTAAACCGAATACGATTTTTAAGCACAATTTACTTAAAAAATGTGTACCATATTCTTGAATGTGATAAAGTACAGAATGAGATTATTATCCTGCTTCCAGTTTTTCTATTAGAATCATTTTTTTTCGATTTTTTATTTTTTAGAAAACTTTAACCGTGGCCTTGAAAAGGCCCAAAAAAATGTCTAGAGCAGCACCACCACTAATTTTAGCTACGAGCCGCCACTGTCAAACTCAAAGAAATACATATTTCAACCCGAAGTCAATTCTCGCGACGACTATAAATTGTAAACGCCGGAAAAAACATATTTACAAACAGATGAAATTAATGCATTAAAAACAACCAAACCGTAAAGCTATCTTGTATATTAAACTGCTAGTTAAAATATAATTTCTTAAATTATATTTAAAAATTTAAGGATTCTAAACAAGTTTTACTGTACTGATTAAAAAAAAATTGTACATATATGTAGATACCATATATATATATATATATATATTAAATATTTCTTATGACAAGTAACTATCATTAACTTACATGCACTCAAGTTGTCAGTTTTATTTAAAAACAAAAAAAAAAACGGTTAAAACTATAATAAAGTAATAAGATACTTTTAAAAAATTAACAAGAAAATTAACTTTCAGTTATTCTATACTTTAAATTTTTTTTAAATATAATGTGAACTGTAGAACAAATGAAACTAAATCAATAATCGATGAAACTTCCTTTATTTTTAGCGATAATAACATAATAATTTAACAACTTTCATTCTTTTTCAAAAATATTCCTATTATTACCGTAAACAAAATATATGTATATCCTATCCTACTAAAGGACATATGCAAGTGGCTCTGCTCTGTCTGAGTGTGTGTGTGGTGTCCGCCCCCCTTAGCTTAGCACCGGAATGTACCGATCGCTAGCGGAAAATCCCGATTCGTTAGTATCACTTCTAGAGTTAAATTTCTAATTTAACTTTCGTTATATCAATTTTCATTATTAAAAAAAAAAAAAAATTTACACAAGAGGTAATCAATTTTGGAAACCTAATAATCCCTTTCCGAGACGCCATCCACTAGGAGGAACAAGCTGCGGAGGACGGGCCTACGCCTCTGCAGCTTAAACTAAAGTAACATATATTTAATTTATTTTGGGAACTGCAAAGTTTCTCTATCTCGAGTAAAATAATTGTAGGGCGATTTGATCTCGGAGAAAATGAAAGTTCTCATACCGTATTATTTGAAACGAATAATTAAATAAGAGGCATTATATTCCACGATTTTTAAAACACATATGTGAGATAAATGTCATAAAAGTTCCCATAAAAAAATTTAAATCGTGTTATTTTATAGAACAACGCTACACTTAATTAACGAGTAAAAGTACGCTAAGGAAACAATTATCTTTGTCCGTGTCAGTAAAACGAGTAAATGCTTCCCTTATAATACGATATTTGTTTTGCAAAACTGAAAAGTATTACAACAATAATTTTTTACCTAGGGTAATGATGCCACGAGATTTCACTGAATCTTGACTATTAACGAAAGTTCTACTACGGGTAACCGAATCGATACGGTAACGGGAAATAAAATAAAAAGGGGGGGCCAATTTTGAATTCGAGATACTACAGACAGAAGTTACCTCTAGTTAGTAGATACAAACAAGACGAGAAAAACTATTTTCAACCGATTTCATAATAATAAATTCTTTATTAGAGCAGCTGAATAAAATAATTTTCTGACAAGGAAAACTATAACCGCGCTAGATAATGAACACCAGTAACCTTTAGCGGTCTTATTCTGCAACCGTAAATTATATATTTTTTTTAACATGAATACATTCTAGGCCTATAATTACAACAATAAAACAAATAAAACTCACGCGAACGGTTTTTACTTCTTATTTTTGTATTTCAGAAAATGCAATAATAGTAATAAAAGTACCAACAGTAATAATAATCGTACGTAGATTAATGAGTTAAAACTGACTCATAGCTATTAGTGACCATAACATAGGCCGACCGGAAATGAAACACTGCCTACCTGTAGAATAATTCTGCACTATATAATAACTACCGTTCAAACAATAACTCATTTTAGGTTTACACAGCGGCAGAAGCAGAAATAATTCAGCAAACAGACATGGGAATCTGATTTTAAACACACAGGGAGAAATCCTTTGTTCTCAGCTAAATATATAAAGTAATGTACACATGCACTTGTGTAAAAAATTACGCGTGGTTCGTGTAAAATTATAAAAAAAGAAATGAAATATGTAAATATCAGGTAAAAAAAGTACATATTAATTTGATTTTTATCCAAAATAGTAGGGTAATAAAGAAGAAAATAAATATGTTATAATTTTTCATTTAAAGTTACTACAAAGATTCTTTTTATTTATTAAAATAATAATGATAATCTTGATACAATTAAGAGACCATGCACCCTTTTCGTAGTGATTCATACGTACATACATATGTACGTACTTCTCAGAACTATATTTATGTCACAAGCGACTACCACCGCTTCACACGCGAAATAAACGTGCAGTTTGAGTCCTTTGACGCTTATTGTTTGATCTTAAGTATCGGTAGTTCCGGATGTCGCTTGAAATTCAACTTGCGGTTTTTTGTTGCCTAAATGTTTCTCTACAAAAAAAAGGGATTCACGAAATTTAGTGCAGTAGTTTTACGCGACTGAATAACAAACAAACGAGCAAATATTCATATTAATATCATCGGTACGATTAATTACACTGATAAAACATCATTTTTGTTTCCTAACATGCGTGCGATACATGATTTTAATCAGTTTTTTGATGATGAAAACTAATATGAACTAAGAATCTTTCTATCGCTCACTATTTTTGAAAAATGTTTATTTTAATTAAGAGTTTTTCATTTTTCAACGTATATTTAGCATTTTAAGCTCCTATATTGTATTTTTTTAGCTCATTTTATATTGTTTAACTTTGCTGAAAACACAGCAGTGTTGTTTGTATTAAGCACTGGATTTAGAAATGAATTTTGTTCAGTCCTATTGCTGTCATAAGTTTGTTAACAGTGCAGTGTCATAATACCTCGAAATTTTTTAAATTATGTGGAAGCCTTTTATTATGAATGCGGTTAGTTTACCGTAAAATCACATAAAAAAAAAAAACATTATACCTTTAATTAAGAAAGCATATCGTTTGTACTTTCAGTGTAAAATTGGTGATCAGGATAAGACGTGGGCTCCTCATATAGTTTACACTAATTGTTCCGTATATTTAAGAGAATGGCTGAAAGGTACACGGAAGAGTTTGCCATTTAGTGTTTGGCGTTAACCAAAGGATCGTGTAACCGATTGTTACTTTTGTTAATAAGTGCGGCTAGAATTTCTGAAAAATCTAAACATACTGTAAAATATACTTCACTGCCATCTGCAATCAGAGTGAAATCTATAACTCAGAGTGAAATTATTCCAGTTCCTGAGCCACCTGTAAATGTACGTTTCGAAAGCAGCGATGAAGAATCGGGCGGTACTGAAGAAGAAAACAATGATTTTGATTTTGAATTATCTTCCAATAAGCCGCATCTAACATCAAAAGGTGAATTAAATGACTTTTTTAGGGATTTAAATTTATTAAAAAATCAAGCTGAACTGTTAGGATCAAGACTGCAGGATTGGAATATTACTTCAAAAAAATACCAAAATTTCGGGCTTTCGAAATCAGACAATAAGAATTTTCTCAGTACTTTATCGATGAAAATAATTTGGTTTATTGCACAAACATCGATGAGCTTATGTTGCACTTACGACAAGTTCATAAAACCTGAGGACTGGCGCCTTTTCATAGATTCGACCAAGTATAGTTTAAAATTGGTTCTACTACACAACGGTAATAAATATCCTTCGATACCAAACGCTTATGATATTAATTTGAAACACACATTCGATGTGATGAAAGACGTTCTTGAAAAAATAAATTATGAAAATCATAGCTGTAATATATGTGGTGATTTGGAAGTTATAACTATTTAGTTAGGCATGCAGTTAGGCTGTACTAAGTTCATGTGTTTTCTTTGCGAATGGAACAGCCGACTAGGGATAAAAATTAAGTAAGCAAAGAGTGAAAGAAACGAGACAACTGAATTCCAAACGGAAAAAATATTATTCACGAGTCCTTAGTTGATGCCAAAAAAATATTTTTACCCCCTCCCCATATCAAGCTAGGAGTAATGAAAAATTTTGTTACAGCAATGAAAAAGGATAGTCCCGGATTTTTGTACATCAGGCAGAAATTTCCGAATGTAAGAGAAGGAAAAATTAAAGAAGGAATATTTATTGGTCCTCAAATAAGAGTTGGTCAAAGATGATGTAATTAACTCAATTTAAATAATGTAGAAAGTTCAGCTTGGGTTTCATTTAAAGACGTTTGCAAACCTTTTCTCGGCAAACAAAACTCAAGACAATTACCGCGATATCGTTAATCAACTTCTTACTTTATACAGAGCTGTGGGATGTAATATATCTTTGAAAATACATTTCTTCACTCACATCTGGATTTTTCCCCGGACAGCCTGGAAGACGTAAGCGAGGAACAAGGTAAACCTAGACATTTCGGTGATGGAAAACCGCTATAAAGGGAAATGGAATACTAACTTGTTAGTCGATTACTGTTGGACATTAATTCGCGATGTGCCTGAGGCTATTTTTAAAAGAAAGCATCAGCAAAATCATTGTAACACAAGTACGGTCGTGCAAAATTTTTAATTTTACAGATTTTAACTATATTTTCCCTTAATTTTTTCTGAAGCGCAATTTATTTAAAACTAAGGGTGATAGAAAGATTGTATTTACAGATCTGTAATGTACACAAAAAGTAATTCAAGAAATGGTATCACACTTAGAGAAACATTAAACTTTTTTTGTTGCCTATCAGCGTTATAAATCTTTATTGGAAATTATGTTAATATTTTTCAAATAAAAAAGGCATTTAAAATTAGTTTCAATCCTGATTCTGTGTAAAATTGTTGGTGTCGTCGATTAGAAACTTTGATCGATTAGTAAAACAACAATTTAAAACTTATCCATTTTATTTATTTTTTAAAATTATTTTCACCCAGAAAAAAGGGTATATAGTTAAGACATTTTTTTTACTAAAATTAAACAGTACATTTGTCCATAGACAGGAATCATCGTGTCAAATTTCATCCAAATCAGTCATCTAATGAGGAGATATTAAGGAAAAAATAATCCAACATACAAACTCCTACATAAGTACGTACATCGCACTTTCGGGATTTTTCAATACTAAAACTGGTTTTTGGTCAGAAGAGAATACACAACGGAAAAAAAATCCGAAATACAAATTTGGCCCGATTAGCGTATTTTATCGTAAGGAGTATATCGTAAAATATTGTGTATTTACACAGAACATACAGCCGGGAAAACAAAAATAGATTACGTGGTTTCAACATCAGGCTTTTTGATCTTTAAGACAAAAAACGGAAAGTAAAATAAATTTCATTAAAATTATACGGTTTTGTTCCGATTCCTGATATGATTTTTATTTTGTATTCCTGATGTGTACGTTGCAGTCTGCCTGTTCAACTAGTGAACAATAGGAGACTCCCGCTACGGCCGATGAGATGAGGATGATGTACATGTAAACGAGATGTTATCTTACACAGGCTAAGGCCGACCGCTCCTGATATTTGTGGTTAATTGTACTCCGACCAACGGACTGCATAACTATCCGCTTTCTGGTATTGAAATTCATATAAAAAGTATTTTAATTTTACTAGGGTTTCTGACCTCAGAACAATCATCTTTGACGATTTTAACAGTAAAAATGCCCGATAATTGTTTACGATTTAATAACTGAAAAAAATCATTCTTTTTTTTAAAATTACCTCCTACATAAGTACGTACATCGCACTTTCGTGATTTTTCAATACCAAAACTGTTTTTTGGTCAGAAGAGAATACACAACGGTAAAAAAAATCCGAAATACAAATTTGGCCCGATTAGCGTATTTTATCGTAAGGAGTACATCGTAAAATATTGTGTATTTACACAGAACATACAGCCGGGAAAACAAAAATAGACTACATGGTTTCAACATCAGGCTTTTTGATCTTTAAGACAAAAAACGGAAAGTAAAATAAATTTCATTAAAATTATACGGTTTTGTTCCGATTCCTGATATGATTTTTATTTTGTATTTCTGATGTGTACGTTGCAGTCTGCCTGTTCAACTAGTGAACAATAGGAGACTCCCGCTACGGCCGATGAGATGAGGATGATGTACATGTAAACGAGATGTTATCTTACACAGACTAAGGCCTCCTGATATTTGTGGTTAATTGTACTCCGACCATCGGACTGCATAACTATCCGCTTTCTGGTATTGAAATTCATATAAAAAGTATTTTAATTTTACTAGGGTTTCTGACCTCAGAACAATCTTTGACGATTTTAACAGTAAAAATGCCCGATAATTGTTTACGATTTAATAACTGAAAAAATCATTCTTTTTTTTAAAATTACCTTTTATTTTCTTTTCTGCAATAAATAATTACTTAGGATGGACTTGTATCGATCGGTCTTTGTAATAATCGATATACAAAACTTTTTTTTTTGAAAGAAATAGAAACTTCTTATTTCACAGAGAAAGTAGAGCGCCTAAAAAGTTTAAAAAATTAGATAAGCGGTAATACGTAAGTATTTTAATTTTTGATTTTATTCTAAAATTAAAACTGCATTACAGATCTTAACAGATATCGCCTTCGTAAACGCATAACATTAATTTCGTTCGACGGTAACAGTGTGAAGAAAAGATTTCAAGGTGTATGTAAAAAAAAAATCGGTATCAAGTGAAGAGGCCAAACATCTTTTCTAAGAGAAAAAAGAGCACTACCACCTCTGGCGAAAAATTACATAGTAATGATTATTATTATTATTATTGCACCATTAACAACATAAACCTTTGAAACAGCATACAGAATCTGACAAGTCATGTTTGAATGACAGACATAATTTAAAGTAAAAAAAAAAAAAACCCAAATCACCTATTCAGTAACATTTTAATGCTATATATATATATATATATATATATATATATATATTGAAGAAGCTTTTTAATAAATACAAAAATAAAACATATTCATATTAAACAAAGTAATAAAATTCATTTAATAAGCGTAAACTTAACAAAAAGAATGAATTTTAAAAAAATACCCTTTTATTTCATTAAAGGGAAAGTTTAAAACCACATAAAAATTGTTTTTTTACTTTTTATTTTAATATTAAATAAAATGAAGAAAAAAGTAGGGAACGGTATAATAACATTACGCTAAACAATGAACCTTAAAAATAAGAAATCTTTAAACCAGGAAGTCAAATTATTAGAAACATAAAAATGTACCTAAAACCGTTATAAAAATTTCTAAATTATATAACACGTATTTGTTTATTTATATATATATATATATATACTCATTTTAAAATTTTTACCTACTTACTTCTATTGTATAAAAATACAATAACCATATTATAAATAAATTGTCTAGAAAAAAAAACTAGTAATCGCACAATAGAATTTCATAAAGTTAAAAAAAGTTCCCGATTTCAGTTCGATCGTAAAAATAAAATAAATCTGCATTTAATTAAGAATTTACGTAAACGGATACATACATACGTGCGCGTTTTTACTTTCCCGGAATTAGCTTTATAACTTCTGCAACGGCAATAAACACAGGCGAGTAGCTACAGGTCGTTTAACATTTTGAAAGTGAATTTCTTTTTATATTAATCTCGACGCTTCATGACGGTGAAAATTAACGACCCAAAAACCAGGCAGAATTCCAGAAGGAAATTTTTATGTCGGCTTCTATTTTGATAACTTTCAATCATAAAATTTACGTCAAATATTTCTTTTCAGGGGACGGCGATATCAAATTATTTTGAATTTAACCACAAAAGATGGGAGGGAGTATTTACAGCCCTTTTACAATTTCAATTTTTTTATGAAAGTATAATACGTACTTGAAATTCAATACAGCGAGTACTGTACGAGTTGTTTACAGCGCATTACTAAATAGCGCTAATAAAATATTTCAATAAAAATAAAAAGTCCGATCGATTAAAATAAAAAAAAAATTTAGATTAAAATCGAAAATAAAACAAACGGTATTCAAACTAAAGTAAAATTACTTGCCGATCGCCCGACACTTGTATTAATAATTATTTGTGTTCCGATTACGTAAAAGTTAATAAATAAAAATAATGTAAAATGTTATTTTAAAGCGATACTTTTTAAATATAAACAATAACGTACAACGCAATTTTTTGATATTATCTATACTTTTAATAGAAATAACGAAAAAAGGTTTTTATTTCAAAATAATTTAATAGAAAAATAATGTTTATTTTTAGACTAACAATGTAATAAGACTATATTTTAGAACGTATTACTAACCGTACGTTTACATTGCAATAAGTCATATATTAAATTAAAGATAACGTAAAACAAATTACGCTACAGTGGAATTGAAACATAAAAAGAAAAAAATAGAAACGCTGTTCTTTTCTTAAGCGGTAAACGAAAGTTAATATACCAGTAGTTAAAAAAAAAAAACAACAAAAAACCTACTACACAATTTATCAAATTAGGTAAAACACAATTACCGCATAATATTAATTTAAGTAACAACGTACGTATATACCCTAAATTACATGTAATACGCGACATATAAAAGTAACTGATTTTCTGTTTAATATAAATTAAGAAACGATGAGGCATTGTAAAAAAAAAAAAAAACTTCCACAACTAAACATTTAAATTATTGCTTACGACATCTGTTAGCTATAACTAGAATTAAGACAATTTAATGATAAAAATTAAATTAAGATAATATGTAGTCGTTATAATATATGAAAATATTTCGACACTTTACTGTGTTAGCAGACTAAGCGAAGACATTTTCCGCTGTTCTTAGAGAATACCGCAAGCGACTAGATGAAATAATCGTCTACGACGATTGTACAAGGAATACTTATCGATTACTCACGTACAGGCAGCGATCGATTTCGTTACAGGGTACATCCTTGAAGAATGTAGTAACGTATATTTTTTTAAAAATCTGATGTGGGCACTACATGACTTCCTTGTACGCCTAATAAATTACATAATTTTATTACATTTTTCCTTTTCCTACATTTTTTTTCCTTTTTTTTATTATTGAATTATCTATTGTAAAACTTTTTTACAATCAGAGGTTAATAACTATAAATAATTCGATATATTTAAAGTAAAAAAAAATTAAAAAAGGAAGTGGTCGGATTCGAACCGACGTGTCTTCTTGCAAGAACAGATATTTCATTAATTAAAGTTTTATTGGACTATAACTCTGGAACTAATGAAAATAAGTACCACTAGCAAGTGGTACTTATTTTCATTATATTGTTGAAATGATCACAATGAGAGCTTATTTATTACTGCAGTAAAGAAAAAGTCTAAAATCCAAAAAAAAATTGGATTTTGGGCTTTTTTTGGACACTTTTGGTCCAGTCGATTGCAATCAAAAAGGGAGATGCACAACTAGTTGTTAAAATAGTCCTACATCGAAAATTTCAACATTCTACAGCTAATCGTTTTTGAGTTATACATAATACATACGTACGTTCAGACGTCACGCCGAAGCTAGTCAAAATGGATTCAAGGATGGTCAAAACGGATATTTCCGTTGAAATCTGAAAATCGGAATTTTTCACGATTACAATACTTCATATTACTACGAAGTAAAAATTATTTCAAAATCCGTTCTGAAGAAACAGAAATCTCTACGAATTCTCAACCCGATAAGAAAAAATCTGACAAAAGTTCTATTACTTTCCAGGCATCGATTATTTATTCCTACATAGTGGGAAAATAATTATACGTGATAATAGTACCTAAAATTTCTTTCTTTTTGGGTAGGGATAATTAATTTATGATGAAGTTTATTGGAAAATTATCATTATATGTTTAAATAAAACAAAAAAGTTTTAAAAATGAAAAAGGATCACTTTTTTTATTTATTCTACCCCCCACCCCCACCCCCACCGCCAACCGGACAAAATCACCTTCCAAGAAAGGCTTTTGATTTTTATACGTTTACCATGTTAAATGTAAGTAATTAAAAATCCACTAAAATGAACAACCAATAAAAAGTTATTAAGATTTCTCTTTTTTAGCAGCACAGGGTGAATTACGATGAAATTTTATTGTAATATCATTACTAAAAGTTTATTATTTATTAAACTTTTAATAATACTAAAAGTTTAAATAAACCAAAAAAAGTTTTTAAAAAATCAAAGACTATATTTTACAACTTTGATCGGCTCTCAACCACAATATTGCCCCAAAGTATTACTACGCCTACACTTCCTACTATCCCTAGGAAGTCATAAAAAAAACCGGCTGAAAAATATGCAATAAATAAAAATATAGCTTTTTTCGATTTTTGGGGAAGGTGGAATTTGAGGAAAAATGTAAAAAAAAAATTGTAAGTTAAGCGTGCATGCGTATACTGAGCTTAGCATAAAGTGGGATTATGTTCTGCAAAATTTTGAGAAAATGTACCTCCATAACCTCTCCCCATACAGATATTCATTCCAAAATTTAACCGACAAATTGCTCCATATACACGAGTCCCTGTACAAAATTTCATCACAATCGATTTATCCAGTCAAAAATAATTAAGCTTCAAAGACGCCAAAACATGTACATACATACGTTCGTATGAACGTTACCCCCACTTTTTGTTTTTTTGTGTCCCTGTGTCATGAAACGTTAAGAAATGTAAAAAAAAAACCCATACCATTCTTCGATTGAGTACCATACTTTCGTAGTATGTGACAAAAAAATCTGACGCGGGCACCACATAACTTCCTTTTACGCCTATAGAATTACATATACACATTTTTTGCTGCACTTCATTTAAACTTATTTCATTCGAAAGTGAGATACGATCCTCAATAAAGTGGACAGTTACAGAATTGCATTCTGGTGGAGACTACATTACATCACATTTTTTTGTGGTGTCTGTATCGGCATTTTATATCAGTTATATATTAATTTTGTTTCACATCGCTCAAGTATTTATGTGGTGTACGTGAGAACGTGTCGAATCCGTAATCGTGCACACATCGATTCGAATCCGACTTCATATACATATATTTTTGTTGTAACTTTTTATTTTTTTTAAATTTAAATATATTGATTTATTAACAATTATTAACCGCTGCAAACATTTTTTAACTAAAATGAAAAGTACATAATGAAATAAAATTGTATGTACTTTTCATTATAACTTCTGATTTTTTTCACTGTTATTATTGAATTATTATCAACTGTAATTTTTTTTTACAATCTGAGATTAAATCAGTATATTTAAATTTAAAAAAAAAAGTTAAAAAAAGAAAATGAAATCCGATTGGAAGCGACGTGCAACGAAAATAAGTCCTACTTATGATAGTAATGTATGTACATATATTTCGCATAACTCACAAAAACGATTCCTTAGGATGCTGAAATTTTGGATGCAGACTGTTATAACATCTAGTTGTGCACTTCCCCTTTTGATTGCAATCGACTGAACCAAAAGTGTACAAAAAATGCCTAAAACCCAAAAATGTTTGGATTTGGCACATCGGTTCGAATCAGAATTAATATCCTTATTTTTAACTTTTCTTTTTGTAATTTAAATATATTGATTTATTCATAATTATTAATCTCCGATTTTAAAACAATTTTTACGATAAATAATAAATCAATAACAATAAAAGAAATGAAAAAATATCAGAAGTTATTAACGAAATAAAATTTTACATACTTTTAATTTTAAAGAAATGTGTATATGAACTTTAATAGGCGTACATGGACGTCATGTTGCGTCCACACAGATTTTTTTTTTTTTGCTTGATGATATCGCCACATAAGCTTGAAGACTGTACATGGGATATTGAATCTTGTAGCGTATGAAAAATGCCATGCACGACCGGGATTCGAACCCAGGACTTCCGGATGAAAGTCCGAGACGCTACCACTCGCGCCACGGTGGCCGATAAATACTAATAAATTAGTATATTCTGTCGCTAGGATGTAAATTCATAGGCGATTGGACCCTATCGTTTCTGAAAATTGCATAACCGATCTCAAAAATAATAAACCGGTGCCACGGATGTCATACCGGCATCTTGTGTCGGGTTCCTAAATTCCTACATCAACGTTACAAATATACGATTCATACAGAAATGTCAATCCCCACGGGTAATCAGCCGCTACAAGTACTTTCATTATTTCATAATGAACATCACTATATTCAAAAGCAGGTATGAATGTTACCTCTTTAACTCGCACGTTTCACATGCGTCACAGCCATAATGTAGACGACCGCGCTTTATAAACAACCAGCAGTCTTTATTAGTAATCATTATACATTTCATAGGACACAAGTGAAAAATTTATACATTAAAGAAAAAACAAACGATGAGAATGAAGGATAATCGAGATATAATTTGAGAAAAGTGTAAAAATAATGTAGCATTTGATAGTTTTAGCAATAGAAAAGAATCAGAAGCGATTTTAAAAAAAAAATAAAGGAAATAACATTTCTCCTATTCAAACAAATATGATGAAAGATTTCCAATCTCCATCATTTAGAAAACCGTTTTGTTTAGATAACCGGCTATCACGCAAACATTATCGACTGCATACAACCATTTTTCCCCCACTCCTGCGCAGTAATAAAAATGTGGACTGAGCACACTTTTACTAACCGAATAGGTCATGTAAATGTTTTCCGTTTAGAAAAAAATCGGAAATCTGTGAAGGCATCACGGACTCCTATTTATAGTCTGCCTTCAGTCCACCCAGTTAAGAATGAGGAGGCAACATTGTTATTTACATTAAAAAAAAAAAAAAAATACTAAAAAAACCCGCTTCGTTTAAAAAATACAAAAACAGCATATACGCTATATTTATTGATGGGCCTCTGTTTCTATAAATTCTAATTTTCAAAAATTAACAAACGAACATAAATCCAAATTACATAATTGTATAATACTTATAGTAACACAAAATCTTGTTTCCGGCTCTTAATCCACATCGATAACGTAATTACAAAAAAATAAAAATAACTTCAAAAGACGTGAAAATACTTTAAACGTGAAAAGTAAATGTTATAAACTCTAATCTTAAAAATTCAACCTTAATTACGCGAGAAAAAATTGAAGCACGGCCAGCTAATACCCGATAAACCCAAGCGGTATTGTAATATATAAAACGAAAGGAGTCGGAGATGCAAAACTGTTATTCTTCGACCCGGCCTAAATCACCTGGTTTCAGATCTTTAAATTACAACGCAACAGAATAAACTGATCCGTTCGGAATAAAAAAATAACCTACAGTTTAATATCGTATAAGTTAAAAAAGATTACAGAATCACCTGATCGATACGGGTACACATTATAAAGAGAATATTCAATTTAACGCGGTACCGACCCCATATTCCGTTTTACCTTTATCGATAACGCGACCGAACAATAAAACAAGCGCATTATTAGTATACCGTGCACTTCTTCGTGTCTAACTCTATGAACTAGTAAAAAGAGTTATATATGTAACAATAACAACACAACAACGAGGAGTTGACTATAGAATTAAATAAACAACAGCGGTCGAATTGATGTTTGCAGCCATCGAGAATTCAGAATTATAAGGTCATTCACTCGTACAGAATTTTATTTTGCTCTTTACAATGTAATACTAGTTATAATACTCGATTACCATAAACAAACACAAATTCATTAAGTAAACGACAAGGGCATTAACTCGCAAAATAGTTCGAATTAAAAAAAGAACTTAAACCTTCACGTCAACAATTACACTTTTTATTTCGTGAATCGATATAATCTACTAAACATTCAAAATTACTTCTCGCGATCACGCAAGGTGCAAGAAGTAGGTACTTATTCTACACAAGAGCAGTTTTTGGAAAAGACCGATTAATTCAATGAAATTTAACATAGAACATTCTCCGGTTCTAGGGAAAAAATAAATACAGTATGGATAAGATCCTGATGGAAATAACAAATTTATAATAATATATATATATATATATATATATCCTGTTTAAAAATACTACTCCAAAAACAGACGACAAGTGCTTCACTGAAAATAGCGTCCGGACTATCTCCCTATCTTTTTGATGACCGGGTGAAAACCATGCGTCCTACAAGGGTAGTAAATTATTATAACACTTGTGTTTAAGAAGTAGCACTAATAAGAAAAACTTCCTGTATATATATATATACACACACACGTAGCTTACGGATACATGTGAATAACTGTGTAAATACTGATCAAAATTACCTTCAAGTGTTTCTTACAAAAGAGTAGTAAACGGACGTGACGCGCGAAGAGTTTTTTTAATTAGATTACAAAGATTTCTTTATTCCAACCTTAAAAAACTGAAAACTGGAATTTCGATAACGTTTTACCGATAGATACAATAAGATTAAAGATATTTTTTATTCAACAAATACGACCAACAGAGGGCGATTAAGTCCGTATTCATAACTGCAATTTAATTTTGTGCTTTTTTTTTACGTTAAAAATTTAATTACATTCATCCCCGATGAATGAAAACACGTAGAGGTGAAGGTCTATTAGGAAGTTTAAGTTAAACCTAAACGTCAGCTAGAAGTACAAACAATCTTCGGTGACGTAAAAACATTTTTCGATTAAAAACTATTTCGACCTTTTAATAAAAATATTTATAGTTTTACAAGTAGTAATGTCATGCGATAATTTTTTCCAATTACTCCGAACCTAATTAAGGGCGTAAATTCGACATACTATTACCCGTTCCATTTTTCTCGATGTACTATATAACCGTATAATTTCTTAAACGAAGTTATCGTAAACGGCGTGTCTCGTTAAGTGTTCACACGTTTCATATCTTTATTCCTACCGAGTATCTCAAGGTGTTCTCTGCAACCTAATAAAACGTTTCCTAAATTTATTCATTACATAAACTCCAAACAAATTACTGAATACTGAACGCGAGATGAATTAGTGAAAATGATATTTCTCTCTTCCGTTTATTATCGATTAAATTACGCCAAAAAATAAATAAACGCAATAGAAAAGAAAACATTTTAAATAATTCTACAAGACTTAGAGAATTACATAACTAAGAAAGATAGAGATATTTTTATAAAATATAAACTATCAAAAAACAGATATGCAATCATCTATAACTTATAGAATGAATTTATAAAAATAACGCTATACTAACAAGGATAATAACGGAACTTATAAAACTTACGTATTTCTTTTACGGATGTAAAATTGTTTTAAAAAAATACATTGCCCACCTGAAACAAACAAAAAATAAATATCAATTAAAAGATTCAAATAATTATTGTTAACTTTTTCTAATCTATTTTTTTAAATCTTTCGTATAAGAATAATTCACACAAAATAGCGTAGTATTAAATCTAGGATTAGAAAAAAAATCATGGGAAAAAACGTACTAACGTTACAAAACTACAAGTAAATGAGCGCTAAAAATGCTCGCTAATAAAAATAATATTATTAGCCGTTACGTAATACCATCGTAAAAACATGAGTAATAATTACATTAATGAAGAAATAAAATATACTCTAGAGTGTATACAACAATCATTTCCGATCGCGCAACACCACATTAAAATAAAATTATACACGCTGCCAACTACAATTATAATACCACCGGCGAGAAAAATACTTTTTGAGATTACCGTCATTATTATTAGGACCGGGCAGCGTCATTACGGCTTTGGTCATTTTACTCTATGAGAATTTAAATTTATAACGTATGAAATATGTCATGCTTGACCGGGATTCGAATCCAGGACCTCTGGACGAATTGGTGATTCGCTACCGCTCCGCCAAGGAGATCGGCAATAATATTTATAAAAATATTTACCGTAATAAATAAAAAAAAAACATAAATAAATCAGTAAAGCGTAACATGATAAGAAATAAAATACGCATATCCGCTACAGTAAAGGGTAAAATATAAAAATTGAAAATATAAATATGAAACAAATTAGACAGGGTGTAAAAACGATAAATAAGTATTTTTTTTTTGTTTTTCAAATGATTTCCCACGACCGCAAATAATTTTAATGTAGCCGAAATATATCTAAAGCTTTAAGAAAACAGAAATAACAGGTATACAAATATCCTGTGAAAAACTGAATGCAATACCGACATCAAAAACAAGTCTACAAATTAAGTAACAAAATTTGGTAAAATCAAAGTAATTGAAAAATATTACAAAACAACGCTATATAGAAATTAGACCGACAAAGCAAATTGAATTAAATGGAATTTGAATATCAGTAGACAAGAAATACGATAAAAAAAGTATATCCTAAAACGAAACATTTACCGCTGCAACATATCAACAAACTGTGAATGTTTATAGTCAACAGAAACAATAACGCCAGAAATTAAAGCGAGACTTGAAAAAATCGTTAAAAAAGAAAGAATATCAGGCGCATGGTGCAAAAATAATAAAAATATAATGAATATCTTACAGAAATTTCAAAAAATTACAGAGCGAATAGGAAAAAGGAGATTCAACTTCTTTGACATTTGAAAAGAGCGAGTAAAAAATCACCGACCAAGAAAACACCACTACTTCATAAAATTTAAAAGCAAACCTAATCGGTTTAAAGAAATAGAAACATTACATCTCCCCGGAAGTGAATGTCTGGTGCATCACGCACAATCGTATTGTTGGGTTTTTTTTCCACGAGTAGACTATTAAGAGTATAGCGAACTAGGACGTGTTAAACAACTTTGCGATTGTCCGGTATGGAGGGCCTAATTTTCCCGACATAATGGAAACCCTCCGAGTTGTGCGGACTGCGCTCAACGATATGTTTTCTGAAGGCCGTACAGTCGCAGAAGCTCCCATAGCTCGGCCACCGCAAAGTCCCGATGTATTTCTTCTTTTGGAGCGACGAAAAATAGATCGTATTCTAAGAAAAAAATCCAATCGCTCGACCACCACAGCGCCATAGAATAACGGCAGCCGTGGAAGCGATTCCTGCAGACGCGCGCTATAAGAATTGGATGAAGGGGATTATCGCTTTGAGGTCTTGCAGTACTGTAAAAGGTACTCGTATCGAATTAGATCGAGGTAAAAAAATTTTAGACTTTGTATTTTCATGTAATAAACCACATATATTTGTATTTCTAAATATAAATTTAATTTATAACCGCGGAGTTCTTTTTCGAATACCCGGTATAAAACATTATAAAAGTCGACGGGTAGAAGTCACGACACAAGGTCATATAAATTTTACGATGAGGGTAGTTACAGTGTACTTTACATTAAGAGGGTTCCAAAGCTTAAGAGACTCATCGTTTTATTGAATTCATTAATTTAACAACCCTCTTTTACTTTAGATAAGTAGCACCTCCCTTTAATCCCTAAATTTATCCATCATATAATTAGTGACAATTAAAAAAAAAAAACGAGTCGAGTGTTAGTCATAGATTTTATTTACGGCTCACCTCCTATGACACTTCCTCATAAATATATAAAAAGTAATGGCAACGTAAAGTCACATATTAACGAACAGGAAATGAATTTAACGAAAAAAATTAAATTTTTTTATGATTTGTAAAAACCGTAAAGTTGGCAAGATCCGTTAGGCGATAAGTAAATTTACAGAAAACAGAACAATACCGTGCGTAGAATACTTCACTAAGAGCACCGCATAATTATTAAATAAATAAATGTAACCTACAATTTATCAAACTTGAAATGAGTTGTCAACAGTTTCGCCGCAAAATCGTAGGAGGAAAGGACACTAGTTTCTATCGGTTAAGTAATAAGCTGATCACCATGATTACAAGGTTGTTACTTTCAAGAAACTGTGTGAAAAACAGATATTTCTTGTTTTTTCGTCAGCGATTTTGCTCGATATCTTCAGAATGTATTAACCGATTTTTATTAAATCTTGTACGATTACGTAGCGATACGACTCGTTCGATTATGGTTACAATCCATCGAGAGGTTGGGGAAATACGGTTATTATCTTAAGTCCCGTAGCTCAATATAACATCCCAATCCCCGTAGGGGTAGACACCCGCCTTGTGCCGATTCCGGTCGCTACCCCCCCCCCCCCTCAACACCGAAAGAACCTAGCCCTGATGGAGCTCAATAGAACAATTGTTTTTCTTATAAAATTTTTTACTTACGTACTTATATAATTTAATGTTCCCTAATAAGTAAATAGTCAAGCTGACTACTACGCAGCACTTTGCCGGCTTTTTTAAAATATAATCTTTATAAAGCAAAATATCTGCCTAACGTTTAAAGCCTTCCTTTTCTTTTTTTATATAGACAATTATGCAAATATTATTACATTAAAAATCTTTTAAGCTTACGTTTAATTTAAATTTAAAAAATTTAAATTTGACCAAAATAAGTTAAAACTGAATTTTTTTTTATCAAATTCTACAGTATCACAATATGTCATCGATAATTTGTTTTAGATTTTTAGACGCAAATATTTAATATGTAAAAATTTATCGCATTCGCATAACACATACTGAAAGTCAAAGGTTATTTCTGAAGTCTAAAGGATAAGAAAATAAAGGTGATTATAAGGTTATGACCCTAAGTTTTAAGGATATTATTATTATTATTATACATTCGACAGGTGTCTCGTGTTTAGAGAAGAAGAATTGCTATTTCACCGCATCACTTATCGATTTTATACAATCTTGACTCCTCCATCGAACATCGAACCTTAAACAACCGTTGTAGTGAATATAAGTCGATCGCGACGAGCAAGCCCACCGCTATAGTCGGCCTTAACAGTTCGCGTGACTCAACTCTTGTCGTATAAATCACAAGAAGCTCGGCTGCAATCGGCTAGCGAGTCGGTTATATACGCTTTCTTATATGATTTTTGAACTCTCGTTAATACTACGCTACATTAACTCGACTTTATAAAACGGGTTTTCCATAGCCGCCGCCTTCGCTTCGGTTTATTCGATGACTTTAAGAATTTATTAGTTCTGTTTCCTACAAAAATTTACAGTACGGCAAAGTTTTTATAGTCCCGTAAAGTTAGTTAAAAATTTTCCGTTTCGGCTTAGAAAATATTAACTTATATTTCAGTAAATATATCTTTACTTTTTATATTCTTAAAGATATCTTCATATTTTTCTTCCTACCTTGTTTTAAAGTCGCTAGTAAAACGCTAACACGCGCCCACTCGTAAAGCACGGCCAATAACACGCTTCTTACTGTATTACATCATATCGCAAACAAACAATTTTTTTTCGAAAGAAATAACATTTACGGCAGGTTTTTTTCAATTTAAACAGGACTAGCGTGTAATAATTTTAACATTAAAAATAAACATAATAATTTAAACATTAATAATATGAATGAAATTATCTAAATTTAACTTAAAACATCACACGATTTTACAGCACGTTCTTTCCTCGGTTATCTCTCGGCTCACCAAACGTATGAAAAAAATTAATCCACCTACCGATTATTTCCTTCGGCCGATCACCGTTTCCCGAAATATTTTAACTACCGAATGACGAGTGTTGCGATATAAATTTCCAGACGTCTCCGCGCAGTGAAAAGGCACTGTTTAAACTATCCTGCTCTACCCGATGCTCTAAAAGGATCTTATAAATTTTCGCAGTCGATAGCCAAGTAATTTCACTTCTTTTTTATGACAGTGGTGAATAAGCTGTGAGCGGACAAACATGCGTTTCTGCCAGGCTGAACGTGCGTTCTTTGTTGAAAGTTACTTTAAATCGCAGTCGTTCTTAAAACGTCAGGAAAACTGTAGGGTAGCTTTTCCTGAATCGCGGGTACCTAATAAATCAACAATTTTACACGTACTCGTTCGTTTTAGAGAAATCGAACGAGTTAATTAGCGTTTATGAGTGTAAACGGTCCGGTCGACCTACGGTTTTAAGCGATGCGTCCTTGGAAATTGTCCGCGTATCCTTGCTACGTTCACCAAGAAAGTCGATGCGGAAACCGCGTCAGCAAATCAGAATGTCGTACGGAAGTGTTAGCAAAGCCACAAAGAAGCATCGACGTATCGCACTAGCGTTGTGCACGAGCTTCGAGAACCTGATAGGGGAAAAAACTACGTTACTGTTAACGGTTTTTGGGTTTTATTCGCAGCAGTGATCGGGCGTCGATTATGTTTTCTATTCTGATGAAGCAGGGTTTCACCAAAGCGGCCACGTAAACAGGCAGAACGCCACATATTGGAGTTCAGAAAACCCTCACGTTCGCAGAAGGTTGGAGTTCGGTGTGCTATTTCGCAGAGAAAAATCGTGGGCTTTTTCACGGAAAGATAAAAGCTGAACGTAACCAGGACGGCATCGTGCAATTCGTGGCACTGTTAAAGGGCGACGAACGAGACTGCCGGCTGCAGCAAGACCGTGCAACGGTACGCATTGCGAATTACACAGTGATAATGCTGCGCGAGTTCTTCGGGGAACACATCATTTCTTGTGGCCTGTGGCCGCCTAGATCGTCAGATTTAACTCCCCCCGACGTTTTTCTTTAGGGAAATCTGAAGGGATAATAACTATAAGAACAACCCTCAACAATCTAGCGCAACATCGAAGACGAAATATCCCGCATAAGTGCAGCGGCCATCCGATAATTAGCAACTAACAAGAAAAAACGTGTTGAGGCACGTGTAGCAGCAGATAGAGGACATTTCCAGCAGCTACTGCGAGAAAAATAAATAAATAAAAATATTGATTGTTCACCTACAAAATACGGTAGAATATATTACGTTAATAATGATTTTTTAAGAATATTAATTTATCAGGTTGCGCACCTTTTGACTCGCTCAGCAGTTAAAAACGTTGCATTATTTTCTTAGATAGATGTAACTATAACGGCACGGATAGTATTCCCATTAATGATAACGGTAGTACTTCGGATACGTGTACAACTTATATTATTTTGGGTGTTTTATTGCACCCAGAAATTGAGTCGATGAAATCGATTCCATTGCAACAAATCAAACCGTACAGTTTTATTTTAACGAATCTTGTTAAAACCCTAAGCTTGTCGTATTATTAAAATATTCCCGCAAAAATTCAGAACAAATTTTCAAAATAGAAAAACGGGCTGTCGGCGATTGACGTTCATAAGTACGAGTCTACGTTAAAAAGATTAATCTCTTCTCTTATTCTTAAAAAATAACAATATCAAACTCTATCGAGCCAGATAACAAAATTTTTTTCATGTAACTCAACAGAATATTTCGGCTTATCCGGCTGAGAAACAGCCTTATTAGGGGCTTGGTTGTAATTTTTAAATAATTATCTAACTACTTTCCCAACAATTTATTTAAAAATAATATTACTTTCTCGACGAAGTTTTATATAATACTAATTTTAAAAATCCGAATGTTTTGCATCCCGTTCAACGTTCAAAAGGAGAATCTCCTTTTTTATCTGTGGAGTAGCAAACTACAAATTTCCAAAGCTATCTATATAATGTTATTGTGCACCGATTACAATAAAAGATTTATTTAAATGCAGTTTTAAGTCCAAATGTACTCTATAGTTTACGTACCGGTATCTGTCACTACTTGTCGATGCTTTCCGTTTAGAACAGAACCGGATTATGTTTGAAAGGGAATCGACGGTAACGATCGTTATACATTTAATTAAAAGATTAATTCGCATCAAACACCGTTTGAATTATCGACTTTTTACGTTTCCTAAACAAAGTAACTTCTGATCAAGAATATACGGTTCGTAGCCAAGAGTCCATATCCGAGAATATATACTGTTTTAAACGAGATCGATAATTATATTTGTTAATGACTTTTAAATAATTCTGTTGCTTTATTACTTTCAAGAGAAGCGGTAATTTCATTTTCTAATGAATTTAATTTATTCATAATGGAACACGTCCGTAAAAGATTATGGATATAAAAAATCTAACTTTAAAAAAAATTATCTTAAAAAATAATAATAATAATTCACACATTATTTGCACTCTACACTAAAATTCATACATACTTTTAAAACAATATAAACGATTTAGCAAAATAATGGTAATTCTAAACCGACTATTGTAAGGGAAAACCCGACCTTCTTAGAATACTCGGGAGAAAATATCAGCACAACTAAAAAAGCGACCGCATCAATCATTCACATAAATGAAAATAAAGGAGAAACATTTTTTAAATAAACAGATTATTATTATTATTATTAATCATAGAATCAGCAGACTTTTATCACCCAGAGGTCTGCTGTATCAAAATATTATGGATAACGTTTTCTTATCAAAACATTTAAAAATAAAAAAATGTGAACTATGAAACTAGTAAAACGCCTTATTTTATACACCGGCCTCATAATAAGTACGGCTACAGTACCTTGTTATATCTCGTCCCAAAGATTTTCTCAGATTTGTCACCGGGCACATTAAACTTCATTTCTACAAGAATTTGAAGGACGGCATTCTTAATTTCCGTTTAACTACATAATTTATTTATGTTTTGTTTACGTTAATTAATCATAAGTTATGAGTTTTGTTTTACCTCTGTATTTATTATAATACGGAAACCCCTGACAAACTGCTGCGTCCGTTTAGGAGATCCTATAAAAATGTAATTGAAAGAAAAAAAAATAAATATAAGTAGATTATTATTTAAGATATAGCTATATATTAAGAAACAAATTAAAATATAAACTTAACTTCTACCGACAAGAAAAATAATTAGCGTAAAACTTCATATAATAAATAGTTTCTATAGTTCTTATTTTGATCGCATGTCAAAATCATTTTGAAAAAATAGGAAGGCTTTATCATTATCAACCGGAAGAAAGATCCCGTTTAAAAAGAGGAAAAGATTTGTCAAACACAAACGCTTTGTATTATCGTATGATTTTAAATCTTTATATCGGTCAGTAAAAAGTGAGAAATGCGATAAAGTATATTTTTGTAATGCGATCGTGGAGAAATATGGAAAAAATTAAATGGATGGAGATAAAAAAACCATAGAGCGAGTGTTGCACGTTTTTGTACGCTATACTACCGTAACCCACAAAATTCCGAAACAGGTGATGGTTTTTCTATAGGAAACCGTTGATAGCATATTATAATTTTTTAAATTAACAACGACTCTATTGATCTATATTTAAATAAATCACCGGAAACGGAATGCAAGTGTGTCGGAAGATACGTCAGCCTCCTATTCATCGGAAGGCCTAGACATTTGTTTTTTGTTGCTGGATGTTTCTTATTAATTAACGATATGTTATTTTGACAGGTACAAATTTGGTTTCTTTTGATCGGACAAAATCGTGTTCCGATCCCTTTTAGATAGCGAATTGTTGAATTACTGAGAGATAGTTCTTGGGAGAGTCGCAGTGTATATATGTCATCCTTACTACGCGATCACCTTTCAGTCCATTCTCTGAAGGTCGTTTATTAGTAGTTTTGATCTAGCAGGAATGCCCTCGCAGAGGAAACTAGTTTGTGGAAGATGAAATACACTCTTCGCGTAAAGAGATTTATACGGGGTCGGAGGGGATGACTACCTCTCAGCGGATGTTAAAATCCTCCGGGTAAACGGCGTTTTGTTTTGTACAATGAATCTTTCTTCGTCATCTTAGAAAACGTCGACACATTTTATCCTCGAGCAATTCTTCATTAGATAGATGTATTGAAAGGACGTCGGGCGTGCTCTTAGCCGCGCTGAATACGTGGGCTCTTGGAAGATACGGGATACCGAGACTTCCGGAAACGTTTGTGGAGAAGATAACTGGACATGATCAGTTAGACCCGGATGACCTTCTTGATGCTATAGTTGAAGCCTGCAGAAAGCCCTGGTTAGTCGGGATAACCGAGAGAGACAAAAACCAATTTACTGGTGGAACACAGAAATTGCGGAATTAGATCGATTTGCATTAAAAACTCCATCGTAACTTAACATGTAGAAGGAGACGTCAGGATTTTTCATCGGACGAGACTATTGTCTCACAGCTTAGATTAAATAAGACAGACCTCAGAAGGGCAATAATCATATCAAAGAAAGAGAAACGAAAAGAGGTTAGCAGTAAACCCCATGATGACCCTTTCGGGGCTGCCTATACGATAGTTACGGGCAGGTTCGGCAGGTCTCTGCCCAAACTAGCAAGAGAACAACTGGTGGATGCTGTACAGGCACCTTTTCCTCCGGACCGAGGTGGAGATGTAGAGAGATTGTAGCCCAAGGACTACCAAGGTTTACTGTGTAGAAGAGCTAGAATACGCGTTCTCTAAACATAAACCGCATAACAGTCCTGGACCTGACGGCGTTACGGCGGACGTCATCAGAGTAATTGCTGAGACGTCGCCTCTGATGCTGCTGATCTCGTTCAATAAGGCCATACGGAGGAAATACACCCCGAAGAGCTGGAAAACTGCAAGGCTCGTGTCGGTAAGGAAAGGTGACGGAGGGTTCAGACCGATACCCCTAATAAGTACTTTGGGTAACGTCTTTTAAGCTCTTCTGGCAAGGAGGATGGAGCAAGAGCTGGAACGGCGGAACGGAGCTGGATCGACCACATTGTCTCTAGACAATACGGTTTTAAAAAGGCAAATCCTCGGTCGATGCTATAGCGGAGTGATGGAACTCGCGGATGCGGCGGTTAGGGGGACGAGGCACACCAAACGTATCCCATTGGTGATTCTTTGTGGACATCAAAACTGAATTTAATAGCGTCAAACGGGATGCTATTTTGAATCAGCTGCACGATAGAAAGTTGCCCCTTTACTTGGTTCGGATGCTTCGAGAATACCTGATGGATAGGGAGTTGAAGATCCCGTCGGAAAAGAGTAAGAAGGTCGTCGTGCCCGTGGAAAGGGGAGTGCCCGAGGGGTCAATATTGAGCCTCCTACTTTGGAACGTGGCTTACGACGACAGCCTGTAGAGAATGGATTTGTCAACCGATGCAGATATGGTAGCCTACGCGGATGACCTCACCGTTGTAGTGACAGCGAGGTGTTTTCAAGACGTGACGCTACTGGCTAAGAATATATTAAAGCGTATTGTGAAGTGGCTGGAGGACAGAGGACTCTCGGTTTCTGGCCAAAAGACTGCCATGATTTTGATGACTGGAAGGCGACAAATCCCTCTAAGTTCTCTTTAAGAATGGATGGCGCAGACTCGATCCCCTCGAGGAGAACCAAATACCTGGGTGTGTGGTTGGACAGGTCGAGGGGGTTCACAGCTCACACTGAAGAAACACTTAAGAAGGCAGAAACAGTAGCATCGGCGGTCACTAGACTAATCGTTAATGCCGCTGGACCTAGAGCTTCAAAAAGGAGAGTAATAGCTTCGACAGTGACCTTTATTATTCTCTATGCAGCACCGGTACGGGATCGGTCTCTAGACATCTTAAGGAATAAGATGAGAGCCAATAGGAGACTGGCACTGAGGATGGCACAGGTGTACCGCGCTGTCTCACTAGAGGCAGTGCTGGTTATTGCTGGAATGTCACCGGTGGATCTCCTGACAGAGGAGATTTGAAACGTACCAGAGCACGGACAGGTCTGTGGCTAGGGTCTCCCTAATGGGCCGTTGGCAGGAGGAGGAGAGGCGTAGTGCCCTAACGGGCCGATGGACTTTCAGGGTGATACCCCATATTGAGAAATGGATCTCTAGGAAGAATGGCGAGATGATTTTTTGGACGGTTCAGTGGCTCTCTGGCCGCGGATCGTTCAACGCATACTTATATAAAAGAGGGAGACGGGCAACGCCGGAGTGCCTGTATTGTGGTCTTGAAGACGATGCAGAGCATACCTTCCTACAGCGCCGCTGTGGGACGTTTTTCCTGAGGTAAAGGCTGGCCACCAGCCAGATACAAGCTCCAAGCGCTTTAAATGGTGGACAGGCACTAGCTGGCATACAGCGACCGAGGCGTAACAGCCTAAATTGCTATTTTTTATTTTATTATTTTAATGACTTTTAGTAATTAGTAACAAGGGGTGCGCCTCCCCGATCTAGATTTAGTTTGACAAGTGAGCGGTTGGGACACATAAGCGGGTGGTGAATAGCACCCTGCTTAATCCGCTCACGCTGATAGGTAGCTAACTAGGAGCTTATAGGTAACGAGGTCGCTAAACTGTTTTAGAGGCACAGTAGCCGTATCTTGGCACTGACATTTGGTCTATGCTCTAGGGCGACCGAATGGGGTGGTGCCGGGAGAAATGCCAGTTAAAAAAAAGACCGTTTGGGAGAGAGATCTCCCCGAAGGAAATTAAAGAGTGCCTCTTTAGAAACTCGGTCTTCTGTTAGGTAACATTACCTTATTAATTGCAGGGCTTAATGGAAAAATCCAGTCCTAACCTATCCCCCACCGCCGCCCTGAAACCGCACACTCAATATAATTTTTTTTTTAGTTAGCTGCAAAATGGGAAGAAGGATTCTCAAGAGATGTTCTTATTCCATCAAATAATCAAAAACGAAAATAAAAATCGATAAAAACTCCGTAAATTTTTCTATCGTTAAATGCCAATCGGCATTTTAATATTATATTTTTTTAATATTTATTTTAAATGCTATTTACAATCGTTTAAGAATAATTAATAAATCACGTTATCGACTGTTATTTCAATTAATAAAATAAATTTCAAATAGATATTAATAAATTCTTCACGAAAAAATTTAGTAAATAATATGTCTCTCGTACGTTTATTTAATGATACTATATGAACTAGGAAAAGGTAAGAGAAAGTGTATTAATAACAGACCTAGCGTTATAATTACGCATGAAAATTGTGTATTACCTACATATTGTGTTAATGCGTGTGTTATTATTTATCATTAAATGTGAACGATATTACATCCGGCTTCACACAGCTACTGACATATACTAGTGATTTCTATTACTGTACTTTAAAGAAATGTTTTCTTTCATTCTTTAATTTTAGGTTTAGTTTTAAAGAATATCTTACAGCTCTTTGGTTACAAAAAAAAGTTAAGTTAAACTGAAATAGCTATAGTTTTTTTTTAAATCTAAATACGGGCCTAAATAAGAAAGTAAATATACTTTTTTTTACAACAGATGAGGATTTTAATGGCCAAAATAAAAGTCGAGTTGACAAAATTTTAACGGATAGAAATAACGATGAAAGAATCCTGAATTAATTTCTTGAAAAATTAAAACTTTTTTCTTACAGTATAAACAAACACACAACAAAATAAGATTAAGTACAGAGAATTACCTTTCAAACTCGTTCTTATTTCAGTTTAAGAGATATAATTATTCTTTTTAATCTAAATAACTATTTAAAAAAATCTTTAAAATAATAACCTGCTCATATTAATCGTTAATCTAGATATAAAATGATTAGAAATTAAAAAAAAAAGCTATTAAAAATTGTTGCAAAAATAAATTAAAAATATGAACATATAACTTTTTTTTTTGTTGTTAAAAACAGTTAACTAAAACAAGTTAATTTTTATAATAAACTTTCTTTGCAATTTTTACTTTTTAGAAAGTTCTAAAAATCGATTGACAGTAAACTTGATTAAATTATAAATATAAAGAAACGTAAAAAAGGAGTTTTATAATCAGAAAAATGTTTTGCGTCAGCAAATAAATACGTAAAATCTATCATTTATGTGTGTACTTAACACGGGGATAAAACAATAAACTGCAACCTTGATAACTATTATTTCATAATACCAGAAATGTAACGAGCATAAATCATTTAAGATTTACCGCATGCTGTTTGTCAGTATATATGACAGTAGAGGTTTGATATAAACAAAAATCCGACAAAGGGTTGCATACATATTCGGTTTCACCCTTGAAAGCGCTCATTTGAAAAATAAAAGTAAAATATTAAACGTCTTAGTGATTTTAAATATTAATGAAATCTATGTTACTGTTACGTAAAATCGTATCAAATACATATAAAATACAAAATGAAAAAACGACTTTTGATGACGAGTTTAGAATTAGATTTCTACACGTGTTTTTAAGATTCTGGTGATATTTTTCTAGACGATAAAGGACGCGGAATAAAGCGATGTTTACCTCGCAAAAATCAATATCCCGTTCTACGATTCCTTGTTAAGGATACGTTTTAGTGCTGTAATATAAAATTTAATTATTAATAATGTTATGAGAAAACCGATAAAATTCGATATCGGGTACCGCGTAACTCTTTTGTCTGTAGAGATTTAAAACTTTACGCAATTAAGAACTCGAGCGCATAAATACTTAGCCCGATTTGATTCTTAATGATTACGGCTACATATCCGTACTATTTTGGTTTAGGTATATAAAGTAAACACATTTTGGGTACGGCCGTACACAAATCCGTTCTGCAATTCATTTTTCAATTACAGAGAACAAAAACTAAGTTTTGGATTATCTATTAACAAAATCTCTAAAACAATTAAGCTAATTAATTACAATCCTACTACTAAGTCCGATCGACCTAAAATTTCAGAAATATAAACACCGCACTGTACTACCACCGTTCCGAGATTCAAATTGCTACGATGCCGCAAAAAAATTTTAAACCTTACCACCTTAAATTCATAATTTAGAGGTATCAATCCTTCATACATACGTATATCTGAGCCAAAATTCAAGATTCAAGCAGTCTGAAGATAATTATAAAAGTACATACATCCTACCGTAATGTTTCGTAATTTTTTTTTGTAGAGGAGTGGGGTTCTGAAACGTCGAAATTTGCCAAAAAAAAACCCGTACCCAAAATTTTAACCGATTATCAGACTTTCTCTAATATAATTAAATTTTATATTGCACACGCACGCACGCACACAAAATATAAAATGTAATATTATAACGTAATATACGTTGTTTTTTATCTACAATATAAAAAATAACGTGTATTACGTTTAACATAATAAAATTGTCTATCAATAATATCAGTGAAGAAATTCATGGGAGAGGGAATAATTGCTTAAGACTACACTAAATCAGCCACACTTTATTTCCCTTTAACAGAGATACATAAAGATAATGTAATAAAGGAAAAAATAGAAAAATTAAAATTGTAAAAGTCAAAAAATTAATCTTTTGTCTATCCAGGTGAGAAGAGGGCAAGCTGCAACGGGTCGAGACAGGGCAGCAAGGTCATATGTATATGCCCCGTGTCCGTCCGGTTCCAGGTAGAAAACGAACGAAGTTGAATAATAAACAAGCAGTAAATTAAGGTAGGGTAGGTCTACGTCTACACACCTATTTCGTTGAACTACGGTCTGGTATTCTAGTATTATACTACGATAGTGTTTTTTCTACATCAAATTTTTACTAGATTAATGAACTAAATGATTTATACGTTCTCGATGAAACAAAAGGACTCTGTCCTATCTCCAATCGATCCTCAAAAACAAAAAAAAATTGCAAAAATACTGATTTAACAGTGCAAAACAGTAGAAAATTAGCAGGAATACAAATGATGAAACTGCGTAAATAAATATCTTATTTTGATCGGTATATAATAATAATACCTTATATAGATCGCGTCAAAAACGGGTAGATTTATTCCACGGATAATAAAACTGCCCCAACGTTTGACTGGTTAGATCAAGGGTGACTTTGGGGCCTTAAGGCCTAGAGTCCCTGTTACTCAAGATGTTCATGAGAGTTTCAATTTAATAGACGGGCTCTTTCTTGAAGGAAAGGAGCTTAGGACTATGAGAGGAGCGAGCAGAAGAGCCCTCTTACTTTTACTTTAACTGAACTTTTGGAGACAGCAACACGATTTCCTCCGGCTATGGCGCCGGGTCCAGACTGGCTGCCGAATTCGGTGGTCAAGATGACGGTTCGGGATGAGCCGGAGGTTTTTCTTGAAGTTTACAGCAGTTGCCTCATGGAAGGCGTATTCCCCGAGATACGGAAGCGCCAGCGGCTGGTGCTTCTCGCAAAACCTGGGAGATCCGACGCTGCCTTCTTCTTACCGGCCGCTGGCGACGATAGATGCGCTGGGCAAGATGCATGAGCGTATGCACCAGAACGGAATATCTCACGCCCTCCTGGAGCGGGGCGGTCTCTCTGCTAGTCAGTGCGGCTTTCGCGACGGAAGATCCGCCCTCGATGCTGTGGCGCCGGTGTGTGAATTAACTGGTAGAGCTGCAAGATGGGAACGGCGAGGAAATGCTGCCCTTCTCATTCTAGACGTGAGAATGTATTTAACTGCATTTCTCATGTCGCCATAATGCAGCCCTTGGAGGAACATGAAGTGCCTTTGCGCTTGCGACGAATGGTTCGTTCTTACTTATCGGGGCGTAGGCTTGAGTGTAGGGTATCAGGAGAAAGAAGAGTTCTGCGGAATCTTCATAGAGGAGTGCCTCAGGGGTCGGTACTTGGATCGACTCACTGGAACATGAGTTACGATGGCGTATTTCGGGTTGCCCTTCCGCAGGACGTAACGACGTTTGGTTACGACGACCACCTCGGTTTGGTCTTCAAGGCGAATACAGAGAGGGAGGTTATTGACAAAGTAAGAGAAGCATACGCGATAATAAAACAATGGATGGAGTGGTGGGACTTGGTTGGTGGGAGGTGGTAGCGATCTCTGCGGCTAAAAAGAGACAGATTCTCAAACTAACATTAGAGGATAGGAGAATAGTGTCGAGGCCGGCAGTAAAGCACCTCGGCATACGGATAGATACATAGGTTAAAATTTAGCACACAAGCAGTAGGCAGCTAATAAAGCCGAGAGGACTGCGAAATTAATAGCCGGGCTCCTACCTAATACCGGTGGACCGCCTATACATCGAAGGAGATTATTAGCGAGAGTGACGTATGCTGCAATGCTGTACGGGGCGGAGCTTTGGACTGATGTAACGAGATTTGCAAAATATCGCGGAAAACTAGTCTGTTCATAGATGATATCTGCGAATCACAGCAACGTATAGAAATGTCTCTAAGGAGGCAGCTGAAGTCCTGGAGGGTGCGATGCCGTTAGATTTGGTTATTTTGCAGAAGAAGAGGTTCTGGGATCAGAGGCCCCTGCCATTAAGAGACAAAAAGCGTATAACACCCTAGATAACAGAAAAATTAACAGACTTGGCAGGAACGGTGGGACCGAGCCGCTAAAGGTCGGTGGATCAATCGCCTTATAAGCGACATCGGGAGTTGGTGTAGGAGGACCCGCGGCTCACTGGGATACAGTTTAACACAGTTCCTGGCGGGTCATGGCGGTATCAGGGCGTATCTGTATAAATACGGCCTGGACTACACGGATCGCTGCCCTGACTGCGATGAGGAAGAGACCCCTAATCGCGTGCATTTCTCTTGCCCGCGCTTTGATGAACGCAGGGAGATGTCAAATATATTAAGCTTGGAAGATATGTTCCGTCCAGAGGACGCACAAAGCATAACGCTAAAAGGACTTAAAGAATGGAAAGCGGTTGAGAGCTATGTTAAAAAGGTGATGGATAAGCTACATATTTTTGAAGAGTCCCGCCAGGAAATGAGACGTCAGAGGGTGCCGGGGCGGATAGGTCCGTGGCTGAGCGCTTTGGGGGACCCTCGAGCAAGCAGCGGGGTCGCCTCTGCGCAATTATGCAGTCAGTGGGTGCTCTGCATTTCGGTGCCAGATGGCGTGCCTCCCCTTTACCAGACGTAATGCAATCCATGAGCGGTCCCAGAAAGGGGAGGGAGAAAAGGGGTAATCGTGGCCTTGATCAGAACAGCATAAAAAATTTACGGGATTGAAATCCATATTATCCTTTTAAAATGTAAATACGTAAAAATAACCACAAAATAATCCACAATCGAGGGGCTGCTACTAAAAATTACCGGACAACTTATTTACGATCAAGTTAAAAAATGCTGAATAATCGGCCCTTTTTGTTAATTTTTAATTAGTATCATTTAATTATTCATCTACGAAGTAATGTTTTGTAAAAGAAAATCTTTTAACTGTATTTCAAACATACTGGTAGAAACAATTTTTGAACGGTTAGATAGTTTATTAAAAAACGGAAAGCAACGGAAGCAAAATAAGGTTCTTTCTCGAAGGACGAAGTATTGTATCCAGTTACAGAAAAACAGTACTTATATCTGGATCGGTAGAAATGGATATCGTCATTTTTTAAGAATTAATGACTATACTTTTAAGCAAAGATCGTACGTTCATTAATAAAAGGAGTTAACGGTTTGGACATATCGATACTTTTAAACATTTTTATATATAAATGTCAAACTCTGTAGGCGAGATAAATACAACAGATTCCACTCGGGGTTTTCCTTTCAAGAGGAAAATCATCAAATAACGGTTAAAATTTAAACCTACAATTTAAATACGAAATTTTCTGACTTATTTTTTCACAAAAAAAAAACGAAACGAAAATAATAAAATGTTTAAACAGGTCAAGTATACATATCGCATTAACCAAAAAAAATAAAAATATTACATAATGAAAACGAAACGCGCATTACCGAATCGTTTAAGATAAACACGTTTAATTTTAGTTGTGAGTTAATGATACTGCTTCTTAATAAAAAAAAAAGAAAATAAAAGATTTGAGATAGGCTTATAATATTATTTCTGTTATTTTATCATAATGGAAATTTTTCTTCACAAAATTAAAAAAAGAAATAAGCCGCCCTCTTTTATTACCCGATTTTTTTTTTTGTCTTCAGTCATTTGACTGGTTTGATGCAGCTCTCCAAGATTCCCTATCTAGTGCTAGTCGTTTCATTTCAGTATACCCTCTACATCCTACATCCCCAACAATTTGTTTTACATACTCCAAACGTGGCCTGCCTACACAATTTTTCCCTTCTACCTGTCCTTCCAATATTAAAGCGACTATTCCAGGATGCCTTAGTATGTGGCCTATAAGTCTGTCTCTTCTTTTAACTATATTCTTCCAAATGCTTCTTTCTTCATCTATTTGCCGCAATACCTCTTCATTTGTCACTTTATCCACCCATCTGATTTTTAACATTCTCCTATAGCACCACATTTCAAAAGCTTCTAATTTTTTCTTCTCAGATACTCCGATCGTCCAAGTTTCACTTCCATATAAAGCGACACTCCAAACATACACTTTCAAAAATCTTTTCCTGACATTTAAATTAATTTTTGATGTAAACAAATTATATTTCTTACTGAAGGCTCGTTTAGCTTGTGCTATTCGGCATTTTATATCGCTCCTGCTTCGTCCATCTTTAGTAATTTTACTTCCCAAATAACAAAATTCTTCTACCTCCATAATCTTTTCTCCTCCTATTTTCACATTCAGCGGTCCATCTTTGTTATTTCTACTACATTTCATTACTTTTGTTTTGTTCTTGTTTATTTTTCATGCGGTAGTTCTTGCGTAGGACTTCATCTATGCCGTTCATTGTTTCTTCTAAATCCTTTTTACTGTAATTACACGATACAGGTATTACCCGATAACCAATAATTTATTCCCACTTTTGTTGCTCGATTTGGTAGCGTTCGAATCGATAATTCTCTGGTAAAGATGGGGCCCCGTTTCAGGCAATAGATGTTTAAAAAAAAAATTAATAGTGCTATGCAAATAAATTCGTAAGCAAAATAAAAAATATAAATAATCCAGTTAAAAATAACTATTATACCGGTTAGGACAATAATATTTGAAAACAAAAATACGATTAAATACGCTAATAATATTTCTAAGAGTATTTTTAACCGGCGCTTGACCGCAGCAGTCCAAATAACAGTACTCTTTATCGATTATTATTAATTATTACGAGACCGATACAATACTTTCTTCGCCGGAGTAGTCCTTTTAAAAGATATTTGTTTTCAAGAATCACTTCGTTCACCTTAATTAGTTGTATATTACGACGCGTACATTTTTGTTATTTTTGAGCAAAACCATTATATTAGTTATTTTTTTAACTTAAAAATAATTATTCTTGAACAACAGAGCTATTATAATAGCCAGTAAATGAAAGAAAACTAAGGCTCAAAAACCGTCAAATTTGGCACGACGATGCAAAAAGATTTAATATCAACACGGCCATAAACTGAGGTTATAGTCTAACAGGGTAATTTCATTTTTTTATTTCTTTTTTAAATTCCAAACGTACTAAAATGAAATCGTACCAAAATTAATAAGAAAGGTGACGGTGTATATAATCAAACCTAACATTAATATAAAGCAAATTATTAAGTTTTTAACTCGTCTGCAAAGATATATGCGGTCAGTATAAAAGAAAAACAAAACGGACCTTATAAACCGAACAGATATTCAGGTTTCTGAAACGCGATATTTCAATAACATAAATTGTCAAATTTTGTTAAAGACAATATTATTTCCAAATAAAATGCTATATCTACAACGCTCGATAAACAAAAAAAAACCAGATTCCGTAAAATATTATTTATTTATTAAACGTGAGAAATAGATATTTAATAATGTAAAACTACAACCGCGATTAACAAAATATTATTTTTCTATTCTTAATGTGTACGTTGCGATCGTCCGACTTGTGCACAACTGATCGTCCGACCAGAAGATTACGTTATACGTACGACATGCAAAAAGAGGCATACATTCAAACTCTGGCCGAAGTCTGCGGTTAATTCAACGCCGACTGGTAAAGTACACTAGTTTCCATTGTCTAACACTCAAATCCGTGCAACAACTAACTTTTACTACGATTCTAACCTCAGCACCATCGTCTCCGAAAATCAGCTGTTAAAACAGCCTATTGCCCGAGTAATAAGGAAGCGATTTTTTCACCCTTCTTTTCTCATAATACTTATACTACTACAAAAAAAGACTACTTTATTTGAAGTAAGGAACCTTCTTTTCTTAATAAAAAAAAAAACAATTTAACAGGCGATTTCATTGTATACAGGTAATTATGCGTATAATATATAAAATTTGGCTGCCTATAATAAAAGGATAGTAGATGATTACGTTATCGGCAAATACCGAATATCCATATAAAATCAGAAAAACGCGAATTATCTATTATTATTTTTAAAGCGAATTAAAAAAAAAAATACCGAAAAATATATTAGAAAAAATATTTATTTTGTACGCAACTGTATCTAGAAATTTTAACTTGTAAATAATTCACGAAAGCGTATCATAATATTATTACTTAGGATGTTTTCCCGTGAAAATATGAACACGGAAAGGTGGGAGAAGGTAAAAAAGAAATAAATACCGATCGCGAGAGGTTCAGGAGAAGGGAAGAAAGATAAAGAGAAAAACGACTCGATTTCATTCGATACTTTCTAAAAATCATTTTGTCATCGAGTTTCACTATTATTAATATCGGCGAGCATTTATTCAAACAAACGGAACGAAATTAGCAAAAAAAGAAACGATAAAGAAATAGAGGAAAGAAAAGGAAACGTTGGAAATTATCGCTGAAAAAACCATTTTAGAAATCAATATTAATGTAAAACTGCATCGTGTATTTATTTAATAGACGATCTGAAAAAGCTGAACTCTACAGCAAATATTAGATAAAAAAAGGGGCGAGTAAAAAATTAGTTTAGTCATGATACTCGGTATTGTGCTACATAAAACGTCAGTATTAAAAATAATTATTGTAAAATATAAATTTATAATTCATTCGTCCTAATACAGACTACTTCGGACTACGGATCTACCAAACATTAATTGATTTGTACGAAAAAATGTCGGGAAAATGTAACGGGGAAAATACAGCAGGCACATTATTGCTAATAACGTTTCTTCTTTAAGAGATAACTTATTTGTTCAACTTCAACAAAGCATAACACACACTTCCCCATTTTCATAACAAAAAAATATAAAAAAACATACAGACAGACAGAGTCGACCTATTTTGATCGTTCATTTTCTTTTATTTCGCTCCAAAGGTTAAATTTTTACTTTTAACAAAAGGGGCAGTATTAACGTAATTTTCTAAAGGAAATTCGGTAAAAATAATTAAAAGATATAAAGTTAACATTTATCACGTTTACGGTTAACGAATCGTAGCGGTCTATTAAAATATAAAAATCCCTTTCGGCACGCCGGAAGGTGGAGGTTCATTTCACCGGCGCTAAGTAGGGGATAAAATACGGATTTGAATACAATATCGTGGACACCTGTGTTCTTTGACGGTTGGGATTCAATTAACCACACATCTCAGAAACTGTTGACCTGAGACTGTGTAAGACTACACTTTATTTACGTTCATATATATCACCCTCGTTCATCCTCGTAAGTAATACTTGACGGTAATTCCTGAACCTAAACGGGAACATAAAAAAAAAAAATAGATTTCCACCTTAATGTTAAGGAAAACTTCAAATTTGCTCGAAACAACAATGTTTGCATGTGAAAAAAAGTTTTACACGTTTAGCATACAAGTCCCATCTTACAATTCCAGCAATATTTTGATCGTCCCTTGCCATAACGATTGGTCGTATCACAAATTGTTTCAGACAAAAGTTTTAGGTAATGTTTACAAGACTAACGACCGCTTTAAACCGATTCGATATTATGCCTATTAAGGAAGGTATGATTTTCTTTGTCTTCGAAACCCCATTTTTTGCACCCCCTGGGCCAACGGTTGGTGATATCAAAAAACTTTACTTAGATACGTTTTAGGCCCTTACCCAAAGAATAGTAGGAACGGTAAATTAATTCGATATTTTACTTAATAACAATATTTTGGTTTTTCGAAAAAGTCGCCCCATTTAACGGGCAAAATCGAACCACGGGGGTGGCCCTATGGTCCGATTTTTCCCATTAACGAACTCGACCGAGAGTTTGGGTCATTATATTTTATGTATCAATTTGAAAATGACTGGCGCAAAATTACGGCAGTTATCGTGTCCACAAGAAAGTGAAGCATACACATATAAATAAAATTTTGAACTGACGGTGGTTTTAAAGTCTAAGGGATGTGAAACGCGAGGATACGTCGAAATTTTCCCCAAGTCGAATCATGGTACTCATTACAATAAGTAGCTTTGTTATGAAATATACCTAAAACGAGTAAAAACACAATACACGTACTATTTTATAACATGGAATATACGCTTTGGAGGTGCAGAGGATTACTTCACCTCGCTTCTCGTTCAGGTTTTGACATTTCTCGAGACTTTGCGGGGGGGGAAAAATATTTTTTTCTGATCGGTATATAATACATACATTAAATAGATGAGATCAGAAATGGACAGTTATGCTTTACATAGATAAAAAACACACGAACTGCCCCAGCATTTGCCAGGATGGATCGTGGGAAATTGTACGCAAAAATTTTATCGGAGAAGCATAAAAAAAAACAGAATATATAAAATATATTTTTTAAAAAAAATGCGATGAAAATCTACAGTATTAAAATATAAATAAACATGAAAATTAAATTAATGAAAATAATAATTACAGAATATAAAATTCAAAAGACGTTAATGATATTACTTGCGTATACGCTTAACGGGATACAAATAGTATTAAACAATTTATCCAAAGTGATATTGTTTCTGTAAAAGAAATTTTATATTAACTACATGCTTTTTTTAAATTGACCGAATGATTATATTCGGTAAAAACAGCACCGGAAGCATAATTTCGTAAGCCGAATTGTGTCGCCTTACGTGAAATGGATATTTGGTTAAAGTATTAGCGTTCTCGATAAGTCTTTCGGTCACCGTCCTGATGTAAGAATTTAGTTAACATACATATATCGGCCAGAAAATCCAAAGTTGTGACAAACTAGATGCAATGCACTAAACAGGGCGGTCGACTATGGGCCGAAATTCAACGAAATTCCACAAATATATATATTCGTAACATCGAAAAAAGTAATCGATGAATTACAATATATTAAAACGCAGCAGATATATTATCGGATAGATGTTTATAGTACTGAACGCGTTAAATTAATAATGTTAAAAAATAAAATAAATAAAATAAAATTAGAAATTAGTCGGTACATTTAATGAAACGGCAAATAAACTTATCAAGCGTGATACGCCACACACGAAACCATTACAGGATTAACATTTACTACGATTAATTAAAACTAATTCAAAAATTTAAGTAATCTGAAAATGTATAAATTAAGTTTTCAACATTCATATAACGATGAAATGTTTTATTAAATTTCAGATTTGTAAACATTAGTTTTATTTCATTAAAACGTACAATGGGTAGGGGGCGTAACAGACAATAAAGAATAAATATTATGAAGTAACCTTTACGCTTCTCATAGAAAAATCTATTGAGTAATATTTCTTCGCTTAGCGATACCAACGACCACCACTGTCCGGCTTTGAATTATTATTATAATTAGATAATATCCCCTTTAAATTACAAACTTTTCACGATCCGGATTTATTAATCGCACGCCCAAGTTAGAATAGAAAAAAAAAATTTGTTGCGATGAACCATCAACTACAACCGATTTACATAACATGCATAAACTACACGATTAAGGAAACCCCTTAATACAAATAATTTTTATCGTACGGCTATCACAGGCTTTTTTATTTAAATTTGACGGTAAACGTATATACAATAAAATAAATAAGCTTCATCGCCGCAAAGTTTATAATCGTTCCATTAAAATTATACACGTACGCAAACATTAAATTGCATTATGACGATTGCGTGTCACTGATGCTTTAACCGCGATCATGTTTTCTACAACGTACTGTAATTCACTTTAAGGCGATGTCGTATTAAGTCATAATCGATTAATTCGCTTGCATTACAGATAAATCTAAAACGATTACGTTCACGGTATTAATTTATATAATTTTAAAAAGAAAATAGGACTAATCGGTTGATGTTTCATTAGTTTTGAATAGAGGGAAGCACAGAATGACAACCTGTTTCACGAATCATTATCTGCCAGTATTTTTCCTCGTATGTAACCGATTAAGAATTACATTTTTTAACGCTTTAGCACCTTATTCTCTTGTAAAAAAAAGGGAAATATATTTCATACATAATTTTTCACCTCATATAAAATAGTAAGATTTCAGGGCTTTTCGGCTGAAGGTACTTTCTGATTATGATTAAACGGAGGCCACATGTTTTCAAAAGCAAGAAAGTAAAAAAAAAATTCCGATCAATTACGTCAGAGATAAAACTAAATATAATGAAACAATTCGCAGAGAAAAAGAAAACAGTCTCGTCGATTAAAATAATAACTTTTAACAATAATTCAATCATTAGGAAAATAAATTATTTTTCTTTTATCGGAACAATTGAAATTATGAAAAAGAGGATAATAATGTTTTTCGAATATTTCAATAAACGTATTTTTACCTTAAGTGTGTAGTCCTAGCAGCTGTTGGAAGTTATAGTAATACGGTTTACAATAAATCAGCGTATATCCTTGAGTCAACAGAATTTACGAACTTTCTTTTTATATTATATCCCTGCGTTCACTAAAGGTAAAAGAAAATTAAAACGGGTGTATTTTTTTAAGCATCCACGAACACAACCAAAATCGACAACATTAATAACAACAAAGAAAAAGACAAACAAAACAATTATTCGTTATCTACGCTCAATTTTTAAAAGTTCGGTGTAAAAAATATGAACACAGTTCGTTCGATCGTTCGCGTAAAAATGTAGTAGGCTTGTACAATAAATGTGTATTTAAAAATACAATAAAAAAGATTATAAAAAACTTCACTTATATCACTAAAAATATATATATAATTAAATAAAAAAATCAAAGGCACTGTTATAGTTTTTAAATATACTGTAAAGAATATAACAAACAACCGGCAGACACAACTAAATAAAACATACGTGAGGCACCGTATAAAAAGGCACAACTTAACGTCGAGTCCGGTCTAAGCAAGACTGACCTCAGGTACTGGCGGCAAACTAGTCCCAGGTTTGCCAACATTAAATTCCCTTTCAATTAATAAAATATACCTCTAATTCCCTTTCATTGACCGTCAGAACATTTTTATACCACTGTGACGCTTTACTCCAGTATTAATGAAAAAAAATATATATATATTTAAATAAGTTGTATTAGGTAAGAATTCATTTTTTTTATATAATTATTTAAACGATGAATGATTGCCGTGATAATTAAAAGGCACTCAATCGCTTTTGTTATAAATTTAATATTAAATTTAAGTAATTAAGACGAATAACACAAAATCATAAATTTTAAAAAGATAAAGTATTAGGTACATGAAAGGGATATATAAATAAACATTACAAGATTATACGTAAATTTAACAAATCTTTAATTTAAAAGTAATCCTCGTTTTATCATTACGTCAGATGTTTTATGTCAGTGCTACCGTAACTGCCACAAAGCAATTGGAAAATGTACTCCGAGGATTACACGGCAAATAAATTTATTTAACCTTCTTTTCAGTCGCTGTAACGTGGTTCTACTTCTACAGAATACGTAAACTAAAATAGTAGGGCCTCTTATAACCGAAGTAATTGGGGATGTTGCCCGCTCGAATAACGGAATCCGCGATTAACAGAGACCTAAGTTTCCATGCCTGCCCGCAACGAAACGGCATCATATAAAACATCCTGTATAAGTTTCTTCAGCGTAGATCGTGTATTAAACAGTTTTTCGGACAATTTTGAACAGAATTCTTAATGTTTTTTTCGTTCAGTCGCCGATTGTTTCTCCAACAACATACTTAAAAGCAATTTTTTTTAATCGAGTCTCCGGTATTTAATCTTTTAAACGCTTCTAATTTTTTATCCGTTGACACTGCCACCCCCGTTTACGTTTTGTATTAGTAATATCGTCGCTACAACTTGCAGTTATAACAATATCCAAGGTTAATGGTATGTAACTTCGGTTACTACCAATTCTTGGAAAGTGCAGGCCAAAGAAGAACGAAGAGGTCTTCGGAAGAAGAAGAGGGAGAAGATGAAGATGAAGAAGAAGGAAGACCAGCCACTCGTCTCAACATCACGGACTGGAGTCCGGAACAGAGCCCAGCAGAGATGCGTCCTGAAGGGCAGCCATACCAGAAGCGGATGAAGAGCTTCTACACAACCTCTCCTTTTCAAAACTTACAGTAAGATAAAATAACCCAGCAATTGCGACTCCTCCGGAAAAGGGGACGCATTGCTCCCTCCTTACAGCTAGTGCCCCGTTGTGGCGTATTCCTGCTAGCCTATTAAAGAGTTAGCACCGAAAGGACTTCAGTGGACGGTCTGAAGGGGAATTAAGTCGGGAGGACAGGCTTTATAAGCCTAGCCTTCCGCGGTCGGCCCGTAAAATGGGTTCGATAACGCTGGTTTAACAACGGATTGGAATGCAATTAAATCCGTCCTTAAAACACTAAATAATAATAAACAAATCTTGAAAAAATTAGACCCGCTATTTAAAATTAACCCTTTTAAAAAAAACAAGCCCGATTAGAATGATCCAGCAGCAAGGGACTCTGTCCAGGTTCTGCGAATGGAGAAGGGAGTAATAAACTCCTGCCAACTTTGCATTCCATTCCATTATAACAATAACCGCGATACAGTAAATAACACAACACACTACAGCTACTACACTTTATTACAGTACAGCAGATACACACTCACAAAACGTAGACCGATCTTTACGCATACAGTAAGATAACAGAAACTAAAGAGAACTTATTGTTCTGCTTTACTGCACGCGCTGTAAATACATAATACCTGTTGCTACGCGATAGTAATTGCGTACAACGAATAATAATCTTCAGTAATAGGATGTAATGAAATACGTACGTGAAGTAAACGGCAATTCGGTAATTTATTTTTTTTCTAGCTTTATTGTACTTTAGACTTTTTGTACCCGAGGCTAATTATGGATTTAATGAATGATTTGTAGCGTATTGAGAAGATGCCGTGCCTAAGCGGGATTCGAATCCGCAATCGCCGGATGAAAGGCCGAGACGCTCCTCGACCACGGCGGCCGGTCATCTCGGTTAAGGGAGGTCCTACTGTATGTAGAATCCGAGCGTAGTTCGGAAAGAACTGAGGGAGACTACGCTACGTAGTTGGCAACAGCGTGGGACAATGAGACGACGGGCAGAGTCACGTTTGACTTCTTCCCAAATGTTACGGAGCGGATGGGTTTGAAGTGGCAGGATTGGGATCATTTCACCTCCCAATTCCTGTCAGGGCACGGTAATTTTAATAAAACGCTGTATGATCTCGGGCTCAAACAGAGCCCGCTCTGCAGAGAGTGCGGTGTCGATGAGACGAGTTCCCACGTCTTGTTCGACTGCGGGAGATATGAGGACATTCGCGCATCGGCGCGAGAGAAATATAGGGACATCGGGGTGAATTTTGGACGGGCCCGCGATATGGTGGGCAGTAAGGCAGCGTGTAGAATATTCACTGAGTTCGCCCGCGAACTGGGTGTTCTCCGCAGTTGAAGGGGGTTAACCATGGCCTGTCTTCCTTAGTATTAAGTTAGGTTAAGGCACATTAATTGTAAATTTTTCTAGTTTTAGCACTACCGCTGAAGCAAACAGGACACAGGACGAATCTTGGTGGACGACAGGTCGGGTTGCCACGTTGTGGAAGACTTCTGGGCCTGATGGCTGAGGTGGTATTACATACCCGGGCGGACTACACCACCATGCACACGAGCACATACAACAACATTTATCGGACTAGTCTGCTAGCCCGATAGAACTCCAGTCCGCCTGGTCAACACTACACTCTTCCCCAGGCCGGAACAACACATATAAAAACACAAAAACCCATAAAAATTAAAAAAAAAAAAAAAAAAAAAAAAAAAAATACAAAACCCAAAAATAGTTATACATTATCACACTAACCGGCCTGGTAACACAACTTACAATTTTCTCTATCCTACTTTCTTCTCTTTCTTTCTTCCTGACTGGGACTCCGAAGCTAAACGTGCTTGCTCTCGAGCGGGCTCGGCTAGTTAGGAGCCCTTGGGGAAGTTTTTCCAAGTCTCTGGTCATGCTGAGAGGTACCTCCACGTGGTCTCCGCTGGGCAACGGCGTCTCCCTTCTTAAAGTAAGGTTAGGGACTGTCTTTGTTTTGTGTAAGAAGGCCGGCTACTTTCCTAGCCGGCCGAGTAAATGTAGAATCACGTAGTTTTGATGTGGCAAGCCTAGCTTGCATTTTGCTTGAGACGACGGCTAAACTTTGATGAGGCGTGGCTGGCGAATTGGTAGTGGCGTTCGCTGGATGGGGTGCAATACTCTTGGCCCAACGCGGGAGATGAGTTTTGTACTCAGGTGCCCGGGGGTCAGGAGTGCGCACCGGGTCGGAAGACGTGTATGTAGAATCCGTGGCGTAATTAAAAAAAGTTGTAATATTAGCAAATTCTTACAAAATATAGGTAATCGTACGCAACAATAAATTTAACAATTCGACCTCCTTATTCTATACAACTGTAAACAAAAACATTTCTACGTAATACAAAAAAAAACCTACTTGCAATAAAATCAAAATTAAATGTAAATATGAATAATTTATCTGTTTATTATTATTATTTTATAGCAATTCCATCTGTTTATGAACTTATTTTAAGTTACTTTCTTTCATACACTGAAGAAAATGAAAAACAAACTAATAAACGACAAATCAGGAGTAGATGCACATAAAGACTAATATTTAAAGTAATAACTAGTCGGTCAGGGCCTTGGTACCCCGCAGTGTTCGTTACCCTGATCGTTGTGAGCATAACACTGATAAATAATAATTAAAATATTCAGGGTCTATAGAAGCCAGAAAAAGGAATTAAATTATAAAAGAAAATACGGTAATTAAAGTACACACACCCTTGACGATAAAAAATTCATAACGTATTTCTGCCGCCACGGTGATAGAAACGTAATATTAAAAGGATTAATCTGATTTTTTTTTTTACCGATCATCTTTATTCGGCAACTTTACCTCAAAGGGTGATAGGGTCTCGGTCTACGGCACAAAATCTTCCCAGGGATAACACGGATGTATCCTGCAAATTTAAAAGCGATCGGTCGGTCGGTTTTCGCGTGATGCCAGAACAAACGGACAAACACAAACTTCGACGTTCAGATATTTACGAATCGAATGTTAAAAAAAATTTATAATAATTTTCATCTTTAAAGAACGATTAAAAATATAATTTTTTATCTTAATTATTAAAAGAAAAAATTAAATGTAAATAAATAATACATTTATTTATTTGTAATATAACATCGTTAAAATAAAATCTAGAAAACAGAAAAATCTGTTAAAAATATCCCCGTATATGGCAACACTGATTTTAACGAGTCAACAAGTCTACACTATGTACTGATGGGAATTAACGTTAATTTTTCACGAGTCAGAAACCACACTGTTTCTAATAAACAATAAGTATTCTTTTAACACTTTACCCCTTATCTTTCGTCGCTTGTAAATAAAAACAACTTTTGTATAGATAAATTAATAACGCAATAATATCCATCAATTCTTAAATTAGATATATAACGGTACTTAAACTTGTCAAACGATATTTATATAACGTATATTAATAACTAAAATTTAATTATTTATTAATACCTCTTAAATGTAACGTAAATAACAAACTGTAATTTCTTCCTTACAGTAATAATTTTGTTACGCGATAATAAAATAAGAATAAAGATAACCGAAACGTACATAAAGAAACCGCTAGATAAAAAAGATTACAAAACGCGCGAAAACGTTTAAAAAACCGAAGAAACAATTTTAATGTAAATTATTATATATATGTAAATAATAATACGATTAAAAAAATAAACAACGATTTAAGAAGAAAAATTTAACGCAAATCACAGCGGCATTAACAGACGTAATTTAGTTTTATTTTTATTCTGTAAATATTCACTGAAACAATGAAGTCAATTTACATGAAAAAATTGAAATACCTTACATTAAAAAAAAAAATAATAAAAAAAAAATGAATAAAATCCACGGTTATAAATTAATTTCAACAAATGACCAATAAACGGTAACTTATATTTAATCGGTTACCTAACTTATTTGCTGATAAGATAGAAGTTTTTAATAACTCTGATCATAATAAAATTCGCGGTGATTTTCATTTTATACCTGAAACCTTTCTCGTTTCATTATCAGATCAATCTTTAAAAAGAAAATCGGGAAAGTAGTGTGACTCTGGCTACCGAGGGCTTTAACCCTCGGCAGACTACCATTCCGGAAGAGAATTATTTATAAGCCCTTGGTTTTAATAATTTCATGGATTCCCTACGGCATACTTTCGACGAATTATACAATTTCACTATACAGTTCATTATACAAGGCTAAAAAATTAAGTGCGACCAAACGCAAATCAGAAACGCTAAGCTACCGGACAGAAATTAATTATGAGAAAAACTTTACCTACCGTTTGCGTAAAATTTTGATAAACTCATGAGGTCCTCCGTATTTCCCTACCTCTTTGACCGCTTCGTGACTAAATAATTAAACGGCATCAATCCCCCGTATAAAAAATAACTGCGTCTAATTTACCCGAATCGGTCCATCCGGTCGGGAGATATTACGCAAAAACAAGCCTATATCCCGAATTTTTCAACGGTAAAATGGTGTACTACGGTTAGAGGACGTCATGAACCGTCGAGATCGGCAAAAAAACCTCAAAAGCAAAATTCTACCCGCTTAGCCGCATTCTCACATATCGTTTAACTAACAGGGAGAGTAAAAACAGAGAAAAAATAATTCACCCTTTTTATACTATTTTAACCTAACACAACTTTACAGTCATGCGAAACACAGAAAAAGGTATTGCAAATATATCCTATTGCCTATAACGATGTCCTTGTCGAATTTTGACGATTATCATCGTACTGCATTCTACTTACTAGCAATATTATAATTTTTATTTCAATCGATTGTATCGTTCTTATTAATGTAATCTTTTTACCTTATTTTCACATTCTATTAAAGCTTACATTAGGTTATGGCTAATCGGTTTTGATAGAAGTTTCTTTCTTTTGAGAGAATATTCCTAATATTTATAAACCTGTATACATCTAAATTTCTCAAATGAATTATACATAAAAACGTAAGTAGGAGAATAAATAAAGAAGGAACTACTTTAAAAAATAACTGTTCCGCGCGTTAAAACATTTAAATAAGAAAATGTGTGCGTTAATTAAAAGTAATAATACATTAAAAGTATAATGACGAGATGGAAATGGGAACTAAAAAAAAGATTAATACAAGTACTTTAACTGCTGCAGAATATATATATATGTTCCATTATATATATATATATATATATATATAATAACTTTTGTTGCTGCTATCGCGGATAATTGTCAGTAAGACAAAGGCATCCATCGTCGGCAAATCAATTTCCTTCTGAGGTAACTACGTCGACCACCGGAGCGAAATATTTAATAACTTTTTTTTTTATAAATAGAATTTCGTCCTCGGCTAAAAATGACTTCACACATTTTGCCACTGTGCTTAACAAAACAAGATTTCCAATTTTATTTTAAAAATAATTCCCGACTGAATTCGTTGCGATTTAAAAATTCTCGTGCGACTAGAATATCATCGGTCAAAAAACGCTAAAATTGGTTTATTTTTTTAACATAGTTTATCGAGGATAAATTTCTGTTACCGAATGAAATCTTATAGACCGCCGATAAAAGTAGGGGAGAGGGTTGAAACAACATCGCCTTAATTTTATATCGTAATTATGTAAAAATATTATTTTGCTTCATATCAATCGGCAAAATACAACTAGCAGTTATATTTTTTAAACGGTATTACGCTTTCGATAAAAAATCGTTCACAAGTGCAGTACAGGCCATTCTTATTTCCAAATTAATGATTAAACGAAGATATTCGAAATTAAATAGTAATTTAATTTTATTTATTTGGAAATGTTTCAGTTATTTGCCGATTTACCCGTTAACAAATAATAATCAACATAATGATAAAAAAGTACGGATACTCTTAAATAACCTATAGAGAGTTAAATGAAAAAATTAACTGTAGTAAATGGTAATACCTCGAAGCGATAGATTTTTCGATGAGATCACCAAACTCCTGGACGCGCATTAAAAAATAATCATTTTTACGCAAAAAATTACGGAAAGTTCAACAATCCTAACCGAAATGGCTGTCGTTTAATATTTTTTACACAGCAAGTTTCGAAAGTAGAACTACTATGACTTTCAAAACCGATTTTTGAAAGGTAACTTTTTGTCGGTAACTTTAGTTACCGACAGTGAATCGCTAACAAATAAAATTTAGCGAACGGTCCTACGTCAAAACGACCTATTTTTCGGTACAAGACGATTAGTCGGGGATGCGTTGTAGGCCGCTTTTAAAATTGGATTTAATATCAAATGGACGTCACTTCGGTTAGGGTTGTCGTAGCCCCAAACCTTTTTCGTCCGCAGTTCATTTTTCAACGCCCTTTAAAATAATAATGCAACCCTATTTTTTACATTTAAAATTTTTCAGTCGTCTCCTCGCTATTATTATATATATTAATAAAATTAAAACAAACAATATAAATAACTACCGTTATAGATGATTATAATAATAATACGTGTACCTAACGGCTAAATTGTAAACCGAAATCCCAGTTTGTGGGGATTAGACTATATTTAACATCTAACAATACTCTGAACCAACAGAACAGCTGTTTCAGTTTATCGACGACAGCGGTCAGACGCTATTCACTGTGTTACTTAATAGTAAGCGGTAACCTAGCAACGATACTTAACGGAATAACAATTCCTCCTCTTCAATAGTTGAAACCGCTCGCTCGCTTTATCATTCAACGACGGCCATGATCGACAGCATAATGAATTCGGTGAACTTTATTTTTAAAGCCTATTCAACCGATCAAAATTACATTTCATATAATTATACGTTTTAACATCTAAAATTAATAGAATTCACGTATGTCGCGAGGATAAAAATAATAAAAATAACCGCTCTATAAATAAATTCTATACTCTTTTTATTCGACTTGAGTCGAATTGAGACTTTGACTCGAATTGAGAACACTTAACGATTTATTTAATGCTAAACAAAGTTATGAAAACGTTTAGATTTAATATCGAAAAAAGTAGATCAAAACTGTTACATGATTTAGCGAAAGAACTCCTACTGCAAGTGCTGAAACAAAGAACACAGTAAAACAAAAAAAAAGAAAAGAAGACAGTCGGATAAACGATAATTCGAGTATTATTATTACATAAAACATAATAAATCACTTCAATAACACCTTAAAAAAATAGACGGTTGAATAAGAATGGCCTATTTAGTTTAATTTTTTATTAAACTAATTTTTTTTTTTGTCTTCAGTCATTTGACTGGTTTGATGCAGCTCTCCAAGATTCCCTATCAAGTGCTAGTCGTTTCATTTCAGTATACCCTCTACATCATACATCCCTAACAATTTTTTTTACATATTCCAAACGTGGCCTGCCTACACAATTTTTCCCTTCTACCTGTCCTTCCAATATTAAAGCGACTATTCCAGGATGCCTTAGTATGTGGCCTATAAGTCTGTCTCTTCTTTTAACTATATTTTTCCAAATGCTTCTTTCTTCATCTATTTGCCACAATACCTCTTCATTTGTCACTTTATCCACCCGTCTGATTTTTAACATTCTCCTATAGCACCGCATTTCAAAAGCTTCTAATCTTTTCTTCTCAGATACTCCGATCGTCCAAGTTTCACTTCCATATAAAGCGACACTCCAAACATTCACTTTCAAAAATGTTTTCCTGACATTTAAATTAATTTTTGATGTAAACAAATTATATTTCTTATTGAAGGCTCGTTTCGCTTGTGCTATTCGGCATTTTATATCGCTCCTGCTTCGTCCATCTTTAGTAATTCTACTTCCCAAATAACAAAATTCTTCTACCTCCATAATCTTTTCTCCTCCTATTTTCACATTCAGCGGTCCATCTTTGTTATTTCTACTACATTTCATTACTTTTGTTTTGTTCTTGTTTATTTTCATGCGATGGTTCTTGCGTAGGACTTCATCTATGCCGTTCATTGTTTCTTCTAAATCCATTTTACTCTCGGCTAGAATTACTACATCATCAGCAAATCGTAGCATCTTTATCTTTTCACCTTGTACTGTTACTCCGAATCTAAATTGTTCTTTAACATCATTAACTGCTAGTTCCATGTAAAGATTAAAAAGTAACGGAGATAGGGAACATCCTTGTCGGACTCCCTTTCTTATTACGGCTTCTTTCTTATGTTCTTCAATTGTTACTGTTGCTGTTTGGTTCCTGTTCATGTTAGCAATTGTTCTTCTATCTCTGTATTTGAACCCTAATTTTTTTTAAATGCTGAACATTTTATTCCTGTCTACGTTATCGAATGCCTTCTCTAGGTCTATAAACGCCAAGTATGTTGGTTTGTTTTTCTTTAATCTTCCTTCTACTATTAATCTGAGGCCTAAAATTGCTTCCCTTGTCCCTATACTTTTCCTGAAACCAAATTGGTCTTCTCCTAACACTTCCTCCACTCTCCTCTCAATTCTTCTGTATAGAATTCTAGTTAAGATTTTTGATGCATGACTAGTTAAACTAATTGTTCTGTATTCTTCACATTTATCTGCCGCTGCTTTCTTTGGTATCATGACTATAACACTTTTTTTGAAGTCTGACGGAAATTCCCCTTTTTCATAAGTATTACACACCAGTTTGCATAATCTATCAATCGCTTCCTCACCTGCACTGCGCAGTAATTCTACAGGTATTCCGTCTATTCCAGGAGCCTTTCTGCCATTTAAATCTTATAATGCTCTCTTAAATTCAGATCTCAGTATTGTTTCTCCCATTTCATCCTCCTCAACTTCCTCTTCTTCCTCTATAACACCATTTTCTAATTCATTTCCTCCGTATATACCTCTTCAATATATTCCACCCATCTATCGACTTTACCTTTCGTATTATATATTGGTGTACCATCTTTGTTTAACACATTATTAGATTTTAATTTATGTACCCCAAAATTTTCCTTTACTTTCCTGTATGCTCCGTCTATTTTACCAATGTTCATTTCTCTTTCCACTTCTGAACACTTTTCTTTAATCCACTCTTCTTTCGCCAGTTTGCACTTCCTGTTTATAGCATTTCTTAATTGCCGATAGTTCCTTTTACTTTCTTCATCACTAGCATTCTTATATTTTCTACGTTCATCCATCAGCTGCAATATATCGTCTGAAACCCAAGGTTTTCTACCGGTTCTCTTTATTCCGCCTAAGTTTGCTTCTGCTGATTTAAGAATTTCCTTTTTAACATTCTCCCATTCTTCTTCTACATTTTCTACCTTATCTTTTTTACCCAGACCTCTTGCTATGTCCTCCTCAAAAATCTTCTTTACCTCCTCTTCCTCAAGCTTCTCTAAATTCCACCGATTCATCTGACACCTTTTCTTCAGGTTTTTAAGCCTCAATCTACATTTCATTATCACCAAATTATGGTCGCTATCAATGTCTGCCCCAGGGTAAGATTTGCAGTCAACGAGTTGATTTCTAAATCTTTGTTTAACCATGATATAATCTATCTGATACCTTGCAGTATCGCCTGGCTTTTTCCAAGTGTATATTCTTCTATTATGATTTTTAAATTGGGTGTTGGCAATTACTAAGATATACTTCGTGGAAAACTCTATAAGTCGGTCCCCTCTTTCATTCCTATTGCCCAGCCCGTATTCACCCAATATATTTCCTTCCTTGCCTTTTCCAATGCTTGCATTCCAATCTCCAACTATTATTAAATTTTCATCTCCTTTTACGTGTTTAATTGCTTATTAAACTAAATAGGCCATTTTTATTTTAAAGTACAAAAAACATCTGAGAAACATCAGATAAAAAAATTCTGATGTAAAATCATAAAAAAAAACTTCCTTGAAATTTTTATGTAAATAATAATTCAAAACTGAAATCTATAAAAAATAGAATATTGATTTCTACTATTGCATTTTTAACAGCGCCGGTCACCCTGGTTTCGTACCTACCTGTTTAATAAACTCCAAAATCTGTCACCGCTCACATCTCTGTTTACTAAATAACCGGCTCAAAATAAATAGTAATAAATATCTTAATAGCTGTTATTTCATTAGGTGTAACTGAAACGCTAAAAACAACCTATATTTCAATCGGTCTGATAAATAAAGCGATTTTTTAGAAATGCTTTGCCATAATTGGAAATCGACAGAGCTAGCATTTAAAGTAATAATTTATTTCGCGATAAATAAATAAGATTTTTTTTATTCCGACAGTATTTAAAAATACACGACGATATAGTTATTATATCACGTTAGATTATATATTGTATTAATTTTAGTACGCTGAAAAGTTTCCAAATACTCCTGTTCCCCACCGCAATGCGGTTTGAACTCTTATCGAAAAATTTCGGGCAACTCTGTTTAAGATGCCGGTCGAAGCGGAAAACCGCTTAACTAAACGAACAGAAGCCGCTTGATATTTTGGATGCTATTGCCGAAAGTCGATCAAGATTGACGCGAAAGTTAGCACAGCAACAAGATATCGAACTTTCTACCGCACGTAAAGCTGTAAGAAAAGAACTGAAAATTTTACCCTTCAAAGTAATGCGTGTTCAAGAACCGAAACCTACAGATCGTACCAAAAGACTAAATTACTGTCAACGGTTTAAACGTATTACTGACCGACAATCCGTAGATATCCTCCAAATTACGTTTTTTTACAGATGAAGCGTAGTTTCATCCGGGGTGGTACATTTATTCCCAATTTACACAATTGCGGTCGACAAATAACCACCGTGAATTACCACGAACCAAAAATGGGAGTCCGGGTCGATGCGAGTAGAACGCGCTTTGCGGATCCAATCGTTTTTTGTTGAAAATACACTTAATAGTGATCGTTACTGTGCTGTTTTAACAAACATTCATCGGTCGATTAACAGAAGTAGAAATCAATCACAGTCGGTTCCTACAAGACGGCTCCACAGCGCACACGGCTAACAGGTCGATGACTTTTTTACGAAATGTCTTCGGTGAACGAATCATTTAGAGGGGTTTGTGGCCTACACGATCGCCCGATCCGAATCCTCCTGAATCCTTTCAACGGGGGAGGGGCAGCGAAAGAAGCGATGTATCGCAACAGACCACGCACGATTGACGAACTAAAAACCGCAATAACGGCATACGTACGAGACATTCCAGTAAAGAAGCCGATTAATGTGTTTGAGAACAAACTGAATCGTGTGCAGCGTTGTATAGACGTTGGAGGAGGTCATTTTCAACACCTTTTATAAACGATTTCGGTTACTATAATATCCGTTTCTATAAAATAACGAAAGAAAAATACAAATTAATAATTAAGAAAGTTTCATCATTACGCTTCAATAATTCAAGCGACTTTCCGAACATACTGTGATATACACAACGGGTATATTTGCTAATCCATACGTAAAAAAAAGAACTGGCGTTTTCCCAGTTGGATCGTGGAACGTAGAGGAAAACCTTGATCAGAGCGACATCATCAAATAAACAATTAATTATAAAACAAAAAATAGTAAGAGTCAGTGTTATTTTGTAAACATATGTAACCGTATTAAATATAAATAACTACAAAATAATTCACAATTCAGATTACGCTATTATCTCGAACGCATATTTAACAGTACGTTGAACGATGCAGATAATAGTTTGTTTTTTTTTTAAACTACTTTTACAACAATTGCTAACATGTACAGGAACCAAACAGCAACAATAACAATTGAAGAACATAAGAAAGAAGCCCTAATAAGAAAGGGAGTCCGACAAGGATGTTCCCTATCTCCGTTACTTTTTAATCTTTACATGGAACTAGCAGTTAATGATGTTAAAGAACAATTTAGATTCGGAGTAACAGTACAAGGTGAAAAGATAAAGATGCTACGATTTGCTGATGATATAGTAATTCTAGCCGAGAGTAAAAAGGATTTAGAAGAAACAATGAACGGCATAGATGAAGTCCTACGCAAGAACTATCGCATGAAAATAAACAAGAACAAAACAAAAGTAATGAAATGTAGTAGAAATAACAAAGATGGACCGCTGAATGTGAAAATAGGAGGAGAAAAGATTATGGAGGTAGAAGAATTTTGTTATTTGGGAAGTAAAATTACTAAAGATGGACGAAGCAGGAGCGATATAAAATGCCGAATAGCACAAGCTAAACGAGCCTTCAGTAAGAAATATAATTTGTTTATATCAAAAATTAATTTAAATGTCAGGAAAAGATTTTTGAAAGTGTATGTTTGGAGTGTCGCTTTATATGGAAGTGAAACTTGGACGATCGGAGTATCTGAGAAGAAAAGATTAGAAGCTTTTGAAATACGGTGCTATAGGAGAATGTTAAAAACCAGACGGGTGGATAAAGTGACAAATGAAGAGGTATTGTGGCAAATAGATGAAGAAAGAAGCATTTGGAAAAATATAGTTAAAAGAAGAGACAGACTTATAGGCCACATACTAAGGCATCCTGGAATAGTCGCTTTAATATTGGAAGGGCAGGTAGAAGGAAAAAATTGAGTAGGCAGGCCACGTTTGGAGTATGTAAAACAAATTGTTGGGGATGTAGGATGTAGAGGGTATACTGAAATGAAACGACTAGCACTAGATAGGGAATCTTGGAGAGCTGCATCAAACCAGTCAAATGACTGAAGACAAAAAAAAAACCACTTAATTTAAAAATTCTTCAACAAAGAGATATTGTTTAAGTAAAATAAATCTTTTATTTATGTTTTTAATAGTATAACGTCATGAAAATAACAAATAAGTAGAAATATTCTTGATACAAATTATTATTATAATTAGCTGTTTCTGATTAAAAAATTAAAACAACCGACATTTATGGTTACTTGAATAAATAAACTTTTCAAACGCTACATCGTAACTGGAAACCGATTTGCCGAACTCTTAAAAGTTAAACAGTTTCAAAATCATTTCATAATTCCCTAAAAATAGAATAAAACTAACCGCGTAGATATTTAATAATTAATAAAAAAGTAAAAATATTGAACATTTATATTATCTCTATTAATAAAATAATTTCCAATACTAATGGAATTCGATATAGATCGAATTATGTTTTAGTCTAGGTCGATATCGCGGTCCAATAATGTATCGGTTTTTCTGTTTCTTGTTTTACTTATACAGATCTACTAATACGAGTTATAATTACTATTTCAAAAGAATATTCCCGGTTGAGATTCTTATTTAGGGAAAGGTATGCGTTAAATTAAGATCAGGTCCCGCACATTACACGAAAAAATTGTTATTTAATACTACTTTAATTACAGTAAGTAAATTAAATTTTTTACATCGTTTTTTATTTTCAGAGTAGTAACATTTTTTTTGGATCGAGGTCAACAGGTAGGTATAGAGTTGCAATAATTGCATCTATTAGAAAAATTTTATTTCATTTATCAATGTTGATAACTACAGCTGTTGATCTACTTAAAAATACAGATGTGTAAGTGTTTATAAACGATGAAAAAACGTAAAGGTATTATAAATTAATCGGCCTAGTAATACATTTTGAAATAAATATTTCAATAAATTTTCATTAGAAATAAAAAAACCAGCAAATAATCTGGATCTAACATCAATTTGCATTAAATCGATGAAACGACAGGTGACAATAAAAAAAAATGTACAAAAATTTAATTCACCACACTCGACTGATTCTTTTATAAATCACGTATTCTTACAACAAATAACCACGAAAAGAAGAGAAAAAAGCAACAATAAAATTTCTGTAAACCGACCTTGAGATTCATCTTTATTTTATTATTACTATTATTATTACGATTATCATCGTCATCCTGATTTTTTAATTTTTTTTTTAAATTACTCTTTAAGTACCAAAACAATTTTCTTTCCCAACACCGACACCAAACGATTAAATTTCTAACAAAAAGTGATTAGGATAATCGTGGCAATTATTATAACCATCCTAGTGTGATATGCAACAACAATGTTACACCCAGAAACACATTAAAGCGTTAAAACTGAATTCTTTACTACACACCGATTTTTATTATTTTTTTTTTTTTATAATTCCGTTCGATAAATACCGTAACCGCCCGAATTTGCATAGTAATTAATGCCTATCGATCGATCGATCAAAATCTGTATAACCGATTAAAACCAAATTATTCAGCGATAAAAAATAATCAAATTAATCGGAATTTACCCCCTTCTACGAAAGTATTATATAATAATTTGTAAATTTTATTTTTTCTCAACAAAAATTTGGTTAAATTTTACTTCCACTGCTGCAAAAATCAAAAACTTTCGTAATCTGTCGTTCTTCAATAATTAGGAACTATTATTTAAAAACCCGTTTATTATTTTTTTTATAAAGCAAACGATGTTTTATTAGGTAATAAATTACCAAAACTTCTCGCCAATATATTTAATGCGCGATTAAAAGATCTTCATTTATAGAAGTCATATTACTCTATCGATGATCTTTTAAATGCATTTTTTAAACCTTGAATTTTTTGCGTTCCGTTGAACGCATTCGTAAAAATTTTCATTAATATTTTCTGAATTGTTGAGTTATTTTTTATATTTAGTACGTTCACGTATTTACGTTAACTTATTTCATATTTTAATGTATTAAAAGTAAACTAATATTGACTTTAATCGTAACTATTTTTTTAATTTTATAATTAACTGCGTGTATTTCGTGATGCTGTTCTGGACCAAGGCATTATTAATGACGGTTTCCTTAGATTCATTACAACGAACGGTGGTGCAGTCTTTCTTTTTTTACCCGTATAGCATATTTATAGAAGATTTTTGAGGAGGACATCGCAAGAGGTCTGAGTAAAAACGATAAGGTAGAAAATGTAGAAGAAGAATGGGAGAATGTTAAAAAGGAAATTCTTAAATCAGCATAAGCAAACTTAGGCGGAATAAAGAGAACCGGTAGAAAACCTTGGGTTTCAGACGATATATTGCAGCTGATGGATGAACGTAGAAAATATAAGAATGTTAGTGATGAAGAAAGTAAAAGGAACTATCAGAAATTAAGAAATGCTATAAACAGGAAGTGCAAACTGGAGAAAGAAGAGTGGATTAAAGAAAAGTGTTCAGAAGTGGAAAGAGAAATGAACATTGGTAAAATAGACGGAGCATACAGGAAAGTTAAGGAAAATTTTGGGGTACATAAATTAAAATCTAATAATGTGTCAAACAAAGATGGTACACCAATATATAATACGAAAGGTAAAGTCGATAGATGGGTGGAATATATTGAAGAGTTATACGAAGGAAATTAATTTAAAAATGGTGTTATAGAGGAAGAAGAGGAAGTTGAGGAGGATGAAATGGGAGAAACAATACTGAGATCTGAATTTAAGAGAGCATTAAAAGATTTAAATGGCAGAAAGGCTCCTGGAATAGACGGAATACCTGTAGAATTACTGCGCAGTGCAGGTGAGGAAGCGATTGATAGATTATACAAACTGGTGTGTAATATTTATGAAAATGGGGAATTTCCATCAGACTTCAAAAAAAGTGTTATAGTTATGATACCAAAGAAAGCAGGGGCAGATAAATGTGAAGAATACAGAACAATTAGTTTAACTAGTCATGCATCAAAAATCTTAACTAGAATTTTATACAGAAGAATTGAGAGGAGAGTGGAGGAAGTGTTAGGAGAAGACCAATTTGGTTTCAGGAAAAGTATAGGGACAAGGGAAGCAATTTTAGGCCTCAGATTAATAGTAGAAGGAAGATTAAAGAAAAACAAACCAACATACTTGGCGTTTATAGACCTAGAAAAGGCTTTCGATAACGTAGACTGGAATAAAATGTTCAGCATTTTAAAAAAATTAGGGTTCAAATGCAGAGATAAATTCAGAAAAACAATTGCTAACATGTACAGGAACCAAACAGCAACAATAACAATTGAAGAACATAAGAAAGAAGCCCTAATAAGAAAGAAAGGGAGTCCGACAAGGATGTTCCCTATCTCCGTTACTTTTTAATCTTTACATGGAACTAGCAGTTAATGATGTTAAAGAACAATTTAGATTCGGAGTAACAGTACAAGGTGAAAAGATAAAGATGCTACGATTTGCTGATGATATAGTAATTCTAGCCGAGAGTAAAAAGGATTTAGAAGAAACAATGAACGGCATAGATGAAGTCCTACGCAAGAACTATCGCATGAAAATAAACAAGAACAAAACAAAAGTAATGAAATGTAGTAGAAATAACAAAGATGGACCGCTGAATGTGAAAATAGGAGGAGAAAAGATTATGGAGGTAGAAGAATTTTGTTATTTGGGAAGTAAAATTACTAAAGATGGACGAAGCAGGAGCGATATAAAATGCCGAATAGCACAAGCTAAACGAGCCTTCAGTAAGAAATATAATTTGTTTATATCAAAAATTAATTTAAATGTCAGGAAAAGATTTTTGAAAGTGTATTTTGGAGTGTCGCTTTATATGGAAGTGAAACTTGGACGATCGGAGTATCTGAGAAGAAAAGATTAGAAGCTTTTGAAATGCGGTGCTATAGGAGAATGTTAAAAATCAGATGGGTGGATAAAGTGACAAATGAAGAGGTATTGCGGCAAATAGATGAAGAAAGAAGCATTTGGAAAAATATAGTTAAAAGAAGAGACAGACTTATAGGCCACATACTAAGGCATCCTGGAATAGTCGCTTTAATATTGGAAGGACAGGTAGAAGGAAAAAATTGTGTAGGCAGGCCACGTTTGGAATATGTAAAACAAATTGTTGGGGATGTAGGATGTAGAGGGTATACTGAAATGAAACGACTAGCACTAGATAGGGAATCTTGGAGAGCTGCATCAAACCAGTCAAATGACTGAAGACAAAAAAAAAAACTACTTAATTTAAAAATTCTTCAACAAAGAGATATTGTTTAAGTAAAATAAATCTATTATTTAAGTAGTATAACGTCATGAAAATAACAAATAAGTAGAAATATTCTTGATACATTATAATTAGCTGTTTCTGATTAAAAAATTAAAACAAACGACATTTATGGTTACTTGAATAAATAAACTTTTCAAACGCTACATCGTAACTGGAAACCGATTTGCCGAACTCTTAAAAGTTAAACAGTTTCAAAATCATTTCATAATTCCCTAAAAATAGAATAAAACTAACCGCGTAGATATTTAATAATTAATAAAAATGTAAAAATATTGAACATTTATATTATCTCTATTAATAAAATAATTTCCAATACTAATGGAATTCGATATAGATCGAATTATGTTTTAGTCTAGGTCGATATCGCGGTCCAATAATGTATCGGTTTTTCTATTTCTTGTTTTACTTATACAGATCTACTAATACGAGTAATAATTACTATTTCAAAAGAATATTCCCGGTTGAGATTCTTATTTAGGGAAAGGTATGCGTTAAATTAAGATCAGGTCCCGCACATTACACGAAAAAATTGTTATTTAATACTAGTTTAATTACAGTAAGTAAATTAAATTTTTTACATCGTTTTTTATTTTCAGAGTAATAGGTAACATTTTTTTTTGGATCGAGGTCAACAGGTAGGTATAGAGTTGCAATAATTGCATCTATCAGAAAAATTTTATTTCATTTATCAATGTTGATAACAACAGCTGTTGATCTACTTAAAAATACAGATGTATAAGTGTTTATAAACGATGAAAAAACGTAAAGGTATTATAAATTAATCGGCAAGTGTAGTAATACATTTTGAAATAGAAAATTTATTTTTTCTATTTCAATAAATTTTCATTAGAAATAAAAAAACCAGCAAATAATAATCTGGATCTAACATCAATTTGCATTAAATCGATGAAACGACAGGTGACAATAAAAAAAAAAATGTACAAAAATTTAATTCACCACACTCGACTGATTCTTTTATAAATCACGTATTCTTACAACAAATAACCACGAAAAGAAGAGAAAAAGCAACAATAAAATTTCTGTAAACCGACCTTGAGATTCATCTTTATTTTATTATTACTATTATTATTACGATTATCATCGTCATCGTGATTTTTTAATTTTTTTTTTAAATTACTCTTTAAGTACCAAAACAATTTTCTTTCCCAACACCGACACCAAACGATTAAATTTCTAACAAAAAGTGATTAGGATAATCGTGGCAATTATTATAACCATCCTAGTGTGATATGCAACAACAATGTTACACCCAGAAACACATTAAAGCGTTAAAACTGAATTCTTTACTACACACCGATTTTTATTATTTTTTTTTTATAATTCCGTTCGATAAATACCGTAACCGCCCGAATTTGCATAGTAATTAATGCCTATCGATCGATCGATCGATCAAAATCTGTATAACCGATTAAAACCAAATTATTCAGCGATAAAAAATAATCAAATTAATCGGAATTTACCCCCTTCTACGAAAGTATTATATAATAATTTGTAAATTTTATTTTTTCTCAAAAATTTGGTTAAATTTTACTTCCACTGCTGCAAAAATCAAAAACTTTCGTAATCTGTCGTTCTTCAATAATTAGGAACTATTATTTAAAAACCCGTTTATTATTTTTTTTATAAAGCAAACGATGTTTTATTCGGTAATAAATTACCAAAACTTCTCGCCAATATATTTAATGCGCGATTAAAAGATCTTCATTTATAGAAGTCATATTACTCTATCGATGATCTTTTAAATGCCTTTTTTAAACCTTGAATTTTTTGCGTTCCGTTCAACGCATTCGTAAAAATGTTCATTAATATTTCCTGAATTGTTGAGTTATTTTTTATATTTAGTACGTTCACGTATTCCTGAATTGTTGAGTTATTTTTTATATTTAGTACGTTCACGTATTTACGTTAACTTATTTCATATGTTAATGTATTAAAAGTAAACTAATATTGACTTTAATCGTAACTATTTTTTAATTTTATAATTAACTGCGTGTATTTCGTGATGCTGTTCTGGACCAAGGCATTATTTATGACGGTTTCCTTAGATTCATTACAACGAAAGGTGGTGGTCTTTCTTTTTTTACCCGTATAGTATATTTAACCTTTCTTGTGATTCGTATAATTTATTATTACTTACCGATAAGAATTAAAGATTTATGTATTTATTTAATAGATTTTATCGTATTTCTATTTACAAATATTATCTCAGCTTATCCGCATCGCACTTCGTCTTAAGTATTTCCTTTTTTAACTTACTAAAAAGGAACATAATACCAACTCTTTATCGCTTTTTTCTAATAATTTATTAATAAAATTTAGTTGAAAACTCGAACACTGTTGAACGAATAACTACTAAACCGAGTAAATGTAATACGAAAAAGTAAGTTATCAGACCGCTAAACCGGATACATGTATCGATTTTTGTTTTGCGAGTTTGACAAGGGAGTAATTTCTTGTTACAATATAAAACAGTAAAAAGATACTTTCTCGTATTTAACTTTTTTTTTTTGGAAAAAAGTTCAATAATGAAATAAAATCAGTAGAAAATATAACGTAAAGAAATCGTTGATTTCTTGATTTTGTATTATTATTATAATGAATCATCGTGATAACTGATTAAGCTTCATACGGCTGGGAAAAGAAACAACGAAATAATATATGATAATAATACGATAGCACCACTTATCGTAACGATTATAAATTTACGTCACATTTTATAGAAATCTCATTTATGCAAATCTGCTCACGTTACCGGCACGCAACTTTAATTCCTATATTTCAAGACTTTTTAATGTGTTAATAAGAATTAACATTTGCTAAAAAGAAAATGTTTCTGCAGGTAAAAGGTTTTCCTAACAACGATGCGATAATAAAATTATAAAGATAATCTTCGACATACGTGTAAATACACAGCTTACTATGTGCTTCATATTCTTATGAATACTGCAGAAAATAAACTGATAATTTAGTAAATACATAATATATTTTTAAATATAATAATTAAGTCAATAATTAAATTAATTACCTGTTCACGAACTACATTTTATTTAATAAAATGACCGATTCAAATTTTATTTATCTCTCAGGTAATTCATCATAAAACTACCAAAATGATTATTTTCCTAATGTGTACGTTGCAAACTGTTCAACTAGTGAACAATAAGCAACCGCCCCCCCCCACGGCCAATGGGGGATGAGGATGGATATGTATTACGTGTAAATGGGTAAATGGAGTGCAAACTAAGGCCGACCGTTCCTGAGACGAGTGGTAATTGAACCCCGACCAACAAAGTACACCGGTATCCGCTATCTAGTATTCAAAAGCGACTTGTTTTTACTAGGATTCGAACCTCAGATCCTTCGACTTCGAAAAACAGCTGTTAAAGAATCGATTTGTACCGAGTTAACCGCTAAACCGGACCGGGGGCTAAGTAACAATATTACCAAAATAAAGAATAATGTAGAAATAAATGTTACAAATATTAATTCACGAATATAAACGCAAAAATGCAAGGTTTATTTCTTCAGTAACAATGTTTATAACCAGACTGCTGTCCCCAAAGGCGATTTTCTTCGGAGGTCTACTTGCTTTGAGGTTCATTCGTCTCCGAGTTCTTAACGAGATATTTGGCCTCAAAGACAGCACCGACCAGAAATAGAAATAGTTTTAACAATCGCTAAAATATAACTAGAAATATATATAGTGATATAGAATAGAAATAGACGTAGTGTTCGCTTCAGAGTCAGCCCTCTGTTAAGCTTCAAAGGAAAATTTCCAGAAACGGATTATACTAATTGTTTCGACAAAAACCGTAAAGAATATAAAGAAATGTTCTACGTGTGCAAATATATTAAATACTCATATAAACATGAATCCGGAGACTACGTTTTAGAGCTATAGCTTGCGAAAAATTTCACCCGTATATGTGGTCCGAGGGTAAAATTAAACCGTACTGAAATTCTTAGAACTTCAATTAAGGAGTAAATCTGATTTTATTACACGGTTTTTGACCTGAAAATTGAATAAAATAGGTTCGAAAACGGCACGTCTACTTAAATTTTGAAAAAATTATTCTAAAAGTCAAAAAATTGGCGTCGCAGAACACAATTTTTAGGTTTGATGTAAATTGCCAGCGAGTAGTTTAATTACCAGTAAAGAAATCGAGTTTCGTTAGAAAATTTGAAGAGAACTTAATTTTCAAAATATCAGAGTCAGTAAGGTATGCAAAACACGAATTAAGGTAAGAAATTTAACTTTCATTAAAAACAAAACGGACTGAAACACGACAAAAAAATATTGTATTACAATTTTAAACCCGAACAAGAATCATTTCAATTTTGGAAAATATCTAGAAATTAAATAAATTACTAAAAATAAATAAGTGAATCACAAACTTACTGTAACAGTAAGTGTTAAAAAGGTTTCAGTGACATTTTTACGAAACAAAACATTAAGAATAGCCACCCAAGCATACTTAAATTAAACGGAATTATATGTAAACGATGAAAGAGGACATTTTAAATAATGTAACAATAAATTTGCGATACACTTTTATTAATTTATTTTAATAAAATATGTTGATTCTAAATATTCTCCAATATCGTTATGATTTTATGATCGGTTTAAAATTATGATACAGTATTTTTTCCGCGTTTCGGTTTGCTTTGTTTTTAATAAACGTCACGTTTGTTTACTTTTAGCCGACTTTATTTACGAAGTTTTATTTCAGAATTAGATTCTCTACAAATTTAAATTTCGCTGCAAAATTTTATTTGTTTACTGGAAATATTTCACTCGATTTAATATTCCTAGTGTAGATCTTTTAATGCATCAAGATTGTTTCGTATAATTTCGACAGTGTTGATAATTGTTATAATTCTTCATTTCTACTTACCGTTTGTTAAAATAGTAATTATTTCATACGACCTTGCAAACAGAAGCCCCTGTTATCGTTAGCTCAGGTGGACGTTAGGAAGTCGACTGATCGGTCTGCCTTGTGCGATTCTGTCGTTGGTAAATCTTACATTCAAATAATTCTTAACTTTTTGACAAAAACGAGAATCCCGTCGCGTTAAAAAATAATTTATGTAAAATCATTTCCTTCTCGTACGATGTTAAGAGATTAAATAGAAAATATATCCGTCCTAACCAAACCTTTCTCTTCTGTGCACGGTATACGAAAGTTTTCTTTCGACTCCGGGACTTATATTACTCCTCAGATCCCGTTACAATTCTTCTATAAAACGATCGTTAGCAGACATGTTGAAATAGAACTTTAGAAGTACCGATATCTTTTTGAAATGTTCTGTATTAATCTATCGCAATTAGTGCGAATAAGCCCCGTACTCTTCTGCTAAAATAGAAATTAAAAGTAAAACAAAACGTAAATTTTGTAAGGAAAATCGGGCCGACAAAACCTAAAAAGACGGTTTATAGATCTAGAAAAAAGGGATGTTTTAGTTATAACCGCGTGATTGGAATCAATTTTGAATAGCTGTAAGTGAAGTTGCGAGTATGGGAGAAAACGCACGGACCGAACTGCAAAAAGAGTACAAAGAAAAAAATTACCTACAGTAAAACTTAAAAATAAATCAATCGCTTCCATCGTCGTAAGAATGAAATACATTTATATAGGATGTAGATTAAGAAGCATACAAAATATCAGAATTTTAACGACAGTATTAATATCCGGAGGGATAAATAAGCAATTAATTGGGAAAAATAACGTTCCGCTGCATTTAATAAATGAATCGATCCAGAACTTCCCGTCTACAACATCGTGAACTTATGAGGTGGTAATCTCTTTTTAATATCCACTTTTATGAGTGAAAAAAATCTTATTACGATACAAAATTTTTACTTTAATTAGATTACATTCTATATATATATATATATATATATATATATATATATATATATAATGTACACAGGCACAGGCACACACACACACACACAACATTAAAAAAAAAAACTTCGGAACTAATTTTGAAACTGAAATTAACAAATATTATCTTTTAAAAGGCATCAAAAGAACTGAGCCTTGAAACAATAAATGCATACATATAAAATAATGATGTAAAGCATTCATGCTTAAAAAAAACCTTCGCGGATTAATATCATACAAATAACACGTTTGTATTCATGTTTATTATTACAGAATAGTAATAGCTACCAATAAAGAAAGATACTTAAGACAAGAGTTAAATTACTTTACCTTTAAAAAGTATGAGCACAACGGCCTTCAGTGAATAAACGATTAAGTCATCAATTTAAATATATATATATATATATATATATATATATAGTAATAACAACAACAAAAACAAATAAAAAGAGTAAATTATACAGGAAATAGTAATTATTACACTTAAAAAAATAATAATTTACATGTCTTTCACCACCCATTTTTTTTTGCAAAAAAAAGGATAATATTATTTCGTGAATAACATACATGTATATAAAGTAAATAGAAAAGTTATGAATAATTGATATTGTTAATTTTTATATTTCCTTGTTACGTCGATGAACAGAAATCCCTCAAATTACGTAGAACCAAATCAATTCAAAGAACGATAAACGTTAAAAATGAAAAAACATTTAAAAAATTGTGAAATTTCATTTAAACATTTTTTTATAAAATTGTTTTTAAAAAAATACATTTAGAATAAGTAAACGTATAACTCGTTAAAGTTTAGAAAGGGTAAATAAATAGATGCGCAGTAGTTCTGTCTGGATATCTGAAATAATAGTGTTTGAACTACTAATAGGGTAGTGGGAGTAAACGGCAACAGTAATTTGCTCCGTAAAATTAAACCGCATTAAAAACAACAAATTCGAGGTGTGATCAAAAGAATCCGACCTTCCACTTTTAGTTTGGTAACTAGTTTCTGCGCGGGAGGGGAACGTGACCTTGTCTCGCGTCGGTTGCCTGTGATTCACCGATTTTTTTTGTTGCCATTTCATACAGTCGCCGCTTAGCAGCCGTGAAAGTAAAACGTGCAAGTAGTACTTCGTGTTTTCGTTGCCGTTAAAAGTGACGTAATAATTCGAGCAGAGCTCCTGGATTAAATCTTTTCAGATACTTGGTGACACTGAAGTAGAGACTATAAGGAAGATTCAAACAGATTCGGTAATCAAGCTTCGGGTGTCGCACAAATTTAAGAGTCTTATTACCAATTTCAAGACGGACGAACGTCTGTCTACTGTGACGAACGCTCTGGTAGAACTTCCACCAAAAAAAAATCACATAAAAATCAAGCGAATTCCCATAGATGGTAAGGAACGATCGTCGAATGAACTTGAAGATGAAGTAGGAATGTCGTTCGGCTCAGGACAATCGATTTTAAGGAAGATCTTGGGATACGGCGTGTAGCAGCAAAATTTAACCAAAACTTTTCACTGAACAAAACGAAAAACGGATGCAAATCGCGCAAGATATGGTGGAACGTGCTAATAGAGATCCTGACTTAAAAAAAAAACTGGTGATGAAATATTGGTCTACGCTATAATCTTGAGACAAAGCCACAGTCATCGGATCGGCAAACTCGCAAGCCTTCTCGGCAAAAGAAAGCGACCAGCGACCACGAATCAAGTTGAAAATCATGCTGGCAATCTTTATTGATTATGAAGGCACGATCATCGCTAGCATCCTCGATGACAACGAATAATACTATAGCGTGGATTGTCCGTTAGAGATGCCGTTCGAGGTAAAGAGGCCACAGCTTTGGGAAAATTCATCACTACAACGCTCCAGCCCGTGTAACACGACTTTTCCAGAGATTCTTGACAAAACACGTGATCGTACAACTTGAGCGGCTCTTACTCACCGGATATGGCTTCATGCGACTTTTAGTCCTTTCTTGGTTTCAGGACAGAGAAGAAATAAAACGAAACGGGACACCAAGTTGCTCCCTATAGACGACTTTGTAAAATGCTTCCGACAATGGAAACATCGCTTGGATAAACGTGTTACATCAGAAAGGGACAAATCACTGAACTAAGTAATTATTATTTTTGTTTTTATAAGCCAATGGATCGGATACTTTATGATCGCATCTCGTATATGAATTACCAGAATCAAGAAGTAAAAAGTACAGCATATAAGGTAATATCTTTTAGATCTAATTCCACTCGAGTTGTAGAAATTTTCAAAAGTCCTAATTAATGTATTACGAAAGTCGTTTAATCAGGATCGTTCTAAAATTATTATATTCGTTTGGCCACCTACCTCTATTTTTATTTTAATTACAACTTTAAATTTCTTCCTTTTAACAAACATTAATTTAAACGAAATTATAAAATGTAAAAAAAATCGTGAAGAAACAATCATGTTCTTATTATATTATAAAATAAAATATAATGAACCTCGACTACTTATTTATAAAACATGAAAAAGAAAAACTTTAAAGAGAAAATAAATCAGCACATAATCCGAAAATTAAGATAATTCTAAGCAGCGTATAATCTGAAGAAGAGATAAAATTTCTTATTTATTATATTAAAATTAGCGGGTGGTCAAAAAAAATCGGGATTCTAAAAATAGGTATACTTTAAATTATTAAATGCCTGTAAGGAAAACTACTTATAAATATCAGACTGTCTTCGCATTAGAGTACGTATTGGTACCACACTATTTAAACTTTCCAATGATTATGAATTATTTGTATAATTACGAGTAGTTTAAAGTAACCGAACACGTTTACAATACAAGATTACGTCCTTCGGTTTTTTTTCTGCATTTACTTATATTAACATTTAATTTTACCGCTTTCTAAATCAACAAAAAATAATTATTTATCTTAATAATAATTAATAGTTTAATAATAAATACAGTTACTTACATACCTGACCGCATCTTTAATAATCTACAAATGTAATCGATTAATAATTATTCGTATTCGATAACGTATAAGCATTTAATAATAGTGAAATATTTATAATTATAAAATAAATATTAATTTTTAAATTCAAGTTACGAACATCGGACGAGAGTAATTTATGAAAACTAATCGGCTATAATTATTCACGGAAATACTTGAAAGGATAATAAGAATAAATGACAGGTAAGTATGCGAATGAAATTTCTCATACACTAGGAAATCATCGATGTACGACGGTAAGAAAGAACTACGAACAACCACACAACCGTTATTGGAGACAGCCCATTAAGTTCAACTATTATATAATCTAATCGGTTATCAAACATTCATTATTCATACAGAGTGTTAACAAAGTATGGCAACTCTTAAGTAACTTTTAAACAATAGCTAAACATAGAAAACTGAAATTAAGCAAACATTTCTATCTCGAAACTATGTATTTTTCAATATGACATCATACTATTCCAACCCTCTGTGGAGAAAGAGGAAACTGTGGAGAAAGAGGCAAAAATTTTAATCGGAAAGCGTAAGATTACGATACATTATTTAAAAAGGGCGTTGAAATATAACAAATTTTTAATACGTAACTAACCACCAACCCAAACAAAAATTGCGGCCATTTGATAATTTTCACTGCTACTTTCAATGGCCTTCAATACACCAAAAGTATAGCAGAATGGTCTTATACATCCTGACCACCTAGGGAAAGGCAACCTCCATCTCAACCCCGTAAGGGGAAGACCACCTTATGACATTACTGGTCACCACACCTACCCCTCCGTTCCAAGCCCGGAGGGGCTTTACCGAAGGTCGTCTTTAGATCCTCTAACTGATTACATCTCACAGTTATCAGCCAGGACTAGGTCGGGATGCCACCGATGTAAATTCCTCGGCAGATACTTGCATCAGTAAAATACATATTAAATTTCGCCTTCACGTAAGCCTCATACGGACATCTTCACATCCAACCTAACATGATTCCCTCAAACTAATTGATCGAAACCGCGGAAGCGCGAACCCCGCGCCTAGTAAAAGCTTGACAACACCTTTCGTTACTGAATGCCTCAGAAAACGAACGAGTTTAAAGTTAAATCAGTGTTACACTCATACCAATCAGAATTATGTTTTACGCAACATAGAAATTCAGACCTACACCCAAATAAGTCGACCAATTGAGGTCACCTAACAAGGGGAACGCAATCTCATTTCGGTCCGCGCAGAAACCGGTGACAAACCCCGCACCTACACCAGGTCCAATCATGGTTCTCCCGTGGCATTACCAAGTCACGATAAGGACCGCCGCCGGCAGAGAGAAGCCACGGCCCCAGTCGCACGGGCTACCATACCCCGGCAGCGCAGCCACAAATCGAATCACAAACGATACGAATATAATCGTGGCACGATGCCAATGCGCCTATCTCCAACCGATCCAATGCCTAAGCTGGAACCCTAGCCATCGAAGATCCTACCACGATAAGACAACCTCCACCAACCCCTCCATACCTAGCCCTTATGTGCTTTACCGAAGGTCGTCTTCAAAACCTCGGCATATGACATATTTCAGTCCGCTTCAGCCGATGCTAACGATGTGAATGCCACAAGCGACATTCCCATCGGTGGAATACTACCTACGGGAAGCTCAAACAAAACTCATCAACCAAGTCTAAAACAAGATTGAATGGACTAAACTATAACGACAACGAAGGAACTGAACTATCTACCCGTATAGGTACAAGTGAGTTCCACCCTAACGAAAAACAAAATAACAACACTAGAACAAAACTTAACTTAAAACAGAACAATAAGATAAGTAAAAGTAAGGGCAATTTCCAAGCTGGGCTTGCGTCACATATTTATTAGGGTGCAACCAAGAGGCATCTCGCAATCCAATAACATTTGGCAAGAGATCATGCGTATGCCCACCCTCTGCCCGATAACTTTCAATATGTAAATGGTGTGTATATATATATATATATATATATATATATAGCATGTATACATATCATGTAAAATTGTAATTCATTGAAAAATTATTTAATGGTTATCATACCTTATGAGCACTGTATATGGAGAGTATGAAAGAAAACTAAAAGCTTAAAAAGGGATTCCGATCGACAATCTCACGGATAAAAAATAAAGACTTTCGATGATAAAGTGTATGTAACACAGTATCTTTCTTTTCCTGTTTAGCTTCCGGTAACTACCGTTTAGATAATTCTTCAGAGGATGATGTGTATGAGTGTAAATGAAGTGTAGTCTTGTACATTCTCAGTTCGACCATTCCGGAGATGTGTGGTTAATTGAAACCCAACCATCAAAGAACACCGGTATCCACAATCTAGTATTCAAATCCGTGTAAAAATAACTGGCTTTACTAGGATTTGAACGCTGGAACTCTCGACTTCCAAATCAGCTGATTTGGGAAGACGCGTTCACCACTAGACCAACCCGGTGGGTTATGTGGGTTATGTAACACAGTATCTGAAGGCGGGTCCGTAGTACGCTACGACATCCCCTCCACTGCTCTTAACATCACTCAACGACGTTTCACATCAGCTGCCAAAGTAGTGTATTCCAAAAGTTACATCAATTAATTTGCAATGGCTTGCACCGTATCTAATTATAACATCGCTATTATAATAACGAAATATGCTCCGCTTATTTGTTACTACAAATAAAGTTATTTATGCATATTTTGTTCAAAAAAAAAAAAATATATATATATGAAATTTATAAAAATTTCATATACATATATATGAAATGTAATTTATATATTTATTTCTTGAAAGTAGTGTAATCTGTTCATTCTTAGGAGATATGAAATAAACAAACTGTGAGTGTGGTAGTGGATATTATACAGCGCCACTATTGTACTCGCCAGGCTGTTGTAACTACGATGTTTTGTTTAAAAACAAAACATCGTTGTTTAACTATTGGATATTTTTATTTCTTTTAATCGTAGTTCTGTGTTCAGTACATTTTTGTTACGCGTGACTGTGTCTGTAAATTCGGTTATTATGTGATTATTGTCAGAGTTATTTTGCTATTATTACTCATTATTGTGAGATTTGATAATGTGATTAGCCTATACGTGTGTGTATTCGAATATTTTATCTATATGGCTGATAACAATGATAAACATAATTTTTGTTTCCTAACATGCACTACATGATTTTAATCTGTTTTTTGATGATGAAAACGAATATGAACTCAGAATCTTTCTATTACCCACCATATTTGAAAAATTTTAATTAAAGGATTTTTTCCATTTTTCAACGTACATTTTACGCTCCTATACTGTATTTTGTTAGCTCATTTTTTACTTTGTTAACATAATTTGTAAGCGATAAATAAGCAATACCAGACAAAGAATTAAATCATATCATAGTCACATATTATGACATCTTATCTAATACCGGAGTGAGCCTTCATGGGCAAAATTAATCATGTCTGTGCAGATCAAAACATGTAGCTGAAAACACAGCTGTGTTGTTTGTATTAAGCTCTGGATTTAGAAATGAATTAATTTTGTTCAGTCTTATTGCCGTCTTAAGTTTGTTACCAGTGTAGTGTCATAATGCCTCAAAATTATGTAAATGAAGTGGATGCCTTTTGCTATGTATATGGTGAGTTTACCGTAAAATCAGATAGAAAAAACATTACGCTTTTAATTAAAAAGTATATCATTTGTACTTTAAGTGTAAAATTGGTGATCAGAAGAAGACGTGGCCTCCTCATATAGTACGCCCTAATTGTTCTGTATATTTAAGAGGATGGCAAAGGATCATGTAACTGATTATTACTTTTGTTTAACAAATGTGTCTGGAATTTATAAAAAAATCTAAACATATTGTAAAATAACCTTCATTGCAATCTGCAATCGGGCCTGTACCTCACAGTGAAATTATTCCAGTTGCTGAGCCACCTGTGAATGTATGTTTCGAAAGCAGCGATGAAGAAAAAGGCAGTACTGAAGAAGAAAACAATGATTTATTTTTTAATTATCTTCCCATAAGCCATATCTTATATCACAATGTGAATTAAATGACTTGGTTAGGGAATTAAATTTATCAAAAAATAAGTTGAACTGTTAGGATCAACGATCTAAGTGCAAGGTTGGAATTTACTTAAAAAAATACAAAAATTTCGGGCTTTCGAAGCCGACAAAAAAAATTTCTCAGTACTTTGTTGATGAAAATAATTTGGTTTATTGCACAAATATTGATGAGCTTACGTTGCACTTAGTAAGTTACGTGAACTTAGCAAGTTCATAAACCTGAGGACTGGCGCCTTTTCATAGATTCGACCACGTATAATTTAAAAGTGGTTCCACGACAAAACTGTAACATCCGTCGATACCGATCGCTTAGGGCATTAATTTGAGAAAGACATACGATGTGATGAAAGACGTGCTTGAAAAAATTAATTATAAAAAACACAACTGGAACATCTGTGGTGATTTGAAAGTTATAGCTATTTCGTTAAGCATGCAGTTAGGCTACACAAGTAAATGTCTTTTCTTTGCGAAGGGGACAGCCGAGCTAGCGATAAACATTATGTGAGTGGAGGAATTGTATTTTATTTCCTCCGTTCAATCTGGATTTTTTCCGGACATCCTCGGAGAAATGAGGAACACTGTGAACCTTTCCATGAAAACATTTCGGTGATGGAAAGCCGCTATAAAGGGAAATAAAATACTAACATGCTAGCCGATTACTGGTTGGACATTGATTCGGGATGTGCGTGAGGAAAATTATATAAGAAAAGCATCAGAAAAATCATTCTAACACAGATATGGCCATGCAAAATTATAAATTTTACAGATTTTAACTATAATTTCCCTTAATTTTTTTTGAAGCGTAATTTATTTAAAACTAAAGGTGATAGAAGAATTGTATTTACAGATCAGTAATGGACGCAAAAAAGCAATTCAAGAAATGATATCACGCTTAGAGAAACATTAAACATTTTTTTTTTTGTCTATCCATGTAATTCAGGAACATCTTTTAATAAGCACAGAAAAGGGAAACATTTGCGAAGTGGTGAAAAAAATAAAAATAGTTTTAAACGTATTCAATCAACTGCTGTAAAAAAAATTCTACGTTGGTTAAAAAGAAAGTAGTGAAACTTCTGAATTAACTGGTGTGTCGGTTAGCAGTATTTTAGATTACGGAGTGAAATAAATAGGAAAGGAAAGATAGAAATTCCTGTTAAAAATAGAAAACATAGAAAACCTACGCTAGGAAAACGGGATGAATTTGGCAAAAATATAAGATTGACCGTACATAATTTTTTTTTTCGAAATGAAATACCAACCTTAAAAAATTGCCGGCTGTGATAAACTGTGACAAGAGTTTACCACAGATTGAACGCACCAGTTTAGACAATTAACTGTTGTCGATGGATTTTAAATTTATTAAAAGAAATAAAAAATGTGTAATTATTGATCGTGAAGGGATCATAATTTGGCGGCGTAATGATTAAAAAAAAAAACCAACAGCAAATGATAGAAAAACGGATAGATATATATTTTATTTGGAAGAGACGTGGGTAAATGAAGGCCACGCCACTTCAAGAATTGAGAGCGATACGATAGTTACATCGGTGAAAGCAACATTACTGTTGTTATAATTAAGCAGGGGCCTGCAACATCCAAAAAATAAAGCAAAGCGATTAATTGTGGTACATATTGGCAAAGAAAATGGATTATTAGAGGGAAGATTACTCATTTTTTAATCCAAAAAATCTGGAGACTACCACGATGACGTGAACGGAAATATTCTTAGGAAGCGATTTGAACAATTATTGTCATTATTAACCGAAAATTAGTATTTTTGTAATGGAAAATGCTCCGTATCATAGTGTAAAACCGGAAAATATTCCAAACAGTTCATGGAGGAAACAAGAAATTGCTTTATGGCTGCGATAAAAAAATATTCACTTAGGAGAAAACAGTTTAAAAGCAGAACTCCTTGAACATGTAAAACACAATCGTGACAAATCTCATAAACATTTAATCGATGATTTGGCTGAAACAAAAGAGCATACGATGTTAAGGCTAACCTTACCGTTGTAACCTTAGTCCGATTGAGTTGCCAAGTAAAAAGTATATTTTTCTCGAAATAATAATACATATAAAATGAAATACGTTAAAATCCTGCTTGAAAAAGGCGTTTAAGTGGAAACAGTGCGTGAACCATGTTATAGAAGAAGAAAAGATTATGTGGGACTAGATGATTCGTCGTCGACGCCAACTTCTGGGAGTGATGAAGAATCTGATATATTGGAGGGAATCCAATGTTTGTCGGACACTGACAGAAAATAAGGTAAGCATTTTTCTTAAAGTTTCGAAGTGGTGAGGTTTTGTTCAAGTTATATAAATTTCCTATTAAATTATTTTTAATAATGCGGTAGTTATTGTTTGAGATATTATTGTTTTTGTAGGTTTTGTTATATTTAAAATTTTGGGAGGCATTAAAAAGGTATAAGTTTAGTATAAAATTAAATATAAAGTAAATATAAATTTTTTAATAGTAATTAGGATTAAAATAATAATAATAAAAAAATCTATACCGCAGCCAGAACGAAAACTTAAAGGATTACTTCCATAGCAAGCAACGCCCCTTCTATCAAGCCATTGTAGCGGCAGACCGAAACTATACGCCATTAAACCTACCCAACAGGACTAGCAACGTAGAAAACATGAAAGAGAGCGATGCAGATAAAATTCTAGATCGGGGAAGAAAAGAGCTGCACGGGCACCGTCTAGAGCAGGAAGGAGTCGATAAAGCGGCTTCAAATAATCGGCTTGTACAAGGAAAGTTATATTCTGAGACGGAGTGGTTTATATGTAGCATACAGGATCAAGCAGTAGCAACAAGAAATTATAAGAGAGTTATTCTTAAAGAAAATATCAACAACCTATGTAGGCTATGTATGCAACACGATGAAACAATAGACCGTATAATCACTGGCTGTCCGATTCTAGCTCCGACGGAGTACACCAGGAGGCACAACAACCGGCAAAAATTGTACACATAGAACTTTGCAACAGATACAAGTTAGAGTTTCAGAATAAGCCCTATTTTACGTATGACCCAGCCTTCTTTTTGGAGAACAACAACGCAAATATTTTCTGGAACCAAAAAATTGTAACAGCAAACCCCATCGTCTATAACAAACCAGATATAATAGTAGTCGATAAAATGTAAAAAGTAAAACTTGCCTAATAGACGTAGCCATCCCATCAAGTAATAACATCAACGTTAAACGCAATGAGAGGGTACAGAAATATACAGATCTTGCTTTTGAAATTAAAGAAATGCGGAATCAAAAAGAAGTTTATATAATCCCGATAATTATATCTGCGGAGGGAATAATACCATCTACTTTGCACAACAGTCTTGAGAAACTGAAGATGCAGTGGAAGACCCACGGGCTAATGCAAAGGAGCGTGATAATTGACACCTGCCATGTTGCCCGGAAGGCACTTAGTCAACGATAGCAAGCAAAATCTCGTAGGTATAAATTACTCCGAGTTTAAGGAATGATACCGGCAAAAGTAAAGGCTGTGAAAAATTGGGATAATAATAATCATTAAATAAATAAATTAAGTGTAAAGCGAGTATAAAGTATTGTGAGGAATTAGAAAAAATTCTAGTTTATTATGTAATATTTTTTTAGGTAAACTGTTACACAGCGCTTTGTCGTCTACAGTGTGTTTATGCTATATCTCCTTAAAATGAACAGAGTACATGTTTTTTTTTCAAGTTTGTTAAACTTACGGTTTTGCTATAAACAGTAGCAATTACGTGATACAAAAGTATATTAAACGAGTTGATTATTTATTGTACGTTATAATGTTATGATTTTCTTTAACGTGGCGTAGTTATTTAAGAAAATTATTTCTAAACGGCACGTACGCATTACTTTTGTGGCAACCAGTAACGGTTGTTCCGCATGCCGGGTTATAGGAGCGGTAGAGACAGCTTGTAGGGAGGACCCGACTTTATATTTTACATATACTACCGAAAATATCTTTGGAAAGAAACCGTCGACGGAAAAGAAGACTCGACATGGCAATAACGTTAAAATTTTTAACGATCTGATTCGGTTTCCGATCAACCTTCTGTACCGATCGAAAAATACTAATCCCCCCTCTCGCTGCCAATAAACTCTCCCATTAAAAAACGGTTATAAAAGGACTACATAATCTGTCCTTGAAAAATTTGCCCCCCAAAAAAGTCGTTTATGCGAATGAGTTAACTGTATGAAATTTAATTACACTCCTAAAGCGATTTCTAAACTCAAATTTTTTAGATGTAAACATTAAATTATTTGATTTCAAAGGAAATACTTTATTAGATTACGGTCACTTGAAAATAGTCGTACAGAATTTTTTCTTTTGCAAGCTGCCGAAAATTAAAAAAAGGTTAATACATTTTCAAAAAAAATTTAAAAAAATTCTGTAGTTTTTATTTTACATTCGATTTAAAGGCGTTTAAAGAACCAAACGAATCGAAATGTCAGAAATAAATTCTTGCACGATACATATTTCTTTAAATTTTTAAAATAAACATAATTTTCGAATCCGATGAATATAAAAATGCTGCAATATAACTATACACGTCTCTTGCGGATATTTCTTAATTTAAGAATCCGGGACCGGTAATCTATATTAAGAAAACCGTTATGTTATAACTATACCTAACTTACTTTGTTTTTACCTTTTTACATAATTTACAATAGCTAATATCTGTTGTATGAAGTTAAGATAAATTTTATAATTCTTTTATACAGTATTTAGATACAAAATAAATAAATATGTACGTATCATATCGCGCTTACGTTAATATACACGCAACATGTTATTTATTACACAAATTAATACTTACAACCGATTAGATTCAATAAATTGTACGAGATAATATGTAATACGGTGTAAGCAATAAACTCTCATCATAAGAGAATTAATAGAGGTATATTTGTTATTAAATCTTATTTAACAAGTTAAACAAACACACGCAAGAAAGATAAAAAAGAAACAAGTTAGCTGTTCAAGAAGTAGTACACAGCATCGAGTAATTCCTGGTAAATTAATCGACGGTGTTCTCTTTTACTGCAGAAAAAATTCACCGCTTATCATTTTATTCGTTCACCGTAAATAAATAGTAATGCAATTAATAAAGTTTAAACGGTGTATAAAATTTTCATTTATTTTTAGGAACCGAACACCGATAAAAATAAAATCCTTTATACGATCGATATTAATAATAATAAAATTATCAGGAATATGTGTTTCTGTTTCATAATAATTTACCGGCCTCCGTGGCAGCGTCTCGGCCTTTCATCTGGAGGTTCCGGGTTCGAATCCCGGTCATGCATGGCATTTTCACACGCTACAAAATCGCCATTTCATCTCATCCTCTGAAGCAATACCTAACGGTGGTACCGGAGGTTAAATTTAAAAAAAAATATTAACCGTCCATTTTAGTATAATATAATGGAACCGATAACCGTATGAAACAGGAACCACATTCCCATTGGTACAGTAGAACGTATTTTAAATCCGTTTCGGTTAAAATTTTACGACTGCTAAATTATTACAATAATCCATATAAATAACTTACAATAAAGTAACATAAATAAATAAATTTAAGAAACGTATAAGAAATATATAGCGAAAATTGTCTAATTATAAGTACGAGTTCTTTAATTACTTTTCAAACGTACAAAAAAAAAGAATATTTTTAATTGCGATTAATTTCGTCAATTTTATTAACAACTCCACGGATGAAGGCGCGTCTCTCACTTATTTTCACGTAATGTTTCAGAGCGTGCGTGCGTTACTATGGAAAACCGTTCAGATATTTAAACGTTTTAATTTTCAGTAAGCAGCTATAGTTTCACGATTATTTATCGGTTGAGTCGTCAATAAAATTCTACTTTTATTGTTGTAGCATCCCGCCTACCGAACGGCCATCTGTATTTATCGAAAACGTTTCCATCGACTAATCCCCTACTTCCCGCGTCTAAAATTATAGCATCCATTCTTTCTACGCTAAATTAGGATCTGTATCCGAAATCGCTTACGAATTCGTCAAGTGGATATTTTATGAAAGCGAAAGTGTCGTTTTTGCGCATAAAAATTTCGTACGCGATTCATTAGGTAAGTCGTCGTCACACTTTCCTTTAAAATCACACAGATCTTATTCTCTGGCTAATTTTAGACAAGGTCAAACTTTTGAGCCGTATGCTACACTATATTTAACGAAAATTTTTAAATAATCGAATCTTCGTCGCTAGAGACACGTTCTCGTTCCTAAGAACGTATTTCAAAAACCGTATCGCGGTTCTTCCTTTTGTTATTTTATTTAAAACATCCAGCGGTTCATCAAAACTTAAAATAACGCCGATAGATTTATAATATCTAACTAATTTAATCGATCTGTAATTCGTTATGATGTCACGGCCTTCACCTCCGATCAACATGAATTAAGAACGGTTAATTTTAATATCATTTCCCCTTAATCTTCGATCGACATTCGCGTATCACGCATTCTCTACTATTTTCATCTTATGTCATAATCACACGGCAAAATTCTTTTTTTGTCGCTAAAATTATCATCCTTGCAGGAAAACAATATACAGTTAAAAAACTGTATAAGCTACATTTACCAAATACAGAACCCTCATCCTCCCGCTAAGATGGACAAAACAGACAACGGATAAAAACAAGACGGTACCGTTAATAATTTGCTTTGTTATAATCTTACTGCGTTGTCTTTCCTAAAGTAATACTTGTACTTTTGTGAACACTACATCATTAGCGGTAAGGAATTATAACAAGTTCGCATTGCCGGAAAATTTAGTTTACTTTGTAGAATACCCTTATTTAATAGTCGATTAAAAAACTATTATTTTGAAAATTCCAAAAGAAAACTAGTAGGACTTTAAATTTTTACCGTCATTTTTCCGATAAGATGTCAATAAAACAAATATTTTTGTTTTATTTGATGTATCCGACCTTGAAGTCAAAAATTTGAAATTCCCAAAACAGTGGACAAACAGATGTAACGATTACAGTAATCCACAAACATTTTCGTTAAAAAGGCGTAAAGCATAATCAGTATTAATAATAATTATAATTCCACTTAATTTGAACGTCTAATTGATGAGCTAGGAAAAGCTTCTAGAACTTTGAAGAAAACCCTGCGGAGCTATGTCCACGAAAAAGAACTACTTTGGAGGAATATTTTGTGGTACAATGAAGTACGTAAGCGTGCAAGTAAATAATTATTTAAAAATACTATTCTACCGCAGTAAAAGTTCGATAAACGGAACCCACGTATATTCTCACATCCTAGATCAATTATAATCAAAATTAAGCACGATTAATGGCCCATATTTTATACGATCCAGAAGATATCGTACAAAATTTTAGATAGCTTGATAAATCTACTGCTAAGACATTAAGCAAATCGAAATTGCCGAAAAAAACCCAAAAATAGACTATTATCAGTCATTCCTGAACTAAATCCCCCAAACATGTAACCGAAGCGACATAGTAATTTAATGATATTATTTAATTAGTACAATAACCTGATTTTTAAGAACAAAAACGATGAAACAGAAAAAAGGATTCTTTCCCTCATCCCTTTACGATAGTTTGAATAAAACTAAACACCATCAGGGAGCGTCTTAGCTATCTAGGACACAAAAAGTTTACGTGAAAAAAAAATTATCTACACTATGATTAAAATTTTGAGATTCGGGACCCTTAAAGGCCAGTTCCATTCACAAATGTGACCAAAATAAATGCCATTAATGCCTTCATATACCGAAATGATCGTGCCAATTTCACCGAATCGGTCCGCCCGATCTGGCTGGAGATATCAAGAAAAAATAGACTAACGTAAGTACATCACGTCTTTACAGAATGTTTCAACGATAAAATTGTGTTTGGTCAGAATACATCATGAAACCTGCCGTGTAAAACACTGCCCGACTAACATACTCGTTACACTTGAGAACATCTATTATAAGTATAACTATGAGGCGGAAAAAACAATCAAATTTCGTTGGCAGTTGATATGTATCTCGCAGTGAATACTTCCTTTCAATAACTTTTAATGAAATTTTCAAAATTAAAAATGCAGATAAATAACTTAAATAAAATTGAACGAAAAGTAACAAGTTATTATTAAAAGAACTCTAAGTAAATGGAAAATAAGTAAATTAGTAACGTATTAAAATATCGATAATAAATTGTTTTACTAACCTTAAAATAAATAAAACAACGTGACAAATAACAAAACAACAAAAATAATAAACTAATAATGTTAAAAATTTAAAAAAAATTACAATACAGGCATAAGAATTATAATTATACACAATAAATGTTCATCTATTTAACTTCAGTAGTTTTTGCTGGGCATTGATGAACGACTCGGTCAGGACAAATTGTTTTATAGGTACAGATATATTTATAAAACATGATATCGAAGTAATTATAATTCTAATTAGTAATAAAATAACAATTCAATTAAAAAAAAAGGAAAAAATCAATTTATAAACAAGCTGAAATATATCGACATTTTAATACTACAGCAAATCATATTTCAAAAGACAATAGTAATAAGCCCTTGAAACATAGCCGACACAACTACAGTAATAAGAGAAAGTAAAAAAGATGATGAATATGTAATAAAAATAAAAAAAACAAATGTCTTTTTATCCATACGGATATTAATTTGTCCGCCTGCATTTAACAGTAAGATACCTACCATATTGACATGTGTACCGCGCGCGCGCACACACGATCAAACATAAATACAGTCACGTTAAAAACGCAGACAACTCATTCCGTTTTGGTGTAATTACTCGTATATGGTGTCTTCTGACAGAAATGTTCATTACTATTGTATAATATGAAGATATACTCGTATAAATATATAAACCTAGTCTTAAATTTTAAAAGAAATATCAGATGGAAGAAGTATCGATGTAGTTTAAATCAACCGAAGAAATAAAAAAATAAACAGATCCAACAGTGAACAAGTGGTACCACAACATGCACAGAGTGACTCGCAAGGAATGTAACAAACTTTCAGGACATGTTCGGTGAAAATAAAGAAGAAAGTTCATAGAACATAATTTGGAAACATTTCCTTACAAAGTGTCGGTCGGTGAATGATTTCGCCCAGATTTCTGCGTCTTCGTTCAAATTAAGCCGGACTGTAATTCTTGGGACCCAAATTAAGGGGTAAATTTAGTGGTCTTATATGACATGCGACCTTAAAAATTGAAAATAAAGTCCCGGAACTGTACTTTTAAGAATTTTCGAGAAATTTGGATAAAGACAAAATATTGGGGTCGAACAACACACTATTTTTATATTTGGCATAAAATAACTTTGTTAAATGGGTAATAAACACACGGTGTTTAATAACAGTTTTAAACGAAACTTTTAGACAATTTTATTCCGAGTAAAATGATATGAATAAAGTAAACAGAAACAAAATGCAAATGTAAGAATTTCGAAGCGCATTAAAAACAAAATATATAAATGCGACAGATTTCAACTACACACTCGTACATGTGAAAATATTTTTTTTATCATACATTTGACTATTTCAATGCTTTTCTCCATTTCTATCTGTTCCGAGTAAATTTTTGATCCTTAACTTAATAATCATATTGTACACACTTTAAAACCTTTTTTTAAACACCAAAGAACCTTTAGACACCAAAGAACACGGGTGTCTACGATCTAGTATTTAAATCCGAAAAAAATAAATGCCTATACTAAGATTTGAACCTTAGAATTCTCGACTTCGAAATCGGTTAATTGCGATGACGAGTTCACTAGTAGACCAACTCGGTGGGTATATGACTACTGAGGAAATTAATACCTGAAGCAGTTTAAGCTGTGTATTTTTCGTGATCGCCCTATCCTTCCAAACAGCAGGCAACGTCGTAAGCGCCTCCTTCACCAAGATAATTCATTTATCGTATTTCGGCCGACGAGCCCGCATCCTTGTCTATTGCAGATCCTAAATATACAAAACTGTCCACGTTTTCGAAATCACATAGCCCATCACTGTTAAAAGATCGTTGGCTCTGTCAACGATCCAAACCTTTTGTTTTCCTGATGTTTAACTTCAGCTCTAGCGCTTCACTTTCTTGCTGAACTCGGTCGAGGATATCCTTCAAGTAAGAATAAATATATTCTCTTACAAACCAGAACTAAAATTTTGCTAATAAAAAATGTAAAACGGCGAATCTTAATTAATAATGCCTTACCGCAAATCGAGAAAAGCTTTCCGTATTAAAACTAAAACGGTAAAGAGATAAAAAGGCGAATGATTTTCTGAATGTTAAAGTAACAAAAGATCTAACATCTGCAAAAGAATAACATTATTTTAAAAGAATTACTAGAACATATTCACAATATTTTATATTTCCGCTAGGATTATCATAATCGATTTGTCTGTTATTTTTTGCCGTTTTTAGCACCGTCACTCTAACATTTGTAATGACGTATTTCGGAGTACCTTCATTCTCACAACTATTAGCGATAAGTCTTCCTGAGTCGCGCTCGTCAAAATAAATAGGATGTTGCTCCACCCACAAACCATCCTTATTATCACGGTCTCTTCTGCTTTGTCTCTCACTCTCTACCGGTTCTACAATTTCTTGAAGCTAATCCTTCTGATTGTTTATCGTTTATTTTAACAATTTTATATTTTTAAACATTACATCGGATCGAGTGTTTATTTCTTCATTAATTATGCCATGTCCTTTTAATTTTAGCTGAATATTTCCATGTTTTTTTGTTTATTTAAACGTTATTCTATTTCTATAAAATGTAATATTTTCATAGGTATTACCATTTCATTGGGAATATGTCCGTCCGTTTTCTATCAAACGCGATGCTTAATTTGAATATAAAGGAGTCATTTAACTTTAAATACGGATAACACCGTTGCATTACGCTTCTGAGGTAAACTAACACTCCTGATTACGGGAATAGAGTTTCTCGTTAATGATAACGATAATATTTATGTAATACAAAGCGAAATTTCTCGTAGTCGAATTAAATAAACAATTTTCCTACGTTGATCAAATTGATCTCGTTTGGAAAAAAATCAATTACTTACTACTATCGATATTTTTATTACTTTGCATTAAATCGCTTAATAAAAAGTTACATTCGTCATCATTATTAAATATATATAGTGTGTGAACGTGTACTCCCGTCCGAATCATAATATCATCTCTTGGGGCTTCTTCGAAAAGTGAGAAAACGTTTTCAAGAAGTAAAATAACATATGTGGCGTCCATAAGTATCTACAAATAGACTGATGTATCGAAAATTAAAAATATGTATTTTCAATTTAACTAACCGCCTTATCTTGAAAAAACGTCTTCGGCATGAATAAACACACAGTTTCATTATCGGGATCTCATTTCTTTTATTCCCAGTACGTTTTAATTTTGCACGAGTGTTGTCGCCTTTTCCGCGTCCATTCTGTTCTTGTTTTTTCTTCTAAAATCATTCACACGTTTGAATTTTTACACTTCTCTGTACCAATAATTTTATTTCAATCTTCTCTGACCCGTTTTAACCGATCGATAGTTGTCTTTCTGTCGTTTCCTCGATCATACGTTTCTTTGGGTATTCTATTTTCGTCTGTTTTCAAGTTCCCTTAGAAGGCAAGCGGGCGTTTCCCAATCGCGTCCGATAGTTTGTCCTTCACGTAAAGTCATACTTTTTCCAACCGTTTTCTGCTTTGCTGCGTCGAAGAATTTTTTTTTGTTCTCAAGTCTGGTTACTTCAGCCTGGTCTAAGGTTGTGCATTCGGCCGCGTGCAGTATCTCGGTTCTTACCGCTGTCTGAAAATGTCTTATTTCCCCGATCTTGAGATTAGTTTCTTGTTATACATAATCTCGTACGTTCCGTCCGAGATTACGATTACGGTTTTAGCGACTTATTTATCTAGCAGATCGGGATGTATTACTTCTTCAAAGTACTGGAAGTAAGGTAAAATTAAAAAAAACTGACGGCTTCAAGAACTTTGAAGAAGTCAGTTCTCTTAATTTTAGGCTCATTTTCCACCGATGAGTTGATCTGGTCTTCGGCTGTTTATGAATTTCCTGCTAAGATTACGAGATCGTCTGCAAATATCCAGCGATCTCTCGAGTATACTTTTTTGGGTCTAAATCTTACTATTTCAATTTCTTTTTC